>NC_080572.1:253224843-253848707 GCF_030247185.1 Malaya genurostris
CGGAAAATTTCATTTATATTGACCTAATGTTAGATGAGTTTGAATTTTCCTGGTTTCGACTGTAACTTGCATTCTGCTAGCAAGTGCGACTGTATGAATTTAAATGCACCTTTTACCGGTCAAGCAGATGCATGCTTCTGTGGCTCAGTCGATTATCAGACGAACTTGCGATCCAATGATTCTCGGTTCAAGTCGCGGCGGTTGCTATCAGTGTTCTTTTTTTATTTCAATGAATTTCATGTCATGGAGCTTTAGACACAATATTAAATGTTCTTCCACATGAATTTGCGTGAACTGCGACGCTCCATTTATGTGCATCTAATAAGATGTAAAATCACAGGGATTTTTTTAAGTGTGCAGGTATTGCGGTATGCTTTCTGCAACCTTCATTAGTATAACTAACACTCGTATAATTTTTTGAAGAAAACTAGTACATTTTGCGTGATAATCAAGAAAATACAGTACCTTGACTTTGAAAAAAATAGTGCATTTTGCAGAACGCATTTTATCTAATAATAGCGAAAAAACATCAGCAAATAATTATTTTATTTCCCATTTTAAAGCATTGTTTAGTTCAATAAAAACTTTAAAACTCTTTTGAGTGATGGTATAAAATATTTAACACACTTTACCCTATTATTCCTTTACAAAACTTATAAGTAAGAATAACCGAAAGTAAGAACCAATTGAAACTCAGAAGTTTTTTATAATATCAATTTGAGTCTATGTTTTGGGGTTATATTGGGATTTATATGCTAATCGCCCTATAATTCAGTAACCGGAAGTCGGATCCAAGTGAATCTTATAAGTTTTGAAAAGGACGGAACCGAAATTAAGAACCAATTGAAACTCAGAAGTTTTTTATAATATCAATTTGAGTCTATGTTTTGGGGTTATATTGGGATTTTTATGCTAATCGCCCTATAATTCAGTAACCGGAAGTCGGATCCAAGTGAAACCTATAAGTTTTGTAAAGGACTAGTATACATTTTATTTGAATCTAAGCTTGGGAAAATCAGCTCAGTCATCTCTGAGAAAAGTTGATGCACTTATTATCACATTTTACCCCATAATTACGGAACCGGAAGTCGGATTCTTATAATATTCAGGAATTTTGTATTGGATCACAAGCACTTTTATTTGAATCTATAAGTTTGTGAAAATCGATTCTGCCATCTCTAAAAAAAAAGTAAGTGAAAACAAAAACGTTGAACGAAAAAAATGTGAGAGTGAGAGCCAAAAATTATATTTTGTGGTAAAATTTATTAATAGTGAGTATTTCTTTGCATGCATTTGTATCAATAAACTAGAGATATTCAAACAGTTCATATCAAAGAACCGCTTGGAAATTGTTAGTTCTATCGAAAGAACTAGTTCTCCTGAATCATTCATTCGTTCTTTGATTGTATCAACAAAAACCGTACGAGAGCAAATAACTATATTTCGTTGGTATCAATCTCTTCAAATGGAAATGCAGCATGTATTCAAAGTTTGTGCAATTCTTCAGTGGTCGCCCATATATACTATTCATACTGCATTCCAAAGAACTACGACCGTTTCGAAATACACGTTTATTATTACACTTTTTTCTTCTGAAAAACATTTGAGAACTGTCGTTCTTCAACAACAAAAAAAAACAATTGTTGTGTACTCATTCTTTCAAAATATCTACAATAAACATTCTTATATGTACTTTTTAATAGCCACCTTGAAAATGCAAACTATACCATATTCCTATGTCCTGCAATCGTTTTGAAATATGTAGTGGTATGTATAGTTGTATACTCTCAAAATAAATTCAATTATTTTTTAAATTCCATTGAAAAGAAATGAGAATGAGAATTCTTTAATAAAGAACTTCACTTCACTTATCCTTCTAGAAGAACTAGTTCGTTCGAACCACTCGCGAACGGATTGCCCATACATGGTTTGCGTGTATACAGACGTCTTTTTTACGCGGGGGATACGTATCGCGTAAAAAACTGCACAAAAGAAAACCGTGTAATTTCGTAAATACGCGTAAAAAACGCGTATCTTCAGAAATCCGCGTAAAAACAACCGCATAACTTGAGAAATCCGCGTAACTTCGGAAATCCGAGTAAAAATCGCAAAACTGAAGAAAATTGTTTTCGATGCCAAATGTTTTAGAAAAGCATGAAACGTCCAGATTTGATGTGAACTTAAAAAAATGAGAAAAATTGACTTCGGGACTTTGTGATTTGGAGAATTTTGAAACCGAAAAGAAATGTTTTAGATGTCAAATGTCTTAGAAATGCATAAAACGTCGTTTTTTTTTTAAATCGAAAATTTTCTGAGTGTCAAAGAGTTGACTTGAAAAAATTTCGGGATACCACCAGATCTCGATGTTTTATGCTTTTCTCATGGTATTTTCGTTCTTAATTTGCACTACACCGGTGCAGTGTTACACGAAGACATGCGTTTATTCAAAGTTTTCGTGTAAAAAACAATCTAGCTTCGGGAATCCGCATAGAAAAATAACCAAATAAGTTTGGAAATCCGCATAAAAAAGCTGCGTATGAAACTGCATGAAAAAACACGTATAAAAGACCTCAGCAGTATTTGGTCGAAAATACAGTGCAATACTGTAAAATACAGTACGAGTACCAGCGTAAAGTTTAACCGGTTTAAGTTTGTAATTTTTGATTTTGTTTGTGTTATTCTCCGTAAGTACAAAATTGGCCGGAATGATTGCTGAGTACTTAGCGATGTCCATCTCGGAAATCTTTTTGTCGAGACTGAGCAACTACGAATTTAAAATCATATAATGATTATTATACACCAAATTGTAATTAGATTTATTTTAATCGACCAAATAAGAACGAAATTCTACCAAAACAAGAATACTTACTTTGAGTTCAAACGCCCTCATTTTAGTCTTAAAAATTTGTCTAGAATATGGTCTCAGTTATGTAAATTAATGTAGTTGTTTGAATTGAAATGATTATAGATGATATGATAATTTATTTTTACTTCAGCTATCAAAAGCACAATTAAATTTCCTCATGTTCTCAAAAGTTAAAATAATCGATTTAGTAATTTTATTTTTACCTATACTTCACTTTATTCGAAAAGGCAAAAGAAAACTGTCCAACAGTTGCAGGCTGGGAATGTTTTACGCCTAAATCTATGTTAGCCGCAACTACCAAACGATTGGCAACTCTGCTTCGGTATCGCTCAATCGGGTAACCCTCGCCGGTACGCTGGTGTCTCGTTCTCTCGCATCTATCAATCGGTGGGATCCAGACGGGACTAACGGTATACACAACATATTACCCGTGCAAATGTGCGAAAACGAGACAAAGCTTGGCCGGAGCTGTCAATTTCCAAAGCAAAACTTCCCCATCGTTTTGACAAGATGGTGCTACTGCTGCTGAATACGTTGTGTTGTGTTGTGTGTAGCGAGCGAATCAGCCACACAGCGATATCGTCGTAGTCGTGTTGTCGGTGGTGAGCTAGTTGGGTTGCTTCGTCTCGGGGAAAGGTAACGAAAACGATCCCATCAGAGAAATAGGTACGGGCTTTTCAATGATGAATTGCGGTTGAAAAACGGGATTTGTTAGTGCTAACAGTTGTTGTGAACCAATGTTTGCTAATCCAGCAGTAATATTTTTGTGCAACTTATGCTCGGCACTGGTTGGATGTGGCATAAAAAGTGGCCAAGGACAAACGAAAGCGGACCACCACAAGGTTGAATAACGCAGAAAACGCGTAGTTTGCGAAAGGAAAGCTACCACTTTGGCTACCTTTGCTGTGTTGTGTCTTTGTGGCCTTTTTCGCTATGTGTGGCACTGCCAGGGCAGAAGAGAGTGCATTTTGTGTTATCTTTTTTGGGCTGGCAATTTTCCTTCTGATTGCCCAAGTGACGTTGCTGATTTTGCGAATTGAAAATAACCAAAAGTAATTTTACACTGTTGAGCGACTCGTCTGGAAGGAATGGTTCCGAGAGGAAAAACAACACATCTCACCTACACGTACAGTGGCGAGGTCAAAAGGATTTGATCTCGTTTCTCATTGAATAGTGTCACGGCTTAATGGTATGCGTGCCTAGCGGAGAAAAGTGCCAAAAGTGTAGTGTAAACACGGTCCGTGTGAAAGGCTGTTCGGTCCGGTGCGATTGGGATTGAGGAAATCCAAGAAAATGATGCTACCGTTGTAAATACACAGAGCCGCACACATTCACCAAGTTATGCTAATGCTTTCCCTGTTTACGTGGTGTATGCTTGCTAGTGTGCGCTGGAATACATACTGTACACTGTTGGTTTCGGAACAACACAGCCACGATTGGTTCAACGATCTGGTGGTGGTGTAGTTGACCTGACCATTGTTTTCAGCACACTTCCGTGCGATGTGCAGCTTTCCCAAACCTGATTTGGGGCCAATTAGCTCCGAAACTTTTTTTTTTCATTTCAACATTAGGGTTACCATTCAACCTTGATAGTATGTGTCCATCAGCATTACATTTGGTATCGAAGGAAGTAACAATCAGAAATTCCATGGCGTACTGATTGCTGTCATTTATTTTGCAAATAGTTTTATTTTGCAAATAGTTTTTGATACGCTAGAATGCTTGTGAATTTGTGTATTAAATTTATATTCATCGGAGATTTGCCGAAATTAGTAATTGATTAAACTACGAAATGTATGGAGATCTTGTTGCTAATTTATTAACATTTTATAATGATATATTATTTAACCCTGTGATCATTCATCTCCCCGATCAGAGAAATAGAGCAAATATACTATGCTGAAAATCGCTTGGAAACGATTATATTGAAAATTATGTCTAATTTTAATTCCAAGCATCGTTCTTCGTTCAAAACCCTGTTGCTATTGGGATATGGCAAAAAAAAATCGGTATCTCCGAGAAATGTTGACGGATTCTCATAATCGACCACTCGTAATATGGTCTACAACTTCTCCGAAGAAATTAATTCTCTTTCACGCAATATAGGTCAATTAGAACTTTATCCTCACTTCAAGGTGGATTACTAACAATTTTAATTATGTCATGAAATATTTCTTGCTCAAAAATATTGATATCTCCGTTAAAATTTAACGGATTTGAACAATCTATAGCTTGATGGATAGCTATTAGTGTGTAGAATTTAAGTCTCAAAACATATTTTGTTTACAATGTTAATTGGAACCGATATTGTTAAAACACTGCCATTTTGTTTTGCATAAAAGTTTGGATATCTCGAAAAGTAATTATAAAATCTAAGAACAATAATGTAAATACTTCTTGGAAGTCCAGCCATCTCTGAGAAACTCACCGCTTCATATTGCGCACACATACATGCATACGCAGGCATTTGCTCAGTTCGTCGAACTAAATCGATTGGTATATGACACTCGGAACAGTTTTTCAAAGTTTGAGCGAATACTAGGCCGGATTTTTTATATGTTAAAAGAAGGTAACATTTTACTAACTATAGCCGTTAATTTATTATGCGGTGGTTTCACTGAAAGGGTTCCAAAAATCAATTTATATTCTTGTTCGCTTTTTCACATTTACCCTGAAATAACATTGTCTACAATATTATCGAAGGCAAAATCACTATCTGCATACAGTGAGATTTTTTTATCAGTTGTCCTAATACACATACTACATGGAATGTGTAGTCCCGGGCCTAACAAAGAAAAAGTCAATTTTTGCCGTGATAACTTTTTTATTCTTCAGTATAATCTCCATCTAGAGCGATATACTTGACCCATCGGTCCTCAAACATTTAGATGCCTATTGAAAAAAAAATTGGCAAGAAAAAAATTCTTCCTCTCTCCTCTCTAAAAAAATCAAAATCAAATCCGCTAATCAAAAATAACCTATCGTTACGATGGCTAAATTCCATCAATTGAAACTTGAATAGGTACCGCATTCATCATATTCGCCAGGTTTAGCTCCCAGCGACATTATTCTGTTCTCTGATTAAAAAAAATATTTTATTGGAAAGAGGTCTGCATCGAATGAGGAGATCATCGCTTCGATTGAAACGCTTAAGAAAGAATTCGTTGTATAAAAGTGCTGCAGAAACGTTGGAACGATTGCATTACTCTTCAAGAAAATTTAGAAAAACAGTTATTTTGTTTGTCAAACCGGGAGTATTTTGACCGACGTGTTATGCATAAGAAAACCAAAACCTCTTTTTTTCCACAAATACGTTTGCCAAAAAACAGCATAGTTAAAATTGACATTTTCAAATTTTGAGGTTGCAGGATTCCATCATTTGCTCCAGTTGATCAAAGTTCGGCAAATTATTCTGCCAAGTTTCAGCAACAAAATTTAAGCGTGCATGTGTTGATATCCGACTTAGAGAAAATATTCTAAACAGCAAATTCTAAATGCAAATGAAACTGTCAAGTAATCTCGAAGGGTACTTAGAATAGCTAACTTTATTGAGATGATCTCATCTCAGTGCCTGACTCACAATCTATAGGAAAGCAATTCTAGAAACTACCAGCTGAAAATGTGAAAAAATCATATTACGACTTCCTCCAGCTCTTCAATATGACAAATTATTTTGTTTTGCCCGGATGGAGGTTTCTTCAATTTAATGGAAGACTTATTTTTAAACAAGGTGTATGTATCGTTGCAGGAAAGGTTTCTTGAAACATAATTGCTCGGAAACTGTTATTGGTAGAACAATTATGTCGAAAAATAAGTGGTAGCAAATCGATTGGGCTTTCTAAAAAATTTTCTCATTGAAAAAAAATCCAACACTCAAGCAGAGCCAATGGTATATATACCATTCAACTCAGTTCAAACAGATCCCAAAATGTCTGTGTATGTATGCATCCAGGTCCGACTTCCGGTTCCTGTGTTCCAGTGCGATTAGCGAAAACTTTCTATTTCATGAATATTTTTTCGCAAGCGATGGCGAAACAAGGTGCCCATTTTTATAAAACTTACTGCTAAATTCATGTAATTAGTAAATCTTGTTAGTTAGTGTATATATAAATCTACTTTGGGACTACTACTCCCCGGTTTCCACTTCCGAAAGCACCGATAATAGTGAAGAAAAGCTCTAAAAACGAATCTCACTTCAATTTCTCAGCAACGGTTAAACCGATTTTCACGAATCATGATTCGAATTAAAGCACTCATTGTCATTAAATATACTGTGCACTTTCATCCAGATCCGACTTCCGGTTTCGAAATTATAGGGTGATGAGTGTCAAAACATTTAAATCGTCATTCAAAATGACGTTGCAAAACTGGTACACGTCGATACGTGCGGCTTTGCTCCGTTCGCAGCGTGCTTTGCTTAATTTCGTATAGCGTTCAGGTTTGCCACATTTAAATCTATATTTTTCAGGTAAAAAAATGTAAATTTGTAAATCTTTTATTCAATTTGTCATGATAACGATGCTTTTCAATGAAAGTACACTTGTTGTCTTTCTAATATAGAAAGTTTACGCAATCACTTGAAAACTTGACTAGTGAAAATTGGCCCAGAGGGCTAAGTGTTCTATATCATTCGATACAGTTCATCGAGCCGAGCTATGTATGTGTGTGAGTATGTGTCAAACAATATCACTCATAAAATAAAAAATCTCATAGTCCCATAGATTGCTATTGAATTTCATCATGCTTTTATAGGGTAAAGTGTGTTTAAAATTGCACACCGTCATTTAGGGCGACGATGCTAAAAAGGGTAAAATTCATCTAGATTTGGCTAAACGAACCGACTTCGGCAATTCTGGTTCCAATTTCCCGGTTCCAGAAGTACCGGAAATAGTGGTCAAAAACTCTAAAACGAAACTCACTCAATTTTCTCAAAGAGGATTTTATCGATTTCCACAAACACGAATGTACTAGCGATATTTTTGGAAATCTAATACCGTTTTCGTTTTTGAACCTAGACGCGGGCTACTCTGACTCCGAGTAAAACGAACACGTTTTACGCGCCCTAAACAACAACTCATGAAAAAAAGATAAAATAAACAAACTCGGCTGGATGCGTGGTCCGAACCGAAAAAATTTTCAGAGCGAAACTACGCGATTGGAGTCCGCTCTAGAGCGACCTCAGGTTGCTAAAACAAACATATTAAACGTTGTTTGGGCGACTCTGGGTCAGCTTTCGGGCTGCTCTGATCAATAAACGAAAACGGTTTTTGAAAATGATATCGCGAGTACAAAATGTGCCCTTTTTTATGTTTTTCATCATTTTGGCCTATGTATCGCTCAATATGGCGTCGATTTCACGTTGTCCTTGAGTTGAGCTATGGTTCTTGACTTATCTGCGTATACCTTGTATTTCAAATACAAAAAAAATCTGGTGGCGTCAAATCGGGTTATTTCGGGGACCAGTCAAAGTCACCGTTTTTCGATATGATTCGTCCGGGGAACAATGGTCGTAACAAATCGATTGTTAGTCGAGTTGTATGGCATGTTGCACCGTCCTGTTGAAACCAGTAGTCATTCAAACCATTTTCACAAACGTTGAGCATCACAAAATCATCTTTCATGGCTCGTTAACGATCGATCATTCACAGTTTTCGTTGCTCCATCATCGTCCTGGAAAAAATAGGCAACGCAACCGACAAAACGCAATTTTCTCTGAAATGGCGGATTCAATTTCAACAATCCTAAGCTCGTTTGATAGTTACTATTCAAGTTCGAAAATCAGATCGCAGATACTCCCGATTCCAAAGATATAATCGTATAAATGACGTTGTTTCAGGAAGTGACCAGTGATCAAGTTCAAACTGATAGTTTTGGTTTCGAGAATGTTGTCGAATATGCAACGGATATAAGCGCTGTAGCTCAGAGTTGTTAACTTGTAAACCGAATCAATCTAAATGAATTTGTGTCAAAAATCAATCCATATTCGTGTTGAATATTATCCTGATGGAAATATGTTTTCATGAGACTGTTTGAATGGCAAGGAAAGGCATTATCACACCACTAGACGAAGGTTTTCAATTCTTGAAAAAGTATTCGACTTTTAAAAGGATGATTTTTTGCTGGTATCTTTTTGGCAACACTGTTTCTGACAGATCACGCTTGAATCATGTCTTGTGTCATTGTCAAACGCAAAGGTGGCACTGGTAAAGTTGAAGGAAGATCTTTTTCATCGAAAAATTGTGTTCAACGACATTGTTTTTACGTTTAATATTTATTGATTCTCTTTTGTTACATTTTTGTATGATGTTACATGTTAAGTGATGTAGTAATATGAAACTTTTCATGATTGAATTTACGGTATTTTCCTAGTTAATAAGTTTTGATTAATTTTTTTTTACATTTCAATTGAGACACAGTTTGATTTATATAGTGTTCAGCGACGAGGCTCATTTCTGTTTGAATAGATACGTCAACAAGCAAAATTGCTACATCTAGAGTGAAAATCAGAAGTATTGCAAGAGCTATCAATGCATCCCAAAAAAAAGTCACTGTTTAGTGTGGATTATGGGCCGATGGCATTATTCGTGAAATACCGGCCGATGTGTGTGCCATAATTGGACCTTGCGCATGGTCCACCTAAAGCGAAGCCGCGGCCAACATTTGGATGAAATCATCTTCAAACATTGAATTATATTGATCGTTCTATCGATTCCAATGAAGATTTTATAAATTTTCTCAAATTTGTTGTTTTGTTTTTAAATTCAATTCTATGCCTCCCTAAAATCACCCTTTATTTCAGTTTGTATTTTTGAAAGTGCCCAATCTTACAACTTCTTCTTCTTCGACACTATTTTTGTACATCTAACAGTTTCCGTGCTACTACAATATGAACAAGGTACTAACCGAAATTCCTACGCCTTTTGTCGTGAATACGACTTACTTTACTATGGGGTGCCTTTTCAAAATTTACCCTCTGAGAGAGTGATAAGCTTTTAATCGTGAATATCTCTTGTTGTATCTTACGAATCAGCATATTTTTTGCTACATGCCATCAGAAATATGATCACAATTTTTTGATAAAATTTTCAGTTGTTTGACATAATTTCAAATAATTCAAAATTAAACTTTTCTGAAAAGTTTGGTATAAACGAGTATCAAAGAGGATAATTCATAAGGCGCGTTTGCCTTTCTCGTATTTTGAAAGCTTATAGCTCAATGATCTGTGAAAGGATTTATATAATCTAACTACCAATAGAATAGAAATTTTTGAACTTAAATGTGTATAGCAATAGTATTGAAGTATTTAAATAGTACACTATTGAAAAACCTGTCTCAGTTGACTCATGTCAACACCAGCCAATCAGAACGCGTTCTGAGGAAGAGAACAAAATATCTGCTGCTGTTCAACAAATCGTTCGAGAAAAATGTTCCGAACAGTGCTTAATATCGTAGTGATTTCCCCATTTTGGTCCTTCTGAAAGGCAGGAAAGAATCCCGTACAGCATTCTAGTTTCTTCAAATGAATTATGCAAATCCGAAATGAAATAATCGACATTAAAATTCTGTATGCGGCTATTTTTATTGCCGTTAGTACCGCCCATTAGTGAAAAAGCTACAAACGAAAGATGTACTGTGTCGTTTGCAAAGCTAGTTTCGCTTACGACAAAAGAGATTACGTCACAGCAGCCAGTTGTTTGCATTGGTGAAAAAAAACAACGAAAAGAGGACAACGGTGGAGAGCATCACACAAAATCAGCCGTTCTAATGGCTCTATAAGTTTTCTAAAGAACTATTAGGATTTCTTGCTCGCAAATCGAAGGTAAATATCGTCAGTTTAGTGCAAATCTAGAACAGTTAAATTAGATTTGTGCACTTTTCGCTGTGTGAAATTCACAGTAATCGAGATCAAGTGAAGCCTTCTTTGTTTTTGCGAAAAATGTGAAAAAGGGGAATGCTTGCATTCATACAATTGCTCAACTAATTGATATTCGGAACTGTTAAGGAACATGTCAGTTGTTTTTTTGTATTCACGACATCCAGTTATGTCTCTGACATTACCCACCCGCCTTTTCAAAAGTCAGTCTTGAATTAGATTGGACACTCCATCCGTGGTGGAAAATAAGCGGTTTGTCATATTGAATACACAGTACATAGTTTCGTCCGAATCGGAATTTGTGAAGTCTTCTGATCTGTTACACATTTCTGAAATTGCTCACGATAGAATTGGATTTATATTTAAATAGTTGGTGGTTAAATTTGATCGGTCTTCGGCTTACAGTTTTTTACGAGCTCTGATGATTTTAATCGGTAGAAAACTCAAAATAAGACCAGAAAATCGTGGCAGTTGGAAACTGCAGCCATAATCTTCTGGCGCCTAGAATCGAAAACACATACTGGTCATAAGGCAGAAAGTGAGAATTTACTGTCACAATCCTCCCGATACCGAACCCGAATGAATGTTCCGATTGGAAGGGCACATCAGAAAATCATATCGCAACTGCAAAGGCTCTACCTTGCCATCGAGGCTCACTAACCATACCACGGCTCATTGGCCACGGCTTCGAAAACTCATCTCACAATATTTACGAGTTCCATAAGGTCACAGCATCAACAGCATCGACCACCGTTCACATGGGTGAAGGCTCGCCTGCCGTGCCAATTTCTGCCATACTTCGTAGACACTGTAGCCTCCAACCCTTCCGCATAACACACACACACCCGTACACCCTTGTGCCCATTGCGCTTAGTTTGTAGTTCGTACCGACCTATTGCTGGGGACTGCTGAGCTAAACATTGCTTGCACAGATTGCGGATTGAGGGAATTGGCTATCACGTCACGACAACCGGCCGTAGTGTGTGTTGGTGTGATACCTGCTAGTAACGATTTGCTGGTAGTTGTGGTAGTTAGTTATACAAGTGTGTTTGTTGTTTCTGTTTCAACTCAACTCGAAACGTAGGTAATGAGAAGGCAATAATAAAACAAGACTTTGGTTAATATAAGACGACGGAAGAGGAGGAGGAGGTAGTCGCCTAATAGTGAGAAGTGCAGCGAAAAGGAAACGGGAAAATAGAGAAGACAAAACAACGATCAGATGATTTTTTTTCGCTTTACGTTGCTGAAAATGATTATCATGCGCTCGAAATTCGTCTTGCTCCACTGGTGATGATGTTTTGGTGAAGGTGACGATGACGATGATGATGTTAATGATTATGAAGAAGGGGTGAACAGTGCGGATCAGTGAAGTGAAAAACAAAAGTCGGGATTAAGTCAAAACAACGAGATATCGACTCGGTTGGTTGAATCTGGCTCAGCTGCTTGCTTCTTCTGCACACAAGTTGTGGGAAAGTGGTGAAGTGTGAAGAAGTGCGGTGCCGAGAGAAAGAAAAAAAAAGAAAACAAGCACGGATCGTGACCGTTGGGAGCCAGGGGTAAAGGAATAGCTGATCAAACTGGCGACGGTGCGGACCGGCTTGATCCGGACTTTTTGGAGGTGGCAGGCCAGTTACAGTATAGCCCCAGCCAACCGAACTGGAACAACGGCAGAAACCGCAGGCTGGCAAACCGGAGCCACGGTTTCTCGTTGAGGACTGATCCCATAACGCGTGCGAGGAAAGAAAGAAATTCAGGTATGTACAATGACCTTGTTTCGTTCCCACACACAAGCCAACCGTGCACCAAGCGCACTCGGTTTGAATCGTTAGCGGTGGCCCCGAACCCATTGCGGTCTTGGTGTTTTTTTTATTCTAGACTTTTGCGATTTGTCGGGATATATTCCTAGGGCTCAATTCCGCTCTCATTCGAAATCAAATGTTTGGAACTAAAGTAAGAGCAAATCTCGAAACTAAAAATTCTACTTAAGAACTGAAAATATTACAATAGGACTTGCATGGGTTAATTCGATGGTGATGTATACAATAAACAGCTCAACAGTAGAAATTTTTTCATAGCACTCATCTTCGCCTCTCCCACCGAACTTCCTAACCATTGTTGCGAAAATGTACAGTTACGGTAAACGTACGCATATTCATCTCAGCTCGTCCATCTATCACATCTATCATTTGTGTCAGTTGGCTAGAGAGAGAAAGAGAGATTCGATTTATTCGTTCAAATGGTGAAATGAAAAATTGTGCGTTCAATTTAAATTCAAATCATTCCACATTTGTGAATTATTTGTTCTTTGCAAATTTTTGAAGCTTGTGAGTTTTATAAAACCCTAAAAAATTAAAGATAGACGAACATTTCAGCAATTGGCCGAGCTGGCCGAATTGGTGAATTTTCACCTTGATAAAACCAAAATTTACTAGAAGGCGGTTCTAGAAAATGTTCAGTGGACAAAATTTAGATTTTATGCTTTTCGATCTCGAGTGAGACAAATTGCTATTTCAACAGAGCTGTTATCAGGCATTTTAAAAACTTTTCGATATATGTGATTGCGTTTTCCTATTCCAATACAGAAATCGAAAGATTTTCACACTCAAGGATATTGATGTCTGAGGGAAGATATCGTCTCAGTGAAAACACATTCAATAATGCAAAGAACGTAATAAATGAAATGCTATTCTTCAATAATATAATCAAAAATTTTGAGTATGATAAAATCGCATTTTTGAAGCAAAATTTGCACTACAGGCTTACGAAGCGAAGTCTGACAAGAAAAAAAGAAAAAGTTCTGGGATTCCATCCGTGGTGATAAGAAATTGTTCTAACAGTTTGCTGATTCCACTATCCAACATTTTCAATTGTTCTTTGCGTTCTGGAATTTTTCCTGAAATATAGAAGAAATCCTATGTGAACAAGGAATTGATGCTTTGTGCGCTGTATCGAAGATGTTTGAAATTAAAGTTCTGGATTTTATAACACATAGTTGCTCTGACTACATATCTGAGACTCAGCATGGATCCATGCCAAAGCCTTCCATAAATTTAGTAACCTACACTTCCTTCATCATACGTTCTTTACAAGCACGACTACAAGTATATTCTATATACACCGATTTTGCTGCTGCGTTCGACAAAATTAATCATCACATAACGATCTTCAAATTAAGTAGATTGGGATTAAACGAATTATTTTTGAATTGGCTTCGATCACATCTAACTGGTCATGGAATGATATTGGAAATAGAAGCTTGTACAACCTCACCATTTGCTTTTACCTCTGGAGTTCCTTAAGGAAGTCACCTTGGACAGTTATTAATTTTATTGTATCTCAACGATCTAAATTTTTCAATCAACTGTATGAAACTATCGTTTACCGATGACTTTCATATTTCATATTTCAAAATGGTTTTAAATGCTACTAAATGCTCCGTCATCTCTTAGTAACAAAAAGTCTGTATTCAAGTCCGACTGTGATATTTCACAAACTATTCTCGAACGCGCATCGTTTGTTAAGAACCTGGGTGTTCTTCTGGAATCTAAGTTAAATTTTAAAGAGCAAATAGAGCTTACTATGTTCTAAACCTCTAAGCTATTAGTATTCATTATTCGCGTTACTGAAAAAATGCTTGTAAGCTCCATATTGCGCTTTATTTCACTAACTGGAATATGCTGCGGTTATTTGGTCACCTTATTACCAAAACGATATCCAACGCATTGAAGCGATTCAACGCAAATTTGTCCGATTAGCTCTCCGACGTCTTCCATGGAGATATCCTTTAAACTTACCGAGTTACCATGACCGCTGATTACTGATTGGTCTCAATTTATTATTTGTCCATCAAGATGTTTGTAAGACTAGTTTTGTGGCAGACCTACTTCAGTCGCAGATCGATTGCTCCGAGTAATTGCAATTGTTACAATTTGGCATTCGATGTCGTAATCTTCGATCCTATTTTTTTTCTTCGGGTTCCCTATGTTGTTATTATGGATTATCATTATTATGAATATCACGAGCACATTGCTAGCATGTGCTGCGTATTTAAAAAATGTTTCAATTCTTTCGACTTTTATTTATCACGTAATGTTATCAAGAAATCGTTTCTTATGTTACTATCTCATTAGATTTAGTTACTATAGAAGCACTAGATTTAAGGAAATGTATCATTTGGATGATTTTAATGTATTAATGCAAAAGATGAGGAGGTTTTATGCCTGCTGGAGAACAAGTTTGACCGATACTAATTCCAGTGGGCTTTCCCTGATCCAAAGAAAAGAGCAAAAGATGAGGAGGAAAAGAAAGGCATTCAGAGCAAAATCTGACAACAAGAGAAGGCTCTATTATAAATTGAAACTGAAAGTAAAAAGAGTAAATCAGATCATCTTGATATGGTCTACCTTAAAATTTTTCTTACCAAGAAGGAAATGCTGACCGAGCAAGATGTTGAAGCAAAAAAAAATTTTTTCGCGGAAATCTGTTTAACTTCTTTCAATATCACAATTGTAAGCATTTTTATTTTTTATTAATTAACAAAGCATCGAAGAAGCTGTAGAATAAAAATGCAATCATTTTCATGGGATTTTTTGAAGTGACATGTTGTATGCGGACTTACTTAAGGAGTGTATCAAAAAGTAGTTAGCAACATTGATTATTGAATAAAAAGAGACATATTTTGACATCAGTTTTCGATATATTGTAGAAAAATTACATTTTTATGCATTTCACTGATTATATTGAAGAAAATCCTAGTTTCTGTGAAACGCTCGCACTTTGGACTTGACATTCTTCATTAAATTCAGCACAGTTACTTTTGTGACTTTCCTGGTGGCAGCTGTCCAGTTTTTTTTTTTTTGAACTCCTGCATGTTTTGGGACACTGTACCTTCCTTCCGAAAGTTCCGCATGACAATTGCCCAATACCTTTCAATTGGCCGAAGATCCGGGCAGTTCGGTGGGCTGATGTCCTTTTCCACGAATTGTACATTATTTTTTGACAACCACTGTAGAACGGAGTTGGCGTAGTGGGCTGAAGCCAAATCCTGTCAGAAGAGAGGAGGAGCCTTATGCTTTCTGTACAGTGGCAGCATTCTCTACTTTAATCATTCTTCCTCGTACACCTTGGCGTTAATTGTGCCCTTCGTGAAGAAAATCGACGACCGCAAACCACAGGTACAAATTGCTTGCCAGACCAACACCTTCTGCCCAAACTTTTCCATCGCCACCGTGGTGTCAGCGTCGTCCAGGTCCTGGTACACCGATTTCGTATAATATTGCAGTCCGGGCAGCGCTCGAGAGTCTTCCTTGGCGTAGGTTTCGTCGTCGATCAGGATGCATCCGTACAGTTTTCGCGCTATTGTTTTGGCCTGAGCTTGCTGTACCAGAGACTTTCTCGGCACCTTCTGTTTCTTGTACGTTTTCAGGGAGCTCCGAACTTTGATCCGTTGAATCATCCCGATGCTGGTGTTGAACTGCTTGACCAAATCCCGCGTCGACGCCGATGGGTTTTTCCTGATGTACTCAACCACTTTTAAGTCCCGGCTGGCTGGGACTCGTTTTCCTACCGGATCGGGGCAAATCCTCCATGGAAAGGGTCTTACCGAACTTCTCGATAATATTTTTGACGCTGGTGTGGTGCACTTTCACCCGTTTTGCAATTCCGTTGTTCGTGACACCACTTTCTGAGCACCAAGTGTGCAGAATTTTCTTTCGCGTTTCCGGATCAATTCGACTCATCATTGAAACGATAAACCGTACCGAAAACAATCGATTGCGAAGCTTTTATTAAAATGTAAACAAACATGTCACCGCAAAACACGCTGCAAAAATTAAGCCATTTCAGAGTAATAACTGTTTGAATGTTGCTAACTACTTATCGATACACTCCTTATTGCGTTCATATGACAAACTTATGCAGATTTTTAAATTATATTTAAGTGAATTTTCAAGTTCTGCGGAAATTATCACCTGCATATAAATAGTTGTCTAACGCTTCACTCGAACATCGCGCGTTTCAGTTTTCAATTTCGCGCGGATTTAACGCGTTTTAGTTTTTGACTTCGCGCGTTTTGATTTTGAAATTTTTCGTAACAACCCTGCAATTAGGTTTTGCACGATGACGACACGAATGAACTGCCGATGAATCAAGTTCATCTTTTGACAACTATCAGCGGTTTGTTTACATATCTATATATCAACACGTATTCAAATTAGAATGAACACATAAACAAACCACTGATAGCTGTCAAAATTAGTTCATTTTTGTGAGGTTTCGTCATGTTCGTGCAAAACCTAATTAGGTTTTTTACCGTTACTGCTAACCTCAATCGGATGAACACATTTTGACAGTTCAGCGGTACTGTTTGTAAACAGACTTCTTTGCCTTTCTCATATAGAAAGGTTATGCAATCACTTGAAAAACCGACTAGTAAAAATTGGCCCGGAGTGGCAAGTGTCATATACCATTCGACTCAGTTCATCGAGCTGAGCAATGTGTGTGTGTGTGTCAAATAATCTCACTAGTTTTTTTTTATTCAATATTGTAATATAATTTTAAGGCACACTGCTTAAGCTCTAAGATGCCAAGGGTATTTACTAATATTAATTACGACTAACCTAAAACTAGAATAGTATCATTATGTTATGTAGTATCGGGGTAGCGGATTCTCGAGAATTCAGCTTTCAGCTGACGATCGGCAGTGGCCGGTGAATTGAATATTGCATGAGGGTCTTCCATATGGCGTTGGTGAATATCCATGTTGGCCGCATCCTTCGGTCCGTGTGGGTCCGCGTTAAACACCCCCAGGCTACGAAGGCCCGGCGCATGGTGGTCATCGACTGGAGCGGTCTTCCGTGGGCAGTGATGATGATATTGCCGAAGAGAATGAAAGAGAAGTAAATATTGTGGAAAACGTGGTAAAGAGGGGAAGTGGGAACAAAATGTCTGAAACGACAAAGATCTAATTAGTTGCCATCGAGATGGTGAAAAGACAGGGAAGATGGAACGAAAAAGTTAGTGACAAAAAAAAAGATCTTGTTAGTTCCAATGAAGATGGTGGACAGGGACGGGGATCGTGAGTTCGCTAGGTTTTCTCGGAGATGGCTGAACCGATTTTGACAAACTTAGATTCAAATGAAAGGTCGCATAGTTCCATACGGAATTCCATCCGAATCCGACTTCCGGTTCTGGAGTTATAGGGTAAAGTGTGTTTAATATTGTACACCGTCACTTAAAACGACAAATCAAAAAACGTAAAAAAAATTCTTAACTGGTCTCAAAACTACACAAATCGATAGCCATTATCAGTAGGCAACTAAACAAACCGATTTCTATCCTGGTACCCGGTATCCGGTTCCGGAAGCACCGGAAATTGTGGTCATATATACCAAAAAGGATCTCATTCACTTTTCTCAGCGATGGTTTGATCCATTCCACAAACTTAGATTCAAATGTAAGGTCTCACGGTTCCATGTGGAATTCCTGAATTTTATCCGGATCCTACTTCCGGTTCAGAAGTTATAGGGCAAAGTGTGTTCAATATTGTATACCGTCACTTAAACTGGCGGAACAAAAACCTTAAAAAATGTTGTAAACTGGACTCGAAACCGTTATTCCCAATCTTAGGGTCAAATGAAAGGTCTTATGGTCCTACCAAAAATTACTGCATGTTTTCGGATACAACTTCCAGAGAAAAAATTTTTCATCGAATGCTGAGGTCACTGCAGAAACGGAAGCCTATTTTGAAGGCATTGAAAAAAAAATTTTTTTTTTCAAAAGGCATCAAACAATAAAAAAGGTTTTACGGTTAAAAATCGACTTTGTCTCTGTTAGGAGGTCTTTGGAGCAGGAGGTAAACTTCGTAAACTTACTTACTTCCATTAACTTTTCGTTTGAGTGTTTTAACAGAATGATTTTACAAGGATAAATTACTTACTTTACTTTAATGATGCACATCCCGTCTTCGGATCATGACCGAACGAATTGTAGATTTCCAGGATACTCGATCTTGAGCCGCCGTTTTCCGTTCGCGCTGTACTCCCGCTGCACGTGCATCCTCTTCGATTGAGCACAGCCAGCGAGTGCGAGGTCCACCCCGCAGTCGACGACCTCTCCCGGGTTCTCTGCTGAAAGGCCATTCTCTCTTCCGGCATTCTTGCTACGTGTCCAGCCCACTGTAGTCCGCCGTGTTTTATAAGCCTTCCAATGTCCGCATCTTTGTATACTTGGTACAGCTCATGGTTCATGCGTCTGCGCCATTCTCCATTATCTTCTTTGCCGCCGAGTATTGAGGGCATAATTTTTCTCTCAAAGACGCCGAACATCTGTTTCCTACAACGACTGTGCTAAGCGGCCGTATAGGACAACAGGTAGTATCAACGACTTGTATAGAGCAAATTTGGTGCGTGTGTGCAAGCTACGAGACTTCAGCTGGTTACGGAGCCCCTAGAAAGCCCTATTAGCAGCTGCAACACGCCTTTTTACCTCGCGGCTTATATCATTATCGCATGTCACTAGTGTTCCAAGATATAAGAACTCGGATCCTACACCGTTTGGGCTGCCTCTTTATCTACCAGCCACCAAATTTCGTAAACAGTGCTTCATATTATCACAAAATAAATACAAAGGTAGATTTGTTCGATTCGTTATTGCTTTGACTATATAATCTGGTGTTGTTTTTTTTTATAACTATGGTTACTTTCCAACAAATAAATAGGAAACTGGAAATCAGACATTTTTGCTATTAAACTTTTGTGCCAAACACTGTCGAATGCTTTTTCTATGTCTAGAAGAGCAACTCCAGTGGATAACCCAGAAGAATTATTTGCTTTTATCATGTTCGTTACTCTTACAAGTTGATGAGTAGTTGAATGTTCATGACGAAATCCAAACTGCTCTGGTAAAAAAAAATTGAATTCTCATTTATATGAGACATTATTCTCAACAAGATAATTTTTTCAAAAAGTTTACTGATAGAAGAAGTAAGCTAATTGGTCGATAACTTGATGTTTCTGCTAGGTTTTTATCAGGTTTGAGGATAGGAATTACTTTAGCGTTTTTCCATCTTTTTGGGAAGTAAGCTAATGAAAAACACTTGTTGAAAATTTTAACCAAGAGTCTCAAGGCAACATCGGGATGATTTTTAATAAGAATATTAAAAATTCCATCATTACCAGGAGCCTTCATGTTTTCAAGTTTCCTAATAATTGACTTAGTTTCATCAAATTCGTCTCAATAATGTCATCTTGTAATAACACTTTAGTTGAAATATGATCATATTTCAGTGAGACTTCATTTTCAATAGGACTCACAACGTTCAAATTAAAATTGTGGACACTCTCGAACTGCTCACCAAGTGTTTGAGCTTTTTCGCCATTTGTAAGAAGTTTTTGATTTCCTTCCTTGAGAGCAGGAATTGGTTTCTGAGGTTTCTTAAGAACCTTAGAAAGTTTCCAGAAGGGTTAAGAATATGGTTTAATTTGTTCAACTTCTTTAGCGAAATTTTCATTTCGCAAAAGAGTAAATCTATGTTTAATTTCTTTTTGTAAATCCTTAACTATGTTTTTCATAGCAAGATAACGAGAACGTTGATATTGTCGTCGACGAACATTCTTCAACCAAACGAGCAGTTGAAAATTGTCATCGATGATAGGAGAATTTAATTTAGTTTGAGCTTTGGGAACTGAAAGATTTCTAGCTTCGATAATGTAATGATTCAAATTATTAATTGCTGTGTCGATGTCCGCAGAATTTTCTAAAATATTTTCATGACCCACATGATTTTCAATGTGTTACTTTTCATTTTAACATTTGGTTTAAGAAAAGTTTCTGTCACAATGGCAATATGAATTTTGTGAACTTTGAGAAAATTATAAAATTCATCTTCACTCGATTTTAAAGATCGAGCATTCCAATATAAAATATTCAAATAATTATTTAACATCACTGTTAAATTCATTATAATATTATTTGCAAATTGCCATCCGATTTGAAATGCTTCAAAAAGTGATGACGTCGAATTCATTCGGATGATCATTTGAAAAAGTTGATCTTGTAGGTAGATCATTTTATTTTCAGTTATATTGCCTAAATCAACTTAATTTAAAGAAGCGAATGGCATTGAAGGAATATTTGTAGGTAGACTGCCATTTGAAGAAGATGATTTGGCCGATCTACCTATTAATAAATTGTGTTCGTTAGAAGATGAACTGCAAGGCGGTCCTGTGTTTTGATTATTAACATTAGAAGAATTAAGTGGTGGATTTCTGCCTGTTACACTAGCGTAACTGACATTAGAAGAAGATGATGACGAGGTTTATATACCTGTCAATAAATTGTTTTCGTTAGAAGACGAATTGGAAGGCGTACCTGTTTTTTGTTTTAAATTCGAAGAAATAAGTGCCTTAGAAGAATTAGGCGTGGCATTTGTAACGGTTTTTTTGATTTTCAGGTATGTACTGTAAATTTAAGGTCGTTGATTTGACTTGTTGTCTAAGCGAACGAGCGTTTAAAATTTTTTCCCTGACAGGACATTTCAAATAACTGGATTTATGATTTCCATCGCAATTTGAACATGAAAATTTATCAGTGGTTTCATTTATTGGATAAACGTCTTTCGAATGCGATTTACCACAATTCAAACACCATATATCCATATGACAGTTTTTGGTTCCATGGCCGAAGCCTTGGCAACGACGACATTGTGTTAAGTTTGGAATACGATTATGCCGTTTATAATGTTCTCAATGAATTTTAATGTGGGAAATGAAATGTACTTTTTCTAAAGTTTTCAAATTGTTTACATCACTTCGATTGAAGTGTATTAGGTGAAGTTCATAGGAAATTCCAGAGCGTGGTTTAGAAGTACCATTCGCTCTTTTTTCATAAGTATTACTTGGATAGGGGGAAAGCCAAGCAATTCTTTTAGTTCATTTTTAATTTCATCGGTACTTTGAGCATTTCATGAGCCTTTCAAGACAGCCTTGAAGGGTCTGTCTGATTTTATATCGTATGAATAAAATTTATGAAGTTTCTCGGACAAATATCGGATAAGACGTTCGTAATCTTCCAATCCATCAACCAAGATTCGACATTCTCCTCTTCATCCGATTTGAAATGAGACTTTTACTTCCGGAAGAAAAGTAGAAAGCTCAGTACGGAATGCTTTGAAGTCGGAAATCATCACCGTCACTGGTGGCATAGATTGTTGTTTCTTCCCAGAACGACAAGCGTCCATTTTGGGAATTTTTGAAGAATTTTCTACTATGTCGCTACAATCGGATTCAGGAAGAATCTCGTTAATATTGTTAGACGGCATAGGATCAGCGGAAGGGAAATCCGTCCGTTGTCTTTTATTTTTACATTCAGATTCTATAAGATCGTGAATGTTATTAGAAAAATGTTGAATAACGGATTGTAATTTATACCGTATTGAATTATTTTTAGCCTTAGGCTTGTTGCCTTTCCGGTTGAACGCAGGCATTTTTGAAATGAATGAAATTTTAAATTAAATTAACTAGGCTAAATTAGTCTTCGATTAGACTCCTAGCTAGCCTTAAAAAAGGCTGATTAATTTCTTAGTCACTCTAATATCACTCTTTGTATCACTTAGTCACTCTAATATCACTCTTTGTATAGCCTTGAGAAAGGCTGACTAATTGTTAGTCTTTAAAAAGACTGTTAGTGATTCAGGTAGCCTTGAAAAAGACTGAAGCCTTGAATCAATGAAACTCTAGGAAGCCAGAAAAAATTTCCAGGAGCCAAGAGCTATACGTGTGCGGTGCGAACGACTGTTCAACACCGACTAAGCGAATCTGTTAATAACTTCATCATTATAACCGCTTCGTTGTTTCAACTGAGACAGCCATTTGTTTTCAACTGCCATAAGCATAAGCCACTGAAACCTCTCCTAGAGTTGTCCTTACAAGTGCTTACAGAGCTCAACGTGGCAGAGAGAACAACAAATCTCAGGGCTGAGTTGAATAATTCCTTCTCTTCTTGAATCTGTGCAATAACTCATAACTGCACGGAAAAGACAGCGACAAGAGATACTTGAAATTTTAGGTTAGATGTATATGAGATGTGTGTAAATACACGCAATTTCGGAGCACAAGGCAAAGTGCTCGAGTTCCGAGCGCCACGTAATGGCTACGGCCATGCGATATGAAAAGATCGTTTGGCTGTCATAGACCATCCAACCTGCTTTTATCGAATAAATAAAGAATCGAAAATAATTGAATGCGCCTGGGGATGCAGTTAATTCCTTCAATTTGAACGGTTGTGCAGTGCACAAGGTGCACATGAGGACGAGTCGCCACTGGTTTTAGCCAAATCAAAAAGCTACAAAAATGAGCCTTTGAAATCAAAAGAAATTGCTCAGTCGAAAAACGGAAAGATTTAATGCGATTATTCGGCAGTCTATCGTTGTAACAAACAGAATTGTTTAGGTGGCCTTTAAGTAACGTAGTACTTAGTTTCACACGTCACACAGTCTAGCCTTACCGCACCAGCTGTGATATACGATACGCTGTATCGACTTGAAAAATCGTTACTGGATTAAACAAACAATTGGCGGCACGAGTAGCCAGATTATCTATGCCACAAAGCACCCAAGGGCTCTGTAGTTGACTGATATACTGCACGGAACGCCCGAAATTAGCTCTGCGCCTAATTCGTATTACTGTTTTTGAATTAGTTGATTTTAACAACAAAATTTTCAAAATAACTATAAAATTAGTTAAAATTGAGAATTTACTTTGCTAAAATAAACTCTTATTTTTAGAGAAAGAGTATAGTTGGCGAATATCCTGGCCACAAACCAGCAATATTTCAATCCAACACGAAATTCTCATTGACAACTAATTTTGTTTTCAAAATCAGAAAATTTGTTCTATCACCGTCATTACTGAAGGACAGCACAAAGAAAACAAAAATGAAATGTGTTTTATTAACAAGTTTATTAGCCAAAATCTCATGAGAAGTGTCAAAGCAAAACAAACCATTAAAAAGCTAAAAAGGACAGTCTTGTTGAAACTGCTTGCGAATTGTTTAGATGTTTTTCGCATGTGTTACGATATATCGATATATAAATTTCTAAACCGAGTTGTAAAAATGACGTAAACTCTTAGTGACAAGTGCATTTATTCAGAATTTGTGCGCTTTTGAAACGATTGTGCGTAATAATGTTTTTACGCGGAATAGTGAAGTAAGTTTCGAATGTTGCACTCTAATTGTTTATGTCAAATGATGTTTTTTGCATCTTCCAACCTTCCGGGCGACACCGTCTGGTGTATTACTTGTATTCGGCAGCGATTTAGAAGAAAAATTTTCAAAAAGAAGTTTATGTTTCGCTTATGTCTTTTTCTCCAATACAACATCGTATTTATACCTGCCAATATAGAAAAGACTACCGCGACTGAAATATTTTTCGGTAGTAGTGTGCCATCTAGTGGTTAGTAGTCATTACGGTGTTAACGTTTTTTCGGTGACAGTGCGCCACATAGTTGCAAATTGCCGAAGCCAATTCAACCATTTATGTTGGTTGAAAACAACGTTTTATTTATCTTATTCAACTAAAAAATTAGTTCAATGGAAATGAAGCGTGCCTTAGCTAAGAAATGACAGCACGTTGAATTGGTCAATTCAACTAAAAAAATAGCCATTTCAACAAATATTTTTTTATTATTAAGGGAATCAGAAATAAAAAACCTAAATTAGCAAAAGTAAGATTTTTTTAGTTGTCTCAAAAAATAACTAACTAAAATCAGAAAATCAACTAATTTTTTCGCCAAAATGCTAATTTCGGTCTTTCCGTGTGTTTTTAATAAACACTTTACCAGCTTCTAGGCCATTCATTCCTCGATGGTGAACAAAACCAATCACGTCGCCTTACTTCCGATGTGAAAGGTAATCGTGCAGTGCAATCCAACAGGGACATTGACTCTTCTATTAGAATCCGTGTGTGTGCTACAAACTTCGTCGTAATAAGGTCATCATCTCCCGTTCCCGCATGGGTGGAAGTGGCCTCGAACACTAGCTGTCGAAGTAGCAGAAAAAACAACAAATCCAGAAAGGGAACGCGCATCGATTGGGGACGAAAGTAATAACGTGATGTGAAATGTAACTTCCCCAGTCAGAGCTGGGAACGTAGCTCTCATCTTTCGTACCACCTTCTTCCATATCGCAAAGGCATGGCATCGGGAAGGAGGGAGGACGGTATTTTCTACCAATATGTACTCCTAAAAATAAACCTATGACGTAGCAGTTTGTAAGTGCTTGTCTACGCAACGAAGAGCCCCGTTGTCTGATTACGAGAGACAAGTGCTATATTTTGTATTCGTCACACAGCCAGTCCAAATGATGTTGGGATGGCGCTAGTACAAATTGAAAAAACTGCTACTCGGTTTTTCTGAAGAAGGCGGGTTGGTGAGTTATCTCACCTTTTACTGTTCTCACAAATGTCAATATTTACATTCCATTTTGACCTTCATTGAAAAGTATTAATTTCTGGATGCGCGCCGCATGAACTGATAATTGCTCAGGCAAATATGATTCGTCATTCAGATTTTTCCCTGTGCTGGCCCGTGATATTTTAGTAGCGGAATCTCTTACTGTATACTAGCACACACACACCCCCGCCTCTAGCCCTTATCCTGTCATCAAACAAACCTTTCCCATCGGTTGTATCAAAAAAAAAAGCGCACAGCTGTGCACAAAGTGTGCGCTATAGGTGTGCAATGTTTATAGTTATTGCTCACGTAGATATAAATTCGCGGCTGGTGCTAATGGAGGTGCTTTCGCGAATCCGTGTAAGTGTTTGAGTGGATCAGTGCACAACGTATTTTTCTTTACCCTGGTTGGACTCGATACAGCCATTGTTATAATTCGCTGTCGAGAGCAGGCGCATTTATGGCCAGCAAGCGGCAACTACCGAAAGCGACCCTCAGCGGCATAAAAGAATGAAAAATTCCGCCTGTTGGTTTCACCACTCACGGCACATTTTGTACCTTGTTTTTTTTTGACATCGCTCGAAAATTTTACGCAGGTGGTTTTACCTCCTCTCGTGCGGACCCGTTATAATTGAAAAAAATCATATCCAAAGATTTTCGGCTCTGGAACTCCGTCAATAAAACAACAGCCGGGATGATTAACCAGTCATTAAACCCAGCTCTCGTTGAAATCAGTGGCCCTCGACCGTGCAACAATTGTGTTTAGTAACTAGAACGAAATTGAGGAAGTTTCACAAGTAAAGTTAGAAAGAGGTATCGATTTGAGTGCCACCTATTTCCAGCTCCTTCGGCCCAGTAGCTGCTGACGGTTGCGATTGCGGAAAATTATAGGTTCGTTTCAATTTAACAGCCTCGAACTCACTTCTTGTTGGTGTTGGATATTATCTATAATTTACGACTTGTGTGTGCTGTGAAAATCACTGAAGCAGTTTCTATTTTAGGATCAATAAGAGTTTAATATATTAGCAAAAAAATATTTTTCTAAATAAAAATCGAGCGGTTCATTTGTCTGACAAATATTGGTTGGTAGTTCCAGATAATCATGATATCGTTTATCTACAGCTAGACTTAGGATTATTAGCAATTACGCGGGTTGCGGATGGGAATTAAAATCAATCTACCAGGTGTGCCTGTTAATGGGAGCGGGTCATATCGCCGAAAGGGTCATCGGAAGCGGCGGCCTCTTGCATACAAACCTGTAACCGCCTCGTTTGCTCGGTCTACTCAAAGCTATGTTTCATTGCTTTAGTTAGGTCCGAACGAGCGGTAGCGAGGTCGGACAGCACATGAACTAAAGCGATGTGGCGTAGCCGCATTAGTATATTTCCATTTTCACTTAATAAACGGAAAATACCACCTACATTTGCCTGGTAGATACACCTATGCAATTGCTTTGATGCTTACTAGCTAATAGTCAACAAGTTTTCTTGGGAACTACTTTCTGGGGTTCATGAATCAATCTTCATTGAAGAGTGCAATGGTAAATTAACAAAACAGGCGTTAACGCTATCATCTTTCGTTTGTCTTTAATTTAAATCAATTCTAATTACGATTTCAAGACGATTTCAGGATTCGGTGAAATGGCTTTCAGCGAAATGCATGTCATTCGGCGAAATAACCCTTTCGGCGAAATAACTTTCGGCGAAACGGCTTTCGACGAAATGGCTTTCGGTGAAATGACCCTGATCCATAAAGATTGATTCATGAACCTCAGAAAGTAGTTCCAAAGAAAACTTGTTGACTATTAGCTACTAAGCATCAAAGCAGTTCTATAGGTGTATCTACCAGGCAAATGTAGGTGGTATTTTCCGTTTATTAAGTGAAAATGAAAAAAAGATCTAATGCGGCTACGCCGGCGGCTTTGTGCCGCAGAGCCATCTTGGCTACGGTTATGTGGCTGCGCCACATCAGTTATACAGGAGACATAACATACAGGAGATATGATCATTTCGGCGAAATGACCCTTTCGGCGAAATTACCCTTTCGGGGCGAAATGACCCTTTCGGCGAAACGACTTTCGGCGAAATGGCATTCGGCGAAACGACTTTCGGCAAAATGGCTTTCGGCGATATGACCCGCTCTCCACCTATAGAACTGCTTTGGTGCTTAGTAGCTAATAGTCAACAAGTTTTGTTGGGAACTACTTTCTGAGGTTCATGGATCAATCTTTATTCAAGAATACAACAATCAATTATTACTTAAGAAGTACAATGGTTGATCAACAAAAAAGGCATTAATCTTTCGTTTGTCTTTAATTTAAATCAATTCTTATTACGATTTCACGACGATTTCAGGATTCGGCGAAATAACCCTTTCGGCGAAATGACCCTGATCCGATTTTCTCGGCTGTTGAGAAATTTTTCATTTTTTGTTACAAATCAAAACCTTCGGCATGATGACAATACTTCACCTACATGGTTCCAACTATATAGCATAGAATAAAAAAACTGAATAATATTCAAAGAAGAACTTTTTATATGGAACCAGCTGAATTTTCCGGCGTTACTCGGAAATGTTTCGTGAAGGCAATGTCACAAAAAGATTCTAGAAATTGTTCACGAAATCGCAAAAAAAATTTTCCATCTGATAACGATTTGCTGTTTATCATATAACTACATATGTACTATAGAGTAACGATTCAGTTAATTAAAACTATGTCGTAAATTTATTTCTATCACCTCAACCCCTCAGGGTTTTTTTAATTCGAAATGTGTCTTACCTGGAGTTATTGGATTATCGATAGTTATCACATGATTTGGGATATCCAAGAAAAAAATTGGCGCTGCGAATATCGAATGATATATATTCCGCTATTGAAGTATATTCTGTCCATGATTAATTTTCACGAGAGAAGAGTTATTGCTAATGATATAAATAAGGTTTTATGATCAAAAACCTTGAATAACATTCATGGACTCATGAATAGATAAATGTTAGATGAAGATTTCTTTCCCTATATTGAAATCTCTCGCATTGTATGCAAGCATTTCGAACATTACGAAATTCTTGAATTTTGTTTGGATCTGACTTCCGGTTTCGGAGTTATGGGGTAAATTGTGCAAAAAATGAAAATATGTGTGTTAGCTTTTCTCAGAGATGGCGCCACCAAATTTCACAAACTTAGATTCAAATGAATCAGGGCTGGCACAAAAAATCATTACTACAGATCATTAAACTTTGCAATATATAAAACATTTTTATAAAGGGAACAGAGAGGTTAGAGCAAATTAAAAGCAACCAAGTAGGTAAGTTTAGTTTCTCTTCCGAATGTTTTGATACGATCACAAACATTACCAATAACCAATATTCGGAAGTGGTAAAGTATAGCACATTTCACATTGTAGTAAATTAGATTGAAAATTGTAGTAACTTAGTCAAGAAATATGAACTATTACGGAGACGAACTACAGGGGTTATTGAAAAAAGTGTTATATCATAAGATATTTCTAGTAAATTTTCAAATATTTATTCCAGTTGCCAAAATACTGGAAGGACATGGCCACTTCAATAAATCTTCTGGAGGGGTAAAAAGTGCTTTGCCATAGTTGCCGCGTTTGGAATGAATGGTCTTATAGTCCTTTACGACATTGCTGAATTTCATCGGGATCCGACTTTCGGTTCCGGAATTATAGGGTGAAAAGCGTGAAAATTATTTTTTTTAAATTATTTACTCACTTTTATCAGAGATGCCGTGACCAATTTTTACTAACTTAAGTTCAAATGAAAAGAGCCTGTTGGTATACCGTTACTTAGAGTGGCGAAACAAAAATTCTAAACTGAATTCAAGACCGACTTATTCAGAAGAAAATAAATCAGCATTCTAAAGGATGGAAAACGATATCTGGAAATTCCCTAAATTATGTGTTATACTATGTTCACACTATGAGTTAAAACATGTTATAACTCCGATTTCATGTTTTAAGCGAAATAACATGTTCTATTTTTGCGTTATTTCATATTCATAAACGTCACATTAAAACATGTTTTTAGCTCTCAGTAGCAAACTAGTTTATCTAAGAAATAGAGGTTCTAAATCTCTCGCAAACGCCTACTTTTTTAACAAAATCTTACACCTAGAAATGAATATGATGGAAACATTTTCAGAACGTATGATTTTTTCTGTTCTAAAGAATCATATCCACGATTATATGTCTGTAGAGGACCTGTCAGCTACTAAAATGCAGATGTTTCTAAATTTCCTACTGATACTCGTCATCCTCTCAAAACGATACCAGAACAGACGACGGCTAGTTTATTTAACCGATGCATTATTTCCTGTACCACCTGACCTGGTCACACCAGTTGTCACACTAACGGTAGTTAGATTTCAAGGCCACGACGTCGTTATTTTGCAGCAGGTATTCAAACCTGTTATATTGATAACTGCAATACACTTGTGACGGAATCACTTCATAGTGCCAATCAAGTAACCAGATATGATTTTTGGTTTACTCATTTTAAATGACTGTTCATTAAAATTCTTGGATTTGGTATTTATCGGCTAGACTCTGTGCTTGAACCCTAGAACCAGAAATGTACTATCAGTTGCAATTTTATTCATTTTCCGAGAAGGGTCACAACTTTTTTACGCATCACGTATGATCCGGCAGAAGTAAGTGGAGTATATTTTTTATGTCCCAATATCAATTATTCAGCAACTTGCTTTCGACTTATTTCCAAACACACTCTGGAGACAATGCGCCACCGTGCTTCCAACTGACTCATTCCGGCTGGTAGCGACAATTCCATGTTTGGTCAACATTTACAGCTATTCAAACACACTCAACTGGGTCGTCAAAGAGCGAACCGAGTCCGGGCGAACTCCAACGGCAACCTAGCAGTCGGTACGTTCATTTGCTGGCGAACCGTCGTGCGCAATCCGTTGCACATCAGCTGTTACAGTATTCCTCTTCACCTTATTTTACTTTCTTAATTTTTAAGCAGATTTTATGTATCTGTTTTTTGCGCTGTGGTGGTCCCTTCTCTTCTTTGGCATCACCACGGACAGCCGGAATACGAACGAACCAAGGTTGCTGCAATGTTGTAACGGTGCTCTCGACTAATAAAGTAAGATCTCATTCAAAGCAACTCTTGAGTTTCACTTCTCTAGCTCTGAATTTTGAAAGCTCTTATAGAATTAGACTGTCGGTAAAGAAAAAAAAAGTTTACACTGTCTCGTTGTGAGCGGTGACAATCACGACCGACCGCAGTGATTATGATTCATGGCGTTGACTGCTTGATTATTCATTGCGTCGTCGTCACCGTTATCGTCATCTTTGCTGCGAGGAAGATTGGTGAACTGGAACACCGCGGAAGTATGACGTATTTCAAGCTACCAAAGCTGAAGGGACAAGTGAATAGATATAACAAAAGTATCATATCGCTAACTCTGTTTTATGTACATTCGATTCTAGTGTCACACTACTTACCTATGAGTAGCTGAAAAGATATTGACTTTGCTTTCATCATACGGAACGAGTCCAAACAGTTACTCTTACTCATAAGACATATTCTGTTTCATACATCGAATTCTTCAATGATGAAATGAAAAATGCTAATCTATGCGTATTTAAAAGAATATTAGATTTTCAATCCCTTTCGCAGTTGAGTTATTACATACAAACCAATTCGCATCCTCTCATTCTGATACTAACGCAGAAGGCGATTGCACCCGTTCGACGTCGTTCTATTGATCAGATTTCATCAGTGGTATACGGGGAGGTATGAGATAGGAACTTGTGAGCATTTAGTCATCTCAGCTTTTGACAACCTAACTGCATGAATTAAAAAAATCGTTTCAAATCCAAGAAATCTTATGATGTTTTCCAACTTCTTGAAAATATTTTTGAGAATCTCAATATGTCCCAAAATTGCACTTTATGTCAACATTTTTTCAAAAAACTGTCTGCAATAAAGCAACACCATCAGTTCGGTTTCACATCTCATTCAAGTCAGTCGATAAACCAAAACCGCTTACGTTCGGGACAGAAGAAACCAAGTACAGTATTGTGTAGTGAACTATAGCACGATCTATAAATGAGTGAACCAAACGAACAAAAGCTACCGCCGGTACGAAAAAATACAATTATTGTTGACTTCAGGAATTGCAAAATTCGACCTTCGATACGAGAACTTGAAGGTTTGCTTAACCCTCAGGGTACGGACTGGGTTACCGTAACCCGAGCGAAATTTGAAAGAAGCGCCATACGAAGAGAAGTCGGCGAGGGGGGTCCGGACCAGGGGGGGAAAAAACTTATAGGTACACACTATTAGAGGCCCAAGCGGCAGAGTCAGTCTCCGCTTTGTGTCCGAGCTAGACACATATAAACATTGTGCTCGGGTGTGGTACACCCAGTCCGTATCGAACGTTACAAAATCCAAAATTTTCAAAAATATTAAGTTTTCATTTTCGTCTGTTTGCCGCTGAGGAATAAAAAGGTAAGTAAGAATACGTACTCTTTACTTAATTTTGTAGATTCTAACCTCAAAATAACGCGTTGTACATGGTGTAAGCGAAGTATTGTAGTAGATCTCAATCACTTGAACGTACGTCTTATATCGAAATCTTTGCTGCTCGTAGTGAATTATAACTCGTTAAATTTTGTTTTTTGTAATTTTTTGTTAAAGAACACGCATTAAAAACATGGCAACGCGTCGAATCACTCGAAGCGTTGCTGCTAAAAGTAATTAATTTGAACCTTTATCATCATAAATCAACGAAACAACGTTTCTTCGCTAACTCGAAAAAACGCGTATTTTCATTTTTCAAAAAAAATATAGTTTTTGGAATAAATCAAAAAACCGTTATAGACATTTATAAGAACTACTTTTCACCTTTCAAATGCCAGTTATACAATGTTAATATTTTTTTTTTCAAAAAGTTACAGCATTTTGAAAAAAAACGTTTTTTACAAAAAAAATTCAAGACCCGTTCACATTTTTCATTAAAATTTTTTTTCAATCAGTTAAATGATTAATCTGACAATTCTATTATATTTTTGAGACAATTTCACACAAAATAAAAAAAAATTATTCAAATTGACAAAGTACAGCTCGATATACACCCAATCAAAGTCGCCGGGTTAGGCTAACCCTGTCCGTACTGAACGTAACTTTTTTATAGTCCGTACCCTGAGGGTTAAGGAGCAAATGCATCTTGACATTAAACGTGTGCATTTACTTCAATGCAATAAGACGAATAATGTTGTTTACATCCAGTTTTATAAAGAGTTGGATGCAATTCAATTCGCAAAAGACAATAACAATGTGCACTATGTGGAGCACGAGAACATTAAGTACAACATTCCAGTATATATGGATGATAGTGCTATAGAAGTGCGTGTGCATGATCTTCACTCAAGCGTCACCGATTCTTATATTCGCAAACCTACGGAGAGATTCTCTCTATCGAAAAAGAAAAGTGGAAGAATTTTTTCCCCGGTTTTCTAAATGACGTACGTCTATTACGCATACACTTGAAGATGCCTATACCTTCTTATGTGATTTTCGGTCAAGATACAAGAATTCCGTGCAAATCACTTGTTACCTATGACAATCAGATGGCCACGTGTCAGTAATGCCAAAAAGCTGTTCACTACGGTAAGCCATGTGATAAACCGGACAAGGAGACAACTATACCAAAGGACAACTGCGCTTCCTTCACACCAACCCCAGTAACATACACCTGTGAGAGTTACCAACAACAGTGAAGCATCCCCTTCAACGAAACCATCCAACGTATCCCCTATAGAATAAAGTACACCAGCTTCTATTAACAGCTTACATCTAACCAACCAGCAACTGCAAACAATGTACAACAAGGCGCATCTACAGCAACTAGCAACGAAATCAACAACAATACCACGGCAATGGATGACGAGACGAACCACGAACAAACTGCCCCTCAATCCTCGCAGGAGGAAAATGGAAGCTCCTCTCCCCCTAGAAAAAGGGTGACAACGAGATCCAATACAAAAAGAAAATTATCTAAAAACTCAGCTAAATCGGCCACGTAAAGCTTGTACGCAAATAGGCCTGAATAAAATATCTTTTAAATAAAAAAAACAACACCATAGATATTCAATGTATTTCCCAGTTAAATTTTATGAATTGTTGAAAAATAATTCTAATTGTCACACATTTTCAAACAATTCTATGAAAGTTTACGAGCTTTGTTATTATTATTTAAAACCGATATTTTTTTTGCATTCAGTACACATCTAGAAATTGTTCGGAACATGTGAATAAGTTTCGAAAAGCTTAGTAGTTTTTTTAATCTTTACAAATTGTTCTCTTATTTCCGACTATTGTTTTGAAAATGCTGGTCTTTCTATAGATTTTCCTATTTTAAACTTGAAAAAAAAGCCAGAATTTGCAACAAACCATGAGAAATACACCAAAGTCTCTTTCTATGCTAGGTAACGTATCACATGAGAAATCGCGTTTAAATCGCACAACTTCAAATTTTAGCTAAAAAAACTCATCACTTTGAAAATTTACTTAGAAAACCGCCTCATTTTGAAACTTCATCTTGAAAGAACCGCATAACTTTGAAAATCCGCATAACTTTTCCCAACCCAATGCCTTTCTCTTGTCATCGGTACAGTCTCGCTAAACATCTTTTGCCTTTTTATCTTTTTTTATATATAAAAAATAGGTATAGAATTCACTCAAACTTTAGAAAAATTTTCCGAGGCCCGGAGGGCCGAATGTCATATACGCCTCGGATCGATTTTAGCACGGTTCGTTTTTGGCAACATAATCGTTCGAATATGGCATACATAAACCAGATGATATCAGCATTTTCGAGTTGAAAGTGATTCCATAATTATATTGATTTAAACTATTTACAGCAATAAATGCTGGAAGAACATGACTTCCATATACCATACGACTCAGTTCGTCGAGATCAGCAAATGCGTGTGTGACAAATAATTTCACTCAATTTTCTCGGAGATGGCTAAACCGTTTTCTACAACCTCAGATTCATACGAAAAGTAGTATACTCCCAAACAAGGATCATGAATTACGTTTGGATCCAACTTCTGATAGCGGAACCACAGGATGACATGTGAAACGAAATTAAAATAATGCAATTCATTTTTCTCGTAGATGGCTGAACCGATCTAAGATTCAAATGAAGTCTAAGAATCATCTATGATTCAAATGAGTGGTCCTGAAATCCTATAAAACATCTTACTTTTTAGTCAGATCCGACTTCTAATTTAGGAAATACAGGGTGATTAGTATAAAAATGCCCATTTCACATAAATTAATCAAGTTTATCGGGTTTGCAGATTTGGATAGTCGATTACCAAATAAATTTATTTCAGTTTAAGCGGTATTCGTTTTTGGATTCGGAATGTACCCCAAAATTTTAATTCGCACTACAATTTCTCAAAGATGTCTACACACTCCTCAGGTGAACTTAACTGATTTCGGCTACACCGATTTTAGAATTCCGGTTCCAGTATCGAATCGTTTCTCAAAACTCAATCATTTTCGCAAAAAGGTCAAATCGAACTTCAAAAAAAAAATTCAAATTAAAGGACTTAAGGTCCCATACAAAATTGGTGAAGTGAAGTGAGTTTTTAAAATTCATACCGATATAGAATATGTAAATTGTTTGGCGTATTAATTTATCGCTATTCGAATCATTATTTTGGGTTATGCCAGTTCCTGAATACCGGCTCTGGAAGTACCATAAATAATGACGGAAAACTCTAAAGTGGAACTTACTTCGACATCTCATGGATTCTCATCGATTGTCACACGTTAAGATTGAAATTCGATACGATTTGCAGTTTCGACATTACAGGGTAATGAGTGATTAAAATCTCAATTTGACGTTTGAAACGACGATAATTAAAATAATGTCATGAGAACTAAAACACCTAAGAATATCTATGCAAAAAACACATGCAGATCACGTTTTGTATTAGGATAATTTATGACACGAATTTGGGTTCATTTTTATTATAAATTTCTTTCAGATTGATTCCGGTGGCTAACAAAAGTTTGCTTCAGCGTTTACGTCATTATTCAGATACATTTCTCAAACCAACTGCATTTGCAAGAATAAATTTTAAAATAATCATTAGTCACTTTCTAAGATAATAAGAAGAATAGAAAAAAAATGTTTTGTCGGTTACGTCACTTGTACGATTATATCTTCGGAACTAGAAACGAAACAATTGGATCTTCGAACTTGATCCACGACCCAATACTAGTCTTGAATGATCCTAAAATTATTGAAATCGGTTTATCCGTACCCGAGAAAACTGATCGAAAATGAGGTTTGTCGTTTACGTTACTTATACCATTATATCATCGGAGCCGTACGTGACAGCCTTTTGAACTTTATACCTTTTTGATGAACCAAAGGTTGCTTTCAAACAAGCTTACGAGTTTATTGAAATTGGTTTAGCCATATACACATAAATACGACAGAGAGAAAAAAAGCAAACAAATGATTTGGTTGTTATGCCACTTATACAATTATATCTCCGAAACCGGAAATGACAGCCATTTGGTTTCCGAACAAGATCCACGGCTCAACAGTATCTCTTAAATGAGTCTAAGCTTGTTAAAATCGGTTCATTCATCGGAGAAAAAGGGCGTAAAAAGAGCGTTTTGTCGTTTACGTCACTCATACCATAATATCTCTGGAACCAGAAGCGACCGCAGTTTGGTCTTAGAACTTGATCAATAATCCAATGAAAGCTTTCAAATGAGTCAAAATCGGTTCAGAAAAATGAGTTACGTTACGTTACTTATATCACCAGTATATCTCCGAAAGCAGAAGTGACAGCCATTTGATCTTGATTAATGACTCAATAGTATCTTTCAAACGAGCCCAAGCTCGTTCAAATCGGTTCAGCCATCTCTGAGAAAACTGAGTGGCGAAAAATGGATAATTTATCGGCTACGTCACTGATACCATTACACCTAAACTTCCGTTTTCGTTATCGGTAAGAAAATTATTTTAAGGGCTCGTCAAGATGAGTCAAATGGTATATAACACTATGGGTTCCGGAGGCTTCGTTCGAAAGTCGATTTTTCCAGCATTACCTATCTATAGAGCCAAGCAAAAAAATTGCTTTGCCAGATGTCTTAAAAATTCATAGAATTGCATGAAACGTCGATATTTATTGTAATCTCGAAATTTTTTTTTGAAAATATCAACTTTCTGGGACTTAGTAAAAATATCCCTGTCCCAGAAAGTCGATTTTTTCACCCCTTACGCATGTCCGATTTAGCTCAAATTTTGCATGGTGCTTAAACTTTTTTCGAGGTTCTTAAACTTTTGAGCACTAGCGCTTTATGAAATTACAGGTGATCCCAAAATATTGGCACCCTTATATGCATTAGATCGATAAAATACCACGTGTTTTGTCGGTTACGTCACTTATACCATCATATCTCTGGAAACAAAAGTCACAGCCATTTGATCTTTGAACTTGATCAATGGCCCGACAGTAGCTTCAAACGAGCCCAAGTTTGTTAAAATCGGTTCAGCCATCTCTGAGAAAATTGAGCGAAATTCAAATATCTTCTAAAAGTGCACACACACACACATACACACACATTTTCCGATCTCTTCGAACTGAGTCGAATGGTATATAACACTATAGGTCTCCGATGCTCCGTTCGAAAGTCGGGTTTTCCAGCAATTCTAATACCTTTCTATAGAGAAAGGCAAAAATGTCCTATTGTGTGGAAAATGGATGCCATGTGAATTGAATCAAAGACAGATGGAAAACCGAAATAAATTGTGAAATTTTACTTCAAAGACACGAAAGAAATTCAGTTTTGCATCGTATTATTACTGACGATGAAAAAAAGATTTATTTTATGAATTCTGAACGGAAAAAAATATTGACAGATCGAATCGGCAAGAAGGAAATGCTCTGTGTTTGTTGGGATCAGAAAGGTGTGGTGTATTATAAGTTTCTAAAACCGGGTGAAACTGTTAATAATAATCACTACAAACAGCAAATGATCAATTTGAACGATGAATTGATCGAAGAACAGATAGCCGAAAGTGGAGATATAGACTTGTGACGCGGTGTGTGTTGTATTGCAGTCGGATGTGTTGCCATAGAGATAGGACTATAATCGAATGCTGTGGCGGACAAGTGAAGCGAAGCATGCTTGGTTCTTCTAGTCAATTAGGCTGTCTCTTCATATGTTTGCATATGCAGGATAGTTAAGTTGGTAAAACCAATTTCCCCGGTTAGTAGTTAACTACGGGATCGAGTACCGTCTCTGCGGTAACATTTCCGCAGTTTTCATTACATAGTTGCATTTGCGTGTCGTTTTCGAATCTGTCTTCCCCTTTAAACACTAATCAAATTTATAGTAATGTTGTTACACGACCTGCACACAAAGCAAAACCGGTTCAGGATACAATCAAAGCACTTGGTAAGGAGTGGCTACTACACCCGCCATATTCACCAAACTAGGTCCCTTCCGACTACCATTTGTTTTCATCGATGAGCCACCCATTGGCTGAGCAACCCTTTGATTCCTACGAAGAAGTCGATATTTTTTTGCTTTGAAAGACGTCAAGATATGTAGAAAGCAATAGTCAATACTTTGAATAAATCATTTGTTTCATTTTGACAAAAAAAAAACACGCGCTTCATACTGGAATACCAGGCATAAGTTATTGATACTGTTTTCCAGGGACGTCTCGTCCTTATGTGCACCTCGTGTACTGCACAACCAGTTAAATTTACGGAAATAACTGCATCCTCATCCGCTATGTTATCTACTATTTTTTCTATTATCTATTATTTTTAAGGTTCTCTATTCTATGAAATTAGGTCGGATGGTAGCAAATAGAAAATAATGAGCGATTGTGCCCACATCACAATATGCATAAAATCATTATGAACTGCTTGCGTGTGCTTGTCAATGAAAGTCAAACGATCTTTTCATATCCCATTGCTGTACTCAATATGTGGCACTCTGAGCTCTTTGCATTGTGCACCGAAATTGCGTGTGTTTACACACATCTTATATACATCCAACATACAATTTCAAGTATCTCTTTTCGCAGTTTTAGTGTCTTTTCCGTGCACATGAGTTACTGCACACATTCAAGAAGAAAGGGAATTACTCTGCTCAGCTCTGAGATCTGACGTTTGGCTCTGTGCGAACTCGTATGCACACCTTCAGGAGAGGCTTCAGTGGTTTATGCTTATGGCAGTTGAAAACAAATGGCTGCCTCCAGAAATTTCACAGATTAATCTGAGTTTCACAGATTCTGACTATGCTGCAGAGATGGCACAGATTTCTGAAATCAATGAGCCCCTAAAAGTTTTTCGATTGCCAGGGGGCAAACAAAGAGACCTACAGAGAGTTTAAAAGTAGCGGGACCTTTTTGTTTTTGCTCGAATTGGTTTTTGGTTTGAACAAAGATTTAAAAAATAAATGACCAGGCAACCTTGGCTGTCTCAGTTGCAACGTCGAAGCGGTATCGAAGATACGAAATAAGTTTGATATTTTATTGTATTGAAAAACACAAGCGAATATCAATTCCTCAATCTTTAGTTTTCACTTACACCGAACTGTTACATCTGATTTAATAAGTGCACAACCCGTAAATTTTGCCACGAGCCGTAACTGCAGTTTTCCAATCCTTGCAAGGCAATTATTCTAGTCATTGACATCTAAAAGTTAACTAGCATCAGCACGAACAATATCACTCGTGTACACTTTATTTATTGCTCTAATATCGAATAACAATTCGAAAGAAATAAAATATTTTCCTTTGGCTAGGCAATATATCCACTTGTTTAGCCATGCTAATGCGGGAAAAGTGCAGATTTAACGTAATCGGTGCCATAACGTAAATCGTGTGGAAATAATTCGTTCGATATGTTTTTCGGCAACGATTTTCACTTCCTTCCCATTCGTTCCGGCGTGACTTCCAACTGTAGGCACTGTGGCAGCAGTTTGACTCTTCTTTCACTCGTGTGCGTGAGAGCGTTAGTGGATTATCCATCATTAAACTTTTGAACCGAATAATATCTTTCACGACGCTAGTCTTTTAGGTCATTCGCATTTATTCGAGCATCGATCTGTGAGAGATCAGTATTAAAAATCCTATCTATGTTATTTTTCGGTTCAGAAAATTCAAAATTTCCTTTTTTCATTCTTATGGCGATCAAACAAAATGTTCCAGACAACTAGTAAATTGATGTTAATCGTTTAGATAACCATCCATTTCGGTTTATAACATTTTATTTCTTTAGTAAATTAGGTGATTACGAGAATGTTTATCGAAAGCCGACAACGGCACAGAGAACGAAATCCCGTTTCATATATCGCTATTATCATCGTCCTTGAAAGTTGATGTTAGGAGCAAAGTGAAAGCGGAAATTCGTGTAGGTTGTGCCTAGCCTTTCAGATTCCGCTGGTCCTGCGTGGGTAGTTTCCGCCTACAATGTAACCAGTAAACATTTATTGCGCTAAAAAACATAACAATCAATTTCAGCCTAAGCGGTTTCGACGAACACATCTAAGAAATTAAATTCTATTATCTATCCTTTAAGTATTTTTTAAATATATTATTTAATATTGCTGGAGTCCTCACGCACAAATCAAAAGCAGAAAATTACGCACAATGTTTGCCAAGTAATGCAAGCCACAAATTCTTCTGCTGAGTAATTTCGCAAGCATCTAATGGTATCTGTTATCTATTTTTGTTTCTAGGCCACCGGGCTATGGATCCAATATTCTTCTCTCCGCCTAATGGAGTCCCGTCGGAAAGTAAACTGGCAACCTATATGGTGAGTATTGATTCGGGTGAAACCAACTGAATTGAATTATAGCTATTGAACTCTGTCTCTGTCTCCGGATGGCAAGCAAGGAAATCACTGATAGAACACTAACATAATAGATTAAATTTATTTATTGCTTGTGAAAATGAATGCTTCGCAGCGGGAAGGTTGGGGAAATATAAAGTTTTTTTTGCTCGAGGATTGTGGCTTCCAGACTACAAACATTTCTTTCCAGATGAGAGCCCATTTTGCGCATGAGAATGTGAAATAAGCCCATTTTGCGCACGAGAATGTGAATCAAGATTTCTGATTGTGAATCAAAAAACCGAATCCCGTGAATAAAAAAATTGGGTAGCAAAACTAAAATTGAGATATTGATATTGAGGGAATTGTATATTACTCTGAGTAGCAGCAGATCTTATGCGCTCTTTTTATTGCGCTGAGACAAATTCGTTCTCATTCTCAGAAGACAACCATGCGCAGGCGAAGAAGTTTAGCTGCTCTCACAAAAACTCGTTCGCGCATTTATGTACCGCGGCAGAAATGAATGTACAACGCTTCGTTCGCTCTCGGCGCAATTCCAGTTCCAGTTTAATAACATTTATACAATTTTGAAAGAATATTAAACCCTATATTTTTTGGCAGTTGTGTTTTTTGAGACTTGTTTAATTACTTTCCTTGGCGTACGGCACAATTGTTAATAATTTTGAATCTGTTAGACAACATTCAAAATGTGGAATAAATTCCGCAGCCGAGGGAAACACGTATAAAGTTTTCATGCAAAAATCAACACATTTGCTCTAAAAGTACCGGCTAAGATTGTATCCGGTTATCCCATTCAAAGTTAAATAAAATAAATAAACGATATAAAAAAACTTGAAGGGTTTCGACGATAAGTTTGACTTATCAGCTATTCATATAACGCTCAATCACTTTTTGAAATCTGCTATGTTTCAAACAGTATCACGCACAGGGATTTTCTGATAAAAAGCTTTGAAAATAAATGTTTCATTCATGTTTATTCATGTTAACTTGAATATGTGTATTCGGCCGCAGAGAACTGTTTTTGTTCTTGTTGCTCATTTGAATCACGATGTAAAAAATTGAAATTATAGTGGTCTATACCTCTAAAATGAAAGGTATCGGTCGATTTTCACGAACTTAGATTCAAAGTTTGAAGGAGCGTTTGAATTGGCGTAGCAAAATCCAGCACTCCTGTTACTTCTGTGTATGCTATTTAAGCTAAATAGGGTAATATTAATTCAGCTGCATAGCACGCACAAAGATTGGATATTTTTTTCTCATTATTATAATTATTATTTATCGCAGCATGTATGATAATATTATTACCTGTTTATATTGATGATATTCAGGAATCAGAACAAATTGGCTCAAATGGCATGTTCTCCTTGATATTTGGAGATTTGTGCCTTGCCTTGCCTTGCCTTGCCCACTGAAAAAGTCGCCAAAAATTGCTAGATCTACGATGGATGTTTGGCGCGCAAGGAGATGCTCAGTATTTCGCCGTTGAAGAAAAGAATACTAGATCGTTGGAAAATCGTTTGGCGCGCAACGAATAGTTTTGGGTGGAGATTTTACATGCATGATCGATTCGTCTTTTGGAAACACGTGCCTAATAGGGTATCAAAATCATTACTTGCCAAATGACCTTATGGTGGAATGCACATGACTGTTTTAGCTATGTAGTAAACAGAAGCATAAGTTCTATTATCATTTACCAGTAGATGTAGTTAGATGAATAATGTTGGCCATCGTGGGCGTGAGTTGAACAAATCAAATTATGTAACGATTTTCTTACGTATCAATGATAGGATTCTGCTGTTGAAATAATGAGTTCAGATGAAAATATTTTCCTGGCAGTTAGCATACTGAAGTTTGTCCAGCCGATTCGGGTATGTTTTCAAGAGTGGTTTACTTCAAAACGGTCTACTTAGGGTGCTATTCATGACATTTCTGTATGAAATGTTCAAAACGACGAATGTAACAATGAGAGATTCTCTATGTTTACTTTCTCTTTCGATTATTGCGAAACATTCCTGCTTTTTGTCGGTAATTCAGTATTCAGTGCAGATTCAAAGATGATAGCTTTAGTTATTATTATCGGTAAATAATTGGAGTGAAGGATAGCTAAGAGTACCGTAATAATCCAAAGAGAAAGTAAACAAAGAGAATCTCTCATTGTTACATTCGTCGTTTTGAACATTTCATACAGATTTGTAAGCTGCTTAAGCCAAATCAAATCATTTTCCGAACTTTTAATTACTTGACGAATTACCTTATGCGAATCATGAATATCATATCTGAAGGAGAAATCGTGGCATGTAAGAACCATTAGTTGTGAGATCTACTGTTTTGTACACTGGCTTTAACGATAAGAAGAATACTGGTATAATCACTCCTCATGTTCACTCCGCTAGAACAGAATATTGATTCTCAGGACTGAATACTGAGCAAAACGATGTGGTGGCTTGACGAATGAAAGGCCTTTTGATACAATTCTTGACCGAATCCAGCGTTCATGTCAAAGTTAATGGACACAATATTTAATAAAAGGGTAATTTGAACATGTCCAAGAATTTTTCATTTTATCGCTAATTCGTTAATCGAAAATTGATCCTGTCATTATCATGCTACGAACATTCATGAAACACGACTAAGTTATATCACTAGCGGTGAAGCAAGTTATGGACAACCGTTCAAAACAAATTATTACTTTCGATAATCCCTAAGGATTTGCTATTAAATTTTTAAACGTACTGAACAAGTAAGTCTTAACACCTAATGACAAACAACAATCCCCGAGGAAATTTTTGGGATCAATTTAAAGTATTTATCTTGGTCATCTCTTTTCCATCCGTTTATTTGTTTATTTAGGAGCAAGGGAAAAGCCTGCTGGAGCTGAGATTTTGGTTCTTCTTCTCCAGCAGGCATAAAACCTTCTCATTTTTTGTATCAACAGGTAACATTTGACCAAATGATACATAACGAAGTCTTTAATTACCCTTATTTAAACTACAAAGCTAACTAACAACTATTCATATTGACTAATTATCCTAATAAAACTAGCGGGAAAAGATTTGGAGAAAACGGGTTTAATGGCGTTACGAGATAAATTGAAATCAAATTCATCAGAGCAATTATTGAATACGCGACACATACTCGAAAACGGTTGAATACGCGACACATACTCGAAGTTCGGTTCGGTAGTTCTAGCACGAGGAATTCTGAGAAAGGGATTAAACCGCAAATTACGCCGAAGAATGTCAAAACTTAGCTGTTGTATGAGATCTGCACAATCAATTCGAGATTGGATTAAGTCCGCGACGAAAACAGCTTTTTGTGTATCACGGCGGAATGATAGCATATCGAAGTGTATGAGCCTACAACAATTTTCGTAGCTTGAAAAATTCAATGGATCTCTCCAGGGCGTGGGACGCAAAGCAAAACGAATGTACTTGCACTAAACAGTTTCAATGCGTAGCTTATCTCTTTGGTAATATGGTTCCCAAACAACAACAGCATACTCGCGCACTAGAGTGCAATATAACGATTTCAGGCAGTATATGTTATTGAAATTTTTTGAGATGCGAAAGATAAAACCTAGCTTCATTAATGCCTTAGAGAGGGTATATTCTATGTGACCTTTGAAACTAAGTTTTGAATCCAATAACACACCTAGATCTTTAATTGATGTCTCCCGTTTTAGTACAGCTTGCGAAATAGTGTAATCATACATGGTCGTGGTTCGTTTACGAGAGAAGGAGATAACGGAACATTTAGAGGCGTTCAGGACCATTCTGTTGACGTTGCACCAGTTGGAAAATACATCCAGCTGTGACTGCAAGAAATTTGAGTCTTTCGGACCTTTGATGAGATGAAACAGCTGAAATCGTCGACGAATGATAGCTTCATATATTGCAATGCGAAGTTTAGATCATTTAGATATAGTAGAAATATGAATGGTCCTAGATGGCTTCCCCGAGGAACGCCAGAGCTCACGATGACTGATGAAGTAACGCAGTCGTCAATTTTCACGGTCATACTACGATATGATTCAATCAAATCCATCATACCATATGTCAAACCTTTAGTTTGAGAGAGATCTACAATCTCTGTTCAATACACTGACTCGAAGGATCAGATGGCAATCGGTGCATTTGTTTAGTTTTTTGCGTAAGAAAAGCATATCCACAATAATTCTTGATGATATTTCTTTTTTGGGACGAAGTTAATGTGTTGGATATGAATTTGTCGTAATTCGTTTATTGTAAGCCAAGTAATCAGTAAAATAATGGAAAGACTATTTTTATTTACTGTGAATCAAAAAATTTGCTTATTTCCACCTCTGAGATGAACTAGGCAATGTTGCCCACTTGAACATTGGTACGAGGGTTGTTACTTATGTATTTAGCCTAAAAATGAAAACAGTATTATATTTGATGGAAAAAGGCTTTATTGTTTTTCAAAATATTACCCTAGATGATCAATATACTTTTTTATTTAACAATATATTTATTAAGGCATACTCTCTTAGCTCTGAGCTAAATCCATGTTTCGTTAACTGTTCTACACCAAATTTGAACCACCACGATTAATTTTTTTCAGCATATCTTTCCACCAATCGACACGAGTCTTTTTTGACCGATTATCAAATTAAGTGGAATCCAACGTGAACAAATGTTTTTTACGACTATATGTTCATACAAAATAATATATAAGCTTTTCACACTAATGCCCAAGGCTGCCTCCATTTCATAGAAGTTCACTTGGTGATCTTCCATTGTCAGATTTTTTTACAACATCGATGTTTTCTGGCAAAACAACTGATTTTGAACAACCTTCTTTGAATTCATCGGCACTCGAACTACGACCACGATTGAATTCGTTATATCAGTTTTTTACAGTCGCATACGATGGTGCTACACTGCCAAAAGTCGAACTAAGTTGAATCGAAATCGTAATAAATTGCACGAAAATGTTCATGATTCAATTCCAGGCTGAGGTGAAATTTTCAACAAATTGAAATTGACAGAATGTTCTGAAGAAGGTAATGGTTAAATATATCAAACTTTATGATGGAAACGTCGAATCCCCCTAGTGTTGTCAAGGCTAAATACATAAGTAACAACCTATGTAACCCAAACAATAAAATCTTTTGTCTTGCTCAGTTTTCAACGAGCACAATCGATCTATCGCAATCGCAAAAGCTAATTGACAATAAGGTATCATCACATGAATATCGGAAAATTTCTTTTATCCCATCTGTTTGAAATCTTTCTACTGCTCACTCGTTTGGACATTACTGAACAATTCCATAAATTAACAGCAGAAAAAGTGGCAAAACTCAAGTCAATTTTTTTCAATTCGACTGAAACTTGGCCTATTTTTTTAGAATGGCATACCATTTGTTTTCCACGGATGGAGAGACCGATTCGCGTCAAGAATGATTTTTAAAAAAGGGTGTATGTATTTTTACTTCAAATCGAGATAACTCGGAAAATGTAAATTGTACAAAAATGGTTTCCAAAATGAAGTTGTAGGAAATTGATTGAGCATTCTAAAAAAAATATACAGTGCAAAAATAAGTTGCATACTTTTTCAAGAATTAAAAAACTAACCGAAAAATTAAAAAAAAATTCTCTTTAATATTATTTAAAATAATTTTATTTAAAACCTCAACTTAAAGCTCACATTTAGATTTTGAAATTTGGTTAGTGTGAATTGAAAAATGACGAAGTTACAACTAAAACAATTTATTAACGTTTGCAAAACTTTTGCAAGTTTTCGATAAAAAAGGCGGGTGGGTAATGTCGGAGACATAACTGGATGTCGTGAATACGAATAAAATTCACTACTAGAATTTGAAACGTTCGTGTTGGAGCGCTGTTTTCGCTCAAAACCGATTATAATCTTTCAATGAAGAAAACATTAATTTGCTGGGTTGATCAATGACACAATAGGTCACGATCAACGGGATCTGCATTCAGATCTGAAGTGGCTCTTCACTCGCAAAACTCGTCCTAAATTTGACTCGTGATTTCCAATTGGACTCCAAAAAAGATGAAACAACCCATTTCGTACGGAATCAGAAGGTGCATTTGGAACTCACAATGAATTCCGACTCAAATTTCAGACAACTCAATTGAGCAGCGCTCCCATGATGACGGACAACTTCCACCTGGCAAGCTTTCGGTTTTTCTGTGTTCCCGGCTGCGACTGTTCTTCGGCACAATTCTGTTATTCGGCGCTCGTTTCATTCATAAAGCATGAGGTCTTCGATGTTGCTCTCCCGTACGTCTTGCTTCGATAACCGTTGCTTAGAAAATAATGGGAAAAAGTTGAGTGTACATCTTTTATACCGATAGCCGATATTTTGTTCGCTTCCTAAGAATGCGTTCTTGTCGGCTGGTGCTGACATGGATCAAATCAGACAGGTTTTTCCATAGTGTACTATTGAAACATTTCAATGTTGTTGCAATACACATTCAAGTTGAAAAACTTAGAATCTATTGGTAGTTAGATTAAATACATCCTTCTACAGATCACTGAGCTATGAGCTTCCAAAATACGACAAAGGCAAACAGGCGGCAGAAGGTAAATTTTGAAAAGGCGCGCCATAGTAAAGTAAGTCGTATTCGCGACAAAAGTAGTCCTTCAGACACCAGAATATAATTCTACAGATTGAAAGATATACATTTTTCATAATCAACTTTTCATTCAGTAATAGCCGTTCAACCGAGAAGGTTGTGTATAGAAGCGTACAGTTTAATAACGCTGGTTAGTTTACACGCGTTAAATACGACAACGGTTGAACTACAGGTAGAGACCTGTTGGCAGCAGCCGTTAAAACGTATAGTCGTGCTGCATAAGAGAGCCCTAGTGCTGGGCCAAGCTGGTGAAGGAAACAACAAAGGGCGTTTCCCAAACTCTACCCAGGCCGCAATATACAGCCACAAGTGCTGAGCAGGAGAGTGCAAAGGCACATCGAAGAGGAAGAGTGCAAAGGCACATAGAAGCAGGAGAGTGCAAAGGCACACCGGTGCGAAGGCACTTCGGTGCAGAAGCATATCGGTGCGGAGCACTAGGAAGAAGGAGACAAGACAACTCGGTCTTTCCACTGCCATACAACACGCAGGTATACACCGGTGACCTGCGCTGGTTACAGCTGGCGAAGACAAAAGTAAATCGGAAATCGAGTGGTGCTGGATGTCAGGTAGCAGTAGCATCACATCCAACAATCAGCAACCAACAAGAACATCTAGAGCAACGAGGATCTACACGGCAGTGCAACGGAGATAGACAACAATTTCAAGGTAGAAGTTTTTTCTTTTCCTTTTGATTGAGTACTGTGTAGTGTTGGTTTCATTTTTTATTTTAAAGTTTGATTAAAAATTTTAATGTGATGGATGAATCCATGGACGTAAATCCTAGCATGAATCCTATACCCCCACGAACGAAAAAATATCAGGAGAGCTCTTCTGGGCCTTGGATAGTCTTTTTTAGACGTATATCAAAGCCATTAAACATTTACCAAATTTCTAAAGGTTTGACATCACGATACTCTTCAATCAAAGAGATCATAAAAGTAAATAACGATAAAATTCGTGTTGTGGTAAATAATTTGAAACACGCGAATGATATTGTCTCTTCGGAACATTTCATTAAAGAGTATAAAGTTTACATACCCTCCAAAGATGTCGAAATTGACGGTGTTGTTACCGAAGCGAGTCTTTCGGTAGATGATTTACTCAAGCATGGTGTTGGTCGTTTCAAGAACTCTATGCTTGAGGGTGTGAAAATACTGGAGTGCAAACAACTGTACTCAGTAGTTTATGAAGAGGGAAAAAAAGTTTATCGCCCATCAGACTCGTTTCGAGTGACATTTGCCGGATCTGCGTTGCCGTCCCATGTCTATGTCGATAAAATTCGCCTCCCTGTTCGGCTTTTTGTTCCAAATGTAATGAATTGTACGAACTGCAAAAAATTCGGACACACAGCTACTTACTGTAGCAATAAACCAAAATGTATTAAGTGTGAAGGACCTCATAAAGATAATGATTGCAACAAGGAAATTGAAAAATGTATTTATTGTGGGGAAAGTCCTCATGAGGATATTTCAGTATGCACTGCATTTAAAGTGCACAAAGACAAAATTAAGCTTTCTTTAAAAGCACGGTCTAAGCGCACATATGCAGAAATGCTTAAAACGGTCATTGATGTCCCCCCTTTGGAAACCGAAAACGGGTTTTCAAATCTAGAGGAAACAGAGGACTCTGACTCTGACGAAAATAGTGAAGGTAATTCGTTTATCACAACCCAAGGGTCAGTTAAGAGAAAGAAGTCTTCTTCCAAATTACCAAAAAAGACACCTAAAGTTTCATCTTCAAAAAAAGATCCCCGTGTTAAACAAAAAAAGTCAAAACCAAAGACTGTGCCTCCTGGTTTGTCAAATTCACAAACCAATCCAGGATCTAGCACAGAAAAAGGTAATAATCCTGTGGGCTCCATTTCACAGCAACCAACAGGATTACTGAAGTTTTCGGAAATTGTTGAATGGATTTTCTCAGCATTCAATATATCTGAACCCTTAAAGACCCTCATAATGGCATTCCTTCCAATAGCTAGAAATTTTTGTCGTGAATACGACTTACTTTACTATGGGGCGCCTTTTCAAAATTAGCCATATGGAAGAATGGGCAGAACTTACTCGCGAATATCTCGACTTGTATTAATGGTAGCAACATAATTCTTTCACCATTTCATCAAAAATATGATCAGGAATTCAGGATAATATTTTGAACAGTGTGCGATAACCACAAACAACTCAAAAATTAAGTTTTCTTAAAATTTGAAAACAACGCGGAAAACTTTTTACTTTCGCTTGGGTTTTTCGCGCAAGGACGACGATTTTGAGATAGTCAGGCACATATCTTCAACTGAATGCGTATAAAAGGGGAACCGTGGTCGAAAATCGATCATTTCTTCTTGTGCGTTCGATGGAAGCAGACGTCGTGGGAGTGGAATCATCAACCAGCAGCGAGAGAGAATGCACCTTCTGCGTGGTTAATAAAAACCTCAAACGCTCAGGTCGCATCTCTCATTCGCTTGCTGGCCATCGAGGCGCGAGGACCAGCCAGCAGCAGCAGCGGGAGTTAAACTTTCCACCAGCAGCGCGAGAGAATGCACCTTCTGCGTGGTTAATAAAAACCTCAAACGCTCAGGTCGCATCTCTCATTCGCTTGCTGGCCATCGAGGCGCGAGGACCAGCCAGCAGCAGCAGCGGGAGTTAAACTTTCCACCAGCAGCGAGAGAGAATGCACCTTCTGCGTGGTTAATAAAAACCTCAAACGCTCAGGTCGCATCTCTCATTCGCTTGCTGGCCATCGAGGCGCGAGGACCAGCCAGCAGCAGCAGCGGGAGTTAAACTTTCCACCAGCAGCGAGAGAGAATGCACCTTCTGCGTGGTTAATAAAAACCTCAAACGCTCAGGTCGCATCTCTCATTCGCTTGCTGGCCATCGAGGCGCGAGGACCAGCCAGCAGCAGCAGCGGGAGTTAAACTTTCCACCAGCAGCGAGAGAGAATGCACCTTCTGCGTGGTTAATAAAAACCTCAAACGCTCAGGTCGCATCTCTCATTCGCTTGCTGGCCATCGAGGCGCGAGGACCAGCCAGCAGCAGCAGCGGGAGTTAAACTTTCCACCAGCAGCGAGAGAGAATGCACCTTCTGCGTGGTTAATAAAAACCTCAAACGCTCAGGTCGCATCTCTCATTCGCTTGCTGGCCATCGAGGCGCGAGGACCAGCCAGCAGCAGCAGCGGGAGTTAAACTTTCCACCAGCAGCGAAAGAGAATGCACCTTCTGCGTGGTTAATAAAAACCTCAAACGCTCAGGTCGCATCTCTCATTCGCTTGCTGGCCATCGAGGCGCGAGGACCAGCCAGCAGCAGCAGCGAGAGTTAACCAGCAGCGACGGAGAATGCACCTTCTGCGTGGTTTAAATCCTCAAACGCTCAGGTCGCATCTCTCATTCGCTTGCTGGCCACCAAGGCGAGAACCAGCAGCGACTGAAACTGGATTCTGAGTGTTATTGGATCTAAATTTAGGTCTTGAACTCAGGGTCCAGTTCTCTATTCCAGACTTCTATTCGGTTGTTCTTAAAACCATAATAATACTCCTAAAGAATTATGCGGAATTTACTTTACTGTACCTCTATACAACCCATTTTTGTCGTGAATACGACTTACTTTACTATGGGGTGCCTTTTCAAAATTTACCCTCTGAGAGAGTGATAAGAATCAGAACGCGTTCTAAGGAAGAGAACAAAATATCTGCTGCTGTACAACAAATCGTCCGGGAAAAATGTTCCGAAAAGTGGTGAATATCGCAGTGAGTTCCTCAATTTGGTCCTTGTGAATGCTAGAAACGAGTCCCTTCAGCATATTGATAGTTTCTTTCAATAAAATATGCAAATCCGAAATGAAATAATCGACATTAAAATTCTGTATGCGGCTATTTTTATAGCCGTTAGGACCGCCCATTAGTGAAAAAGCTACAAACGAAATCAGGTAGAAACAAGCCTCTCAACAAAACTTGAATCAGTTTGGATTGTATCGCCACTGCGAGCAGATGTGTTTTGTGTCGTCTGCACGCTTTCGACAAGAGCGATTACGTCACAGCTGCCAGTCATTAGCATTGGGAAAAAAACAACGATGGAGAGCATTGCACAATATCAGCCGTTCTAATGGCTCTAAAAGTTTTCTAAAGAACTATTAGGATTTGTTGTTCGTAAATCGTAGGGAAATATCCTCAGTTTACGGCAAATCAAGAACAGTTTGCTTAGATTTGTGCACTTTTCGCTGTGTGAAATTCACAGTAATCGAGATCAAGTGAAGCTTTCTTTGTTTTTGCGAAAAATGTGAAAAAGGGGAATGCGTGCATAATTCATACAATTGATATTCGGAAGTGTTAAGGAACATGTCAGTTGTTTTCGTATTCACGACATCCAGTTATGTCTCTGACATTACCCACCCGCCTTTTTTGAAGCAGTTATCAGCTCAATGGCCAATTGTCTCAGGTTTTGTATCTTTTGATGGATAATTTATCACCCGCCGCAAATGATACAATCACTGTCCTGCAGTGGAATTGTCGAAGCATCATGCCAAAACTTGATTCATTTAAAATTTTATTGCATAGTCAAAAATGTGATGTATTTGCTTTATGCGAAACATGGCTTACTTCAAACATAGCTTTAAATTTTAATGATTTTAACATTATACGTCTCGATAGAGACTCTCCGTATGGTGGAGTGCTTTTGGGAATTAAGAAATGCTGTTCCTTTTATAGATTAAACAACCCTTCAACTTCTAGTATAGAAGTTGTTGCTTGCCAAATAAACATTAAAGGCAAAGATATTTGCATAGCTTCAGTTTATATTCCTCCAAAAGCACAAGTTGGACAGCGACAGCTTAATGAAATGGTTGAAGCCCTTCCTGCTCCACGATTGATTCTGGGGGATTTAAATTCGCACGGAATGATGTGGGGTTCCGTTTACAATGATAGCAGATCATCTTTAATACAAAACATTTGTGACAATTTTAGCATGACGGTATTAAATATGTGTAGCATGACACGGATCCCAAGACCTCCTGCACGCCCAAGTGCATTAGATCTATCTCTTTGCTCAACATCAATTCGACTAGATTGCACCTGGAAAATATTGCCTGATTTACACGGTAGCGATCATTTACCAATCATCATCTCAATTAGCTGTAACAAATGTATTGCTAATTCAGCTAGTATTCCATATGATTTGACAAAAAATATCGACTGGATTAAATACCAAAGTAGAATCTCTAGTATTTTGAATTCAATGGAAGAGCTCCCTCCACTTGAAGAATATGACTTCCTCATTTGTTCGATTCTGGAGGCAGCAGAACAATCCCAAACTAAACGCTTTCCTGGGCCAACGACTAACAGAAGGCCTCCCAACCCCTGGTAGGACAAAGAGTGCTCAGAGGCTAAACTCGCAAAACAAAATGCGTGCAAGACGTTTCTAAAACGGGGAGGAGGAACTCCTCAGAATTTTGAAAAACTTATGGTTTTAGAAACCAAGTACAAGAGCATACTTCGAGCCAAAAAATGTAGCTATTGGAGACATTTTGTCGAAGGTTTGTCAAGAGAAACCTCAATGAGCACTCTTTGGAATACGGCCAGACGAATGAGGAATCGTAACGTGGGCAATGAGAGTGATGAATACTCGAACCGATGGATATTTGACTTTGCTAGGAAAGTTTGCCCAGATTCTGTTCCTACGCAAAGCATTATACGGGAATCTCCTCCAAATAATGGTTTTATTAATAACCCATTTTCAATGATGGAATTTTCTATAGCACTCTTGTCTTGTAACAATAACGCCCCTGGGTTGGACAGAATTAAATTCAACTTGGTGAAGAATCTGCCCGACCTCGCAAAAAGACGTTTGTTGGAATTGTTCAACAAGTTTCTTGAGCAAAATATTGTTCCGCCTGACTGGAGACAAGTGAAAGTTATCGCCATTCAAAAGCCGGGGAAACCAGCTTCCAATCACAACTCATATAGACCCATTGCGATGTTGTCCTGCATCAGAAAATTGTTCGAAAAAATTATTCTACGACGTCTCGACACTTGGGTCGAGACGAACGGTTTGTTGTCAGATACTCAGTTTGGCTTCCGTAGAAATAAAGGGACGAATGATTGCCTTGCATTACTTTCGTCTGACATCCAAATTGCCTTCGCTCAAAAGCAACAAATGGCATCTGTATTTTTAGACATTAAAGGAGCATTTGATTCAGTTTCCATTGATGTTCTTTCAGACAAACTCCACCAACATGGACTTCCAGCGGTTATAAATAATTATTTGCACAACCTTTTGTCAGAGAAGTGCATGTATTTTTCACATGGCGATTTGGCAACATTCAGAATTAGCTACATGGGTCTCCCGCAAGGCTCATGCCTCAGTCCGCTTCTCTATAATTTTTACGTGAATGACATTGACAGCTGTCTAGTAACCCAATGTACACTAAGGCAATTGGCAGATGATGGCGTGGTTTCAGTTACTGGGCCCAAAGCTATTGATCTGCATAAACCATTGCAAGATACCTTAGATAACTTGTCCGTTTGGGCTGTTCATCTTGGTATCGAATTCTCTGCGGAGAAAACAGAGTTAGTCGTCTTTTCAAGAAAGCATGATCCCGCGCAGCTTCAGCTCCATATGATGGGAAGAATGATCCAACAGGTTTTAACTTTTAAATACCTAGGGGTGTGGTTCGATTCCAAATGCACGTGGGGAGGACACATTAGGTATCTGATAACGAAATGCCAACAAAGAGTAAATTTTCTTCGAACAATAACAGGATCTTGGTGGGGTTCTCATCCGCAAGATCTAATAAAATTGTATCAAACAACGATACTTTCCGTGATGGAATATGGATGCGTTTGTTTTCGTTCCGCTGCAAACTCTCATTTTATCAAACTTGAGCGAATTCAGTACCGTTGTTTGCGAATTGCTTTAGGGTGCATGCATTCGACACATACAATGAGTCTTGAAGTTCTGGCGGGAGTTCTTCCATTGAAAGATCGTTTTTGGGAGCTTTCATCGCGACTGCTAATAAGATGTGAGGTACTGAATCCCCTGGTTATTAATAACTTCGAAAGGCTAGTTGAGCTTCAATCTCAAACAAGATTCATGACAGTATATTTTAACCATATGTCACAGGAAATCAACCCTTCAAGATATATTCCTATCCGTGTCAGCATCCTAAGTGCCCCTGACTCAACTTTATTTTTCGATACATCCATGCAGCGTGAAGTGCGTGGAATCCCGGATCATCTACGCTCGACGGAAATCCCAAAAATATTTTCAAGTAAGTTCAGGCATATTGACTCTGAGAAAATGTTTTACACGGACGGATCGCGAATTGAAGAAGCGACAGGGTTTGGTATGTTCAACAATAATGTTTCGGCCTCATTTAGGCTTCAAGAACCTGCATCTGTTTATATAGCAGAGCTAGCAGCAGTTCATTATAGTTTGAGTGTAATCGTCACATTATCTCCAAACCATTATTTCCTCTTCACAGATAGTCTGAGTGCAATTGAAGCCATTCGCTCAATCGCTGCTGGCAAAAATGAACCGTTTTTCTTGGGTAAAATAAAACAGTGTCTGAACGACATATTGAATAATAATTATCTAATCACTATAGTCTGGGTCCCGGCTCATTGCTCCATTCCAGGCAATGAAAGAGCCGATAATTTAGCCAAACGTGGTGCTATTGAGGGTGAAATTTATGAGCGACCGATTGCTTTCAACGAATTCTATAGTTCGTCTCGCCAAAGAACACTTGCCAGCTGGCAAGCATCTTGGGATAGAGATGATCTGGGTCGGTGGATGCACTCAATTATTCCGAAAATATCGACAAAGGCATGGTTCAGGGGACTGGATGTGAGTAGGGATTTCATTCGTGTGATGTCCAGACTCATGTCCAATCACTACACGTTAGATGCACATCTCCTTCGAATTGGGCTCTCCGAGACTAATCATTGTGCTTGCGGAGAAGGTTATCGGGATATTGATCATGTCGTTTGGACATGCGTGGAGTATCGTGATGTCAGATCTCAACTAATAAATTCTTTGCGTACCCAAGGTAGACTATCCAATATCCCAGTTCGAGACATTCTTGCTTGTCGTGACCTTTCATACATGAAACTTATTTATCATTTCATAAAGAAAATTGGAGTTTCAATTTAATAAAGGCCCCTTTTAAGACTTAGTTCTGATCCCAGCTGCGTCCATGAGTTCAACCAATAGCTAAATTAGAATAAAAATTATGTAATGATACAAACAAACTCGAAACAGTTTATGAAATTATCAACAAAATGTCTGAAAATAACAGCTTATTTTATAATTTATAGAAGTTAATCGTTTGGTTCAAATAATATTTCCGAGTAGATTTCATAATTAATGACGAGTTACCTAAGATGATATTTAAGCTATAAGAGAATATGTTTTAATAAATTCAAAACGTTGTGACTATGTTAGAATTAAATTAGGATAAGAATATTATGTAAAAGTGATGCTACGGCGAAGAAAAACTTATGTAAACTGCCTTAAGAAATAAACGTATTTATGGAAAAAAAAAAAATAATCAACTTTGTCCTAGAAGCAGCCGTTCTTGAGATATTTAGAAATGAAATCTCGGGTTTTTGTTGATTTGCACCGTTTAAACAAGTCAAACGTAGCTTCAAAAAAAATTCCAATAACTTGCAAAATATTTAAAAAAAAACATCTTTATTATCTCGTCACTGTCATACGCACCATAAGATAATTAAAACTAGTCATGCGCACTTTAGCTCAAACCGGTACCAAAACCTTCAAATTAGCAAAATGTGCTTTTTCCCAGTGGCGTCTCGTGACAAAATGGACTAGTTGTGCACTGCCTATGTGGTATAATAGCAGATGTAACAGTTCGTTGTAAGTGAAAACCAAAGATTGAGGAATGGAGATTCGCTTGTGTTTTTCAATACAATGAGATAACGATATATTTTCGGATTGAACAAATAAATCTCAGAGCTGGACTTAGTAATTCTCTCTTCTTGAATCTGTGCAGTAACTCATGTGCACGGAAAAGACACTAACACAGCGACAACTGATACCTGAAATTATATATCTGATGTTTATGAGATGCGTGTAAATATACGCAATTTCGGTGCGACCCAACCTGCTTTCATCAAATCAATAAAGATCCAAAAAAATAATTGAATTTGGATGGGGTTGGGGACGCAGTTCATTCCTTCAATTCGACCGGTTGTGCAGTGCACGAGGTGCACGCCACTGCTTTTTCCAAACTGGTTTCAAACCTTTTTTTCTCATACGCAACGTACCAAAGTATTGTACAATTTAACAGAACACGTAACATAAGCATTAGAGATCGCCCGTGTATTACTACTCCGTTATTGATCACGAACAATTGAGCTTGCAAAACGTATTTTCTGAAACAACTTGCTTGGGAATAGCACATAGTTTCACATTGTGTAAACTGCATTGATCCCTGCATGCTGATCAATATCGATGCTTGCCACGTCCGAATACAGATTTACTTGGGAAGGAAGGATTGTTGGTTCAATGCATATTGCTACTAGAAACCGAGGAATCCTCTGAATTTTCACATACATCACATGAAGTTGTTTGTTAGTAAATTTTCGAATAATATTATCATGTGTTCAATGCTCTTGGTAGCCGGCTACCGAGAATACGATGAAATTTTATCGTCTTTTTTAATAATATATGCTTCCTACTAAAATGCAAAATCTCTTCCGAAACTCATAAAAATCCGGAGAGGTGACTGTCGGGAGGTTCACTATCAATTTACACATTTAATTCATTGTGCTCTGTTTTTTTTTCCAAAAAACAGCCGTAATACTGGCAAGATATCACACCATTCACTTGTAAATTTTCTTACATTCCATATAAATCTGATAACATAAATCTGGTAACATCAACAATGATATGCAAATGGCTCTTCGATCGGTTGACATCGTTTAATTTTGTGTGGCAAATTCGCAGTATCCGTCGCTTGAATTTTTTTTAGTTTCGTGAATCAGCATTTTTCCTACGAAAATAACACATGCACTGATTTTTAGAGTCTATAGGATGATATCTAGCTGATTTTCTGTAAAAAGTGAATTCTTCCATATTAAATCCCATCCCATACAGACATTAAGGTCTGAGGACACAGGGCCACGTGTTTGCGCATCGTATTTCTCTTGTACTCTCTCGTATATGAGCAAACTGTACCGGGTTACCAGCATACATTTTATTATTTTGATGAGAAGTTTTATCACATTAATCTATCGTATGGGTTGGACATAACATGGATTCCAATGAACAATGAAAAAATATTCAACTTTCACAAAGATTGAATCTGTGTGTTTGGCAACCTTGTCGAGCACATTTTAATTCTCTCTCCTTTTTTAGAATGCTATCAGGAAACCAAAGCGAAAAAAAATGGTGGATGCATTGAAACTGACTTTGTTTCACAGAAATATACAAGACTTTATTTTTATCGAGATAACATATATGTTTTTATGTACTAATCGCATCTAAACTAAATTATCTAGACTTTGTCACGGTAGATTTATGATACAAGCCTTCAAAGCCGAGATATTCGATGAACAAGTAGAGGTATGCATTTCCGAGCGTTCCAATTTTCACCAGTTCTTCAGTCAGAAAAAAATACAACACGACCGCTAAACTCAATGAATCATTCTGAAAATTTCACAGAATATTCTCAACTATATTTCGAAGACATTGTCAGTTGGGTTTTTCTATATTCTGCACCGTTTCCAAGAAAATTTAATTTGAAACGGGAAAATAGCAAAAAACCTGCCACTTTACGGTACTGTCCTCAGCCCTTAATCCTCGGGGCGAAAAAATGTTTTCTCCGATCGAGCCAAAATGTAGCATGATGCTTATGGGACACAAAGAAATACGAAAAGTTTGGTGGAGCTGAAATCAATACTTTGTCCCACCCTAGTGCCCAATCGATTTCCCACAACTTCTTCTTGGACAACATTTTTGTACAATTTGCAGTTTCCGAGTTATCACGATATGAAGAAATAACATGCAAAATACATATCCCTTTTTAAAAATCATTCTTGAGTTGAATGGGTCTGGACTTTATTCGCATTAGTGTCATACTGAAAACGTGGGCAAAGTTTCATCCGAATCGGAAGATGCGAGTTCAGTTGCCTTGCTGGAATTGCTCTACTGGAAAATGCTTCAATCGTTTGGTATCCTAGTCGATTGACTTCGCGCTTGAAGCTCGAAAACGTAGATAGAGTGCATTCGTTGAAAATGGTACATCAACGATCTTCTGTAGCTTAAGAACCACATGATTGAAAATCGACTGATACGTTGTTTTTTACCGTTCCATTTTATCGAAAATGTCCAAACCGATTTCAACAAACTTAGCCTCGTTTTAATGCTGCTATGTATTCATTAAACATGTTTGAAGTTCAACTGGCTGTCACTCACGATGCTGGTTATGTAATAGTATAAGTCATTACAGCTCAATTTTCTTGGATAAAGATCAACTGATGTTAATAATTTCAGGCTTGTTTGAGACTAAAATTTGGCTGTGGGTCGATCTCAAGGATCATATGCCGGACACTTCAGAGATATACACGTTCTAATGACGTAATCGTCAAATTATTTTTTTTTATCCGAATAATTATTTCATATAGTGAAAGTGATTGTTTTGAGAAATCAGAAAAATCTGACATAAAGTATGCATCTAGAACTAGAACACTCCTTTGTCTTTGGTTCTTGACCGTTAACTAACAGAGTAGCAGCTAAGGGTAAAAACACAACTTCAAGCTTGGAAATTGTCTAAAATATTTGGTATCTAGGAAATAATTCATTGTATTTCATAAAATCTTGTATGCGAGAACTTATTGAAATAACTAAACATTTACTTATCTTTGCAGAGTCGTCAGAACGTTTCCACGCCAACGTATGGGTTGTCCTCGGGCCTCAGCAAATTGAACTTAGACTCTCCTATATCGATTAAGAAATCCCAGGTACTGCAAGCTGTCCTATATTTCCATCATTGTAAGCTCAACCAAACTGCCGTTTCTCTCCCACAGGTGACACCACAGTCGCCAGAATTCATTCCAACCAATCGTCTGAACACCTCATCATCACCAAACTTTTACTCATCGTATTCGATACTCGGCAGCAACGGCACCACAGGAACTGGTGGGATCGTGGGTGTTGGAGGCAACAGCGTGATAGCGTCCAGTAATGGGGCAACGGTGGTCGTTGCGGGGACCGGTGCAGCGTCCGTTGTCCAGTCCCAGACAACACAGCTTTCATCGGTGGCGACGACGATCGTGCCGACCGGCGTAGGTGGTGGAGGGGGAGGAGGAGGAGGAGGAATCGGAAATGGAGCAACCGGCAGTTCCGGTGCGAAGTCTCAAGCGAGCAGCTACGGGAGCAGTATCCTGGGAAGCTCGCTTGGCAGTAGTTCAACCTATGCCGTCACTCCGATCAAGGGTAAGTCGCTGACAGCCAATCCCAAAGCTTCCTCTCAACCGGAACAAACGAATAACTGCAAGTAAGTGTTTAGCTAGATCATGTCGAATTAACACCTCCGCTTCGTTTGTTTCGGTCTGGTGGAAACAGTGTAGTAGTGATTAGAGTTTCCCAAAAAACCGAAACTGATGTAGCTTTTGTATCTTTTTCTCTTCTTTCTCCTTTCTGCGATGTTTGAAGGGCGAAGTTTACTACGTAATGAATCACCACAAAGTACTAATACATCTCCTCGTATTACGCCTCAACCATCACCACCACCAATTGCCACCAATATTCATCAAGTAAATTTGAGTGACAAATGACAATGAAACGTCCTATTCTGTGAGACCGAATGTATTCAGTCAACACATTTTCATTTGACTATTAGTTCGAAAGTTTTACCAGAAACATAATCCAAAACGAAAATTCATAAACATTTCGCTAACAGAATGGAACGTCTGATAATTGGATCTGCATACACTCATAATCGATTTCTCACCTCTTTATCGCCACAGGAGAATGTCGGTGGTACGACGTATTTTTATCCGACCGCAGCAAATCATCAATTAACACCGAGTAGTACCGTTAACACGACTGAAAACACATTTGTCCATGTAACAAGCTCACAAATTAATCTAAGTTATTCGCATCCAGGTGAGTGACAGAGTGAAATTCTATGCTCGCCCGGTGTGAACTGTACTGGGGACTAATTGCATGGGATCAACATTTTCAGGACATGTCTACCCGGGACCCGCGTCGAACGTTGTCAACATGCAACCGAAGGCACAAGTATCGATGGCGTACTTCCTACAGGACGAACTGAGAAACGATATTTTAACTAGGAACGAAACAGTGAATAGTATTGAAACCGAGTGTCAAGGTGGGCCTCTCATTCCATCGCCTTCCAAATGGGACGAGTTAGATTGATTTCTTTTTGTGTCCTATTGCTTCGAAATTTCAGATTTACCTCTAGAAGTGGAGAACTACCACTCGTTATGTCTGTTGGAATCTTTGCCAGTCCATCCCAAGCTACCACTACCGTCATCCACCTACAAAGCAACACACCATTTAACTGGCGTAAAATACTGCCTTCGACGTCTTCACGGTACGATCGACGGGATAGGGAAGCTTCTGTGACCCGTTTTAATTGCATCTCTCTTTATTTTTTAGGTTTCCGTCTGCAGTCGACCAAATGTATGCAATTTGTCGATATGTGGAAAAAGCTACAGCACACGAATGTAGTACAACTACGAGAAGTATTTACTACCAAAACCTTTGCGGATAATTGTGAGTATTTAGAGCTCCTTGGTTGAAATGTTGAGATCTCCATTCGTTGACCTATCGTCTCCAGGAATAAAATATAAGATATCTTTTGGATTCCTAAATGTTATTTTCCAAATATTTTTTCTTGCTTCCTTAAAAATTTCGTATGTATTCAGTTGGGATAAACACAAGAATGCCTCCAATAGTGATTAATGAAATTGCATAACCAGCAATCGAAATAATTTTGAGACAAATTTAAATGACGGTTTGAAAACTTTTAACATACTTCACCCTGTAGCTCCGGAACCGGTAATCGGATTCGGAAAAAATTTCAATAGCCGCGTATAAAGCTATAATACCTTTCATTTGGGCCTATGTTTGTGGAAATCGGTTGTGCCATCTCTGAGAATATGAAGTTTTTTTTGGAGTTTTGCCAGCAACAGGGTGCCAAGTGACCAGGAGTAACAATTTTCAGCATCATGGTTTATTTGCATTCAACAAGTGCAAAGTTGGAGGCAACGCCCAATTTTGCGTTTGAGCGAGAAGTTCAGCAAAAATGTTGAAACAACTTATTGTTCCATACAGGTTCAATGTTGATCAATCCATTGGAACCAGTTCGCTTTCACATCTCATCCAAGTCAGTCGATAAAACAAAACCGCTTACGTTCGGGACGAAAGAAACCAAGTACAGTATTGTGTAGTGCACAATAGAACGACCTTGAAAATGAGTGAACCAAATGAACAAAAGCTACTGCCGGTACGAAAGAATACAATTATTGTTGACTTCAGGCAGTGCAAAATTTGACGTTCGATACGAGAACTTGAAGGTTTGCTTAAGGAGCAAATGCATCTTGACATTAAACGTGTGCATTTGCTTCAATGCAATAAGACAAATAATGTTGTTTACATCCAGTTTTATAAAGAGTGTGATGCAATTCAATTCGCGAAAGACAATAATAATGTGCATTATGTGGAGCACGAGAACATTAAGTACAACATTCCAGTATATATGGAAGATAGTGCTATAGCAGTGCGTGTGCATGATCTTCCCTCAAGCGTCATCGATCCTTATATTCGTAAAACTATGTCACAATACGGAGAGATTCTCTCTATCGAAAAAGAAAAGTTGAAGAACTTTTTCCCCGGTATTCTAAATGGCGTACGTTTGTTACGCATGTGCTTGAAAAGGCCTATACCGTCTTATGTAACTTTTGGTCAGGATACAAGAATCCCATGCAAATCACTTGTTACCTATGACAATCAGATGACCACATGTCAATATTGCCAAAAACCTGTTCATTACGGTAAGCCATGTGATAAACTGGACAAAGAGACAACCACACCAAAGGACAACGGTGCTTCCTTCACACCAACCCCAAGCAACCCCAGTACACCTGTGACAGTCACCAACAACAGTGAAGTATCCCCTTCAACGAAACCATCCAACGTAACCCCTATAGAACAAAGTACACTAGCTGCAGTTAACAGCTTACCATCCAACCAACCAGCAACTGCAAACATTGTACAACAAGGCGCATCTACAGCAACTAGCAACGAAATCAACAACATTACTACGGCAATGGATGACGAAACGAACCACGAACAAACTGCCCCTCAATCCTCGCAGGAAGGAAATGGACGCTCCTCTCCCCCTAGAAAAAGGGTGACAACGAGATCCAATACAAAAAAAAATTTAGCTAAAAACTTAGCTCAATCGGCCACGTAAAGCTTGTACGCAAATAGTTATTGTTATTATATCGTTTATTTATACCCGATTTTAAACTAGTGCGGTCGTTGTACGCAAATAGGCCTGAATAAAAAAATCTTTTATAAAAAAAATCCATTGGAAATTGCACACTTAAAAAATTCAGCAGAATTCGGTAATTTTTTACCGAATTTTCAACAGCTGAACCTTCGGTAATCAATTCAGTTACCGTTGATTACCGATCGATCAGTAATTGCTGAACTGTCAAACAACTACCATAAACTGTAAACCAATTGGATCTACTGATTGTTCGGTAATTTTTTATTTGTTTGTTTTCCTTTGGTTAAAATTCTGGATTTTCGGATTTCAAAAAACAACACAAATTCACAAAACTGAATGAAGGAAATTTCAACCTGTTGTGGCTTTGATTTTATTCCACAAAAAAAATCAAATCAAATGTTCTGGCTGGCCGGAATTATGAACGCCTTCCAAAACACTGCACGATCCGTCGACTCCACCAGAAATTACCCTCGAACGATTTGTGTAGGCAGCAAGTGGACAAGTGATACAAAATTATTTTCTGCCTATAAGTAAACAAAAAGCTTTTAGTGGTTCTATTGTTTTAAAAACTTTTGCACCTGTACCTCAATCCATTCAATGAACTCTTCAAGATTTTTTTCGTTTGGTTAATAGAAAGACACTTACTGAAAACTGTTTGACAGGTAGTTTCATGACAATCAGTTTCCACAGAAGTTCGGTTATAGGAAGATAATTTTACCATACGGACAGTATGATTTTTACCGTACTCGGTGACTATTCAGATTTACCGTATGAATTGCATATCTGTTTGCAAAATCCTGTAAGGAAAATTTACGTAGGACTGATCGTCCGGTAAAAATTTGCATAATTATTGTAATTCCTCTTGTACTTCAACGATGTAAATCTCCTTTTACTTTAACGGCGCCCACCGAATAGAATCAGTACATCGCAGATTCGTTCAATTTGCTGTTAGACAGTTACCTTGGAATAACCCTTACGAGCTGCCCAACTACGAAATCCGTGGATTATTGATTGGACTCGATACTTTTGTATTCGACGTGATTTATCCCGTGCTATGTTGATAGTCACCATATCGAACAACGAAATAGACGGAGTGAAATTTTTATTTTGAGATAAGACTTTTAATTTTTTTTTTTTGTGGGACATGACATTGTCAATATCTTCTGAGGGTTTCGTTCATTGAACGAACGTGTTTGCAAACACGATTGTTCAATGAACGATTTGTGCCTATTCTAAGAACTGAGAATTTTTATCTCACAAACCGAGAAAAACCGGGAAATTGAAATCGACAATTCACTGACCACCCTGCAGATACGAACATATCTTACAAGTTGTAGTAGTTTTGATCACAATGAATTATAATTGGTTCTATCTTCTCATCGTCGCTCTAAACGACGGATTGAAATTTCATAGCTGGAATGGAAATTCTAAATTTCCGTGCGAGACCATAAGAATTTCGTTTGAATATAAGTTTGTGAAAATAGGTTCCATTATGATGTGTTTGACCACTATTTCAGTAACTTTCGAAGCCTTCCGTCTGTGAGGACCGGTATAACAGAAGTCGATTCATTTGGCCAGCAAGAAACATGTCCTACAAAGTTTCAAACATTTATCACCTAGTAATTCCGGAACTGGAAGTCGGATTCGGATAAAATAAAGAACTCAACGAACTGATTCGATTGGTGTTGCCAAAGTGTATTTTTCAAGCAATCTTGTTCTCTGAAAAAGCAAAAAAAAATACACTTCATAATATTTTTTCGTGCAGCTGTCTCTGCTAAACCGGTGTGAAGAGAGCACCGTTGTCCTTTGGTGTAGTTGCCTCCTTGTCCAGTTTATCATATGGCTTACCGTAGTGAACAGCTTTTTGGCAATATTGACATGTGACCATCTGATTGTCATAGGTAACAAGTGATTTGCACGGAATTCTTGTATCCTGACCGAAAGTCACATAAGCAGGTATAGGCCTCTTCAAGCGCATGCGTAACAAACGTACGCCATTTAGAATACCGGGGAAAAAGTTCTTCCACTCGATAAAGAGAATCTCTCCTTATTGGGACATAGTTTTGCAAATATAAGAATCGGTGACGCTTGAGGGAAGATCATGCACACGCACTTCTATACCACTATCTTCCAGATATACTGGAATGTTGTACTTAATGTTTTCGTGCTCCACATAGTGCACATTGTTCTTGTCTTTTGCGAATTGAATTGCATCCAACTCTTTATAAAACTGGATGTAAACAACATTATTGGTCTTATTGCATTGCAGTAAATGCACACGTTTAATGTCAAGATGCATTTGCTCCTTAAGCAAACCTTCAAGTTCTCGTATCGAAGGTCGAATTTAGCACTGCCTGAAGTCAACAATAATTGTATTCTTTCGTACCGGCGGTAGCTTTTGCTCGTTTAGTTCACTCATTTCGAGATTGTTCTATTGTTCACTACACAATACTGTACTTGGTTTCTTTCGTCCCGAGCGTAAGCGGTTTTGTTTTATGGACTGACTTGGATGAGATGTGAAAGCGAACTGAAAAATCTATGAGCGGTATTCCTTCTCAGAACTGAAGCAAAAATATTGTATCCGATTTTATCACAATTCGTTCATTAAACATCGAGTAATCCGCAAAATAATATGGCCACTTAACTAATGAGATGACTATTGGTACAATAACCCTATTTTAATTCATTCGATTATTCCAAATACAAATCGGAATGTATTAGATTCGTAAAACAATATTGCGCATCACATTTATACCTTTTCCATTTCTCCGACTTTTGATCGGAGCTCCGGAGACCCATAGTGTTATATACCATTCGACTCAGCTCGGCGAGATCGGAAAATGTCTGTGTGTATGTGTGTATATATTTTCTCGGAGTTGGCTCAACCAATTTTAATAAATCTAAGCTCATTTAAAAGCTACTAATGAATTATGGATAAAGCTCGAAAATCAATCAACAAGAATCATCGTAGTGAAACTAAGAATCGGAAGCAGCAATTGTAGGTGTTAAGCATGATTGAGGTAATCCCTGGGCTGTCCGATTATATTGATTATTAGTGTGCTCAAAATTTCAAAATCTGTTATACAAAACACACAGGCCCGTACCCAGGATTTCGTTTCGGGAGGGGCCCAAGGTAAAAAAATAATGTTACTGAAGACTGCTTATGTACCTAATTCTCGGTGTGCCTCTTATGGGTGTTTTTAACAGACACTTTAAACTTTTCCACTGGATCTGTTATTTCTTTACGTTTACTGTCTTGTTATTTCTGCAACACATGCCTTAGGCCTTCTAAATAATTATATATCTGTTTTTGATTTCGGGAGGGGCCCGGGCCCCTAGGCCCCCCCCTCTGGGTACGTGACTGAAATCACATAATAAATTCTAATTTTGGCTTGAAACTGTTTCAATTTGTAGGTTGTGCTAGTTGACACCATAACCAATTTTCTTGTTTTTAGGCTAGGTTTACAGAGAATGACAGGGTGATATGAACCAAAAAAGTGAAAATAATATATCTCAATTTCCTCGAAGATGGCCAAACTTATTTGCACAAGCTTAGATTCAAATAAAAGGTGTTATACAAAGTTCCTGAATTTCATTTGGATTAAAATTCCGGTTTCGGAATGACAGGGTGATACACACCAAAAAATGAAAATAATGTCAGTAGCTTTTTTCAAAGATGACTTCAAAGCTGGACCTTGAACTTTTTTAATTTGTAGTATTTTGATTACCCCTTGCTGTCATCTATAGGATATAATGAATGATATGTGAAAGGCATAATTACACTACTAAGTGGATAAAAACAGTTTTATTCTTAAATGACCACAAAAAAATTTCTTTGAAAATTGTTCATAAATTTCTTTAATTTTTTGATTTCTTCAGCAAATGACCAAATAATCTCACTTCAATTATAGCGGTCACCAGTTTCCGTATCGTAAATAATGATAAATAACTCACTTAAATTTCCCATAAACGCCGACTTTCACAATTAGGATTGAATTTTGTCCCGATCCGACTTTATAAGGCGATTAATTTTAAAAATTTCATTCGAAATCATTCAAAGTGATGACGCAAATATCATAAATATTCGTTGGGACAGTGCTAAAAACAATTAGGATTGAATTTTGTCCCGATCCGACTTTATAAGGCGATTAATTTTAAAAATTTCATTCGAAATCATTCAAAGTGACGACGCAAATATCATAAATATTCGTTGGGACAGTGCTAAAAACTATTCCAGCGTCTGGTTCTCGTTAGTTTATGGCCAATTGAACCATTGACTATTCCGATTCCCAGTTTCCAGTTCCGGAAGTACCGAAAATAGTGGTCCAATATTCCCAAATGTTCATACTTTCTCACAAATGGCAGAGCCAATTTTCATAAACTTAGATTCAAATTAAAGATCATATATAAATTCTTGTAAATTTTATCCGGTTCCGACTTTCGGTTCTACTATTAGTCCCCGGTATTTGGTTCCGGAGGCACCGATAATAGTAAAGAAAAACATTAAAAATGGAACTCACGCAGAGCAATGGTTGAATCCATTTCCACAAACTTTGATATGAATTAAAGGTCTGATTGACTCAAAAGATGCTGTGTAATTTTATCCGGATACGATTTCCAGTTCCGGAATTACGGGGTGAAGAGTGTCAAAACTTTCAAACTGTCATATGAAGTGACAATGAGAAACCGGTACGTGCTGGTATGAAAAAACACGATGTACACGCTATAGAGAAAACGAAAACCGACACCAAAGCTCGGTTTTATAGTCCCAACCGAGTCCATCGGTATGTGGACGTCTTTTAAATCGGGTTGATGAAAACAGAATGTCTGTTACCGGAGTTTAGTTGAAAAAGGTTCTAAATACATTTGAGAGAGGTCATAGTCACGAGACCGAAATATTGAAAAAAATTTCATGGATTAAAATTTATTTAAAAAGACATGTATCAAAATTTCTTACCTAGCGATGTATATGAAACTTATACAGTCGATAGTAAAAACAACTGATAATAATTATAACAATAATAAAAATTAGTCTCTATTTGACTCGAATTTCATAAAGCAGTAACAGGAGCACAGGTTTTCGTTCAGAATTTAGAAGTTAATCAACCGACCAAAAAACAGAACAAAATCTTTGTCTCTGTAACCATTATTCAACTGGACTATTATTTTCGCTGAATTTAGTATACGTTGTTGTGGGAAATGGAACCAATTTCTTGAAACTAGGCAGTAAATTCTTCTAGCATGCAGGTCTAATTAGTTGCTAACCAAACAATCTTCGATTCAAATGAATAGCGTTTGCATTAAAACATGATTTTTTTTCGGATGGTGATAAAAGATTAACTAAGACATTTAATTGCTTTTGATAAATTTCCCATGGAAGGTAATTATTTAAAGTTGCGTGCAAAAAATTTCAACGTACTTGCGAGCGGCCTTCCGACAGTTAACCTGAATATTCGCTATGGCGGACGAAATCATGCATGTAGGTATGTTTTAGAGTTCTTTCTCCGTTTTATTTATCAATTTTTCTCAATTTTCGCGACAAAATTGTTGGAGTAGATCTCAAATCTTCGAGTAGTGGGCCAAAGCCAGATCCAGCCAGTACATCAAGTCTTCGCTCATATAGTATTTCCTGATGAACGACGCAACTTCCGGTAGACATTTCGTACTATAAATTTCCCCGTTCACGGCCAGTCCGGAATTAAAGAAGAGCGGTTTTGATATCCCCTTCTCGCTGATTATCAGCCACAACAGCACCTCCTTAGAGAATTTGGTGTGTGAAATGAACTTCACCTCGGAGCTTACTTCCTTCGTATGGGAAGTAAAATACGAAGTACCCTGCAAGTCGTTGAAATCCAGGGTGAGATAGGTCTCGTCGCTCATCACCACCGCCACATCGCGATTCGCCGGTAAAATCGCGTTGACCATCTCATTCAGTCGCTGCCTCTGTGTCATTGTCTGCAGCTTCGAAACCAGTGGACGTGACTTCCGCTTCCTGACATGTATGTTCTTGTTCGGCAGATACTTTTTCACTGTTTGGCCGGTTGCACCAACCTCCCGACCAAGCGCGCGCAGCGATGTAGCCACTTTCCCCTCGATCTATCTCTTCAGTTTCCTTTGGAGCTTCTTGTTATGCAGGGTCGTCGGCCGTCAGAGACCGGACTTCCATTCTTTGAACGCGCACACTTCTGAACGGAGTTACTTCACTGTTTTATGCCATCACGCAGGCTCGTATCCAGGGTTTCATTTCGGAAGGGGCCCAAAAATTAAAAAATAATGTTACTGAAGATTGCTTATGTACCTAATTATCGGTGTGCCTTTTACGGCTGTTTTTAACATACACTTTAAACTTTTCCACTGGAACTGATATTGTATTACATTTCGTTAAGTTTACTGTCTTGTTATTTCTGTAACACATGTCTGAGACATTCTAAATAATTATATGTTTTCGGGCCCCCTTTGGGTACGTGACTGCCATCACGGTTAGAATTCGACTGATAGAGCTGTCAAATTATGTCGACTGGCTCATGGGTTACTATGATTGATACTGGGTAGCTTAGTATGTGCGAATGAAAGTAAACCCATGAAAAATCAGCAATGTTTGTCCAATTTTTTTAAATGCAAACATCAACGTCACAGATAATTACGAAATATTCAAAACAGATATTAGAACTATTCAAACTTGTAGGTCGTGCTAATTGATGGCCGTAAAAACTTACTATAAAAGCCTATTCGCACTATACTGGGACGAGCGGGACGGGACCATCCGGGACGTTTTTTTTTTCCTCATCGGCGTTGACTGAACAGGCTTTAACTGTGATGGTTTCCGGGATCCGGCTTCGAAAACAAATTGTCAAAAACTCTAATATGGAACTTGCATCGATTTCTTATGAAATGTTAACCATCACATACTAAGTAGATAAAAACAGTTTTTTTTTAACAGAATGCTACATCTTGGTATTATTGGTATTGAACTACTAGTATTTCAATATCTTAAATTAGTGCGATTTGTACTAAATGAGGCTGATATGCGGATACTTTGCATATCGGATAGACAAGAGTTGATATTTTTCACAGTTTATTGAACAAACCCCCAATTTCTGAAAGTGTATGATGGATGGACTTTTTTTATTGAGCTAGCTCTAAAACCGATAAAAATTGCTAGTAGTGAAATCTTTTGCAATAAATTGAGATTATAGTTTGGAATCTATTCATAATTTACATAATTTACGCAAAAGGTCTGAACTGGAGATGGGCAAAACAGTTCATTTCAAAGAATCGTTCAGTACTGCAGAGTTCTGTTAAAGAAATTAGTTCTCCAGAGCCGTTCGTACCTGTTTAAATTCACCTTTCTCCATTATGTTTAAACGAGAAATTCAGGCAAGATCCATTTTGAAGTTTTTGATAGTTTTGTAAATTTCGTAACATTTTACGTCATCAATTTGATGGCGGCTAGAAATTCTTGAGAAACTATGGTTATTTCAACATTTTATTTGTGCTCATTTTTAAATTTGTTCTCTGGAACCGGAGCCAAACACATTCTTCAACCCATAACGCGATTTGTCCATCCTTCTCCCAACAGCCCTGGTGATAGTGTACGATTATCATCCCGGTTCCCAGACGTTACTGTCGAAATACTTCATCCCCAGCGCCGAGTCAACGAACGGATACACCGACCCTTTCTCCGGCGAAGCACGGCCCTTCAGGTATTTATTTCTGGGGTATAATAACTATCTGATCATTACTATATCGTCCATGATGTACCTCACAGTCACAAAAGTTCCCTGCACCGGACGGCTGCCAACACGTTGCTGCCGGAAAACGAAATCTGGTCAATTATCATCCAGTTAACTGCCGGACTTCGAGCGATCCACCAGGCTGGCTTGGCCTGTCGGTATGTTTGATCGGTATTAATCAGATTGAACATGTTTTCCTAATTCGAACGATTTCCCATCCGATAGAACACTGGACCCAACCAAAATTATAATCACCGGCAAGCGGATACGATTCAGTTGTGTGGCGATATCCGACATCGCCACGTACGAACCTAACCAACCGAATCCCATGTCTGTCGTCAGTCATCATCAACAGGTTTACTCATTTTTGCTACGTCCTCATTCAATTAACATCAACGACTAATCATTCATCTTCCAATGTCCTTCCAGGATGATTTAACGGCCCTAGGAAAACTGATACTAGCTCTTGCCTGCCGAAGTTTGCAATCCGTGCAAAGAGACCAGATTCAGAACAGTGTTGAGCTCATATCGAGGCACTACTCGTCGGATTTGCGGAATATTGTACTGTGAGTTGGCTCGATTACTGAATAAAGACGTGATAGTGAACAGTTGTTACTTTCAGATATCTTCTCTCGTCGAGTAACCGACGCTCAGTGACGGAGATAATGCCGATGATCGGTGCCCGCTTCTACGTACAACTCGATGCATTACAAGCTCAATGTGATATTCAAGAAGACGAGCTGGCAAAGGAAATGGAGAACGGCCGGCTCTACCGACTGCTGGTCAAGCTCGGTACCGTCAATGAACGACCTGAGTAAGTTTCAAGTGCAACATTAGTGGAACAGTAGTGGGGCTAAGGTATTTCGGTTAGTTTAATCGTCGAAGCGTTTTTTAGGGCATTTAAAAAATTTTTTTTTTGATTTTTGTACCCTTTTCATTCGGAAACTTTATCCGTAGACTTAATCTCGACGTCACGTGGTCGGAAACGGGTGATCGTTACATGCTGAAACTGTTTCGTGACTACGTCTTCCATACCGTCGCGGAGGACGGCCGTCCTTGGCTGAACCAGTCTCACATCGTGCAGTGTCTCAACAAGCTGGACGCGGGCACCATGGAAAAAGTTCGTTTCGATTCGCTGTTGTGGTTTTCGATTAAGCGCTATCTAAATATTTCCATTTCAGGTCCAGCTGATGTCACGTGACGAACAATCAGTATTAGTAGTAACTTATGCTGAACTGAAGCACTGTTTAGAGCAAGCATTTTCCGAACTGGTTACAGCGGCCACCGTGTAATAGTAGATGCAACAGTAGTAAGTAGTAGGTGATAGCGGTACTAGAGGGGAATGATTTGCACACATGCGCTCAGAATGTGTGTCCACTAATAACAAAGCAGTGTTTAATTGAGGCTCGAGAGTTGTAATATTTTCTAAGCGTTAGTAACACATGGTGATGAAGCACAATGCTCTCTACTGGGAGTACTAGCTGCGTTAGTACGTTGATGAGGTGAGTGTGTGAGGATGATGAAAACACAAAAAAATACACATACATACATACATGCATGAATAAATACAGCAGGTTAAAAGTGGAGAGAGAAAGCGAAAGAATGCAGTTTCTAGAGATACGTTCGTGATCTTATTTTTTTATACACATACACACCCCTACAAAGAACCATTACAAAAAAAAAGTGAAAAGCAAAAGCAAAAGAAGATGGAATGATACATCATCGTGAAAATAGATATTTACACAAATACAAAGCAGGAGTAGTTGTTGAACGAGATTAATGAAGCAAGGAAAAACTAATCAACTAAGTAGTGTTAGTAAGCTTTAAAGCAGCTAAACGTGAACATGTGTGCAGATGAGTGAGATTCAAAGTGAAATTCTGTTGATCCTTTCCTTTTTTTTCTTTTGAACATATGTTTTGTAAATTCATGAAAGTCAGCATTAGGAATTGTGCGTTTGAACTTGCTTTAGAAACGTTGGAGAAAAACTTTTGGAGTGAATGAAGTCATAGGTAATTTACTACGCTGGCAAAAAAAATTGGATCGTTGAATTTGGTTAACTGTGTGCTCGAACATTCGATCTCAAAAACCGATTTCTTCATAGTGAGATTGGATAAATTCACTCTAAGGTACTAATGTTCTATTGCCGCATCTTTGAAAGGTATAATTTACGATATTTCACTACCTCTTGGTTGATCAATTTTAGCACTGTCAATGTTAAACATAATCTATGGTGATATATATTTTAAGATTGGAATAGTATGAAACATAATTGAAAAGCGTGAAACAATTTTTTTTTTGCAACAAAAATTTTCGTGTGTAAAACCTAATAAATTCGCGGTGATTACGGAATTCAACGACACATTTATGTCCAGAGCTTATTAGAAGTGGCTCTATCATATGAATTAAAATTCCTGTTAGAACATTATCCATTAAGCCGCAGATTTTCTTACATAATTCAGAAAGTTGAAACGATTCTTTCAACGGGGAGACCGGGCAAACGGTTTGCTTGGTCTGTCCGTTGAAAGAATCGTTTCGGTTTTCTGAGATTCGGCTTTCTGAGTTTCGGCCTTCTGAGTTTCGGCCTTTTGAGCTACGGCCTTTTGGGGTTCGGCTTTTCGTAGTATTCTCATTCAGAGATGCCAGGTCTGCAGATTTGTCTGTAAATCTGCAGATTTTGGGTATAGTGCTGCAGACATTTTTTGTTGTGCAAACTTTTGAATTTCTCGCAGACTTTTGCCGACTTTTGAAATTCTCGCATTACTATCTATATTTACAGACTTTTGAAATTTCCGCGACCTTTTTTTTTTTGCTCGCCAAATCAGTTTTGCGTGTCATTCTTTATAGAGAAATTGCTGCCACTCTGTGCCAGCAAGACATACTTACTGACTGCAGATTTTTTTTCAGATTTACAGACCCTGTCTGCAGATATTTGAAATTTTTACCTGGCATCTCTGTTCTCATTCAAAACGCAATCAAAAGTGTTTGTGCACGATCCGTCCGATGTTCGAATTTACTGGGTGCACCGGACTGAAAATGTTGTATACAATATAGATAGCAATATTGCCGCTTCTGTCAAATTTTCGGCAATCACCAACACTGGTTTTAATATTTGATTATTTTCCAAAAACTAAAGTTCGTTTGTGAAGAAATAATTGATAGTAATCCATTATCGGGCACGATGTAAAATGAACTGGTGGTCACCAGAGCCATGTTTGATTGTGTTTGTATTTATCTCAATTCACGATTGATTTTTCATTAGGGCGTATAAGCACTTTCTCTTTGTTTACTCTCTCTTCTATTAATTACCAAGCGGTTTCCACGTTTATCACTCAACTCTTTGCATAAAATGATACCCGAAACTTTCGACTTTCAAACAGAGTAGTGAAATCAAAGAAAATCTTCTTAATCACATCACAATAATGGAAAGAGAGAGTGATGAAAGAGAAACTGTCACTTGCTTATACGCCCTAAAGAAAAATCAGCCGAAAATTATGAAGTATGATGGCCGCTCCTTAGCAAGTAAAAATCGAAGGAAAAAAATTATTGCATAGCTTCTCTGTCCTATCTCTGAGGAAAACTTTGTGATTGTTCTCTATCCCTACTCATAATCCAACGTTTTTCGTTGGGTGCTAAACGTAGGGTTAAGCGTCAAACGAACACATGCATAAGTTCAGAATTAATTTGAACCAAAACATTGAGATTTTAAAGATATCTCAAACAATTGTTATATGCATACTACTATAACGAATTCGTAATAAGTACTTTGGTCAAATTGGATGTTAAATGAAAACTCTCAAATCAACAACAATCTGGTAGAAGCACGAAATTTTTATGTAGATATCCTTTCTTTTTTACTGGTTTCTTCAAATCATATATCGGTGATAGAATTAACACATAATATAAGATATGTAAATGATGTTAAATTTTACCAATCGTCGACATTGAGCACAAAACCAAGCTGGGAGAATCGGACGGGAACCGGGATCTTGATTGGGTAATCATCCAATCCAATCAAGGTCTCGGTTCCCGTTTAAGGCTCATAAATTGTGGCCTGCTGTCGATAATCGACGTGAGTTTAGCATGCCCGCGTACGGCAGCAATATTAAGGCGTGTCTTATAATTCATCGATTTTATGCGCATGCAACTCAGGAATTGAGCGAACGGAAACCGTTACCATAGCATGTACCAACACTGAATTACGTGTTTATCGGGTGCCAGTGCCATATATGACGAAAAAAATGAACACAGTCTAGATGATGAACTGGATGTTGTCGATGGAGTATTGTGGTGCGTCAGTGGTGTCATCATGACACAAGCGAGTACTGCCCCAACTAAAGCTACTCTAAGGTATACGACGGTATCGTTTCTTCTCCCCTTTTGATTGGAAGAATACTCCTTCGGTTGCCAGCGTAGTAAACGATCTGCAAATATCTTACGCAAATTTTCTTCCTCGACGTTTGTATAGCAAGCACGGATGCACCTCACTAGTAATTGTTCGGCTTCTAGGTGGTTAGCTAATTCGAACCACACAGAAAATAAAACGTACGTAATGCTGAGTGACGTGAAAAAAGAACGTATTTTTTATAGAACGTGTGAATGAGCAATGCGAAAAAGATTCTCGATTGATAAGAAACAAAACTATTATTTCTTTAAGTAATTGAAACTGAGAAAATTGTTTGTGATGTTATTTTTTACTACTATACATTCATTTTTAGAGTCCTTTTTTGTGCGTCTTTTTTTTCCTGATTACTTTAAATATTAATATATATTTTTTAATTTACTAGTGTACAAGTTCTCGAGATTCTCGGGAACAATACAAAAGAAGAAATGAAACGATTGCATGTTGAATCTGCAACAAACATTGATTACTTACCTCGAGCGCTCCTAGGCTTACAAAAAAAAGTATGTTTTCTCGTAAATTTAGAGGTGATTTAGGGTTGCAACCTTAGGTAAGGTGCGAACGAAACAAGCATATTAATCATAATCGTCGATCGTTTTCGATCATGCACATCCCCCTTCCATTTTTATCACTATCCTTATCTTTCCGTATCAGGGACAAACAAGCAACGTTAAAGATCTCCGGCCACGAAATTATTGAATAGTCCGTACTAAAACTTTCCCCATTTGATTTGATCACTATTGAACTAATTTCCCTTTTTTCCCCTCTTTCGGCTGACAAACAACTCCTTCATCTCTGATGTTAGAATTCAAGTGATCTGTTTTATTGATAACTGCAGCATGCAGAGAAAAGAAGAAAAAAGGTGATTTTAATAGAAAAAATTCTTAACAAACCGCAGAAAAATTTATGAATAAGTACATGAAAACTAGTAGCGTACAACAAAACATAACATTTTTTTTGCGAAACACGCGTGCGAGTGAGGGCATGAAAGAGAGAACTTACTACACAAACGTAAATCACTAAATTGATTAAACTGCATCTGACACAGGGAAGCAAACTGGTTTAACTTTCTACAGGAGTTCAGAACGACAAGCAAACGACAAACGGAGCGGATTCGCTCGTTTATGCAATCGAAAACAAATTCATATTCTTCCTGCAAAAAAAAAACTTCGAAACTGCAAGAGAACAACAAAACAAAAGAGAAAGAGTGTATCAGCTTGAGAGAGAAAGAGAGAGAATGTGAACAATGCGTGAAAATTAAGAAATAGTGAAAGACTTTTTACTGTGACAAATAATATTTAAAACAAAGGAAAAACTAAAGTGAACAGAAACTGATAAATGAAAACACATAGAGGAGAGATATATTTGTAATAAAATGAAAACAAAAATGCACAAAAAAATAGCCTAACCATTCGAACCAAAAGCGGTGTCGTTATGGCTTGTTGATTTGAGTTTTGTTTTTTCTATAGATCTTGCTATTTTAGTTTCCATACCAATCAATGAGTGCTATTATTCAAAAACACCCGCTTAAAAGTTTTTTTTTGTTTACAATGACTGAACGGATTACACTCTTGTAGGGTGAATTGGAAAAATGCTTCGAATTTTCAAAACAAGGATAGGGTACCAAAAAAAACCTTCTTTTTAACATTTACTCAAAAACAGGCGATCGTCCCTTGAATTCTCAAGCGAAACATAAGTGTTTCAAAAGCATAACATATGCGTCCACTGATCTCATGATGTGAAATGATTTTATTCTTTCTTTGCCCAAAAAGTATCGGCTATTGTAGAGTGCAGTGAATCAGTTACAGCAGCTTTCAGAAAACAGAAAACACAAATCAACAAAACAACAGGAGTGGATTATTGATAAATTATTATTATACAAAAAGAAATGAAAACCCAGAAAAAAAGTTCAAAACAAAAAAAAATGAACACGATCGTGTTCAGCTGAAAAACACAAATAAAATGAAGAAAATTTATGTTTCATACGTAGCAGTAGCTCATTGGCGATCCGAAATGTCCACGTGCTTGCTAGTTCATAAGAAAATTTTGGAAATTAGTAAATGTTTTTGCCTTTCTCTATAGAAAGGTATTAGAATTGCTGGAAAACCCGACTTTCGACCGGAGCCTCGGAGACCCATAGTGTTATATACCATTCGACGAGATCGGAAAATGTCTGTGTGTGTACGTATGTGTGTGCACTTTTCGAAGATATTTATACGCGCTCAATTTTCTCAGAGATGGCTGAACCGATTTTAACAAACTTATGCTCGTTTGAAAGCTACTATCGGGCCATTGATCAAGTTGGAAGACCAAATGGCTGTGACTTTTGGTTCCGGTGATATAATGGTATAAGTGACGTAACCGACCAAACACATTGTTTTTACCGCTCTAATGTATATAAGGGTGCCAATATTTTGGGATCACCTCTTATTTCGTAAAGCGCTATTGTTAAAAAGTTTAAGCACCTCGAAAAAAGTCCTCATGCAAAATTTGAGCTAAATCGGACATGGGTAAGGGGTGCTGCCCAGCGGTTAAAGTTTGGAAATTTTCAATCTTGAAAAAGCACCATAGGAGAAAGTACATGAAATTTCCGAAATTGAAAGTTTTTTTTGATGCCAAAAATCTTAAAATTGCATGAAACGTTGAGATTTAGTGCTATCTCAAAAAAAAATTTTTTTTTTTGAAAAAATCGATTTTCTGGGATATTGATATTTTTAATCCCAGAAAGTCGACATTTAAAAAAAAAATTTTTCGAGATGACACTAAATCTCAACGTTTCATGCAATTCTAAGACTTTTGGCATCAAAAATTTTTGTTTCGATTTCGAAAATTTCATGTCCTCCCCCTATGGTGATTTTTCAATATATATGAAAATTACACTAAGTGGACTAAGAAGGTTTTTTTTAGATTAGCATCACTCTTCTCATACAAATAGGCAACGCAAATGTCAAGCACTAGTTTGGAAAAATGATGCTGACTGAAGCATGCTTTTGTGAACTTCTCGAATCAATCTGAATCAATTGAACGGCTGAAAGCAAAAGTCGGATAAGTGCAACTTAGTTTGGAAAACCCGTTTAAGTATTTTTGAATGCAAAAACCGGATAAAAACATTGAGCGCAAAAGTCGGACACGGACTTTGAAATGCAAAAGTCGTTTGAAAACATTTTTATTGCAAGAACCGGACAAAAACTTAACCGGTTCTTCCAAAACAAATGTATTTATCCGGTTTTTGCATTCAAAGCTATTTTCGGCCAACTGTCGCTGCGGGATAAAGCATGGGTCGCTAGTTTGCTACGGGTGGCGTGATATGTAAGGACATTTTCATTGAGTCTCGTCTTGTTCTGCAGGGAAAATCGAATGTGATTTGATAATTATGTCAACTCTACTTTATAAATGGAAACTCTTTGCATTAAGTTATTAGAGATGAATCATTAATGTATAAAACACTTGGTACGAAGATGAAACATGAAATATAGTTTGGTAAACTTAGTTCGTATCTGTTTTCATCACGACGGATTTTCCATAATGAATGGAGCTAATATACTTTATTAATGACTCGTAGCTACGATGCATTCATGTTCACTAATAATGTTTATAATGTTTTCGCCAATTAACAAACAAACATGTATTAGGAATTACTGAAAAAAATGAGAATATAGTTGTGTTTCTTTTGATAGGGTCAATACTCCTGTTAATCTTCTGTGCAGTCAAGTATGCATATTAGTGGTTTCAATTCGAGGAACATCATAGTTGTATCAGTTCTATTGTGAATATTACAACAGATTTGAAATTTTTATTCAAACGATATTAGAGTGAAATGTGCAACATATTTTAAACCTTTTCATAGATATATGATAACAATGCTATATTCATGTCGGCTCTTCTATTCATTTAATTTATTCATAACATGCAATCCTTTGATTGTGAATCGAGTGTTTGAGTTTTCTGTTTCGAATAATAAGGTCAATATAGGGTAACGGTACCCCTGTTCAACTTAGCTCCAGTACTCTTCTCATATACTAAAATCATTGCTTGAAGTAAGATCTGCTGTCTTTGTTCGAGCCACTGGCTCAAAGGGATTGAATGGAAATAGGATCATTCGCAACGAGTTTTCGCGTTGCTAAAACAGCAGTATTGCTCAATTCTCAAGCCATTTTTTCTGAAATACTGTTTCTTGGGGCCGAAGCAAAGATGTTTAATTCGATTTTATCACAATTTGTTGATTGAAACTCGACTTTCAGCTAAAAAATAAAGCGAGTTAACAAATGAGATGACTCGGTATAAAAGCATTTATCACATTTTAGATTAAGCGTAATTTGCATTAAGGAACATTTCATGGTCGCTGTTGTGACACCAAATAAATTTCAAGCCCGAAAAAAGGAGAGAATTGAATTGACTTTCAGCTTTTATTTTCAGAGCATCGAACCCAAGTAGGCTGCGTGAAAGGCATCGACTCACCCATCACGCTATCAGCGATGCTAGATAGTGGTAGTGTGATTTCCGTAGATTGGCATTTTTCTCGGAAGCTCTCGCGGTGAAAAGCTTTTTTTTTTTGCTCGACAGGCAAAACTAATTTCCGTAGTTCTACTTTGATGATAAATTTTAATTTCCGTAGATTTCCGTAGAAAAAATCCAATTTCCGTAGATTTTGTCTACGGATCCGTATATCCGTAGAAAATGTTCGAATCCGTAGATCTACAGAGATTTCCGTAGATCTGACATCGCTGCACGCTATACCCGTCCTCAGCTAATAATGAGTATAACAAGTGTTTAGCCAGCATGTGTCGAATATGCAACCTCAAATCTTCTGTAACGACGATTTTTGTTGAGTGAATAACATTCTAAAATCGTCTCAAAAGGGTTGATATTATTTAGATTGTGATTAGGCCAACTGAAGACGTTTGAAAGGTGATTGGATTTGTCATTATTGTACAGAGTAGGCCATTTATAGAGGAAGGATTTGTTAATTTAATTTTCATTTGGATTATAATATTTTTTGTTGAAGGAGATATGTTACATCTATTTTTTGAAAATGATACCTTTGGTCTTGAGTACAAAATATACCCGTTTTTCGGCGTTTTCCATCGTTTTGACCAATGTATCGGTCGATATGGCGGCGATTTCACGTCGTATGTCGACTTTGAGTTCTGCTATGCTTCATAACTTATTAGCGTATACCTTGGATTTCAAAAAGACCCCACAAAAAAGTCTTGTGGCGTCAAATCGAGGCCAGTCAAAATCATCGTTTTGCGATATGACTCGTACGGGAAACAATGTTCATAACGAATCGATTGTTAGTCAAACTGTTTGGCATGTTGCACCATCCTGTTGAAACCAGTAGCCATTCAAACCGTTTTGACGAATAGTGGGTATCACAAAATCATTTATCATGGCACAATAACGATCACCATTGACATTTTACGTTGCTCTATCAGCGTCTATGAAAAAAAATATCACACCAAACTGTAACTTTTTGATCGCATAGAGACTGCTCCTCAATTAATTGAGGGTTCTCAGTTGCATAGAACTGACAATTTTCCTTTTTAAAGCATATATTAAAAGTGAAATGTGCCTCTGACATGATGATTTTTCCAAAAGTTGATCTCGTTTTGCATGCAAAGCTGACCAATTTCAGCGCGTTCTTTTGATGTGTATTGTTCAATGGTAAAATTATCTTGGAATGACTCTTCCAACGCGGTAGGTCATCAGTCGTCAGATCGACAGAATTGTCACATCGACTGATGATATATCGCGTTGGAAGCGTCATACCGGGTTACCCGATGCTTCCACTTTAAATGGCCCACCCTGTATTTGCAGGAATGCAATTGGCCCTATAAAATAATATTAAAAAAATCTTTTCGCTTCCTCACATGAATGAATATGATCCCAGCTTGTGTTCGCATTTCATTTTTTAAATCTAACAATTGAATGTACTTTTCGAAAAGCAGTTTTTGTGTTCGGATTAATCTAATGAAGTTCAAACTCTCCCTCCGTTTTTAACTAAAAGTTTATGGCTACAATATTTATGGTTGAATATTACGAGCTAATAATGCAAATTTTACAAGGGTAATGGGGCAAGGGTAATGATTATGCAAAATTTGAAACAAATAAATATTCGATATACATGTGTTTTAATAAAGATAATATTCGAATCAATCCTTCTGATTTTTACTCTATCCTCTGAGTTAATGCCATGCACACATGAAAATACATATTTGGTATAGTTACGCTTATTTTCATGCACAAAAAAGGATATTAAATTCAAAGTTACTTTACAGTTTTTTATTTTTCTTTTTACCCAAGAAGCAAACCTGAGCGTTGAAAAACAAAGTTTCATTCATTTAAAATCAATGCATTCGTATTTAGTTTTATATCGATTATGTTTGTCAATCAAATTGATGTCCATTTCATATTACTGTTGACTTACATATCGTATAAGTTTCTTTTTTTGTGCAGAGAAAATGAATCCTACTCCAACTGATGGTTTGAATGAATTGAATGAATAGAAGATGTTGAACATTTCACTCTAATATCGTTTGAATAAAAATTTCAAATCTGTTGTAATATTCACAATAGAACTGATACAACTATGATGTTCCTCGAATTGAAACCACTAATATGCATACTTGACTGCACAGAAGATTAACAGGAGTATTGACCCTATCAAAAGAAACACAACTATATTCTCATTTTTTCCAGTAATTCCTAATACATGTTTGTTTGTTAATTGGCGAAAACATTATAAACATTATTAGTGAACATGAATGCATCGTAGCTACGAGTCATTAATAAAGTATATTAGCTCCATTCATTATGGAAAATCCGTCGTGATGAAAACAGATACGAACTAAGTTTACCAAACTATATTTCATGTTTCATCTTCGTACCAAGAGTTTTATACATTAATGATTCATCTCTAATAACTTAATGCAAAGAGTTTCCATTTATAAAGTAGAGTTGACATAATTATCAAATCACATTTGATTTTCCCTGCGGAACAAGACGAGACTCAATGAAAATGTCCTTACATATCACGCCACCCGTAGCAAACTAGCGACCCATGCTTTATCCCGCAGCGACAGTTGGCCGAAAATAGCTTTGAATGCAAAAACCGGATAAATACATTTGTTTTGGAAGAACCGGTTAAGTTTTTGTCCGGTTTTTGCATTCAAAGAATTTTTGTCCGGTTCTTGCAATAAAAATGTTTTTAAACGACTTTTGCATTTCAAAGTCCGTGTCCGACTTTTGCGCTCAATGTTTTTATCCGGTTTTTGCATTCAAAAATACTTAAACGGGTTTTCCAAACTAAGTTGCACTTATCCGACTTTTGCTTTCAGCCGTTCAATTGGTGTCAAAATTAGTATCCGAAATTATTTAATAAAAGTGTGAAATATATTTTCATGAGACTGTTATGAAAGAAGAGAAAGGCATTATCACACCACTAGGTGGATTAAGAAGGGATTAAGATTTTTTAATAAATGGTCTATTGTTCCGAAAGTCCAAAAGTTAAGATTCGTGTATTTAATGATTTGTTTATTTCAGAACCAACTCGTTCCCCAGGAGACATAAGACCTAAAAGGTATGTTATTAAACCCGCAAAACCGGGCAAGCTCTGGAAATTTGCAGTCGAATTAACGAAAAATTTGCAGTTACAGCTTTACAGTTCATAGCAGCTTTGTCTAGTCCTTGCAAAAAACTGTTATTACCAATTAACGCCACCACAGCAGAAGTTTACCGAGTACAAATAAAATCAGGTAGACCTACCTTGCAATACGTGATTAAGTTGAGTGTTTTATGTCGTTTTTCATTGATTCCACTCGCTCGGTGCCAGTGTTTTACCCTGATAGTTGATCAATGAAACGGTTTTGTAAAGTTTGGTTTGCACGCTTGCTGCTCTGAAAAGAAAACGGGTGCAAAATAGTTGCCCGCGAATTGCCCCGAAAGTGCATTTTTTTCGTGCGGTGCAAATCAATGAAACACAGTGCACCTGTTTTGATTGCTCGACTGCACGAAAAGTGCACGAATCGAGCAAAACAGTCCACGAATGTTCTCAATGAAAAACGACACTAGAATCGATTGATTGCTAAATTATATAAATCCACCAACAATTCATTGAGTTATATGCGCTTATGTCAGAAAAATTTTAACACGGCTGGTTGGATTTTTTAAATGACACCAAGCCCTGTGTAGTGTACAGTAAAGCGGCCCTTACACGATCATTAACAGCGTCATTACTAAATAGAAATGTCATTTTTAATAAACGTGTAAGAGCAGTAATGATGAATTCTCCATACAAATTTGAATGTCATTTCTTTCATTTAAAATGACATAATTTCGTTTAAGGGCCGCTTAAGGCTTTTCAATGCCAGAACACACTGCTGAATATCAACACCTTTTTAAAATGTGTTTTTCTAGATCAAGTGTGCTTCATTTGTGCTTCAAAATTCTTCAAAGTAAAGTGTGTCGTCATGTGGCTCAGTCAAATGTTATCACATATTAATATTAAGTACAGACTTGTTGATATAGAATGCTTTCGACATAATACTAAAGTGTGTAACTTTATGACAGAGATCAATGTCACAACATGTCAATTTGAAGTGTCGTTGTATTGATGTATGTATTCTTAATAATTCTTATATTCCCTGACTAACAGATCGGCTGAAAAGTTCGTATCGTTTCTATGAGAGTGCGCCACTAGAATTAAATCCATACCATTTTCAGTTAGTACCAACCTTCAAAAGATACGTGTATAAATTTGATAGCTGTCTGATTATTAGTTTGTGAGATATTGCATTTTGAGTGAAGCTACTTTTGTTACTGTGAAAAAAATGGAAAAAAAGGAATTTCGTTTGTTGATGAAACACTACTTTTTGATGAAAAAAGTGCCGCCGATACCAAAAAATGGCTTGACGAGTGTTATCCAGACTCTGCACCGGGTGAAGCAACAATTCGTAAGTGGTTTGCAAAATTTCGTACTGGTCATATGAGCACCGAAGACGATGAACGCAGTGGACGTCCAAAAGAGGCTGTTACCGATGAAAACGTGAAAAAAATCCACAAAATGATTTTCAATGACCGTAAAGTGAAGTTGATCGAGATAGCTGACACCCTAAAGATATCAAAGGAACGTGTTGGACATATTATTCACGAATATTTGGATATGAGAAAGCTTTGTGCAAAATGGGTGCCGCGTGAGCTTACTATCGATCAAAAACAACAACGAAAAACCATGCTGAAATTGAACGAATTGGGCTTCGAATTGCTCCCTCATCCTCCGTATTCTCCAGATTTGGCCCCCAGTGACTTTTTCCTGTTCTCAGACCTCAAGAGAATGCTCGCTGGTAAAAAATTTAGAAGCAATGAAGAGGTAATCGCTGAAACTGAGGCCTATTTCGAGGCAAAGGACAAATTGTACTACAAAAATGGTATCGAAAAGTTGGAAGATCGCTATAATCGCTGTATCGCCTCTGATGGCAATTATGTTGAATAATAAAAACGAATTTTGGCATAAAAAAGTGTGTTTCTATTAAACGATACGAACTTTTCAGCCGAACTGTTATTGTGGCAATACTAAGTATCAAGCATATAATGAAAAGGTTTTTACCACAATCTTCGTGAGACTGATTGGATCAGATTTTTTATTACATAACTTTACATAGAAATATTACACAATAAGTATATCAATTATATTGCTGGTGACTTTTCAAAACATCGTATCAACAAGTGACAGTTTTTCTTGATTAATTTTCATCTCTCAACTTCATACATGCCAATGAACAAGAAATCATGAATTATTAGTGGATATTTGAGAATAATAAAAAAATATAATTGCTTTGCAGCAATGGGAAAATAAAAAATACTGTCACAATTCACCATTCAAATCAATATTTGTATGACTCATAAAATGTTCGTGTTGTCAGGTAATAGAATTGCAGATTATCAAACAAAACCGTTCAATTCTTCTAAGGGTTTGTGTCAGTTGGCGAAATGAAAATTGAATATTGAAATTAATGAACATTTTAGCGGATAACTTATATTCAACAAACTATATATAACAAATTGTTTAAAATTTCATACGACGACACGACCTGCCACTCGCTATTGAAAACTGTATCTCAAATTTAACTACCCCTCAGTAACTGATAATGTCAAAATGAAATCGCTTTAAAAAAATTAGAAACTGGCAACACAAGTTGGAAAACTATTGATTTTGAATAACAGTTACTATTACCTTGGTTACTGCGTGTGGAAAGCATAAGTAATGTAAACAAAACTAATTCCGACTAGCTCGAGTGGAATATTGTCTTCTCGCGGTAAGTTGCAAATACTCAAGCCTCATTGCGTGTCAGAGGTACTTTAAAGAGAAGTCATGGGCCAAGCCCTTATCTTACTGACCCTTTTTGGACTACCTACTCTAAGCCCACCCAAGCCACTGGTAGAATTTGCCAATAAACCGATTTTGAAAATATGATATGGCAGATAGAGGTTCCCGTTGAATTTAAGGTGTATCAGGTTAGTTACAAATAAAGAATAATGTATTGTAAAAAATTACAAAGATGCAATTCATTACATAGGTACCTGATATTGACGGAATCGTATTTAATTTTCTCGTGGAACCGCACCACTGAGAGCAGCTGACCTGACAGCAGATGTGAAATTTATTCTTATAGAAAGATTTGAGCCAAAACCACTAAAATGACAGAATGAAAAAAATACAATATAGAGTTTGCTCAAACTAATTATTTGGTAAATCACACCTAATATAAAATGTAATTACTGTTGATTCAACATGCCCAAGTTCTTTTCCGTGTCACGGAACCACCCGCGATCCCATTTCAACCAGAATATTAGTTGATTTTCTGAATTCGATTGGTTAAAATTTGGTACAACTAATCGATTGTTGTTTTAACTAAACTGTCATTTTTGTTTTTCGATTAGCAGAAACGATGGTTGAAACAACTAATGGCGTTTTCGTTTTTAATTTGCACTACACCGGTGCAGTGCTACACTGAGGCATGAATAAACGAACAAAAATGACGAAAACATAAACAGTAACCATTGACTACAATAAACGATTTCATTGCACAGAGCTACACCAAACTTTTGATGAGTGCTACACCAGTGGTATCGGTTCAGAAAAAGTGTAGCACTGGTGTAGTGCAATTGGTAAAAACGAACGGTTTAGGTGCAGCTTTCGCTACACCGGTGTAGTGCAATTTAAAAACGAAAACGACATAATTTAACTGTTTGAAAAAAATGCTGTCAATTAGTGAGGACACATACCTTTCAATTTCAACAAATATTTTAGTTGAAATAACTGGTGTTGTTATTGAAACAAAATTCTGTTAGTTGAAAAATAAATCGGTTTTATTTGTTTTAGACATTGCAAAAAGTTGAATCAACTAGAACAATGTTATTGATTTTAGAAAATAATCAAAATATACTTACTGATACACGTCATAATCTATTTGAAATAGGTTCGGTATGTTAGATTCATGAAATATAGTGGTTTTCAGCTGGACATAGAATGCGACGGAATCGTCGCAGGATAGCGAAATAATGAGCGTCAGAACCACTGATGCCAGGGGTGCAGATTGGTATGTAAATTCGCAATTTCGTTTGTTAGCAGACTTTGCAATTAAGCCGACTTTTTTGCAGATTTTCGAAATTTTTATAAACAATCGTCCATTTTAATGACTTTTGCTATTACTGTAGGGTTTTCGTTTGGTTTTTTCGTCATACTTTTAAATGTTGAGGTCGCATAGGACCATTTCTAATACGCAGACGCCTAAAATTTAACCTGGCATCGCTGCCAGAAAATTGGACAGTTGTTTTAACCCCTTCGCTGCCTGTTGTATTGAAATTAACTAGCATTAGAGCCAAAAGAAAAATTAATCGGCTGTTGGATTGAGGTAAATTGCGTTTTCAACGGGTAAAATTCCTTAGCGACAATTGTTATTTCATTATTCATCTAAAGCATCAACAAATGTATATCTTTCAAAGACGACCAACTTTTTAGAGTTGACAAATAGCACAATCGAATAAAGCACGAGGTTTTGAAAACCAAGGCGTCGATTAATACAAAATGTAAATGAAAAGGGAACATACTAAGCACAAAATAACCACCATCGTACAAGACGATCCGTCTTCTTTTGTCACAGTCAATCCAAAGTATTAAACTAATTTTGACGGAAGCTAACGTTCCGGTGACGGTGACGGAAGGAGGCGGATCGTCTGATTCGTACATTATGTCAAATAAATAGCACACGCTTAAAAATCCGTGCAAGTTGTAGCCACAATCTGCCACATACGCATTATCTATATGAATTCATTATGACTGAAGTTTTCTCAATAATAAATAAAAAATTAGTCATTGTAACGGTCAATTCAAAAAATATTTTTTCTGTCTTGTGGTCTCGAAGAGGTTGAATCGATGCGAATGACAGTTTCGCTATCTTTGCGGCATTTTGTCGCTATCTTATCGCATCGCAATATTTTCTAGCCGACAGTGAAAATCACTATAAATATCGTTGTTAAAATATAAATAGTATTTTATATTGACATGTAATATCATTAGGGCTGGGAAAACCACCGATCACTGCTGATTTCAAGTGATCTTAACCAAGGAATAAATTATCATTACGAAATCAGAACTGATCTGATCTCTAAGTGATTTTGATTTTTGTATGATCATGATCATGTCAAGTCAAGATCAGTAAAGATCTAAATTCTAAAAAAATACTTCTGATTCGATCGGAAATGATTGCTGTAGAAAATCGTTTTTAATCAGCAAAAGTGACCGGAGAGGCGAGTAAATTAGCGAAATTATCAAATTTACCTAAAATGAGTATTGAAAGATGATGCCTTCAAACGGTTGAACTAAAGTTATGTTCTGACAATTTTAGTCAATTTGGAATTTAGGTGGGAATTAGAATTTTTCGACGGCAATTCAGATGCGCCTTTCAATCGCAGCGCGTTCTGTGTGTTTGAAACCCTTCGCTCCTGTTACTTTTATAAATTAAATTCATGTCAAAAAGCGTTTTATCGCTAATGCATAAACATCATCATCGGTATTAAATAGCTGGAAGTAAAACAGTCTGCTGAAAGTAAAACAATGATCGAATTTGAAGCATAAAATTTTTGCGCATACCTAAAAGATTACGAGATGATCATTAACATTTTCTAATTTGTACCCAAATCTTTTACACCTTAAACAAGGTTAACTTTATCACAACACCGCTGTTAGATAAACACTTGTTATCATAAATTTCTCAAATCGGATGAACATAATTTCACCAAACGCTTTAACAATCGATGTAGTTTTCATTGACATTTTGAAGCGACGCGAACAGATTGCAACTAAAAAAGTTGTTGATTTTGCATTACCATTATTGTTTTGCTTTCAACTGTCTCCGGCATTTGACAGCATTCAAAACAACATATTTTTCAACTACTTGAATATATGCAAATCAAAAACCATACTGGTTGAATCAAAAAGAAATCAGTTAAATCAACTATCGCAAAAATCAAAAACTGCGATATCGCAATTTTATGATCGAAGGGTTCTCCGTGATACTTGAAAATTCCCTATATTTCATGAATAATAGAGAAGCAGTCGACTTTTTTTTAAGGAAAGCCAAAATTTACAACTATCCATTCCGGACAAAAATGGTCTGCTGGGCCTAGTCATTATGAGATTCGTTTGGAATCACTTTTCATTCCGATGTATTTGAAAGTCAAAATCTGGACGAATACCATATGAAGTTGAAGATGGGCGTAATCATGCTTCTTTGAAAAGATGACCATCTCTGTTTTCTCCGCAGAAAATTCGATATATTGCTGAACAGCCAAAACGGACAAATTATCCAATTTATATTACAAGGGATTTTGCAAATTAATAGCTCTGAGTCCAGTAACTGATATCGTCAATGTCGTTCACGTAAAAATTATAAAGTAACTGACCTATACGAGACATTTTAAAACACACAAATTTATTTTGCAACTTAATTTTTGTAACCATACAGTGAAATATAGTTAACCTTCATAGGGTTTTCTTGTTGGAGTCACTACAACTATTCTTAAAACACTAATCAATATTTTCTACTATATACAAATTTTTTCACATTTTAAATTTGTGTTGTTTATAGCGCTTTCAAAATGTTTGTTTATTCTCAAGCTCCTTAGTAACTTGCGAACAACGTAAACAGTGTTGCTTGAGAAGATTAATTTCATCAATAACAAGGAATCGCTCATTTTTTGGTAACTGGCGGTAAATCGTGAACGATCACTTTGAAAGCAGATTTTTATTCGGAGTGTCTGGTCGTGTCGTCGGTGTAACCTTGCCCGTTTTTGTCGGGAAATTCATTTCAAAGTGAGTATTGATATGAGATTTACATGCCTTCTTCTGCAATGGTGCAAACTCTCTAATTGGAATTACTTCAAAACGTGCGCTGAATTACACATCCTTAAATTCATAATTTAAAATAAATAAAGCTTTTCCCATGTAAGAAGACACGTTTTCATTATTTATACTGTCATTTATTCAGTTCAGCTGCCTACTAATTTCACCATTGAAACGCTTCCATTTTTACCCGAACAAAAACGTTTCCATGTCGGCACCTGCATAAAAACAGCAAATTTAAATTAATCAAACCCGTACACATTTACTCGATCCGGTACACGTTTCAATTCACTCTTTCCTTTTCTATTTTAGTTTTTAATGACGAATTGTTTCCACTTTTATGGCTGCGGTATTAATTTTTATGGTTCAACTATATTCATCCGAAATTCTGCGAAATCTGTACTGCTTACCGGGGAGATAGCAGCACTAATGTTTCACTGCACCCGATGGTAAGCTATGGATATTTAAAATGGAACTTTGTTAGGAAACACTCCACAGTCCATCGTATAGTGATACGCGTTGCGGTTGACGTGTGTTGTTGCATCCGTCCTACATAATTATGATAGTAATTACCTTTACTCATTATAGAACTCTTTTCAATTTCGTCATGTGAGTTTGCTGTTGGCCGAAATGAATAACGAATGTGGTGTCAAAAAATGGATCAGATTAAAATTTATTTTTTATTGGAATGCTCATGTTTATTGCTTAATAATTAAAACTTAAAATCGTTTGTTATATACTCATAGTAAAGTAAGTCTAAAATTGTGCGTTTCAGATAGAAACACAGTCAAAATTGGATGGAATTCGTTTCTTATATAGCTGTCCTGGGCAATAAATCTATAGAATATAATACCTACATGAATTAATAAAAATCGGACATGGTCTCAGCCTGTTTTCTGTGCTTGTAGACAAAGTGTAGTCTTTCTTGGGTGTTCAAATCAAATGGCAAATAATTATGAATATTTCAAGATTGTGATCGAGATTCACTGACTGACATAAATAGCTTATGTAATCTGAATTTTACTACGTTAAAGTTTATCTGCATGATATTCTGTCAGTTAAATATTAAAAAAAACTATAAGGAGTTATATGTATAAGGCAATTTGGTTTTCCTTCCGTTATTTGAATCGATATTCCAATATCTGTTGTTACTTTCGATTCACTACTCTGCAACATGATGTGAACACAATCAAACCTCCGATCAGGCATAGCTAACCTTCTGGTCATAGGTATGCTCCTCGAGCTCGTTCCTATCCGGTAAAGCGTGATGGCGCAAACCAAGGCGACCACCGCATCTCAGAATAAGCATAATGACAAGAACGATAAACATGGCCACCATGGCGACGCAAGGAGCCACCAACATAAACGCCATCTTCTGTATTTAATTTGTACTTCGTCTTACGGGAACAGCCCTGTGCGTCGTCTAGATGTCACTTTCGCGTTTGTGCAACTCAACGTATTCCTCCGGGTAGCCACTCCGTCCAAAGTGTTGCTGAGGTCTATGATGGGACACGGTATACTCGACTGGCCTTTCGATGTCGGGCTGCACATGGGAAGAAAATAAAACAAACACAATCATTAGTATGGATCTAATTGTAACTGGCAGACGTGTCTTAGCTTAGCACTTGAAAAACATAAAATGTTATTTCTAAACAAATAACCACAGATGAAACATTGGAACGTTAGTTCTAATTTAAGTGAAAAGTTAATGAAAGCCAACATGATAACCGATAGTCCGATTCAGTATTTGCCGTTGCCACATTTTCGCAGGCGGTATACAGGCGGTGGTGGGCCTTTGAATGTTTACCTACTGATCTCGATACAGCACCGGTTCCTGGTACACGAGTCAGTGGCATATGCAGGTAAGCGAATATTTCATGATAGTTTACAGGCCAATCGGGGGAAGGTAGAACGGAAACCGGAACGATGTACAAATAGTGTTTACGCTTTCCACGATGCTGGGTTTCATCGGTAGCACCGCTGCAAACGGTTTCCGGCAGATGAATGGGAAAAGGATGGTGGATGCGTCTGGTACGTACTGCTGCAAATCCCAACCAGATTTTGCACGAGAGTTCAATTGATGGCTAGCTCCACCGGGAGTTATATGCATGTGTGTATGTTCGTAAACAGGCAGAGAACGGAAAGCAAATAGGAACGGGACAATTTTCTGTTCGAGGAAGGTACTTTGTTGGATTATCAAGCTTTAATATGGGAATACAAAATCATTTGTAATTTCGATGAAGTAGGAGAATCGAACCGATTTGCATTCCAAATTAATATAAATATCAAGCATAATTTTTTTTTCGCATACTTCGTCTAATTTTACGACTAAAGCAGACCTCCGGAAAATGCCAGAAACGAAAATTTCAAAATTGAGAAAATATCGAGATTCGAACTGTAATACCTCATTTTGCAGTCCTTATGCTCCTGGGAAAAGTGAATTGAATTTGCCCCTATTTACCGTCTTTGGAGGTTTTTAAAAGCTGGAATTTTTGTCTAATATTAATTTCTTGTAAATAAACTTTGCGTAACGTAAAAAGAATTTAAAGATTAATCACAGAATCGTCCATCGCTAGTTCCAACTTTTCCCAACCTCGCAGGCAATTTTCAGAATTCCATCTCGAAGAAAAGTCTCGTCTGTTGAAATGATCCAAGTTTGAAGCCAATTTTCGATTCCTGCGAAAAAAAGGTAAACCTGCCAGATCGTGCTGCATCTGTCGGAACAACCAGTAATCAGAAGGAGCAATGTCAGGAGAATACGGCGAGAGCGACAAAATGTCCCACTTGATTGTTTCCAAATATTTTTTCACGACGTTTCCAAATATTTTTTGAGACCGAGCGTTGCCATGCAGGAGAAAATTTTATCATGACTTTACTAGTATTCCGGTCGTTCTTCTCGTAATGCACGGCTCAAACGCATCATTTGCAGCCTTTTCCGATCGTCCCTTTATTGTATCGCCTGATTGTAGCAGCTCATAGTACACAACACCCTTTTGGTGTATTAAAGTAGTAGTTTATAAATTGTTTGAAGGAGTGATAAGAGAAAATTAATAGGGAAATAACCGTCGTTTCGAATCCCGACTTACTACCAAATTCCGGAACTCACTCGACTGGCAACACCGATCTCAATGCACCATACTGGCAACACCTCTCAATTGCTAGCAGCAATTTCTCTATCACCCGCATAGCGTTTTGGCTATCTGGGCAGCCATGGCCACCATACGGCTACCAAAATTGATTCAGTGACGGTTGTCAAATCCAATTTGACAAAACAAAGTCGCCTGTATCTAAGTTATACCCCTGACAGACATGTGATTTCCGTACAATGATTTCTGTACAACGCTGTACGCGTACAACGACGAGGTGACAGACATGTTTTGCGCTCAGAAAGAATATGCAGCGAAACGAAACAACTCAATACTTTTCTTAATTTCCCAGCTCCGATGATCGATAATATAGAAACCAAAAATATTTGCGGTTTGAAGTGTATTCCTAGTAACTGATTTATGACAGATATAATCAAATGAGAGTGGCAATTAAAACTAATTCTGTGTGTGAGTGTTCTTTGGATGACAATTTCACTCATATCAAATTTTAAGGTTTTAAGATACATTCATGACTCGTTTGTTCTGGGATACATGATTTTTACCTTCATTATTTCAATGTAATTAGCATTAGGGAAAATTTGATGTCCACAATTTTGATGTTCCACCGTAAAATCAAATAAAAAAAAAATGGAGGAAGTATGAAAGGCTTTTAGAACTAATTTTCGGAACACTAGCACTATCTTTTATGCAACGAAGCTGATTTGTACCGAAAAGGTGATTAATCACCAAATTTTGTTTGTAAATCATGCCGACTTTTGCAAAATCCGCAAAAATTTCGAGTTGTTCAGTAATAATTCCTTTTTTACCCGTATATTCACAATAAAAATAAGAGCGCATTAACTTTTTACATTGAGCCTCAAATAGTAAATAAATTTAAGATATTCTTATTATGTAACCAATAAAAACTGCATGGCGCACACATATTGCAAAAAAATGCAGTTTATTCATTACGAAATTTTCTTAAAAAGGATTATGTTTATCATAAAGCTGATTTTAAAAACTTCTTGAATTTGAAATCATTCCGAAATAGATTTGACATAGGTTTGATACTTCGTTTTACTTCACGCTTATGAAAAATGGTCTACTTGGCTGTAGGATTTTGAGGAGTTTAAAGTTGTGACTGCACAATTGGTTTATTGATGTATTTATCGTTAATTATTACCATATGTGCACTCGAAATATGAATCATTATGTGTTCTATATCCATTTCAACAATGAATTTACTTGTTATTGAAAAGAGAACAATAACTCAATTGTGCTAAGTTTATGTACAAATATGAATATATTGTTTTCCTTATTTGTATTTAAAAACTTCACCAAATTTATGAACATTTCTTGGTTTGACTGCTTTTTGAAGATAAGCTAAAACGTTGATAAATTGTATAAGTTTTATGCTGCTGGTTAGCATTTTACAGAGATTGTTTTTTCAAAATAAAACAAAGGTTGTTTATTATTTGATACTCAGAAGAAGGAAATATTGTTTCGTGAGTTCACCATCGCTCGTCATTGGCGCTGGTAGCAGTAAACAGTGATGTGATTTTGCACAGTACAACGATAAATGACCGTAGTACGGAAATCACCGTTGTATCATGATGCTCGCGTGATACCACCGTGATTCAGGGTGACAGACATGTGATTTCACGGTGTACAGTGATTCCGATATCACATGTCTGTCATAAGCATTAGCCGAGCGTTTTCATCTTCTAACCTTCGCTGAAAATGTCAAAGATTTCAATGTGGAAAAATCCTGGTCGCGGTAATTTCAAAAGTTTGTAAATTTGGACGAAAGTCTGCGAAAAACTCGATTTTCAAAAGTCTGCAACAAAAATAGTCTGCAGCACTATACCCGAAAAGATTTACAGACAAATCTGCAGATCTGGCATCTCTGCTCATAAGGTACCCAACTGCCTTGCTTTTGAATCATTCTCATGGATTTCAATCATACAGAATCTGCTTGTTGAGTCACTTCCAATGATTCTGCAAGCTTCTCTTGCGTTTGACTCGGATTTTCATCGAGTAATTCCTCCAACTGTTTGTCTTCGAACTTGTTTGGTAGTCCAGAGCGAGGCCTGCCTTCAGCGCTGAAATGTCCATTCTTGAAACGTAGAAAGGTAAAAGAATTGCTGAAAAAATCCAACTTTTGCTCCAACCATTCTGCTATTTTTGTTATATAAATTAGAAATAAATCTTAAGCACTCAAAATTCACGCTGGGCTAGTTGCAAATTTCTTAGGCGAAAACGACATAACATGGAATTTCATCCGAACTCGCATGACACAAGATCAGAGCATATTAATAACAAAAGAGATGAAAAATTCATCATGCCAGTGTTAAAACCATCATTAATAAGTTTGTGGAACATTATTCTTTGGATGAGCTACCAGGAATAGGCAGAAAACCCGGTTCCTCCAACCCGAAACTGAACCAGAAAGTGGTATCTCTAATCATGAAGAACAAATCAATGTCAATACGTGATTTTGCCAAAACAGCAGTAACGAGTGAATGATCCAGCGTATCAAGAGGCGAAATCACTTAAAGACCTACAAAAGCAAAAAATCTCGAAACAAAGTGTAGAACAGAAGAAGCGAGCAGCAATAAGGGCCCGGAAATTGTATTCGCGTCTTTTGCAGTGTCCGGATGCATGCGTTTTGATGGACGATGAGACTTATGTAAAGAAGGACTCAAAAACCCTTCCAGGTCCACAATACTTTAATGTCGTCGTTGGGGTGGATGTGAGCGATGCGGACAGGTCGATTCAAGTGGAGAAATTCGGTCGAAAGATACTGGTATGGCAAGCAATATGTTCCTGTGGTTTGAAAACAATAATTTTTTACACTACCGGAACTATAAATGCAGAAATCTATCGATCTGAGTGTCTCCAGAAGTGATTGCTGCCTTTATATAAGAAGCATAGTACACCTCCACTGTTTGGTCGGATTTAGCGTCGGCTCACTATGCCAAAACCACTCTCAATTGGCTTGCGAAAAAGGGTATAAATTTCGTTATATAAAATGTCAACCCACCAAATTGCCCTCAGCTTCGAAGAGGGTGAAGAGGGTCTTCAAGAAGACTGGTAAGGCAACTGGGAACATGCAGGAGTTCAAAAATATTTGGGCTCGAGCGTAAAAAAATGCGATGCAACACTTGTCCGGATCTATACTATGAATCCCATAGTAATATTAATATATTTGGTAAATACTTAAGAGCATACTCCTGTAAATAGTCCAATTCACTCTCCGTCGTCTTCCATGGAGATATTCTTTAAAACTACTGAGTTACAGTGGCCGCAGCAAATTAATTGGATTCCATTTATTATCCGTCCGTCGCAATGTTTGTAAGACTACTTTTGTGCAGATCGACTTCAGTCGCAAACAGATTGCTTCGAGCTATTACAATTATTACAATTAGCCACTTTATTCCGTAATCTTCGAAACCTATTTTTTTCTTCGGATTCCCTATGCTAGAACCAATTATGGATATAACGAGCCCATTAATTAATTAGTTTTATTTTCTATAGAACACGATTCAAGCACGGAAATACCGAAATCAGCATTTTGGCGAAAAATTAGTTGATTTTCTGATTTTAGTTAGTTATTTTTTAAGCCAACAAAAAAAATCATACTTTTGCTAATTTGGAATTCCAATTCCCTTAATAACAATAAAATATTTGATGAAATGGCTATTTTTTAGTTGAATTCACCAATTAAACGTGCTGTCTTTTCTTAGCTAAGGCACACTTCATTTCCATTCAACTATTTTTTTAGTTGAATTAGAGAAAAAAAACGTTGTTTTCAACCAACATAAAAGGTTGAATTGGTTTCTGCAATTTGCAGCTATATAGCGCTCTGTCACCGACAAAACGTTAACACCTTAATGACTACTAGCCACTAGATGGCACACTACTATCGAAAAAAAATTCAGTCGCGGTAGTTTTTTCTATATTGGCAGGTACTATGAACACGTTGTTGTATTGGAGAAAAAGACATAAGCGAAATATAAACTTCTTTTTGAAAATTTTTCTTCTAAATCGCTGTTTTCTTCATTCGACTTCGCAAAATCGAAACATCATTTGACCTATACAATTAGAGTGACACATTCGAATCTCACTTCACTGTTCCGCGTAGAAACATTATTACGCACAATCGCTTCAAATGCGCACAAATTCTGAATAAATACACTTTCCACTAAGAGTTTACGTCATTTTTATATATCGGTTTAGAAATTTATATATGGATATCGTAACACATGCGAAAAACATCTAAACAATTTGAAAGCAGTTTCAACAAGACAGTCCTTTTTAGCTTTTTAATGGATTGTTTTGCTTTGACACTTCTCATGAGTTTTTGGCTAATAAACTTGTTAATAAAAACCAATTTCATTTTTGTTTTCTTTGTGCTGTCTTTCAGCAATGATGGTGATAGATAAATAGAGTCTGATTTTCTGATTTTAATCACAAAATTAGTTGTCAATGACAATTTCCCTAGGCTTTGGATGATGAGCTACAGGGCGCGTACCCCCCTTTGGCGGATGGGGGTGGGAGTCAATTTATACTTCGTATTGACAAAGTCGGACCATACCGAGATCGATCGATCGTTCGCTTATAAAAGTAAAAAGATGAAAATTGTTATGTTATCTGGATCGATCACGGAGTGAACAGGACTAATACTGCTTGAAATTTACAATAGGTCATTAGGTGATTTCGAGCATTCTTTTGGAATAGGTCACCAATTTGAATTATCTTGATCTAGTTGTGATGAATATTAATATATAATAATCGTCCTAGACTAGTGAATTTAATTCAAAAAGGAGGACTATTGTTATCAGGAATAGGAGTAAATTTATATCTTATGAACCGTTTAGGAACTTTCAACCCTTTCAGATCCGGTTCGGTGTCGGTAATGTTTACAAGTTGCAATGACAGGGGGCTGATTGATCGGGTGTAAATACACTCTCAAATCGAGAAAGGTTTGAATGTTCTTAGATTTCTGCAACTTGGACACAGATGTCACCTTCTAACTAAGGGTTAGAAATACATGTAGTTCTTGTTTCCTGGATGCGTGCTCAACACTAGAAGGCCCAAAACTTAGTTTAGACCAAAATTGCTCTAAAGCAATCAAAATGATTGGAAGAGAAAAAGTCAATAATAAAAACTGTGACAGAATAAATAACAGCTAGTGCAGTGTGCCTTAGTGCATATATCGTTAAATAAAGAATTAAAAAAGTTCATAGAATTTTAAGCAATCCTCCCATTGTTTACATATTGTGACTTTCCTGGGCATTCTAGTGTTAAATGCGCATCCTTACGTTATATAATTTAACAAGCTTACTAACACCTGATTTTATTTTATTTTATTTTATTTTATGCTCTTAACGAAAACCGAGCCTGCTGAAACAAAGGATTATCATCGAAGATTTAAGACCAAGAAACAGACCCTAGAATGTTCTCAAGAAAATGTAGAATAATAGGTATTTTATAAAATTACCTAGCCTTTGGTAAGTAAAATGCCTTTCGATTTTTACTATCACTTTCAATATTATTAATATTATTATTATTATTATTATTATTGTAATTATTATTATTATCAATCTTATTATTATTCCTATTTTCTTGATAATCTACTAGCTTGTGATAGTAACAGGTGTCTCCGGTATAGTAAAAAGCAATGCACTGGGGCAAAAAAAACGTATCGTAACATCGACAAAGATAGAAACAATTAGAATAGATTAGATTGGACAGTGTAAGTAGACCAAACATATCTACATTGATTAGGGAACTTCAAAGTAATAATCGTAAGTACCGCTTCAGACATAAAAGACTATATAGGAAAGCAGGGCCAAGACCGAAGCGGATACAATGCGAAATTTTCCAAAGTTTCATCGACGAGGACATTTAAGACACAGAAGCAGCTGGTAGGATGACAAAATACCAATACGATACAGACGCACGACTCAATGATTGACTGGTTACAGGGTGAAGCACACACTTCCTGCCCAAGTGACAAACTCTCTGGTGAACTTGCAATAGAAGATATTCGTATCTTTAGTTGCAAATTGATAACCGTAAAGGAATAAGTCGCTTGGGTTACATGCTGGAGGGTTTCCTCCTTCGTTACTAGTGTTCATTTGGGCACCATAGCCTAGTTCGTCTGGTATGGAAAGTGTGGATCGTTGTAACCACCCCCCTCGGCCAGAGCAGCCCATAAGGGGGAAAAAATAGTTATCAATGACAATTTTGCGTTGGATTGAAATTTTGGTGGTTTGTGTCCAGGATATTCGCCAACTAGATTCATTCTCTAAAAAAAAGAGTTTTTTCAGCAAAGTAAATTCTCAATTTTAACTAATTTTATAGTTATTTTGGAAATTTTGTTGTTAAAATCAACTAATTCAAAAACGGTAATACGAATTAGACGCAGAGCTTATTTCGGTCGTTCCGTGAGGAAAATGTATCATTTGGATGATTGTACTCTGTTGATGCAAAAAATGACATAAACTAACTTTAGTGAGCTTTTCTTTACTCCAAATAAATAAATCAACTGAAAGGCAGCATTGTACCAATACAATTAAAAACATTTTTCGTTGTGGGGGGGAAAGGGAAGTAGTATAGAATTTGTTACATAATTCTTCATAGGGGGGGTTTTCAAAATTTGTGACTAATTGTGACAAGGAAGGAAAGGAGTTAAATTTATCGAAATTTAGCGTGACGTAATTTAAGCATGACGCCTAACCTGATTTTTTATATATATTTTTCTTGTATATGTGTCTCTAAGGGACTTATCGTGAAGACAACATTATTTGAAAACAATCCTCGGGAGATGCTCGATATTTGCACCATTTTGATTTATTTGATTTTGATTTTAATATATAAAAACTATTTTTCTTATCCTTAACTGTACATCAAGAGATACTCCAGAGAAAATTTTCGTGCTTTTTTATGTAAAACATAAGAAAGAAAAAGTTCTACCGTTCCATAGAGTGCCCACAAAAATAGGCATCGTAATGTTACTTTGGAGGTTTTTCTACGTGAATAATATCAAAATTCATACCGTTTGTGTGTGATCAAGTATACCTTTTTCAAAATCATTTTGTATCAAGTGAATCCCATAAATTTTAAATTTTTATGTTGAGAAAAGTTTCGAAAAGATTATAAAACAAAACTGGTCTCGACCGGTTTTTTTGGCACTGTGATACCACTCCAGCATGCATTTTACATTAGACTGCACTTTGCAGTTCAGCAGGTTTGACAACCGCAAACGGTGATCAGTGCCACTGGCGACCGGTCGAATAACTAATTTATCGGACTAGGTGTACAACAATATACCCGGTATAGCTTGCCGATTCTGAATAGCTATTAAATATGCATCATTTGTAAAGCAGCAGCTAGCCCAGCTGGAAAGACGAATTTCGCCTTATTCAGCAGCTCTGATTGTTATGATGGCTATGCTGGAATAGCCATCCGTGCGGCGACCTATTTTGATGTGGCCCAGGGCTTATCGGGGAAATTTCAATACAACTTTGTTTAGGGCTATAATTCTGATAAAACCGGATGGGAGTGTGCGTCACATTGAAAAAGGCCTGACCAGTCACAGGGGAAATCAAATATGGTCTCGGTCGTATTCCAGTGGGCTGAAATAGCGAGGAGGGATTATTGATTAGGTTTGTAATATTTTGAACTGATGCACGTTTCCGTTTCTCCACAGGATCAATCAGTTGGAATAGCTTTCTGATGCCAATATTGGAACATGGAAAGCTGCTTTGCAAAGAGGGAGAGAGAGAGCAAAATATGAAATGGTTTGAAGTTTAGCAGGAAAAGGCCCGCTTTGCAGCAGATTTCAGGTGAAGTTTTGAAAATGTTCTTACATATGTTGCGGGTAAAACCATTTTACAAACAAATAGGCGATTCTGTGCCATTGATACTGCACTATTTTGCATAGAGTGGCGTAATAAATGGGTATGTAAGTTACTAGTATTACAGCTATTCTCACTTTGTACATGCTTCTTCTGCAGAAATTTCAATCGCTTTCAATCGTTGTTATACATTCATATTGGATGAAATTCTCATAAGAATATCGTAATAAAATGTTATCAAAACTGCTTATTGTACTTACATTGATTGGTTGGAAAGATCTCACGTCCTTCAGTTCTGTCAAATCCAACGGAGGTTGCTTGTGTGGAGTCGCAGACCAAATCGAGATTAGCCAACGATTTCCTAGAATAAAAAATTAAAAATTACCATAAAAAGCATAACTGTAACCGAACTACACAGTCTAGTGTAGTGCATCTCAGCCTACCTGTATGTCGATCCTGCCAGTAGTGTTTGTTTTTCGAGCAACAACCACAGATAATGTTGAGCAGAAAGATGGAAAGTAGCAGCACGGTGCAGATTCCGATGGTTACGTAAAACGGACTAAAATTACCATAGATGTGACCTTTGAAGTATGGATTATCTAAATAGGCGACACGCTCGTCTATCGTTGACATGGTACACCATCGGGAGAGCCCACAAAACGCGCCCCCTTCTTCAGTATTACTGCTACTGCTACTGCTGACAGCTACAGTGGGTGGTAAACGAGTTTTCGGCGGTGACGGAAATTGGCCAATTTACTGTACCTGGATATGGCGGTTCACATTTAACAAATCTGCGCTCGGATTTCCGCTTCGATTGGCATAATCTGAAATTGGGAATATCGGCGTAGCCGAGGGAAAGAAGAAAGTCAATTAATTGTTCAATCGGATGAATGGATTAATTTGATAGGATGCTGTAATTTTGGTGAGCAGATTTGGCATGTTTAGAAATCACCAAATGAAGCTGATGGGTTTTCGGTGCCAACCATGGCGCAATTACCGGCATGTCACAGCACGCGTCATTCGACGCGTCGGCTGATATGTTGGGGATGTAGCTCAGATGGTAGAGCGCTCGCTTAGCATGTGAGAGGTACGGGGATCGATGCCCCGCATCTCCAGTATTCCTTTTGGTGGATGAGCCTATACCAATTTGTCGAATTGAGCTGAATAATTTATTACCTACTTACTTTGATCATATTAAGAGCTAAAATGAATATCATCGTAGATATTTCAAAGGAAATTTGCTCCTAAATTGATATATAAATTACTAATTCTTGGTGATGAATTCTCAAGCATGATCATTAGATAAAACAGAATAAGTCGAAACTGGAAAACGTTTACAGCTGTTTTAACAAGAAAATTGGCGAAGATTATTGTCATTATTCCTTCTGAGCTTCGTTATACATCTCTTCTATTGTTGCAGGTCTTGAGAACAACAATAAAGAAAGTTATCCAGATTTGGAGACGCGGGGAGTCGATCACCTTAACTTCTGGCACGCAAAGCGAGCGCTCTACCATTTGAGCTACATCCCTAAAGATAAAAAAAAATGGACATCCAATCCAAAATGTGACAATCTTATTATCGATGTATAGTCATTCTTCCATCAATACAATAATAATCTAATGTCGTTTTCGTTTTTAAATTGCACTACACTGGTGTAGCGAAAGCTGCACTGAAACCGTTCGTTTTTACCAATTGCACTACGCCAGTGCTACACTTTTTCTGCACCGATACCACTGGTGTAGCACTCATCAAAAGTTTGGTGTAGCTCTGTGCAATGGAATCATGTATTGTAGTCAATGGTTACTGTTTATGTTTTCGTCATTTTTGTTCGTTTATTCATGCCTCAGTGTAGCACTGCACCGGTGTAGTGCAATTTAAAAACGAAAACGCCATAAGAGGCCCTACTCAATATGAGACGTCAAATGCTACGCAAAAAAAAATCAGTCGCCCAACGTGGGGCTCGAACCCACGACCCTGAGATTAAGAGTCTCATGCTCTACCGACTGAGCTAGCCGGGCGCTATAGAAATTGATTTTTCCAATAGACAATACGAACACTATCACAATCTTTCAGTATTTAACAAGCCACAAACCTTCTAATAACTTCAACTTATTCACTTATATTCCCTTTTTTTGTTCCTGTATTACAGTTTTCTTGTTACTTACATTCACCAATAAATTCAACTTCAAACTGTCACTCTTGCATTACACAGCACACACCAGTCTACAGCTTTCAGATTACCACACGTTAATCTGTCTGTGGGCTTCATTCATGACTACACTCGGGCTACCGATCTACCAGTGGTTCGTAGTAGGCGTACGCGAAATTAGGAAATGATCTAACGTTAAAGTGTACCAAAATTAAAATTTTTGCGTGGTGTAAAACATTAAAAAACCTCAGAAGGCTACGCAAACAAAAAAGCTATGGGCTCAACCGGGATTTGAACCCGGGACCTCTCGCACCCAAAGCGAGAATCATACCCCTAGACCATTGAACCACCTGACGTTGTTCGGTGAAACTTCCACAATTTGAACCCAAACAGGTGACAAGTTTGACAGGTAATAAGCAGATTATATAGATATCTTGCGCGTAGGGCAGTTGAGCTTGCTGGACAACTTCTGTTCGATAGTGTTAGTTTTGACTTATTCTATTTTCGAACAAACGACTGATCGAAACGCCAACACACACGTACACTCTCACCAACAAATTGTGGCTGGGATTCGAGGGAGTGTCTTTTCCTAAATGAGAATTGATAAGCCAGTGGCCTACTTTTATTCGGTGATACCTAAGTCTAATTCTACTAATTAAACAACTCAACAATTTAACATATACCAATTTTTCACATGCACTTGGATAAGCTAACTGAAAACACTTTTCTGATCTAGCCGCTGAGTGTCGGAAATTTTGGGTGTGGTGTTCAACGTTGATCAAATTGGATCCCGTAAAAGACCGAATTTATCAATGCTGCTATCCCACGACACAACATTTCTTGCAAGAGGAAAATCATAACAGCACTTTTGATGTTAGGAAAACTCACCATTGAAAGGATAAAAGCTACTAAAATCTCTAGACGCTGTAAAACTCAAAAGGGTGACGCTGCGTGAAGCTCGTTAGAGAACTGATTCAACTCACTTCATCAATGGGATCTGGTCGTAACTGGACTGAGCAACTTGGTGTGTACTTTGAAGTTACCAACACAGCACCATCACCATAACAACGGGTCGTTCGCATACACCTACTACGCCACATGGACACCTCCACCAGCATTCAATGGGAACGACACAATCAGAAAGCATACGGTGTTTAGAGGTGCTGGTGTAGAAATGGACGTAAACATAAACTGGACACAAAAGAATGAGAATTAGTATAAACCGTAGAAACACAGAGAACTGTCATAAGTAGGAATGCGTTGTTGGTAGTGAATGTGTTGAGTCTTGCTGATCACAGAACTGTCACAAATAGGAATGTGTTGCAACACTGCGTGTGTATTTTTTTTTGTGCTGGCTATGTTAGAACTAAGTTTTGGCGCAACATCTGAACTTACTGTATGGAGGTGCCCTTCGAAATTTATTGTTCAAATGGGATTAATTAGGTGACTACCACAAGTCAGTCTTCCGATTTACGTCCATCAAACATAGACAGTTTCCATTTCGTCATACATTACTTCCACAGAACGTGTTTCGATAGTATTTGATAAGCTGCTATTACTAGCCCAAAAATATGTAAATTCTGTCATAAAACAAGCATTCTATGAGATGTTAGCTTGTTATTTGAATCTATACACTGATAAAAACAGACACGATCGAATTGTGAAAAATAAAATTTCAATTTAATCGAGCCAAGAACAAGTGCTTCCACTTAAATGCCATTAATTAATGTTCATTTTCACCCAAAGTTGATGTTTTTTTTCATTAGATGTAATGTTTGGCATTTGAATAGCTGTGCAGGTAAAACATAATTTTCGAGTGATAATTAGTATAGCGCGTATGCACACGTTAAGCACCGATCATTATTCAGTTGAAATCTATATGCAAAAAAATGACATTAAAGTGTAATTCTTACATAATTTAGTATCATCGGCATTTCTTATCGTTTTGATGTAAGTGTCAAACAATCGTTACATTAGTCTATTTGAAAATTTATGTTGTTTAAACTTATTGTCTTAGAAATAATAAAAATTACGCATGGCGAAAGTTCAAGTATGTCGCATTTTCTTGTGTGAATATTACTTTTATTAACATGTAAAACTAAATTTTGTATTTGTTTCGATGTCAAATTCAGCTGAATCAACTGAAAAGCTAATGACACGATTTCTTTTTACTTGTTTTACATATGCATGATGCCATCGTTCCAATTTTTATTAATGTAATCGACCAAACCAAACCGAGTATCACTCAGAAAAATTAGATATAATTTTCATTTCTTAATTATCTTTCACTGATAAAAAAGTGAATACCAAGTCAATGCAACACACACCCACGATCAAATCAACCCTAAGCGATACACGACACTAAAAAGAGTATCAGTTTGGTATCAGTAGTTCAGAGTTGATGTCAGCGAATGTTCATTAATGGCGGAATAAATCACAAATGGTCTGTCCCTTGGATCATACTTATGACCAATGTGGAACTACAATTATTTGATTTGGTTGGTTTTCTACTCGTAATTTTTTGCCTTATCTCACACTATACTTTATCATTGTCCTACAATCGATGGTTCGCATCTAGTTTTGCTTTCAGTACCAGTACTACCACGGAGAGGAGCATTTCATGATGAGGAAAAAGGTCAAGTTTCCCAACAAATATTTCATTTGGCAGGAAATATGCAGATGTGGTCGAGAAAGCCAAAGCGCACTTCACTACCGGAAAGGTTAAAATGGAAATATACCATAAAAAACCTAAAGAAGTGATTGTTACCATTCCTACGCAGCCATGATACTCCCTCGCTATTCTGGCCTGATTTGGCATCTTGTCACTACGCCAACGATGTTTTGGAATGGTATAAAACTAATGGAGTCCATGTTGTACCGAAACAGGCCGTTTCACCTGACTATCTCGAGTTGCGACCTACCGAGCAGTATTGAGCTGTCGTGGGGAGAAAACTCTCTCAATATATACAACAAGTTACAACTATATAAAAAATATAAAAAATCTTTGATAAAAGCAGTTAAATCGGCTGAAGAAAAGTCCAGATTTCGTAGCGATTAAGTCTTACTAGTGATTTTTAAAATTAAAAGTCAATTTACAACAATACTCAATTTTGTATTTTGATGATATTTTGTCTGGTTTGATACCAACCATTCATACATTGTAAGATAGGCTGTTTAAGGAAAAACAGAATTGCTTATGACATATTTTTTTTTCAAATTAATAACACAGATAAAGTAAACTTTCAGGAATCGGAGAAATGAATTTTTATTTTTGATTTAGCCCACCTTTCATTTTATGTTAAAAGGAAAATTATTCCTTATTATCTAGAATCTTATTATCTTATGGTTTTGTTAAAAATTGGTTGTAAGCATTGGTTATCGATACTATTAAAAACTGTCGAGCATAACACAAAAAATAACTCTTTACAATGATTACAATAATTGATACTGAATAATGACCTTCTCTGGACTGATGAAGTACTAATTCGATATTGGAAACTAGGATAAATACACTGAGTGCTAAGCCGAAGTTGTATTTTGCGGTGCCACAGTGTTTCAGTATCAACTTTAAGGTCTGAGGACAGAGGGCCACGTGTTGAGTTTTAAATCGACCACGTGGCTCGCTCAATTCCCTTTGCGCATCGTATTTCTCTTGTACTCTCTCGTATATGAGCAAACTGTACCGGGTTGCCAGCATACATTTTATTATTTTGATGAGAAGTTTTATCACATTAATCTATCGTATGGGTTGGACATTACATGAATTCCAATGAATAATAAAAAATATTCTACTTTCCCAAAGATTGAATGTCTGTGTGTTTGGCAGCCTTGTCGAGCCAATTTTATTTCTCTCTCCTTTTTCAGAATGCTATCAGGAAACCAAAGCGAAAAAATGGCGGATGCATTGAAATTGACTTTGTTTCACAGAAAAATACAAGACTTTATTTTTATCGCGATAACATATATGTTTTTATGTATTAATCACTTCTAAACTAAATTATCTAGACTAGCAAATTCAGCAGCAGATTTATGATACAAGCCTTCAAAGCCGAGATATTCGATGAACAAGTAGAGGTATGAATTTCCGAGCGTTCCAATTTTCAGCAGTTCTTCAGTCAGAAAAAAAATACAACACGACCGCTAAACTCAATGAATCGTTCTGAAAATTTCACAGAATATTCTCAACTAAATTTCGAAGATATTGTCAGGTGGGTTTTTCTATATTCTGCACCGTTTCCAAGAAAATTTAATTTGAAACGGGAAAATAGCAAAAAAAAACCTATCACTTTACAGTACTGTCCTCAGCCCTTAAGGCAAGAACCGGAAAATTATCTTTGAATGCTACACGAATAAAAAATTGGCCGGTTTCCCCAGAATAATTGAAATTTAAATGTTATTGAACAGTTTGCATTAAAATTTAAATGTTATTGAAAATAAAGGTTAAAATTAACTTGAAGGACAGTTTTATTTCAAATAATTCGAAAAAGTTTGATTTCAATAACCAAGAGCGTTAGTTGAAATAATCGAAAATTTAAATAAAAAAAATTTCAAGTGACAAAATTATTAAATCAAAGCATTTGTTAACAAGTTAACAAATTAACAGAAACGCACAACTGAACGTTTTGTAATTTCAATTGAGATATTTATTGAAATAAACTAATATAAAAATAACAAACAAACATTTAGTTGCGTTGTTTCAAGCAACAATGTTTACTGTATTAAATATTTTGTAACTATATCAATAAAAAATAATTGTTTTAAACCGAAATTGGGTTCATATTCTCACAATTTTCTTCTCTGTGTGCGCGTAAATTCTAAGTGGTAAAACAAGTGGCTTTCAATGCAATCTAGCGGTGTTTCAAAAAAAAAAAAGTGACACAGTATTGGATACACGTTAGGAAATATTTATTTTATAAATATTATGAAATCAATTTGCCGCTATTTACTGACCATTTGTTTTACTAGACTCTGTTGATGACCGAATGCCACTATCTAGCAGAATTACATACTAAATGGGCAATAAACTACACTACTTTTTCCTCCGATACTTATCCGGTCAAGTAGAATGCGGTAATATTCTGCACGTCCGTTTTGTCTCTGAGCATGTCGAGGAAAGTGAATCACTTGGTTGATATCCAACGTACATCGCCATAAACGGAGAAGTAATGCTGTTCCGTCTAGACTCGACTAATGTTCGAGCAGTTGGCTGTAAGGGAACAGATCTGTGTAAGTGTGTTTGTGGAATAGCAAAACCCATAGCCTGGTGTTAAAACTAGAGTTTAATTTAGCGGACAAGAATATTCGGCCATTTCAGCACAAGAAAGCATAATTACTGCTAATGAGCAAAAGATGTTGAACGCTGGCGCGAATGGGGTGCCATTACTTCGAGGCTAGGTCCGAGGGTAATTGATTTTGTTGTGCTTTTCGTACCCATATGAAACGAGCTTCCACGCAAAAGTTGTGCTGATAGCATAGTTAAAGGCGATTTACTGTTTCGTGAAAGCCTACGCTTTGTCGTATACATGTACTGAATAAAATGAGTAAACTTAATTGGTTCTTCCCATAAGAAGAAATTAGTGACTTTCACTAACTAAAGAAAAGAGAAATAAACTTTTGTCAACTTTCTGTTCTTGATGAATTTGCATTTTTGCGTAGATATGATAAAAAGGCAAACGAGAGACTTTTTACGACGGCTCGACACTTTGTTCCCAATTCCTTAAGCTAACAGTAACTTTTTGATCATTGTCAGGCAAATAGTTGTAGCAAGACTGCCGTCTATAGCACTGGCTGTTCTTATATTATAACTTTATCAAGCACTATCCATTGATAATAACATTAACATGTCATTGTATGATGGGCCAACGAAGACGAAGGTGACCGGTGAACAATCAACCCAGCCTACACGTGCCACGGGAAAGTCAATGAATCTCATTCCAAAACTAACTTTTCACAGTAAAATCGCCAGTAGTTCACCCTATAGCGCATGAATTATTTTTTGTAGGAAACCTTCGAAGATCGCAAAACAATCGGACATTTGTAGGAAATGTTATCAAAGAAAAACCGACACAAGGTCCGAAAAATGGCTCATTCCTTAAAACCTGGTTCTTAAAAACAGTTTTCAAAAGATGGAAAAAATATTTTGTTGCAAAAAACGTCTTCCAAGAAGTATTTACGCTATTGTTCTTGTTTTTAGTTTTTATGATTACTTTCCGAATTATTCCAATTTTTACAGGGTGCTCCATCTTTTATGTAGGTATGTAAACATTAAATAACTTTAAGAAAAAACAACCGCCTTTTTATAATTAATGTATTTTTATTCAGTTTGGTTCTGTACAATTTTTTTGGACTAGTTTTTGAAAACAATATCAATTAAGTGGCCACATTTATTAGCAATTACAAAATGACTCTTTCTTTCTGCATTTGCCAATCAATATCTTTTCGAGCATCTCGGGTGTTATTGTGTCGAATTCAGCACGCATGTTTGCCTTGAGCTCGTCAATAGTTTGAGGCTGATTTGCGTAAACCTTGCTTTTCAGATAACACCACAAAAAGAAGTCACACGAAACGACAAATAGTATTGTTAAATTGTGCTTTTTTTCGCGATACGAGGTCTGTTCAAAAAGTTCCCGGAATTTTTTAATTGCGCGCGTCTGGAGAGTCCGGTGGTCAATTTTTTTTTATTGTGTTGGTACATATGTCCCTAATGTATGGTGAATTTTTCAGCTGTATTCATTGTTTACATTCTGTCTTGTAGCGGCTGGTGTAGACGTGTTTTTTTGAGCTCGGCGATTTTTGTCTTGGTGACGTTGGGTGCTTCCACGTGGACGACTGTGCTTTTGTTTCGACTTCATAACCGTACACCCATGTTTCATCACCAGTTATGACCCTTTCAAGTAAATTTGGATCGTCGTTGACGTCGTTTAACAGCTCCTGAGCGATGGTAATGCGTTTGTTCTTTTGATCAAAATTTTGCTGCCACTCGTTTCATGCCCAAAACATTTGAAAAAATATGATGGCATGAGCCAACTGATATGCCAACTTCATCAGCAACTTCTCTAATAGTGATTCGGCGATCATCCATAATCATTTTTTCCACTTTTCTCACATTTTCATCGATTATTGACGTGCTGGGTCGACCGGAGCGTTCGTCGTCTTCAACGTCTTCGCGGCCATCTTGGAAACGCTTATACCACTCGTAAACACTTGTTTTTTTCATAGCAGACTCACCGTAGGCTCTCTGTAACATTTCGCACACTTGGTTACACTTTATTTAATTTTTCACGCAAAATTTAATACAAATTCTTTGACTCTTCAATTCTTCCATTGTTTAAACTAACAAAAATCGCCGAGCTCAAAAAAACACGTCTACACCAGCCGCTACAAGACAGAATGTAAACAATGAATACAGCTGAAAATTTCACCATACTTTAGGGACATATGTACCAACACAATAAAAAAAAATTTTGACCACCGGACTCTCCAGACGCGCGCAATTAAAAAATTTCGGGAACTTTTTGAACAGACCTCGTATACATATACACGTTGAGTTAACAAAATGGAATGATTGTTTTCGATGTAAAGTGTTACTATTTTAGCGCGTTGCTTCGATGTAAAGCGATCCATGGCAAAAATAGTACTGAATTGGCGTTTTCAAAACATATCTGATGCAATCGCTCAGTTGGTGAATGTGAAAGTTATTCAGCGTTTACATACCGACATAAAAGATGGAGCACCCTGTATGTAAAAATTTGCAGTTTTGTAACAACATCTGTCACAATAGGCCTTAAATATATTTTGAGACTTAAATTCTACACAGTAATAGCCATAGATTATTAAATTCAGTCCACTTTTAAGGCGAAGAGGGCACTTGGGTAGTTTCATCAAACAAACACTTTTCACGAAAATGTGTTGGTTTTGCGCTACGCAACGGGGATTTCAGCAAACCTGATAAAAAAACCAGGTTGGAAACTGACTTGATTTTCAGTTCAACAACGTTTAAACTAGGTTCGAAACTAACTTCAAACCAACGGTTTGACAGCAGTTAGGGTGGAAAATGGGTTAGGTCTGGCATCAAGCGAAAACGACATAAATGACAAATTTGATTCAATGGTTGGTACAAAATGTGTCTATGAAGTGCATCAAAGTATAACTGAGCCAGTTTTGATTTGAATTGAGTTTTTAAACGCTCCTTAACATTGCTGTTAACATTTGAATTTGAGGATTTTCACACTTCCTGTGTAAAGTGCATAACTTAAGGAGTGAACTGGAAAATGCACGGTTAAATTATTTGAGCGGTACAAATTTACCTCTACCAGTTAATCAGAATCATTCTTCGCTCACTTTGGTTAAGATCGAATCATCGAATGATTTCTTCCTATTTCCAATTTCCCACAGAAGTGAATCTTCGTATTAAGCATACTCGAACGGAGTGCTTGTTCGCTAAATCATCCAATTAATTAGATCCATTACATCAACTTTAATTAGATTCTATTGTTTTGTTGATTTAGGTCAGCCTCCTGCCAGTTTAAGGCATCGGTTAGCTTTGCTTCTGCCGATCATAGGAGGACCAGCAGCTCTGAATGAGTGCCTGTGTCGTACTTATGCTAGCGTGTTTACCAGACCGTACCAGTATTAGTCCGTACAAATAACGGCAATCTATCGGTATCGGTTCGAACCGTCATAGCTTTAATCGTTCGGGAAGAGCAAGTCACAGGAGTTCGCCTTTCCAACATTACTGAAAGCCCCTGCAGATCGATGCAATCAACTGTTCACAGCTCAGAGAAAGGTGATGTGGATAATTAAACCGTGCTTCCTTGTAGTGCCTTGTCTGGACTTAGCTGCTGCTTCAGGCAACAGCATGTAGGGTAATCATACTCTTAATCATCCCAGGTCCATCATCAATCTCATATATGAAAACCATTAATTAGAGTGAGATGTGCTATCCGGGTTCAATACTTTTGCTCAAATGATAAGATGATAATAGGGTATACGCTTCGGAATTTTGCTCTTACATAAGTACGAGTATTGGCAAATATTCAATCAAATTTTTCTGTGATACAGCTTCTTAGAGACGCTGTAAATAAGAGTTTCAATATATATTGTTTACTGTATACAGTTTAGTTTGTAAAAAAATGTAGTGGTTCGAGTAATGAAATGATTATTGGCTCAATCACTCCATCATATCTACTCTCCCTGTAATTATCGTAACTGAAAGTAGCGCTAAGGAAAACGAGAGGTAGCTGTTGGAGTCAACATGATTTATGGAGCGCCAACAAGCGTTTACGAGTTTGTTACATTTAATCGAAGCAAGCATGCTACAACCCAGTTAACTCGTCTGGAATTTGATGCGGAATTCAGTATAATTTCCAAAAGGATTCCGAATAAGATGTAAAAACCGAATTCCGATCCGAGTCGGAATCAGTTGTTGCATCTCATTCGAACTCCGGACTGGGAATAGTTGCGAAACCAGAGTGAAGCGTGACGGATCACGAGGAGTCGCGCTATAAAGCTACGTTTATTTAAGTTCAGCATTCGTTTATTCGTATTATTTTTTGCTGGAATCAGATGAATGGTTCTCGGTCACGCGACTCCGTGTGAACTGTCAAGTTTCGCTTCGCGTCGAGTGTCGCTTTCACTCTGGCTTCACCGTAATTTTGCTGTCAACACGCATGTGTCTTGTTACATTTGATCAGCCCCAGCCGTGTTTTACACGTGTTTCAAATATTGAAAATATAGAACGGCAGCGTATTTTAAATTTGACAGAAGAACTGTTCGAATAAATAAAAGTAGGACGGCTTGCTGGAGATACGTTTTTTTTTCAGTTTCAGCTCTATTATAGATCTTCCATATAAAACTTCTAGCTGCTGAATTTGCTCTAAGGTTACTGTCAGAGTGCAAGCATAAAGTGAAGCGTCAAGACGCACGTGCGAGCCTTGGACAGGGCCTGACAACTGTGAATCCACTTCATAAGTCAGTTTCGGATCAACTTAGAACTGGTTTAAAATAACATAAGCAAGTACAAGATGTAGCAATTATTATTACTGCAGAGTGGTACAAAATGTGTATCGTCGGCAGTAGTGTAGTTTGATATTGAATATATTTCATTTCCGATACATATTCTCTTTAAAATTATTAATTTCAATTGGATTTAATTTTACTTCTTTTTCAATTCATAATAATAGTATATGAGTCAGTGGCGTTTCTAAGAAGGGGGCATTCGCAGACGCACCAGTCGGCGGAAAATCAATCCTTAAAACTTTTTTTTTTGCTCGCCAAACCTGCCTGAGATGGAGTTGATTTCAAGCGCTGCAAAGTTAGATCAGCAGCAAACGAATGTTAATGACGTTAGTGAGATTCAATTCAATAAGCTTTCTAACTCTGTGTTCATTATGTTTAAACGTGAACGAGATGCAATTGCGTTCGCTTCGCTTAACAACGAGTTGCACAGTGTCGAGTATGACAACGTTAAATATAAAATCCCGGTGTACGTAGTGGGCGGTACCATAGAAGTGCGTGTACATGACCTTCCCGCGACGCACAGTTGTCCAAAACTGGAAAAAGACGGTCTAAAGTCTGTACTGACTTTCACTGATTTTAAAGAGCTAACGTGTTTTCAAAGAACTTTTACAAGATTATATAACGCTTCTTTTGAAAGTAGCACCTTAATTTTTTGTTAAGAAAATAATAATTTCGAAAAAATTTTTTTTTTCTATCTTGTTTTGAGGAAAAAATACATTTCAAGTATTTTTGCTGAAGATATAAGTAATGTAAAAAAAAATTTTTTTGAGATATATTCACTTCATTTTAAAAACAGTCTTTTTGGATTTATTTACGTAGAATCTACCTCTATTACCTAAGTATCTACTACAAAGTTTTAGATAGTATTTATATGAGTAACTTTTCCCAATTAGGTAATCAATTTTACCTAATAAATCATTACAATATGTCACTTTCTGTGTCGATAATTTCTTGCTCTATATTTGCTTGTTCTGTTGTAAGTTCTAGCCATGCCTTATGCATGCGCGCTCTTTATTTTGCGTTGAGACATATTTAATCTCATTCTCATGAGACAACCACGCGCATGCGACGTACTTTTGCCGCTCTCGAGAGAACTCTTTGGCACATTTACATACCCCGCACCAGAAACTGACGCACGCTTCGTTGTATACACGCTTAAAAATAGTTACTCAAAAATGAGTAAGATCTCACTCATCTATAGAAAAAGTGGAACAACTCTAATTTAGAGTAACTCCTTAGTTACTCAAATTTGAGTTCTTCCACTTCCACGATTTTTGGGTAAAAACTACTCATATACTGAGTAATGCTTTATTTGCTATGTGCCAAAAATAGAGTAATCAGTTAAATTCTGAATGAAATTTTATTCCACATATACCAAATTTGCGTAAAATTGCTCCTTTTTTAATTGTATTGTATTAAAATATTAAGTAATTGACACGCAATACATAAAATAATCATACTGTGTTTATTTATTATTCCGTTTACAATTGATTTCTAACTTCGAGATATCATATCAAGTGGTGATCGCTTGGAGTAGTGTGTCAATCGTAGCTTAACACACATGCCAGTACTGCTCAGACACCAATCAGACACTTGTTCCTCATAAATGACACACTTGAGCATATTTGTTTCCATTCTGAAGCACAGTACGGATCCCTTCTGGACACAATAACTGCGTCGATGGCACAACCAAGAGGACAGTCTAAAAATTGTGGTTTTTGCAGACACAACACCGTTAGTGTTAAGCGACTCACTCTTGAAATACGCGATCTCACTAACAAAAAATAGAACCTGTTGCTACAAATGGTTATTACAACTTTTAGACTGATCTTGCGAATAGTAACATAAAAACGAGTTTTTGCGATAAACTCAAATTTAGAGTAAGAGTTACTCATTATTATTGATGGTAACTACTCAATTTTTGACGTTTCCATGTATCATTTGAAAATGAGTAACTAGTACTCAAACTCTGAGTAACTTTTTCTAAGCGTGTAGTCTCATCGCATTCTGCCTATAAGTATTATAAAAGTAAAAGTTTGCTGCATATTTCGCGTCGGCACAAGGTTTCCTAGGTAAAAAAGGTAAAATTATGTATAACTCTTTTAGAAAAGAATAAACCTATGCACAACCTTCTACAAAATTATAGGATTTTATATTTTCTGCAATTATTCCAAACAAAGCATGCATAAAAAAGTAACTCGAAACAAGTTATTGAAACTAGTTTCAATAAATCAAATGCATAAAAAAGTAACTCGAAACAAGTTATTGAAACTAGTTTCAAGGAGGTTGCCATAATTCAATAACTAAAACTAACTTTAAAAAGGCCTTAAAAAAGTTCCATCGAGTTCCACTTAGATTTTTTTTATAGTATTGGGCATATCTTTTCCTAAAAATTTTGCAAAAATCAGCTGCATAAAGTTGCATATTTCGCATCGGTGCAAGGTTTTATCATAGGTAAAAAAGGTAAAATGTTGTATAACTTTGCCAGCAAAGAACAAGCCTATGCACTACCTTCAACAAAAATATGGGATTTCTTATTTTCTACAATTATTCCATACAGAATATGCATAACAAAATGATTCGAAACAAGTTATGAATTAAAAAACTTATTTTAAGGGGGTTGCCATAAAAACGCTTTGTATATCCGATTTGTATATTCGACAAAGTAAATTATTTTCAATAGTTCCCAAAAAATCCAATCTCTTCAGAAAAAAAAGTTATGGTCATATTTTTTGTCAAAGTAGGCCATGCACAATTAGGGTTAGAATCAAATTACGCGGTATATATTTGTAAATAATTTCTTAAAAGCAACTATATGCATTAAAAGAACGGTTTGACAGCTACTGAGTTATGTCCACGTTTTTATTGATTCGAACCACTGTGCGACGGTTCGTGAAAATATGTCGCAGTACGAAGATATTCTTTCCATCGAAAGGGAAGTATGACGGTTTTTTCCTCGGCATGCGGAATACCTTGTAAATCGCTGGTAGCTTACGAAAATCAGTTTATTGCATGTCAGTATTGTGAACAAACTGCTCACTACGGTGAACCTTGTAATGAAAACGGCGAAAAAGACTATTTCATTTAAAGACAAGGACAACCGTTCAGCAACGGTAGCTTGTGAACCAAGTACTTCTGTTTCAAAAACGCTTTCAACATCAAACCAGCAATCAGTGTCCATCGAAACGTATATACAGCAATCAGAAAAGATAAAAACGTAAACCAGCCACAATAATACGTTTGGCAACAACTATACCGACGATGCGGTAATGGATGATAACACGAGCCACGAACAAAGTGCCCCTCAATCAACTCTGTTATAAAGTGGAACCTCCTCTCTCCCAAAATAAAAGGTGACAACGAATTCCAATAGAAACAATTATTTTAACTGGCAAAAACACGGTTCAATCGGCTACATAAAATATTCTTCAAATTGGAATAGTTTTAGGGCAGGATAAAAACTTATCCGGTTCTTCCGAAACAAATGTTTTCTATCCGATTCTTGCATTCAAAGTGTGCAGACCTTGTCAGCTTGGAGCAAAATCAATCTTCAGTTCAACAACGCCATCGCACGGCATCACATTCAACATATCATGTCAATTGTATGGGTGCGCAGCCCTGCTAGTTTGGCGCGCACGAATTTGACATTTCTCTCCCCTACTTCTATGTATGAGATTCGATGCGGACTCACCTGAGGGCGACATGTTCACAAAAAAGGATGTTGCCAATGATTTGTTCGGGAAATGTGAGAGCTGGATATCTTGTTAATATGATGTCTTTGAAGTGTGTCTACCTGGTGTCGCAGTGGAACGCAGTATGGACCTAGCTGGAGATAAAAAAACAAGCAAACCAACCGGATAAAAACATATGTTACGGTAGATCCGGCTAAGCCTTCATCCGGTGCAAAAACATGTTCCTGAAGGATGTTTGCATTGCCAAATCTAACAGATCGACTGAAAAGTTCGTATCGTTTCTATGAGAGGGCGCCACTAGTATTAAATCCATACCATTTTCAGTTAGTACCAACCTTCAAAAGATACGTGTATAAATTTGACAGCTGTCTGATTATTAGTTTGTGAGATATTGCATTTTGAGTGAAACTAATTTTGTTATTTTGAAAAAAAACATGGAAAAAAAATTATTTCGTGTGTTGATGAAACACTACTTTTTGATGAAAAAAAGTGCCGCCGATACCAAAAAATGGCTTGATGAGTGTTATCCAGACTTTGCACCGGGCGAAGAAACAATTCGTAAGTGGTTTGCAAAATTTCGTACTGGTCATATGAGCACCGAAGACGATGAACGCAGTGGACGTCCAAAAGAGGCTGTTACCGATGAAAACGTGAAAAAAATCCACAAAATGATTTTCAATGACCGTAATGTGAAGTTGATCGAGATAGCTGACACCCTAAAGATATCAAAGGAACGTGTTGGACATATTATTCACGAATATTTAGATATGAGAAAGCTTTGTGCAAAATGGGTGCCGCGTGAGCTCACAATCGATCAAAAACAACAACGAAAAACCATGCTAAAATTGAACGAATTGGGCATCGAATTGCTCCCTCATTCACCGTATTCTCCAGATTTGGCCCCCAGTGACTTTTTCCTGTTCTCAGACCTCAAGAGAATGCTCGCTGGTAAAAAAATTAGAAGCAATGAAGAGGTAATCGCTGAAACTGAGGCCTATTTTGAGGCAAAGGACAAATCGTACTACAAAAATGGTATCGAAAAGTTGGAAGATCGCTATAATCGCTGTATCGCCTCTGATGGCAATTATGTTGAATAATAAAAACGAATTTTGACAAAAAAATGTGTGTTCCTATTAAACGATACGAACTTTTCAGCCGAACTGTTATATACGGTGTTTCCTTTCAGTGTTTTTATCCGGTTTTTGCATAAAAAATAAGGTTCAAACGGCATTTTCAAACTAATTTGTTTGATTAAATACATTAAGTTGAATTGTCAAATTACAACAGATTCACACTTTTACGTGAGTCAAAGAGTTGTGTTTTGTCGAAGTCAATTAAATCAACTGTAAATTCAGTAATACTTATACTCTTACGTTATCACATTAATATATTGTGACATTTCTTCTATGTGCAAGCCGCAAAATTAGGAGTGGTTACGGTATCACAAAGGTTTTGATACTCATATTAGGGCTGTGTCAATTGAACCATTCCACAACGCGATACTGATAATAGAAGCAATGACTCTATTCGAATCATCGATGCAGGAAAACAAACGAATATGATCTCCAGTCGGTGTTTAGCGATCGTTTGCAAATAATTTCTTGTTCTAATAACTATCGAAAATTGCATCAGACCTGATCCGGCGAGCAGTACTGGCCGGAATGAGGTAGCTTCTATCGCTGTAGAGCACCGAAACAATGCACTGGGAGACCTTATCCGACTGAAACCTAGAACAATGCAGCACATACATCCATTGCATCTCATAATAGCTGACATAGGTTACCTAGCAGAGTGAAAACAAAAGGCAACAATCAGAAGGTAAATCCGGTCTCACAAAGTGCATCTTTTTCAATGAATAGTTTCGCCGAGTAGGAGACCGTACATAAAGCAGTCGGAAAGAGCTTCTTGCCACACCAGGTACGATAGCAGGCAAGGCAACAAAAAAGATTAAATACTTTGCATGTTTGCATTAAACTTTTCTTTCTCGATAACCGCATTGTTCGCAAAGGGTGCTTGATATTGCTATCGGTGAAGGTGTGGTCAGGTGTGAGATCTGGTATGGAAAATTTTCAGTGGTTGAGTTGATTAAATTGTGAAATAGTTACTAAAAAGAATTTGATTTATTGGAAATACTGGTGCAGTTGAGGTTGTCCGATAAGGAAGGTAATCACTTCTACTATAGTTATAGGTAATAATGGATTCTGTATAGTATTGAGATATCATTCACAAGACAGTTGTTATATATGACAAATGTCATCTGGAAAAGTAGTTAGTATCAGAAAGTGAATTTCAGCACACTCGAAAAAGGCCACGAATAATGACGTTTCATTCAAAATGAAACTTGGATTGAAAATTTATGTCGATTTCACTTGATACCAAAATTTTCCACCTTAACTGCTGTCGAACCATTTGTTTGATGTCAGTTTCGAACCTAGTTTCATCGTCATTGAACTAAAATTCGAGTCTGTTTCGATTTTATATCGGGTTTGCTCACACCCCCGTTGCTTTTTTGCGAACCCAATACAGTTTCGTAAAAAGTGTATGTTTGAGGAAACTACCCCGGGTCAGTTTCAGTTTTCTTAAACGAAAATTACGTTAATAATTCGGATAATTATTCGAATGCTGAGTTTATCTCAATGTTGATTTCGTGTTCGTGAATTGGATATTTCTCAGTAACCCTAGCAACATTAGAAACATGTGTTTACTAAAGTCAAACCACTCGATCTAGTTTCCATTAAATCAAAACATGCCATGATAAATTTGCATGTAATCATATCGAAGCTCTTTGGAAATGTTTGCGGTGCCTTCCAGCAAGAACATTCGGCCATATAATAAAGAATTTCACTATACCGAAGTAAACCCGCCTGATGGTTTGTTTGTTAGAAGGGTGAGTAAGACGCACCCATCAGACGCACGCATTTCAGACCTTCAGGGAGAAACACAAAGCTTTCATACGTGACTCAGGTTGGAAATTCTCTCCACCATCCAGTCATTCACTTTTAACATACCCTGATGCATTCCCTGCCCCTCCCCGTTATTGATATATTTGAGCATGATACATTATAATATTATATTATATATAATAATACAATAATTTAAAAGATAACATAATATAATACAATATGATATAACGCAATGCAGTATAATACGATACAACATAATATAACTTAACATAAAATAACATAAGACGAAAATAATATGCTATGATACAATATAACAGTTAATGTCGCAGTGTAAGTTTTGCACAGTACTACAGGAAATATAGTATTTCTCTTTAAATAATAATAATAATAATAATAGAAGTAATAATGATAATACTAATGATATATAATATAATGTAATCTCATTCAATTCAATATATAATAAATAATGTAATAAACAACAGAATTATATGTTGCAATATACTATGAAAAACATTGCACTTTATGATGAGTTTTAACTTATAAGCCATTTCGCACCCTCTCATTCTGTTGCTAACGCAAAAGGCGTTAGCACCCCGTCGACGCCGTTCTATTGACCAAATGTCATCATAGACACACGGGAAGGCACGGGAGATAGGAACTTGGGGGCACTTAGTTACCTCACCGTTTGACGACCCACACCAAAACAGAAACCGAATCAAACCAAAAACCTATTTCAGTCCACCAAATAATGAATTCATTTCCTTCTGAAACTCATATTTTCACATATTTTCCTGTAGGATTCTTCAAAATACTTTTATATATTTTTGAATAAAAACAAGAAACTTTGTTCGGACATCAACTTACATCGCATACACATTGAAATAATCTAAAGACCAGTTTTGAAGATCTAATCTGAAAAAAATCAGAAGCAACCTATGGTATCATAAGAGACACAATTTATATTTCAGTTTGAGAAAATTTGTTCGACCATCGCTGAAAAATCTGTTTTAATCATCCTCGTGGTGTAATGAGGCCTTTCTCATATAACACCCTGTTGTTCCAGAACCGGAAGTCGCTTTCGAATAATTATCAATAGTCAATTAAACCATAAAACCATTCACATGAGTGTAAATTTTTGAAAACCTACTTAGCCGAGCTATTGGAGAGAGCTCCGTTTTTGACTGCTATTTCCGGGTCCTCCGGAGACGGGAACTGTGAACCGGCATAGCCGTTCATTTGATCAGCAACTTACAAAACCTGCAAATTGAAACAATTATGAGCCAAATTTAGAATATTTTTTCCTTCTTTGAACTATCGCTCTGAATGACGGGTTGCAACTTTAAACACACTCAACCTTGTAATTTTGGAAGCGGAATTTGGATCCTGACAAAACTCTACATTAACTTATGGGAATGTAGGGGTAGATGGGGTAAAATGCACCCGCTAAGGAAATGTAGCTATATCTTAACTATACAGAATAACACGGAAGAGTTTCATGCATGACTATCTTCCGTAATCATTATTTCTCAAAATCACGTACAAATACTCGCTGAATACATTGAAAAATGAATGAAATATCTTATTTTCTAAACCCCTTAAAAATTGTCTATTGAAATATATGCGGGGCATGACGCCCGATCGTGGAAAACATGAAAAATATACATTCTAAATTACGCGAAGTTACGATTATCTGAACATAGAGGCAGGATGATCTTGAACAACGGGTAAACATCCATCAAAACAACGGATTAAAGCTCATGACAACCACGGGGCAATATGCACCCCCATAAAGCTTCTTCTTCTTCTTCTTTAAAGAAAGCTTTAGACTTTTCGTTGACGAAATATTCGCCAGGTGGAAGATTGTTCATTATTATTCATTAAATTGATGGATGGATAATTGTTGTAAGCGAATTCTTGAGCATTTTGCCTCACACAATTCGGGTCGTTTTGCCCCAAAAAATATGAAACGATAAATTTGACGATTTTTCTATAAAATTGCAACGACATCGTCTGTATTAGAAAAAAATTTCCGGAGAACCGGAAGTCTTCATAACAGCCACCTATGGGACTATAAGATCTTTTATTTCAATTTAGGTCTATCAAAATCAGTTGAGCCGCTTCTTAAAAATCGAACTAATTTCCGGTTTGAAGTTTTTAAACATAGTTTCCGGTAGCTCCGAAACCAAAAACTGGGAGCTAATATACATTGTCATTGGTTTGACCACCTACTAACAAGGTTCTCAAATTGGAATAGTTTTAAATGCAGTTTTGAAGAGTTTTTACATTCTTAAAAAATTAAAACGATGGTTTGTAATTTATAACACTCTACTTAAAATGATGGAACCGTAAGTTTGCTCCAGTTAACATTTAATAGCTACCTAACAGTTCGGCTGAAAAGTTCGTATCGTTTAATAGAAACACACATTTTTTTGCCAAAATTCGTTTTTATTATTCAACATAATTGCCATCAGAGGCGATACAGCAATTATAGCGATCTTCCAACTTCGATACCATTTTTGTAGTACGATTTGTCCTTTGCCTCAAAATAGGCCTCAGTTTCAGCGATTACCTCTTCATTGCTTCTAATTTTTTTACCAGCGAGCATTCTCTTGAGGTCTGAGAACAGGAAAAAGTCACTGGGGGCCAAATCTGGAGAATACGGTGAATGAGGGAGCAATTCGATGCCCAATTCGTTCAATTTCAGCATGGTTTTCATCGACTTGTGACACGGTGCATTGCCTTGATGAAACAAAACTTTTTTCTTCTTCAAATGAGGCCGTTTTTTTAAATTTCGTCCTTCAAACGCTCTGATAACACTATATAATAGACACTGTTGATGGTTTTTCCCTTTTCAAGGTAGTCGATGAAAATTATACCATGCGAATCCCAAAATACAGACGACATAACCTTACCGGCCGATTGTTGAGTCTTTCCACGCTTTAGGCTCGGTTCATCGCGTGCAGTCCACTCAGCTGACTGTCGATTGGACTCCGGAGTGAAGTGATGGAGCCATGTTTCGTCCATTTTTATATATCGACGAAAAAAATCGGTTTTATTTCGATATAACAGCTCCAAACACTGCTCAGAATCATCAATTCGTTGTTGTTTTTGATCGATCGTGAGCTCACGCGGCACCCATTTTGCACAAAGCTTTCTCATATCCGAATATTCGTGAATAATATGTCCAACACGTTCCTTTGATATCTTTAGGGTGTCAGCTATCTTGATCAACTTCGCTTTACGGTCATTGAAAATCATTTTGTGGTTTTTTTTCACGTTTTCATCGGTAACAGCCTCTTTTGGACGTCCACTGCGTTCATCGTCTTCGGTGCTCATATGACCAGTACGAAATTTTGCAAACCACTTACGAATTGTTGCTTCGCCCGGTGCAGAGTCTGGATGACACTCATCAAGCCATTTTTTGGTATCGGCGGCACTTTTTTTCATCAAAAAGTAGTGTTTCATCAACACACGAAATTCCTTTTTTTCCATTTTTTTCACAATAACAAAAGTAGCTTCACTCTTCTTCTTCTTCACTTCTGGTGGCGTCACCTCACTTGAGATGACGCCGATTGATGGCACAGCGATTTAGCTATATTGCCAGTTAGCTTTCGTTTATAGTCCAATGGACTTTCTTTTCACTGGACTACAAGTGAAACCCTCGCTATGTGACAACGTGGAGTCACCGAAGTACGGATGAAAATCCTTTCTTTCTCGCGAAATACTCGAATTTTCACCGCACTAACACGATACGACGTGTTCACTCGTTGAGGGTTTCACCGGAAGTGTAGCTTCACTCAAAATGCAATATCTCACAAACTAATCATCAGACAGCTGTCAAATTTATACACGTATCTTTTGAAGGTTGGTACTAACTGAAAATGGGTTGGATTTAATTCTAGTGGCGCCCTCTCATAGAAACGATACGAACTTTTCAGCTGATCTGTTATATAGGCATTTAGTTGTATTTAAGACATCATTGAGCAATCAATGTGAGTTCAATTTTAGAGTTTTTGATCTATATTCCAAGTACTTCCGGAGCTGAAAATCGGGGTCGCCATAATTGAATTCAGTTTTTCTAACGCAGTGATTCCCAAACTAGTCCTTACAGTCCACTAGTGGGCATTATCGCATTTTCAGTGGGGTAGTAAATTCAAAACTGTTAACAGGTGGGCAATGAGTCAAGCAAATAGTGAGCTTCGATACTTTAAAAATGTTGGTAATATATCATTGCGAAAAGCAATTCCCTTACAATTTATCAGTTGCAAGAATGATGTTATTAGTGCATTCAATTCTTTGAGATTTGTAAGAAATAGAACGAAATTAAGAAAATGAGTGCTGTTTTGACCAAATAAAAATGAGTGTAAATCAAGAGGAGGAACAATGTGCCAATCAATATTGGCACTTTCGTTTTCATACAGTTGCACAGTTGCGGCACACAAAGGACTCAGTTTTGACAAATAGCTGTTTCATGGGACACAGAGTGGCACACTTAGTCTCACAGTATATCACGTGTTTTTTCAGAGGCACAATATTATAGTTTGTGTTAAGTGACTCTCCCCTTGGTGTAAATAGTTTCAATTTTTTTTATTCAAAAGATATTTTATTCAGGCCTATTTGCGTAAAAGCTTTACGTGGCCGATTTAGCTGAGTTTTCAGATAATTTTTTTTTGTATTGGATCTCGTTGTAACCCTTTTTCTAGGGGGAGAGGAGCTTCCATTTTCCTCCTGCGAGGATTGAGAGGCACTTCGTTCGTGGTTCGTCTCGTCATCCATTGTCGTCGGTTTCCGTCTTCTTTTCGTTGCTAGTTGCTGTAGATGCACCTTGTTGTATATTGGTTGCAATTGCTGGTTGATTGGAGGGTAAGTTTTTTTTTTTATAACTTTGTTCGTGGCTCGTCTAGTCCTCCATTGCCGCATCGGTGGTATCGTTGTTGGTTTCCGATTTTTCTTCGTTTTCCTTGTAATTCGCATTCTTGGGTTGGTTGTTAGTTGCTGTAGACGCGCCTTGTTGTGCATTAATTGCAGTTGCTGGTGGGTTTGATGGTACAACAGGAGTACTGCGCTCACTAGTTTCCGTTGTTGGGCGGTTGTCCTTATTTTTGTTTGAAGCTGTCCTTTTTGCAGTTTCAGTGCAAGGTTTGCCGTAGTGTGCAGGTTGTTCACAAAACTGACATGTAACCAGTTGATTTTCATACGTAATCAGCGTTTTACACGGATGTATCCCGTCTTGATCACAAATGATGTAAGATGGAATTGCTTTACGTAGTTGCATACGTACCACTCGCACGCCATTCCGGATACCCGGAAAAAAATTGCGCCATACTTCCCTTTCGATGGAAAGAACTTCACCGTACTGCGACATACTCTTCCGAACATACCCATCGCTGGTCTGCGGGGGAAGGTCATGCACGCGTACTTCTATGGCATTGTCCACCATGTACACAGGGATTTTATACTCAACATTGTCATGATCAATACTGTGCATCCCGTTATTAACCGAAGCAAATGCAAATGCATCTTTTTCACGTTTGAACATAATGTACACACAGTTAGACGCCTTGTTGAATTGAATCTCACTTACATCATTAACGTTTAGATGCATTCGTTCCTTAAGCAAGATTTCAATTTCGGTTGCTGCTGGTCTAACTTGGCAGCGCTTGAAATCAATACAAATTGAATTTGGCCTTGTAGGCCAACTTTCAGGCTTTGTTAAATCGTATTTGCCCATTTCGTGCACTCTATTGTTCACTACACTGTATTGTCTTTGTTTCTATCGTCTCGACCGTAAGCAATTGTCGACTGAGTCTGATGAGATGCGAGCACGAACTGAGGAGGGTAAGTTGTTACCTGCAGCCGGTGTACTTTGTTCTATAGACGATACTGATGGTTTCGTTGAAGGGGATGCTTCACTGTTGTTGGTGACTGTCACAGGTGTACTGGGGTTGCTTGGGGTTGGTGAGAAGGAAGCACCGTTGTCCTTTGGTGTAGTTGTCTCCTTGTCCAGTTTATCACATGGCTTACCGTAGTGAACAGTTTTTTGGCAATATTGGCCATCTGATTGTCATTGGTAACAAGTGATTTGCATGGGATTCTTCTATCCTGATCGAATGTGACATAAGAAGGTATAGGCCTCCTCAAGCGCATGCGTAACAACCGTACGCCATTAAGAATACCGGGGAAAAAATTCTTCCACTTTTCTTTTTCGATAGGGAGAATCTCTCCGTATTGGGACATAGTTTTGCGAATATAAGGATCGGTGACGCTTGAGGGAAGATCATGCGCACGCACTTCTATAGCACTATCTTCCATATATACTGGAATGTTGTACTTGATATTTTCATGCTCCACATAGTGCACATTATTATTGTGTTTAGCGAATTGAATTGCATCCAACTCTTTATAGAACTATAATATATAATATATAAACAACATTATTGGTCTTATTGCATTAAAGTAAATGCACACGTTTAATGTCAAGATGCATTTGCTCCTTGAGCAAACCTTCAAGTTCTCCTATCGAAGTGCGAATTTTGTTCGTTTGATTCACTCATTTCGAGGTCGTTCTATTGTTCACTAAACAATACTGTACTTGGTTTCTTCTGTCCCTAATGTAAGCGGTTTTGTTTTATCGACTGACTTGAATGAGATGTGAATGCGAACTGAAAATTGTTTCAATGTTTCATTAGAAATGCATTTCATATCTTTATTCCAAATTCAATTCATACAAAATACAGTAAAAACAGGTCTACGTACAGAATCCAGATGGTCAGAATGTTTTTCAGAAATCCAGTCCAAAATCTTGTTCAGAATCCTAAGGTCAGATCCAGAATTCAGATTCATGATCAGAGTTCAGACCCAGAATCCTGCTTCTCGGTTTAAAATTTAGGTTCAAATCTAAAATTTAAGTTAGGAACTCATACTCATAATCTAGGCCTGGTATCAGAACTTATGTCCAAAACATACGAAAACCTATGAATACCTGTCAGGAGTTCGGGACTATAATCCAGATTCAAAATGTAGGTCTAAAATTCGCATCCCGATTCAGGCTCAAGAAGCCAGGTCCATGTTCTGAAACTAAGTTCAGAATTCAAGTCCAGAATTCAGGGAGGACCTAAGGTTCAGAATCTAGGTTCAAAGGTTAAAAAAGTCTGTCAGGAGCTGATCCGAGGACAGAATTCTGGAGCAGAACCAAAGACCAAGTCCAGGTTGAAAATTAAAATCCAGAATCCAGATGCAGAATTCAAGTTCAGCTAAAAACCTCTGTCAATAATTTTGGTCTAGAATCTGAGTTCAATTTCAGAATTCAGATCCAGACTAAGAATTCCGGTCCAGAATCGAAGTCAAAAAGTATAAGTCGTGCGTTCAGATATCAAGTGAATCGAGCATTATTTTTGCATATTACGAATTTCGAATTACTCTAGAATCAAGTGAATCGAGCATTATTTTTGCATATTACGAATTTCGAATTACTCTAGAAACAAATGTGTATTTGGGGGATAGAAATGTCGCTTTGGATTTCAATCCAGACGACGAATATACTAAAAGAGAAAGGTTCACGAGAATATGATTATTTTCACCACAGATAACAGATATACAGGCTCGAAAAAAAAAAATTCAAATTTTTTTGAAAATTTCAAATTTGCTATGCGTTGGAAACACTACTGCCACCTACTCGACAATTTGTCGTGATCTTTCAAAACGTTTCACTACGTTCCGGAACGATAACAAAATCCTCCTATCTGTTATACCTTATGATCAAAAAAGAACCGGAATTTTCATTTTAAAATTTCCGCGCTTGTCCAATCGGTAAACTTTTAATCTCTCAACGTTGGCAACACTTTTATACACATTCTGTCAAATTTGGACGCATATCGTACGATTAGTTTTTGTTTGGCGTCTATACAAAGAAGTTGAAAAATTTTCGTGTGACGATTTTTATAATGGATGAAAATTTAGAACAACGGCTCGCCTTCGAAGCACCATTCGGTCGATTGTTGTGCGGTTTCGACGTCATATTCATAGATCCACATCTCATCACCAGTTATGATGCATTCGATGAATGTGGAGTCACTATCTGCGTTGGAAATCATCTCTTTGGCCACATCAACACAACGCTGTTTTTTGAATGAAATTCAGCTTTTTTGGCACCAGCCGAGAAGCGACGCGTTTCAAACCCAAAACATCAGTTAAAATGTGTTCGGCTGATCCATAAGAGATGCCCAACAACACAGCAATCTCTCTAACCGGTACAGAACGATTTTGCAACACGATTTGCTTCGCCGATTCAATGTTTTCTTCAGTAACAAATGTTGTTGGGCGGCCAGGGATCTCATCATGATCCAAGCTTGTACGACCACCTTTGAAGCGTTTATACCACTCGTATGCCTGTGTTTTTCCTAGACACGATTAACCAAAGGCCTTTTCTAACATTTTCAACGTTTCGGAACACTTAAAACCATTTGCAACACAAAATTTGATGCACACACGTTGTTCTAAATTTTCATCCATTATAAAAATCGCCACACGAAAATTTTTCAACTTCTTTGTATAGACGTCAAACAAAAACTAATCGTACGATATGCGTCAAAATTTGACAGAATGTGTATAAAAGTGTTGCCAATGTTGAGAGAATAAAAGTTTACCGATTGGACAAGCGCGGGAATTTTAAAATATAAATTCCGGTTCTTTTTTGATCATAAGGTATAAATGTTCCAACTACAAAACTTTGAGCACTTCTCACACGATTTCCCTATAAGTAAAAGATAACTTTATTTCCACGTCATAGAAATTACACGCGAATTCGATCGAAATAAAACGAAAATAACCTTATCATTTTATTCAATAGCAAAACAAAAAATTAGCGTTAAGTGAATGTAGCACCAAAATAACGTCGCGATGTGAATGCTGCACCCAAAATACTGTCGATCGCGGTGACATCTGCAAGTGTTCGCCACACTTAATGAGCAATATTTACACACAGTTGATATGCGAGCCTGTATATTTGTTTTCAGCGTTGTCACCATTATTATCGTGAATTTAATCTGCTAAAGTGATAAATTAGTGAGAGAAAGGTTGTTATGCTGCTGGGCTTAAAATCCTTATTATCATCTTCTCGATTCTAATGGTTTGCTTCATAGTAATTAAAAACGAAAACTAATAGTCAAAGTCTAATCACCAAACAAGTTGCTCGATGGAATCAAATGTTTTAATCCGATTCTCTCATAATAAACAACCCGCTTTTCAAAAACAGCGCATTATTTGAAACACACAATAGGGAACCCTTAATGTGTTATGAATTCAGACACTTCGTTGCAGAAGTCTCAAACAACGGGAATCACCGAGGTTTAGTGGAAGGATAATGTCTAAAAGGAGCTCTTTATTGCAAAGAACCCTGTTGATGTCAGGCGTTGGTCGCGTGTGCTTTGCTGTTTCGGTTATATAGTATATCTATAGTGAAGCCAGTGTACGGAATCGGCAACAGACCAAAGCGCTTTGAAAGGAAGATGCAAGTGCATTATCACAAATCATGAATAACAATGGAGTTAGTGCTTGGCTTAAGGAGGAATTTTCCTCACAGCAGCATCAGTGGTATCGGTACGGAAGGAGCCAGGCCTTATACCTCCACCTACGAAAGCTGCGCCTTATGCAGAGCATTATTATATTGAGGAGAAATTTTTCACGTGCATATAAATTATGGAATTTTCATTGGATTAAACTCGGCTCGGTTTCTGGTTGGAATTTTTATAGTGTAGTTGTAGGAGGTCTGTTTAAGGGGAACATTGCTACCTGAGGCTGCAAACTTTATATCTGCAGAAATATTCCGTAATATCAGCATTCATTCTACATAAGGTTGCAATGTACCAAAGTTAACGATACCATCTTTTTTGCTCGTTTGTTTTCTTTCCCAACGATTCCGTTTGCCAGGAATCGATAAAAAGTCACAATGCTCAAGTAACCTAACCAACAGAAATGGCATCATCAGTTTGGTTGTTACAGCGGCAAGATTCAACATCGATATGCTCCGTACGTTGGACTTACTCTGAATCTCAGACCAAATGAATCTCTTCCCCACTCATGAGACACGAGGCTGTTATCAAGATAAAACAATTGAAAATCGTGTGGGCTTCGCTACCCTGAACCATGCTACTCTCGCATGTCAGAAGGCAGCACGGGTTATCATGTGGAGTGAGCACAGGGCCGTCGAAGTTCATTGTTGATCAGGAGGGGGTGCGATGTGTTTCCAGATAATGGTTTGTTTCCATGACATACTAGATCTGAATATTAGATATTTTTGCAATAACTCGAAACGTGAAGTCCATTAAAATCCATTCCAGTTGTGAGCCCGGAAAGGCATGTTGGAATGTAATCACTGCATTTCTTTACGGTGAAGTGCACGTAGAGAAATATGTTCTTGTTAGAAAGAACAAATCTTTTTTGGTCATGGCTTAAAAAGAAACTTTGTTCTACAGAAAATGTTTCATTACTTCGATCTCCTGAACAAAGCGATATGCTAAGCTTACAATTTGACATTAATTGCTATAACAGAAATCAGTGGATGATACACAAAGAAACAAACCATGGCAACGCCACTGACCGATACCATGCAGTACATAAGCGACGCAAACGGCACTGACAAGCTGCTGTGTGATGCTTATTTTCTTGCGAAACGTAAAGGGGGGGGAAGGTTGTTGAAAAGTGGTTGTGGGGATCACATGTGCGAGATTTAATATATGTATCCCTGCCACGCTTGCTTTCGGTCAAAATGGTGAATGGAAATGTAGCGACACAGAGATAAAAAGGGGTCATGAACCTTGGGCCTCACGTTTGTGGGAGCACATTCCGATTGTTCGTTTGGAGATGCACGAATAGAAGGTCTTGCTTTGTATAAAAAAGCTCATGTATTGATGAAAATGTTTAATAAATCGATATCATCGAAACTGATTTCAAACGTGTTTCCAGCTGGTTTCCAAGGTGTGATGACTGTTTCAGAGAGCAAATGCAGAACTGGAAGCTCGTCTTCTGCTAGTTTTTGATGGCGCCTCCTGACATGAAATGTAACTGATGAAGGGTGATTTTTTTGGTGGTATCTTTTTGGCAACACCGTTTTTGACAGATCACACGTGAATCGCGTCTTGTATCATTGTCAAATTTGTCCAGTTTGGTCTATAATTTATTCATGAATCGTCGTTAAGTCCATAATTTATTCGAGGCCAACATTTGCATGAAGTCATTTTCAAACATTAAATTATATTGATCGTTCTATCGATTCCAATGAAGATCAATTCAATGAAGATTCAATCAATCACCGAGTCGCCATAGCACAGATGATATTTTGTACTAAAATGTGTTAAGAGCTTTGTCGGCAGTGGTTGGAAACTGAACAAGAGGATTTTTGAATGTGAATAATCTGAGCTTGAAGCGCATTTTATTGTGTAATAATTCGCGAAACCCGACATTCCGTACAACAAGAGAATATAATCAAAATTCTCACTTTTAATAATATTTTGAAACGACAGAAAATTCGGAAACTCAATCATGTTTTGCAAATCATCATCATATCCTACAACAGCTTTTTCACAGTAGTAGGAACCTGATACTGGATATGTTCACAACGTAAAAAAGAAAATGCGTCGCATAATTTATTAACACTTACAGAAGTGGTCACGAATTTTAACGTTGACAGAAGCCAACAGCATTTGATGATTTACCGAATTTCGGTTGTCGAATCGCTGTGTACCGAGATTTCGTCGATTGATGTTAAACACGACAATTATCAAAACCTGGTGTAATGGAAACGTCAACAAGCAAAATTGCCGCATCTAAGGTGAAGACCACCCAGAAGCATTGTAAGAGCTACCATCCCAAAAATGTCACTGTTTGGTGTGGATTGAGGGCCGGTGGCATAATTCGTTAAATATTATTTCAATTCGATTCCTATAAAGATTTCAACAATTTTCTCAAATATTGTTTTGAGGATCAAATCCTATACCTTTTAAAAAATCACCCTTCACAGCACAATACAGGGGAGACCGAGGCTGGTTGACCGAGTTTTGCATTCGGAATTTCTGTACTCATTCTGGATAGACTTTTTGATAAACGGTTTGCGCGCTATCTTGAAGATACAACTTCTGAGCACATACGTGAGTTTTTTTAGTCATGAAAAAAAAATCAAAGAAGAAGCTATTAACCATCAAATACGAAGAAAATAATCGGCTAACCAACTCCAGGGCCGGGGAAAGGTTGCCGAGTTTGACAAAATATGTGAAACACATCAAATGCATCAATAGAAAACATTTATAGGTGAATAAAAAAATTCGCTCTTCACTTTTTAGTCTTTTTAACTATTTTAGAAACGTCAAATGCTATGAGTTTTGATGATATTTGACTCGTAAAATTTTGGAATCATCTTTCTTATCAACGATTACCAACTTTTAATGTTTCTAATATCATATTTCTATTAGTTAATCATTTTAATTTAAATTTATGTTTATTACTTTTTTCTCAAGTGTATTATTTCTTACAATAATCAATATTAGCATAATATCAAATTGGAAACTTTCTGCTAGTACAAACTATTACAACCTTTTCAATTTGTAAGCAATTATGTCAAGTTAATAACATTTTTTCTTTATTTTGCTTGTCCCGGGTTGGCGGTTCAATGCATAAGCACTGGTTTTACAAACCAGTTGTCGTATGTTCGAGCCCCGACCTGGAAGGATTCGTAGTATCAGTAGAATCGTAGCACCAGCCATGCAATGGTTCTGTACACTCTGAATCAGCTGCGAAGTCTGTTGAAACAGAAGGTCAAATTTCCACTACAGGCTGTGGCGTACCGAAAAAATTTGGCACCTGGGGCAAAATAAGAGATTTGCCGTCCCCCATCGTTGGTTTAGTGAGCAAGACTTGGGCGTTTTTCACTAAAGCAACGACAGTTTCCTCAAGCGAAAATGACACATAAATTTGATGAGTGTCTTTTTATAAATGGCAGCTACTGTTAAAACAATTAACAAGCATGTGCAAAACTTCACGTAAAAACCAAAATGTAAGTTTACAGATTGAAGGCATTACATTATTGAATTTTCCGGAAATTATATGGACACTCCAAAAACGTGTACCTGTTTTAATCCACTTAGTGGTGTAATGATGCCTTTCTCATATCAATCATACTATCATAAATAATACTGTAGCATTCTTCGAAATAATGTCGTGAATTTCGGTTGTTGGATGCCTGCGTTGGAGCTGTTGTTCCTCCATACTGACACTGTATGGCGACTCGTGACTGCCGTTGCCAAGGAAACCGTGAAAATGTGGCCTACTACCAAAAGACGTTTTCAGAATAAAACTACTAGTTTTATAGCGTACACAGCTAAAAAAAATATGTAAATTTACGATTCGATAGATGCACATTCAAATAACGTCGCAACCGATCAAAGTTTACATCCCAAAAAGTGTAAAAATATGTCATGTGAACAATTCCATAGCGAATTCAACTGAATTTGACATCAAAGTAAACAGAAAGCTCACATTTAAATGTTAATCTAAGGAGTGTATCGAAAATAAGCTATCCACAAATTTATCTTTTAAATTATGATAAAAAACGATATTTTATTCAAACTAAAATTGATCCTTTATTGTACAAGGTTAAACTTGAGCATAATAAAAACCGGATGAGATTTAAGTTATTCCTTCACGAATTTTCGAACTTTTGATCGAACGCTCTTCATCAAGTTCCGGACAAGCCTTGCATCGCATTTTTGGACGCTTGAGCGCAAATTTTTTTGAACTCCTGCATGTTTCCAACTGCCTTACCAGTCTTCATGAAGACAATCTTCACGATTGCCCAGTAACGTTCGATGGGTCGAAGCTGAGGGCAATTTGGTGGATTGATATTTTTCTCAACGAAATTTATATCCTTTTCCGCAAGCCAATTGAGAGTGGTTTTGGCATAGTGAGCCTACGCTAAATCCGGCCAAAACAGTGGAGGTGTACTATGCTTCTTATATAAAGGTAGCAATCTCTTCTAGAGACACTCAGATCGATAAATTTCTGCATTTATAGTTCCAGTAGTATTAAAAATGGTTGACTTCAAACCACAGGAACATATTGCTTGCCATACCAGTATCTTTCGACCGAATTTCTCCACTTGAATCGACCTATCCGCATCGCTCACATCCTCTCCCCAACGACGACAGTAAAGTATTGTGGACCTGGATGGGTTTTTGAGTCCTCCTTTACATAAGTCTCATCGTCCATCAAAACACATGTATCCGGACACTGCGAAAGACACGAATACAATTACCGGGCCCTTGTTGCTGCTCGCTTCTTCTGTTCCACACTTTGTTTCGAGATTTTCTGCTTCCTGTAGGTCTTCAGGTCATTTTGCCTCTTGATACGCTGGATCATTCCAATACTCGTTCCTGCTTTTTTGGCCAAATCACGTATTGACATTGATTTGTTCTTCATGATTAGAGATACCACTTTCTGGTCCAGTTTCGGGTTGGAAGAACCGGGTTTTCTACCTCTCCCTGGTAGCTCATTCAAAGAACAGTGTTCCTTAAACTTATCAATGATGGTTTTAACACTGGCATGATGAATTCCAAACCGCTTCCCCAATTTTCGCATAGTAATACCCTTCTCACTTAGCCATGTGTTCAGAACCTTAATTTTCACTTTCTTTTCAATACGCGACATTTTGAAAACGCAGAATTTCAACCGCATATACAAGTAAACAAACGAAAGCTGACAGCTAAACGCACAGCATGCTGTGATCTGAAGATAAAAAAAACATCATAAATACATGCGTACAACACAAATGTATGCTTATTTTCGAAACACTCCTTATCTTCACCCTGCTTAGATTCACGTCATGTGTAATTTTCAATTTATTCAAGAGTGCATTGATGTTTGATGAAAGTTCCACCCGTCAAGTTTACCGATCGGTTTAAACCACCCCTCCCATAGTAAACCTTAACTTGAAGTTTCATTGAACACGCATTTCAAGCTTAATTAATTTTCTTGGAGCATAAAGTTTAAAACAGATGTATTCATATTAGTTTTCCTTTTCATATTTGAATAAAGTATTTTCGGTGTGAAAAACGATTAGATTTATTGTTATTTTTATTTTTTTCTTCTTTCATGCTTACTATTGTGGGCTATTTCACGCGGAAACCTTATTCGTCGAAATATTTATTTTTTTGTAGGTTGGTATGACTGTCAGTGACATCTGTGTCAAGTGTCACGTCAAAATATTCATTAGTATTTAGTATAAGTCCGTCTTTCTGAAGTATTAAAAGTGCAATCGACGATTTTTACAATGAGTGAAATTATTCAACAAAGAAGTTCAATTAAATTTTGTGTGCGGAATCAAATTTTTGGTGCAGTAAAGAACTTTGAAATTATTAACAAAGTCTTATAGCCTGTTCGCACTATACCGAAACGACCGGGACGGGACCATTCGGGACGATCGGGGACGTTTTTTTTTTCCTCATCGTCGATGACTGAGCTACCGGCCTGTGTATGTATCTGGGAAATGATGAGGAAAAAAAACGTCCCGGAAAGTCCCGGAGGGTTCCCCCCGGTCGTCCCGGTATAGCGAACAGGCAATTACTATTTTTGCCACAGTAGTGCTTCTACAGTTACTATAAGAAAAGCATAATGTTTTGTAAATACAAGTACATAAATTGTTTTTTTTTGTTCGCGACAAAATCTGGACACCCCTAAATACGTATGTCTCATTTCATCAATGCGTAAAATATTTCGCAGACTGGTGCACAGACACACTGTTTGTTCATTGTGTAAAATCAATGTATGATGATACCACAAGTTTCTAGATCGTAGATTGCGTCGAGAGAAAAGTAAGTATGAAAAACAATTGTGTGCGATCGAAATGAAAATTCGGATCTATCAGTAAGAAAACTTGCAAAAAAGGTTGTTTTTCCTGTAAGCTCTGTCCATAAGGTTCTTAAATCTTTTGATACACATGTGACAACAGCCAGGAAGGCTGGAAGCGGAACAAAAACGGATCTCAGTGACCACCAGAAGGACGCGAAGATGAAGCAAATATTACAGAGGAAATCAGATCTTTCGGTACGTACTGAGACTAGAAAAATAAAAATGTCTTCAACTTTCGTGAACCGCTAATGTATGAAGTTGTTCAAGGTGTAAACTGAAAACCGAAACCGAATCGTAATGATAAACAAAAATGTGACGACTAAAACCAGGACTCACAAGTTGTATCGCGAATTTTTAAGGAAGTTTCCCTGTGTGCAAATGAACGATGAAAATTATGTGCTTGAAAACTTTAAGTATCTGCCCGGAATGCCTTTTTCTACTGTCAAGCAATAGAACGATATAGACGAGCATGTCAGGACGAAGAAAAAGGCCTAAATTTTTACAAAAAAAATTGGTTTGACAAGTAACAAGCTATTTTGGTCGAACAAGCCAAAGCTTCATCAACAATGCGATTGTTACCATTCCCAAACTGCCAAGACGCTCCCCAATTATTCTGGCTTGATTTAGTACCTTGTCACTACGCTATTATTAAAAGCAATGCTTGACGTTAAGGCAGCTAATGTCTTTCCAAAAATAAAAGAGTTCCACAATTTAAACAATTTACTTATGCAAAACTTCATCTTCTTGAAGAAAAATAACCATTTGCATACGAGATTATGATCAAAAGCAAGAAATTAGTACATAGTGACTTTTCTCCGAAAATGATTGTGGGGAAAGTTTTCAATTCAAGTAATATTTCTTCATATTATGATTGATTTCATTGCCCTACTGCGAAAACTGAATGCACCTTGCTGTAAGATTTTGTCGGTCAATTTTGTTGTGACCAACCAGTCGTTCTAATGGCCACTTAATAGTTCCTAGAACGTAGACGTAGTTCAGTTAAAAAAATCACACCATTACTAAAATTTCTTACAAGCGAATATTGGCAGTAATTTCACAGCTCGTGACAAGTGCTGTGGTTCTTCTGATGAACTTTTCTTTTCGGTCTGTAGGTGGTTGGCACTTGGGATACGAACCCAACATTTTCCAACCTCGAGTAGGACCGGCAAAGCGTTAGTTCAACTCCGGCGAAGGGGAAACAAGAACGCAAAAACCATCGTGCAAATATAGGTATGGAAAACGAATAGGAACGGTACGTTAACCTGGCGTGCTTCGCATAAAAGATCTCAAAACCATCTAGATTTGCACAGAAAACCTCAGTTCCTGTTTGGTGGCTGTATACAAGTCATCATTGTATCATGCATCATTTAGCATTATGGTAGGATTTGTACACTCCTCTTCGCCATGAGAGAATAGGGTACTTATTGCCACAATTTCCCTACTTCACAGTTTAATGGATGAAATTGCTTCCTTGCACTGCCGGTACACTCACCGTCGAGGGGATAATTCTCCACCCAATGGCCATTCAGAACAACTAAACCGATAAGGCTGCTGCTGCTGCTGCTCCTGCTCGCACTTCTGTCATCCCTCGTTTGGGCTAAACTGCTAAAGCTCATTAAGCAAGAAGGGTTAGTACCATTATTCTGTTCAACATCTCACACTCCGTTGGACAAATCCGTTTGTCCAACGCCGTCGTTTCATTAGCAGCAATTAAACTCGGGTTTAATGCAACGGCAACTGAATTTCGTGAAGATTAGAGGAAAACTGATAACTTATTTTATGTTAGATGCGTGTTGTTCCCCTCAATATCTAACGGTAATCTATTTCAGATTTTTTACCGAAATTATAATTACGCCTGAGATTGAATCACCGAATCAAATTTAGTAAATAGTTTTCCGAAATCTAAGTGTGTCTGAAGAAGAGAACATGGAAATATCAATTTGACAAAATATTTCATTTGAATCCGTTTTTAATTTCATTTGTTTGAGTTTCACGAATAGTTTTCTGGCATTAAAAACCATACGCGTAACCTTTTTCTGTCAAAATTTTGAACGGTCATAATTCAGTCATTTGTCTTTGAAATGATATAATTTTACAACCTATCGATTCAGAGACATTTAAATTAACCATGTATGGTAACTTAGTTTCAGTATTTCTATAGCATACTATTGAAAAATTGGTTTCAATCGAGCTATGCTTTCACGAACCAATCGCAGCATGCTCTAATGATGCCATCCTCTTGATTTCTCTCGCACGGCCGACGGTTTCGATTGTTGCTCCACACCTCGCAATTCATTCAGTAGCAGCCACATATAAAGTCACATATAAAGATTAATCTGTATTTTACATATTTTTCAGGTAAACTTGTGACCTAGATTCTGTATACGCAGATAACAGATTTTCGGCCAGAAATACAGGTTTTACAGATTTTTTAAAGAGTGAATTAAAAGTTTAATTACGACTGGTACTGTTTTTTCTCAAAGTAAACCCATTATCCTGATTTTGTGTTGATTCCAGAAAGATGATGAAACTTAGATAAAATACATAAACGAGAATATCATGAACGCTAAACACTACAAATAGTCTCATCTGCTGATGGAGATTTTTCTATGTCAAATTTTTCTTGCAATTAGTGTTCCATAATTCCATAAATGCTTTCAAAAATTTCTCTTCATCAGTTTTGGTGTGTTTAAATTTGGGTTCTAAAGAATGTTTCTTTTCGTTGTGCTTCAATTTCTTATCGTGTTCATGTACAGATTCATAATACAGATTTTTGATCCCCGATAACAGCTCTGTTTCGACCGGTATAGGGAGGATTTACGACATGCAAGCAAAATATTTTGCTTCAAACCTTCGATCAAAACGCAATCTATAAATACTTTCTATGCCTCCATTTCCACTTTAGTTGGTGGATGACCAAACTTCATGCCGGTATCACAAGTTTATTGGATTGTTATAGCGTAAATTTGTTGCGACAAGGTAATCAAGTCAGGAACGAAAACAATAGATTACTTGATCTTAGTTTTTTGAGTATTTCCGACAAGGCTCCCAAGATCGTACTAGCTCCTTCGCCCCTAGTAAAATTTGTTAGGCACCATCCACCGCTGCATATCGTGCTTGATTCAGAAAATACAACGTACTGCGATGTTTCGAACACCGTCAGCTATAATTTTTATAAAGCTGATTATGATAGCATGAATAATTTTCTTTTTGCTATTAATTGGACTGAAGTTCTTAACAATGACGATGCAAATGCTGCAGTACAGACTTTTCCTAACATTATGAGCTATGTTATCGACCGCTTTGTGCCTAAGCGATTCAGTCGGAAATCAACTAAACCGAATTGGCAATCCACCGAACTAAGACGTTTAAAAACAGTAAAACGGGCAGCATTGAAGCAATACTCTGAGCATGGAGGATTTGTCTTACGGAAAAATTATGAGCAGATAAACCAAACGTACAAGAGGGCCGTGAAGCGTTGCCACGATAATCATCTGCGGAACGTACAACGTAAACTAAAGTCGGATCCCAAAAAATTCTGGAGCTATGTCAACGAGCAAAGGAAAGAATCTGAGCTACCTTCGTCAATGCGTTACAGAGAATTCACAGGTTCAAGTCCGCAGGAGATTTGTCAGTTATTTTCTCAGAAGTTTGCTAGTGTTTTTTCTGATGCAAAATTGTTACCGCATCAAGTATCCCTTGCGGTGCAAAATGTGCCATTTCTATATCAGTCCTTAAATGCGATCAATTTGGATAAAAACACTGTTCTGTTGGCAATCAGTAAAACAAAGGCTAGCACCTCTTTAGGGCCTCCTTTATGTTTCCAGTTCATAAAAAGGGAATAAAAAACTTGTTGACAACTACCGTGGGATTGCATTTCTCAGCGCCACTCCAAAGCTTTTTGAAATGATCGTTCTTGAGCCAATTTATAATCATTGTAAACAGTATATTGTACAGACTCAACATGGATTTATGCTAAAACGTTCTACTGCTACAAATCTGCTTTCGCTTACGAATTATGTTACTAAATTTTATGTTTGTTGGTTATCAAACAGACGTCATTTACACGGATCTGTCGGCAGCCTTCGATAAAATAAATCACGCTATCGCCATTGCTAAACTAGACAAACTCGGTTTTGGCTCGAACGTACTTCGTTGGATTGAGTTATACCTAAGCGATCGACGTCTTGCCGTAAGAATCGGTGATTGTGTATCTGATGAGTTTTGCGCTTCTTCCGGAATTCCACAAGGCAGTCATCTAGGACCACTGATATTCTTGCTGTACTTTAACGATGTGAATTTTGTCCTGGAAGGTCCGCGGCTTCCATTTATTTGCTGATGATCTAAAAATGTATAACATAATCCGGAAAATAGATGATGCTGTTTTATTGACAACAATACTACACACTGAACTTTGTTCGGTAATTTTTCATCTTTTGACATTCTCATTTTAATGATATATCTTCACAAATAAACATTTGTTGACAGCAATACGTTGAAGTACCGCTGTAATGAAACGTTATTTTTACTGAAAAAATCAGACACCTAGAATTGAACATGCAAGAACGGTAATCCAACTTAAGTGTGTACACAGCCGGTTGTTGAAATTTCATGTACATCGCGTCTTTTCAATTGAACTTCCAACCATTGAAATTCTTTCTTTTTGCCATTCTTATATAGAAAGGTTATGCAATCACTGTGAAAACCGACTTTTGAACCGAAGCCCGGAGGGCCGAGTGTCATATACCATTCGACTCAGTTCGTCGAGTACGCAAAATTTCTGTGTGTGTATGTGTGTATGTAACGTTTTTTTTGCACTAACTTTTCTCGGAGATGGCTGAACCGATTTTCACAAACTTAGATTCAAATGAAAGATCTTGTGGTCCCATACAAAATTCATGAATATTATTTCGATCCGACTTTCGTTTCCCGGTGCCGATAGACACGCTTGTGTTTTCGAAACGGTATAGGTTTTCGTTTTCTTAATAGCGTGTACGAAATTGGTCGATGCACGCTATGTGCATCGTTCGTAAATACGGTGGTGTTTTCTTTATCAGTACCAACACCTACCGGTGCGTACCGGTTTTAAAGCTTCAGATAGAATTGGAACAAAGACAATCGCCTGTATTTCAGTTATTTATTATGGAATTCAAGATCTTTTTCATGCAAATGTAGCGTTTTCTTAATACTTTTAAGAAAAAATACGGATAAAATTATTCGTCACGGTTTCGAAGGAATTTTCGATTTTTTCCTGTAACACGGCTCATTAGGCGGTGCACACCTTCTTCGTCTATTGTTTTAGCTATCTTATTCCACCAGGTCGTCATCTGATTGATGTCTGTGTCAACCTTTCCCTTTGCCTTGAGTCTCCTCGTCATGATTGCCCAGTATTTCTCAATAGGGCGGAACTGGGGGCAGTTGGGTGGGTTAAGGTTTTTCGGAACAAGCTGGACCCCTTTCTTTGCATACCATTCTTGAACGCCTTTGCTGTAATGACAGCTTGCCAAATCTGGCCAAAACATTACGGGATGGTCGTGGAATCAAATGAACGGCAAAATTAGTTTTTGGAGACACTCTTTTTGGTATAGTTCCGATGTCATTGTCTTATTTGTAACGAAAACTTTCGTTTTTTTTTGCCATAGCTGCAAATGCCCTGCCAAATTATAGATTTTCTTGCAAATTTGTCGGCAAAAACAAATTTAAATTTGGCTGGAACATCCCCCCGAGCCGTTTCCAAGTAATATTTTTGACCTGGGATTTGCCCGAAGTCAGCCTTGACATAGGTTTCATCGTCCATCATCAGAAGAAACCCGTCGAACTTGGTCAGCACCTGGTCATATAGTTTCCGAGCGCGAATTTTGACCACACTATTCTGTTTTATGGTCCGATTTGGCTGTTTGCTAGCTCGATACGACTTAATTCCTTCCCGGAGTCGAGTTCTTCTAACGGTACTATGGGCAGCACCAAATTTTCTGGCCAAATCACGGTCCGACAGATTAGGATTCCGCTTAATCGTCTTCAAAATCTTACCACGCAGTTTCCGGTCGACAGTTCCACTCCGACGATTGGCTTGATGCTTCCGAATCGTCGTTAATGTTTTCCTATGCCATTTGATAACGCGTCATACGGTATTTCTGGGCAATTTCAGATGTTTAGCTAGCCTAGATGCAGACCACAATGGATTTTCCAAATAACGGTACACAATTTTTTCCCTTCTTTCGGCTTCCATGTTGATTGTTTGCAAAGTACAGTCGATTTGCGGAATGTCAAAAATCATACGTGAAGCTGACAAAATTCCCGACACGTGGGCGCCAAGAACTTCCAAATCCGTCAACCAGGAGCGCCACAATTTGTTCCAATGCGAAATGAAGCAAGCTTTACATCGTCATTTTTTTTAAGTTTTGGCACTCATCGCCCTTCAATTATGGAACCGAAAGTCGGATCCGGTTTAAATTGCACAATAGTTTTTGAAACAAAAAGAACTTTAATTTCAATGCATATTTGAGAAAGTAGGTTTAGCAATTGTTGAGAATGTAAGTTCCGTTTTTTGAAGATTTTCTTCAATACAACCGGTGCTTTCGGAACTAAAAACCATAACTTCCGGTGCTATGATGTATATACTAATCTGTTTCAAGGAATTCGCTTCTTCTTACAATGTCACTTATAAAAGCACAATTTGGGTAATTTGGCCACGCTATAAGTGAGGTTGCAAATTCGATTCGGTTCAGATAAATTCATTGAATATTTTTACCGTTTACTGACCTCGAAAATGTAATCTTTCAAAAAATACTCGGATAAAAATCCATTGCCTTTGCCATGATTGAAAATTATTAAACCAAGAAACATGTTTTCTCATGAAATTCCATGCCCAAAATGATTGATATCATGAAAATTTTCGTGGGAGACCGACTGTAAACAACCTACCCGACAACTTTGGTACCAAATGAATATATACATACTGGGTTTTATATAATATTGTTAGAATATTGACATGCGGAATCAGTTCAATCGAAGCTTCCCCCGCCTCACACCACTGGCAATGGGAAATATGCAAACCGAGCATCATCCGGGGAGAGTACGAATGATTCGAAGAAAAAAGTTCAAACACAAACAACACGCAAATACAATTACAACATCATCGACATTCGGGGAAAAGTTTCGAGCCTGTAGGGAATTTTTTTTTCCTAGAATAGCAACACGCTGAATGAATTCGGCTGAAGTTAAAGACTTCCAGAGTTGCGATCAACACAGCCTAGCAAAGTTGTAGTTAACAACGAAGTAGAGCACTTTATCATCACATCGTGCTTTCCAGCCAGGGGAAACGGACGCCCGCAAAAGCGAGAAGCTCTTCCTGCTGGAATAAATCACAGATTTGTGCTAGTAGCTCTACCAACAGCAGTATCTTACACCGGGATTGTGCTGCCGGTTGACCCACCGTGTTGAATCAACGAAGAAAAAATAAATCTCGGGTTTCCTATGAAGTGGTTTGCAGAGCTTTCATTTTTTTTATTTTTTCATTTGTATTCCGGATAGGTTGAATGAGCAGTTTTCGGAAGTTGGCTATTCGTCTACTTAATGAAAATTGTGGTTTGCCTTCTGAAGCGAATGCTCTTTGAACGCTCTAAATACAGTTGCAAAGTTTCGTCCTAACTTTAAATAAAAGATTGGAATAATCTGTTTGAAATATCCATTCTCGAGTAGGCATTTGAGCACTAACTTAAAACACGATTCCCTACTTCAAGTACCAACATTTCATTCCGTGAAATAAGTCAAAGTGTTCCACTGGGGTTTCATCCTAAATTGTTTTTCCCCAGGTTATGTTTCGGAACACACACACACACACACTACTCGGGCCCGGAAACAACGACATTATGTTCGTCTTCTGCTTGCACAATACATCCGGTTTGTATCATCTTTGCGACTTTATGCAAAACACTGCACTCATAAAAAGCACTTAACGTCAACAGTTCCCTCAGCGAATGTAACCCTCGCAAACCTTTCGCAAAAGCTGCGTTCGCATTTTGAATTGCTGGGGTTGCAGTGAAGTAAATTTGCAACTGTTGTATCGTAGTTGCAGACCAACTCTCACAAATCGTCGCCCCCGGGGTAATCGTCTGAACTTACAAGCTTCCTGGTAAGATATGCAATGCAATGATGAGATGTTTGTCTGGTCTGGAAATAGCTCTTTCCGCTGGCGAAGTTTCAGTCTTGTGATGGAAAACAATCCTTCAAACCGTGTATGTTGAGGACACAGACACTGTTCAACAGTAACGAAAGCGTTCGTTAAGTGGGTTCATCGTACCTGCACTCCAGTCATTGTTGGCGATTTCTTAGGCAAAACCGGGCATGGCAGATACTTTGCGGCTAGGGTTACCTCCTCTGCTACATCCTTCACCCAAGAGCAATTTTATTTGGAGAAAATAGATCTTACAATTGATAGGAGTGGTTGTTTTGGTTTGTTTTATCGGGGAAAGAAATCATCTGCAACAACCTTTATTGTGAGCAGAATTCATTACCTACTTGAAACACTGTAAAAAGAGCTTCGGTATAACAACACACAATACCTATAGATTCAAGGGCAGAAATTTGGATGAAATAACCATATGAATATAAGGAAAAAATTGTTTGATCTTGAAGAAATTTGAATGGGGAACTAATAAAAGTATTAGTTTTGTATCAAATTTATGAAATGTGTTATTTTTAATTTGAAACGAGTTTTCCTTGTAGAGTACTATTCTTCATCGACTGATTTTTCCAACTTCATGAATTTGTTTGGTCTAGAACTAATACAGAGTGTCAGTTTGTTTTGTACAAAAATCTTGTTGCCAGTCAGATCTCATACCCAGGGATGCAAACTGCCTCCACTTTTTTATTACTGTAGTCTGTTAATCCACATTTACATTTTCTAATATTCGTACTGTACCACGCTGCTGCATCCAAACTAAAATTCGGCATGCGAAACAGTATCGCGTTAAAAACTACCGCCGACATCACCGCCGCTTGAAGTAGGTACGAATTCTATCTTTCTAAATTTCACTGTCTCCTTGTTCGCACTACTGTAGCATAAAAAAATGTAACTCGCTACGGTAGAAAAATGTGCTTTGCCGTTGTAGAAAAATGTAAATTAGTGCGATAAAAAAATGTACAGTAAGCGCAGCACATTGCCTATATGCTTCGCTATTTCAAAGTATAAAGTAGTTTTGCTAATATCATTTATTTAACCCCGGTTCTAAGCTTTTGATCGTTGGCAGGAGGTATTAATGGTTGGTTTTGCCAGAGGGTATTAATGAAGTATTTTTCTCGAACCAAAAATGTTTTGAAGTAAACTTATTAAGTTACAGAATTATTTATGTTTTTCAAATAAAGAAATTATGTAATCGCTGTGAGAATCAACTTTTGAATAGAGGCCGAGTGTCTTATACCGTTTGAATCAGTTCACTTAGTTCGCAAAGTGACTGTGTGATTAGTTTAATAAATTGTTCATGTTTTCTGGACTTGTTAATTGATGGACAAGTAAACTCAATTCGACTTTATTGGTTCCGAAAAGTAGTGGGCGAAAGATATTTTAGAAATGAATTGATCGATTCTCACTAACTTCGCATAAAATTGAAAGAATAGTTCCGAAATGACGAATCCATTATAAAAATCGCCACACGAAAATTTTTCAACTTCTTTGTATAGACGCCAAACAAAAACTAATCGTGCGATATGCGTCAAAATTTGACAGAATGTGTATAAAAGTGTTGCCAACGTTGAGAGAATAAAAGTTTACCGATTGGACAAGCGCGGGAATTTTAAAATGAAAATTCCGGTTCTTTTTTTATCATAAGGTTTGACCACCACGGTTTTTTACATTTTTCATTCTGTTACGCACGAAACACAGAATTGAGTCAAAAATCGGTTATATCAATCGAACGCTTCCCAAGAAACAAATGCACGTAGTGTTTCAAAATATCTAGTATATATACATACCTAGAGCCACTTCAGTAAACTCGAAGAAAATTAAATCTCTGATACACAAATAATTTCAACTGCACTGACTCTGTCAAACGAAAACCTTTATGATAATTGTTAGGTTAGGTTAGGTGGAGCTAACTCCCATGCTATATCTGAGAAACGCTGGAATGGCGACTTAGCCCACAGTGGGAAGTTTGGGCCACCCTCCTCTAATAGGAAAAATCGGTAAAATATTGCTGACTTTCGAACAGCTCAACAAAAAGATCAGTAAAAAGTATCAGTTACCGATCGATCGGTAGAGCTGAGCTAAGATTCATTTCTTTATAATTTTATATTGAATTATTTCTCAATTATTTCACATACTGAAGTTTGGGGACATTCATATAAAAATTGTAAATACGTGAGATTGGTAAGCTGTAGAACATTACTGCTATTTTGGTCGGTTTGGATGAAAACCTGGAAAAATATCATCTTTGGTCCCACAAAATCGATTTATTTAAGTGTGCTCGAAAAAACATTAGGCTAACTACCCAAAACATGGAAAATATTCAGATATCGAAGACTATATCTTTCTGAAATCGTTATTAGCTTTTCAATTTCAGTAAATTATGTAATTATCCGAAATGTAATTTGTGCTGGTGATGATCGCTAGAAAGCATCCTACGTATATTAGTAAAACAAAAGTTTATCATTTGTATTTTTTATTCACATGTTTACCGCAATCAATTAAAAATCAACGCACCTTTTATAGATTTTACGATAGATTATTCTTTTGCTTGGGATTTCCAAAAAAAATTGTTTTTGGCGAAAAATGATTCCCACATAAAATATAGTCAACACACAAATTTTACAAGATAGGCTCATGCAAATGTAATTCTTCGTATAAAAACAGATCTTGGACCAGATAACGAATTGTTTTGAAAACTACGGGAGTTTCATGCAGCAGTGCAAGGCCGTACCATCAAAAAAGGTAGAATGAAGTAGAACAAAATTTAGTTTTACCTGTACCTTTCTGATCGTTTTTTTTTTTTTTAAATAACTATTTATTGGAATATGAGTTAAAATTAAATTATTAAGATTTAAATTGGGTGTTCAGCCACAAGTGGTGACTTTTCAGCCCTATTATATATATGAGGACATTATTTGCTTCCGCAATTCTGAGATTTTTGTGTAGGGAAAATTCTAAACCTACTTGTATTGTGTAATGGGGAAAAGGAACTTATATACTAACTTACTAACTAATACAGAGAGCGAATCGATTCAATTGAAGATTGCATCGATTTTTGTCGGAATTTGCTTATAATATTATGTGACATTACATCTAATGGTTCTATATTTGTGAGTCTGTGTAACTCATTTGTACTAAACCAGGGAGGACGCTTCAAAATCATTTTCAGAATTTTATTCTGAAAAGAAGCTCTTGGCTTATGAGGAAAGATAATTAATTGCGTTTTTGCTGCATTTGGTTTAATTTTCCATTTTGACAGATAATCACTGAAAATATTTAAACTTCTTTGTAGGCGACTGCAGATCACTCTTAGATTTCTACCCGTGGCTAACAGACTTGTGTCGTCACAGAATAGCGATTTCTGACAACCAACGGGTAGATTTGGAAGATCAGAAGTGAAAATATTATACAAGATTGGAGCTACACTCGAACCCTGCGGAACACCGGCTCGTACGGGTAGCAATTCAGATTTACAATTCTGATAGCTAACCTGAAGAGTACGATCAGTTAAATAATTTTGAATCATTTTGATCAAATAAATAGGAAACTGGAAATCAGACATTTTTGCTATTAAACCTTTGTGCCAAACACTGTCGAATGCTTTTTCTATGTCTAGAAGAGCAACTCCAGTGGATAACCCAGAAGATTTATTTGATTTTATCATGTTCGTTACTCTGACAAGTTGATGAGTAGTTGAATGTTCATGACGAAATCCAAACTGCTCTGGTAAAAAAATTGAATTCTCATTTATATGAGTCATCATTCTCAACAAGATAATTTTTTCAAAAAGTTTACTGATAGAAGAAAGTAAGCTAATTGGTCGATAACTTGATGTTTCTGCTGGGTTTTTATCAGGTTTGAGGATAGGAATTACTTTAGCGTTTTTCCATCTTTTTGGGAAGTAAGCTAATGAAAAACACTTGTTGAAAATTTTAACCAGGAGTCTCAAGGCAACATCGGGAAGATTTTTAATAAGAATATTAAAAATTCCATCTTTTCCAGGAGCCTTCATGTTTTTAAGTTTCCTAATAATTGATTTAATTTAATCCAAATTCGTCTCAATAAAATCATTTGGTAATAACACTTGAGTTGAAATATGATCATATTTCAGTGAGACTTCATTTTCATTCAGGACTCACAACGTTCAAATTAAAATTGTGGACATTCTCGAACTGCTGAGCAAGTTTTTGAGCTTTTTCGCCATTTGTAAGAAGTATTTGATTTCCTTCCTTGAGAGCAGGAATTGGTTTCTGAGGTTTCTTAAGAACCTTAGAAAGTTTCCAGAAAGGTTTAGAATATGGTTTAATTTGTTCAACTTCTTTAGCGAAATTTTCATTTCGCAAAAGAGTAAATCTATGTTTAATTTCTTTTTGTAAATCCTTAACTATATTTTTCATAGCAGGATGACGAGAACGTTGATATTGTCGTCGACGAACAGCAGTTGAAGATTGTCATCGATGATAGGAGAATTTAATTTAGTTTGAGCTTTGGGAACTGAAAGATTTCTAGCTTCGATAATATAATGATTCAAATTATCAATTGCTGTGTCGATGTCCGCAGAATTTTCTAAAATAGTTTCATGATCCACATGATTTTCAATGTGAGATCTGTAATCCAACCAATTAGCTCTATGATAGTTGAAAATAGAACTAATTGGATTAATTATAGCTTCGTTGGAAAGTCTGAATGTTACTGGAAGATGATCTGAGTCCAAGTCAGCATGTGTAATCGGTTCACTACAAATGTGACTTTGATCCGTTAGAACCAGATCAATTGTAGAGGGGGTTTTCACGGAAGAGAAACAAGTCGGATTACTGGGATGAAGAACTGTGAAGTAACCAGCTGAGAGTTGATTATGAAGTATTTTACCATTACTGTTATTTTGCCTACAATTCCACTGGACATGCTTAGCATTTAAGTCCCCTATTATGAAAAATTTCGATCGATATCTTGTAAGTTTTTGCAAATCGCCTTTAAAGAAATTTAATTGTTCGCCGGTGCATTGGAATGGCAAATATGCTCCAGCGATGAAATAAATTCCATGAATGGTTTCAACTTCGATTCCCAAGGTTTCAATAACTTTAGTATTGAAAGAAGGTAAAATTCGATGTTTAATTTGCCGTTGGACAAAAATGGCAACTCCACCACCCATTCCAGTAAACCTGTCAAATCGATGAACCACATAATGTGGATTACTTTTCAATGTGACATTTGGTTTAAGAAAAGTTTCTGTCACAATGGCAATATGGATTTTATGAACTTCGAGAAAATTATAAAATTCATCTTCACTCGATTTCAAAGATCGAGCATTCCAATTTAAAATATTCAAATATTTATTTAACATCACTGTTAAATTTTAAATTCATTATAATATTATTTGCAAATTGCCATCCGATTTGAAATGCTTCAAAAAGAGATGAAGTCGAATTCATTTGGATGATCATTTGAAAAAGTTGATCTTGTAGGTAGATCATTTTATTTTCAGTTATATCGCCTAAATCGACTTTATTTAAAGAAGCGAATGGCATTGAAGGAATATTGGTAGGTAGACTGCCATTAGAAGAAGGTGATTTGGCCGGTCTACCTATTAATAAATTGTTTTCGTTAGAATTATTTACATTAGAAGAAATAGGAGGTAGTTTTCTACCTAATATACCAGCATAACTGACATTAGAAGAAGATGATGACGAAGTCGTACCTTTCTGATCGTTGCTGGTACTCTCTCTGCGGTGAATGTACCATCAAACAGTTGTAGCAGGCTGTAGAATTTTGAATGTGTAGAATGTACAAGGATAAATGTATTCTACCGCTACCGTTTGCATCCCTGCTCATACCAAAACATATATTCCATCATAAATCAAATATACATAGATTTCCCACTGTACGGTGACACTAACAGCACCTCTAGTGAGAAACGGGTGTACTTTTTTCCATTAGCTACTGGGGTTGTGTTAAATGCGCAGGCAACTTTATGCATGCATTTTGAGAGCATTTACGCACCCATTCTCCACCAGAGGGTGCTTTTGCTGTCACGGGTTGCTCAACTTCATTACTACTATACTGGGAAATCTATGTTTATTTGATTTATGATTCCATTCTGGAGCATGTTTGAACGAAGTGTGTCACGGAAAATAACAATTTTTCAATATTTGATAAGCAATTTGTACAGGAGAATTATGTCAATGTCGATGTCATCAGAAACTATTCTCATTACTCACCGTTACATTGCTTTGTAAAACCTTTCTGTTAATAAAGTTTCTATGAATACGTGAAAATCAAGCCCAAGCATAAGAAACGAAGAAGGCATTATTAATCAATTGAAAAGCTTAACAATTCTAACGAATTCGAAGTGAAGGAAAACTGGAAATTGAGTCTTGTCACATTAACAAAATCAAGAAGCTATGGACAACTTATACAATGTGAAACTTATTTAACACTATCGTTTATAGTCAAAATGTCTTACGATACGTTGTTTGGTCAGTTTTGAAACCCGGAGGGGTCAAATGAAAGGTTAGGTTTTATGCTCCTACCAAAAATTACTGCATATTTTTGGATTCAACAAAAATTTAAACCGTCGGTTAGAGTACGATGGCAAAATCGTATAAATACTTCAAATTTTGAATAAAAACTAGAAGAGTTTGTCGCAGGGAGTCAAATCAAATGAATTCGGTGGTTGCTGAATAGTATTCGTTTCGTTCTTGGACTAATGTTCACGGATAACGATGACATTGTGTGACGGTGCGTTATCGTGGCGCAAGTTCCGCGAGTTGGTTACCCACAAATTTTTCGGCACCAGCTTTGCAGCGACACGTCTGAGGCCCAAATCATTAACCAAAACTTGAACGAAGCCTAAAGCAATGTCCAACTTCTCTGTCATCCTCAAATAGTCAATTTGCGGTCTACGATCATCCATTCTTTGATTTTGTTGATGTTTTCGTCGGTTTTCGATGTCGATGGCCTACCGCTTCTCTCATCATCATCCACAGACTCACGGTCACTTCTGAAACGTTCGTGCCACTGATTAACGACTGATTTCTTCAGAGTATCATTGCCGAAACACTCTTCTAACATTTGTAATGTCGTCGCACCATTGAAACCGTTTTAACGCAGAATTTGATGCAAACTCGTTGTTGCAAATTCAATTCCATTTTAGAAATTGTACAAAATCGAGGACACGCACAATCACAGATGTACTCAATATCAGTGACAGATGTGACTGATTCCATTTTAGAAATTGTACAAATCGAGGACACGCACAATCACAGATGTACTCAATATCAGTGACAGATGTGACAACATAAAAAAATCTAATCGGGTAACTAGGAGTGCCACACGGTGTTGATTGTTGATTAGAAAAATTCTTACTATTAACTGCATAATAACAAATATTTTGCTCTTTTTGTGATCAATATGAGATGTTCTTTAGTTACGTTTTCGCAATGAGCTCAACACAGAGATGTGTTAAGTAGTATTAGTATTACTCAATGTATTTTTTACTGTATTTGATAGCTATGACCGAATGTAGAAGCCGTACATTACGTCGATTTTCACAAATTTCTGAGCAATTACTTAACGTAATGAATAATAAAAATCAATATAGTTTTTAGTCGGATTATTGGTCACTGAAGACAGTGCAAATTTTTATACGCAACAAATATTTAATTTGAATAGTGAAAAACATAATTAAACCCATTTCCCGCTCTTTTTCTATCTGTTATTTAACATCAATCGACGAATACCGACCCAGAAGATTCAGCATAGTTTTTTCCAGGGTGAGCTGTCTCGAAGGCCGGATGCGAACCAAATAATAACTGTCAACACGCATGAACGGATCCATTTTGTTGCCTTCCCCGGGAAGCCCTTCCCGTTCAATAGACACAACAATTCATAATCAAAAGAACACAAAAAGCCTCATATCACGGGTATATGATGCCACCGCATTGTTCCGATACCGACGGAATGGAAAGTCCTTTTGTGCTGTGTGCAAATAAAAGGAAAGGTCCAAACACCCTGGTTCAATGCGGTTTGACAATAGAATTAAAGCTTCTTACAAAAAAAGAAGGCCATCAGCGAATTTGATATTCGATCCGTATCCTCCCGCACCAACCTTCTACCAACGGAAGGGGGAGCTTTCGATGGAAGGAAAATTGTCGATGAAGCATGCTTTTTCTCACCCGTTCGGAAAGCGTTTGAAAATTTTGCAACCGATTCGATCCAGCTGTGCCCCCGATATTGGCAGAAGACGTCTGACGAAGCTGTTCGAAAATTAGATTTGACCGTCGGCACCAAGGAAAAAAAGCGGGTAGCGAAGGTCGGTACACAAGCAGAAAGGAGAAATGTGTTTAAATATTAAACAATCAGATTCTGATTGTTGGGGATACCTGAAAGGATTTTCGCTACTTAAAGGTCACTGAATAATTTACCATTCACCGAAAGAAAGAAAGGGCAGCGAGACAATTTTATTTAATTTGAGAATTTCAATTCACAACAAATAGTTCATTGTGCTGCAGGGCAGGGAGGTACTACTGATTGCGACAGTTTGCGAAGGTACTATGTTATTAGACATTTGTTTCGTTAACGGGATCTCGCGTCCCATTCGGAACCTTTTTCCCGCATTTTGGGATTTGTTAACTCATTTACTGTTTCACACGGCTTATGACAATGAGATGCGGGGAAAGGGAGGGGAACCGGGCTTCACGTCTTAGCAGTTGAAAATTGTTTCGCGTCCCAATCAAGATTGGGACCTAAATGACGGCAAGCTACAGTTTTTAATTTGATAACAGTGAAGTTAGAATAATTTCTGCTATTAATAGTGTTTGCTCTATGGAAATTTTATTTAATGGGAAGACTTGTCAGTTTTACTGAATGCTGGAAAGCGATAATAAGGTATTTTAATATTTCGATTATAAACGATGGCACAGTAATGCAGATTCATTTTGCTAATTGATAGAAAAAATTGATTTGATAATTAAAAAATGATAGACAACATTTGATTGCTCAAAACTGTGCAAGTAAGATGCATATTGAAAGACTATTGTCAGAAAACTCTCTTACATACGGAAAAGCATCGAGAAATTGCAGAAAAGGATATCTACGTTACAAGAATAGCCTGTTTGTTTCTAAATCCTGTCTAAAATCGGTCAATTTCAACTAGACACGTTTTATAGACAAATACACACCCTTCTATCAAAATGTAAGTGTATAGTATTTTGGCTACTGTTATCAAAATAGCATCAAAGCAGAAAAAGCGAGGCGTTAAAATGTTGCTCGCACATTGCGAAAATCCAAACTACCCGCACACCAAGTTGCGGAACCAGAGTACGATCACAAAAGCTGTATTTTAAACAGCTTCCTGAACAAAGACACGGAAGTTTTCAAATAAATACCTCGAGTGGCATACCATCTGTTTATGAAGCTTGAAGTGAGACATTAACATCGCCACAGGAACATCAAAAAATTTATCGGCAAGAGTGCCTGGCAAAACATCTATTACGTTTGCTCAATTTTTCTCTATATCATTACTTTTTTTTGCCTTTCTCATAAAGAAAGGTTATGTGATCATTGTAAAATCCGAATTTTGAACCAAGGCCCGGGAGCGAGTACCATTCGGCTCAGTTCGTCGAGTAAGCAGCATGTCTGTGTGTATGTGTATCGAGTCCATTCGAATCTCGGAGAGGGCTACGGCAAGGTGATGGACTCTCTTGTATCTTGTTCAATATTGCCTTGGAAGGTGTGATTCGAAGAGCGATGATCGACACGAGTGGCACGATCTTCCGAAAGTCCGTACAACTTTTTGGCTTCGCTGACGATATTGATATTGTAACACGTAACCTTGAGAAGATGACGGAAACCTACATCGGACTGAAAGCTGAAGCTAGGCGTATCAGACTGGCCATAAATGCGTCGAAAACAAAATACATGAGAGGAAGAGGCTCTAGAGAAGAAACACTACGCCTCCCACCACGAATATTGATAGACGGTGACGATATCGAGGTGGTTGACGAGTTCGTGTATTTGGGCTCACTGGTGACCGCCGATAATGACACCAGCAGAGAAATTCATAGACGTATTTTGGCAGGGAATCGTGCGTACTTTGGACTCAGAAAAACCCTCCGATCGAGAAAAGTAAGCCACCGCACGAAATTGACCATCTACAAAACGCTAATTAGACCGGTTGTTCTCTATGGCCACGAGACCTGGACTATGTTGGCAGAGGACCAACGCGCCCTCAGTGTTTTCGAAAGAAAGGTACTGAGGACCATCTATGGCGGAGTGCAGATGGAAGACGGAACGTAGAGACGGTGTATGAATCACGAATTGCAACAGCTGCTAGGAGAACCACCTATCGTACGGACAGGTAAAATCGGACGTCTACGATGGGCTGGGCATGTCATAAGGATGTCGGACGACAGCCCAGTGAAAATGATTCTTGAATCTAATCCGACTGGTACAAGAAGAAGAGGAGCGCAGCGAGCAAGGTGGATCGATCAAGTGGAGGGTGATCTCAGAAGCATCCGTGCCTTGAGTGGCTGGTGACCAGCCATGGACCGAGTTATGTGGAGACGTATGCTTGATACAGCAAAGAACACCCCAGGAATAGCTGTTAGGCAAGGTAAACTTCAGAATTTCATCTGGATCCGATTTCCAGTTCCGAAATTCTATAGCAAAGAGTGTTGAACATTTCAAGCAGTCATGCAGAACAGTGATGCAAAACACAAAAAAAAAATCGGGTTGCTGGGGGCTCAAATCAGTTTCAATCGATAGGCCTTGTCAGTTAACGGCCGATCGTATCAATTCCGGCTATACCAGCCACCGGCTTTCGGTACCGAAAATAGTGATCACAAACTCTAAAATGGAACGAACTCACTATCTGACTTCCGGTTCTGAAATTCCAAGGTGATGAGTATTCAAAATTTATGAAGCGCAAAAGTGCGGTGGTACGGAAAAAAAATTACAACACCGCCGCTACGATCGAAGCACGCTGTGTGTGGTGTTCGATTTCGTACACACGATGAAGAAAACGAAATCCAACACCGAAGTTTGATTCTGAAAACACAAGCGAATCTATCGGCACCGAGCACACATGAGTCCGAGCTTTCAACCGTTTTGAAGTAAGGAGTTTATCGAAAAGTAGTTAGCAACATTGATTATCGAATAAAAAAGCGAAAAAAACATATTTTGACATCAGTTTTCGATATATTGTAGAAAAATTACATTTTTATGCATTTCACTGATTATATTGAAGAAAATCCTAGTTTCTGTGAAACGCTCGCACTTTGGATTTAACATTCTTCATTCAATTCTGCACAGTTACTTTTGTGACTTTCCTGGTGGCAGCTGTTCAGTTTTTTTTGAACTCCTGCATGTTTTGGGACACTGTACCTTCCTTCCGAAAGTGCCGCTTGACAATTGCCCAATACCTTTTAATTGGCCGAAGATCCGGGCAGTTCGGTGGGTTGATGTCCTTTTTCACGAATTGTACATTATTTTTCGACAACCACTGTAGAACGGAGTTGGCGTAGTGGGGTGAAGCCAAATCCGGCCAGAAGAGAGGAGGAGCCTTATGCTTTATGTACAGTGGCAGCCTTCTCTTCTTCAAGCATTCTTACTCGTACACCTTGGCGTTAATTGTGCCCTTCGTGAAGAAAATCGACGACCGCAAACCACAGGTACAAATTGCTTATCAGACCAACACCTTCTGCCCAAACTTTTCCATCGCCACCGTGGTGTCAGCGTCGTCCAGGTCTTGGTACACCGATTTCGTATAATATTGGGTTTTTCCTGATGTACTCAACCACTTTTAAGTCCCGGCCGTGCTGGCTGGGACCCGTCTTCCTACCGGATCGGGGCAAATCCTTCATGGAAAGGGTCTTACCGAACTTCTCGATAATATTTTTGACACTGGTGTGGTGCACTTTCACCCGTTTTGCAATTTCGTTGTACGTGACACCACTTTCTGAGCACCAAGTGTGCAGAATTTTCTTTCGCGTTTCCGGATCAGTTCGACTCATCATTGAAACGATAAACCGTACCGAAACCAATCGATTGCGCAGCTGTTATTGACATGTAAACAAACATGTCACCGCAAAACACGCTGCAAAAAATTAAGCCATTTCAGAGTAATTTGAATGTTGCTAACTACTTATCGATACACTCCTTAAAGGAGCACTCCAGAATGCAAAAAAATCGGATGGGAAATAGTAGGCTGTGCTGTGCCTGACACATGAATAGCTTGCACTAGATTGACTATAATCAGAGTAACGACAACTGTTCGTTTGGAATGACAGCTACCAGTTCCAAACGAGCAAACGACATGTCATTTCAATGTAAGGCTAATGGAATGTTTTGAATTGTTGCCATCATTACGGATGAGAAGGCATCACTCTGGTTATAGGCACTCTAGCTTGCACCGTCATTGGCCATGCAACAAAAAACATTTCCTTGTGCCTAAAAGTAATATGATTCATACAAAAAGATCGAAATTCAATGTCGCATTTTAACGTATTATACCGCCCATACTCCCTTATCAGTCCCATATGGGTTTTGGTAACTTTTGAGTTAACCCAACGGATAACGTCTATTTTTACCCTACTTTCAGACATTGAAATAATAATTTGGGGTTAGTTGAGTAAAATTTAAAAAAAAATCAAGTCAAGTTTGTCACATATGAAAAGTACTCGCATATATGTCCCACGCATTGAAAATCACGTTTTAGTAACTAAAAAATGTTCAGGTTGCATTAATTATTCAATTCTAGCCACTGTACCAATATTTAGATAATGTAAGATCAACTATCTTTGAATTGATCTTTTTTATATAGTTGGTTCGATAATTCTTCTTGGATATTTTGCAATTCGATCGCAGATCCTCGCCAAAGTTTTCTTCAGAATCCATCGTATTGCTCCTAGTTATACTCACAATTGCATCCTCCGAAGCTTAGCTTTGTCCAACACCAGTTGTAGTCAGAGATGGCATTTCACCAGAGAGATACACGCTAGAGTCAGATTTTTGCCACACCGAGGATGAAAAAAACGAAGCACCGCACAAAGCGGAAAGCGCACTTCTTCTCAGTGTCGAATAGACAGCATTTGAGTGTGTGCTTGTGGTTAAAGCAGCTGGCGCGAGTGAAACACATTCTCTTCGCATGAATCGCTCACACGCGCTCTCGTCTAAATACACCCAAGTGACCACTGGCGCGTGATTGTGAGCGAACACTTCTGTGAACTTCAATTAATAGAGAGTAGATCTGGCCTTGCTATGAAAAATTTGCAAGGAAAACCGAAAATTTTACGATAAATTGTTTTATTTTGCTGATTTTGCGTGTCCACGCTTCATCTACGAAAACCATACAGCAGAGTGCTCACCGGCGTGTACACCTGTGTGAAAGTATCTGCATTCACCTCAGAGAATTTATTAGCTAATGCTCTAGCACTTTGGTGCGATTCAGTGGAAGAGGTAAAAGGAAATAAACAAACGCACTCATGATGCGTGCACACTTACACAACAGTGGTGTATAAATGTGAAAGAGAAGAGCTCTCGTTGAAGTTGTCAGTGCGAGGGGAGAAATTTTGCTTGCTCTTCGTCACACAGAGGAGATAGACATCTCTGGTTGTAGTTATATGCAAATATTTCAAATCGGGAATACCTCGAACGTATTGTGCTGAACGGGATATCTTAGAATATTTCATTGGCATTGAAACCTACAAAGTCACTGTTTGAGCTGTCTTCCGAGAATCGCATCAAGACCTGGCATGATCTCATAAACTTAATTATATCCAACGACTAAAAATTTCATACCAATGGAAAATTTATCATGAAAATTTACCACGTGCGAGAGAAACATAGCATGCTAAGATGGGACCAGTATGCGAGTATCTTTTCATTTGTTAACAAAAGTACTCGCATATTAGTGCCATTTTGTTGCGTAACAGATTTTATATAAACGAATGACAATATTTCATTTCAGATGAAAAGTTTATGATGTAATCCATGTGTGTGATTCAATAGCATCACGGATCAATCATCACAGTAGCGGCAAAAAGCGAAATATTACCGAAATATGTACTCATCTTTTTCTCAACTTGTAGATTTTCATTATGGGACTGATATGCAAGTATGAGCAGTATAGCTGGCAACGAAAAGTAAATGATAATCTTAAATACAAAAAAAAATTAGGGCGAAATAATTTTACCTCACGGCGAAGATTGACCACATTTTGCGGCTTCGGTAAAAAACCTAATAGCGTATGAAAAATTTCCCAAACAATCAAAAGTTCCACAGTACCTAACTATATCTAGTATGTCTTAGAAATGCAGACAAGTTCAGAATCCCAGAAAAAAGTTTTTTTTTATAAAAAATGCAAAAATAGTGTAAAAAACCTCAGTACGTTGGAAAATACAAAGCAAGTTCCGCGTACACCTTCTCACCGTTGAACAGTACACGTGGAACATTAAGAAAATTGAAAGTATGGTAAAAGTTCCGAGTGTTGACGTCTCATTTAGGTCAATATATTATTATTTTAACTTACAATCATAAGCCCTAACTTCACGTTTGATTCCGCCCATTATGTGTAAAATGTAGTTAAAAAAGTTGAACGCAAAATTGTAACCGCTTGAGTTGAACAAATCGTCGCACAAAGCATAACAGGCCAAACCGGCTCATAGAAAACAAGAATATTTTTAGTGACTAAGCTCAGTGGGTCTACCACACGTTTTGTTGGCTTGTTAAACAGACTCTTATTGATTTGTATTCACTCATTACCCTGTAATGTCGAAACTGCAAATCGAATCTAATTTGAATCTAAAAGTGTAAAAACCCATTGAACATTCCATGATATGTCGAAGTAAGCTCCACTTTAGAGTATTTCGCCATTATTTACGGTACTTCCAAAACCGGTATTCAGGAACCAGCATAAACGAAAACGATTCGTATGGCCATACATCAATATGACAATTAAATTACAATAGCTTTGAATTCAACTTTGAAGTTTTTTGGTATTGTCATCTTCTATATCGGTTTGAATTTTAAAAACTCACTACCCTGTAATTCCAGAATCGGAAGCTGGAATCGAATAAAACTCACCAATTTTGTATGATACTATAAGGAACCGGAGTTTGAAAATCGGTGTAGCCGAAGTCAGTTAAATCAACCTCAGGAGCTGTATAGTTTACATTTGATTCAAACTGTTTGAAAATCAGTATAGTCATCTTTGAGAAATCGTAGTGCGAATTAAATTTTTGGGTACCTTCCGAATCGAAAACTGAATACCACTACAACTGAAATAAGTTTATTTCGTTATCGACTATCCAAATCTGCAAATCCGATAAGTCTGATTAATTTATGTGAAATAGACATTTTTATTAATCACCCTGTATTCCCTAAACCGGAAGTTGGATCTGACTGAAAAGCAAGATGTTTTATAGGATCCTAGAACTTTTCATTTGAATCTTAGATTATTTTTAGATTTCACTTGAATCTTAGATCGGTTCAGCCATCTACGAGAAAAATGAGTTACACAATTTTAATTTCGTTTCACATATCATCCTGTAGTTCCAGAACCAGAAGTCGGATCCAAACATAATTCAGGAACCTTGTTTGGGAGCATAAGACTTTTCATATGAATCTGAGTTTGTAGAAAAGAGATTTTCCGAGAAAATTGAGTGAAATTATTTATCACACACGCATTTGCTAATCTCGACGAACTGAGTCGTATGGTGTATGGAAGTTATGTTCTCCCAGCATTTATTGCTGTAAGTAGTTTGAATCAATATAATTAGTTTGAATCAATATAATTACTTTCAACTCGAAAATGCTATCATCTGGTTTACACATACCATATTCGAACGATTCTGTTGCCAAAAACGAACCCTGCTAAAATTGGTCCGAGGCAAATTGTCATGAAAAACGATGCTGTACACAGTCTTTTTGGCACTTAGAAACAACAGTATAAAAAATCGTGTTTCACGTTGCTCCCAAGCATTGCTTTGTCATACAGCGCTCAAAACTCCTACTGCTGGAATAGGGGGAAAAGTCGCTTATACAAAAATGTCGATATCTCCTTTGAAAATGAACGGATTTTAACAATTTATGGCTTGTTGGATAGCTATAACCGTGTGGAATCTAAGAATAGAAACATATTCTGTTTTCAAGGTCAAGTGTGACAGATACTGTCAAAAAGCTAAAAAAATTGACATAAAACTTCGTATAACTCAAAAAGTAAACATCCGATTTCAAAACCATTCAATAGCGTTCTGGGGAGACCATTCATTTGCGACTAGTTTGATCAAAATCGGTCCAGCCATCTCTGAGATCTCGACCTCTTAGTTGACAACACACATACAGACACACACACTTAATTTTAATTTTAATTACCTGCCTGGGAGCTTGCTCTCACTTTTTAGCTGTGTCTTTCCCATTATATTATCCTGCTCTTTTCATTTTTCAAGGTTTCGGTTCACGATGACTCAATATCTCTCTATTGGACTAAGTTTCATTCATACCACTACTGAGTTGCTCCACCATAATGGCAAAACGCCAAATCAGGTCAAATAAACAAGTAACTTTTGTGCTTTTGGATGAATGGTAATTTTGCAGACACTCGTTGACGTAAACTTGTTGGTTAATCGCATATATTATATTTACAAAGATTTTTCTCTTCGAACCAACCACAACTACAAATAGCATGCCAAACCAAAAACTTTTGCAAGAACTTCGACAGCTTTTTGGCCTTGGCAATGATCGTCAAACTTTTCCAATTTATAGTGCAGTATAAAACTCAAGACAAGGAAGATGCCTCGATTTGTTTCATTAAATGTTCCGTACAGCCCACTCGCTCTTGTTTTTCAACTAGGAGTCGTTCTTGTTTGAGGATTTCATAACCTTGAATCAATTCTATGCTGCCATTTTCTTCTTTTTTTGAGCGAAAGAGTACGACGTTTTGACGTAGCAACATAGACGGTTATTCCAAACTTTTGTGCAGAACTTTTTCACGCTCTTGTTATTTTTTTGTCTTTATTATGAAAACAAAGCTATTGAACCAGCTTTGCATTTTCAGTGTATGTTACTAACATTGACTTTATATTACTAAGTAAAAAAGATGTGGCTAATAAACCACGTCTAGATTTAGTTATACGTATACTTTAATAAACATTTATCAAATGCATAGTCGATAACGAAACTTAATGAACATTTTTATCAATAATTTGTCACTTGAGCTATCATACTAAATCAAAACAAAACGAGGTAGGAGAAGCTCATATATTTCCGTAATGCAATTAACATAGATTTAAATTATAAATAATGTTGGCCGAATGACAAATTCACTAGCGACAAACATTGGAATCTACATTAAATAGCATATTTGTGGCTCAAGATGCGATAGCACATGTAAATTACTTACGAACAGGATTGATAGGCAGGAAACGGTTTGCCGTATCAGCTATAATCGAAACTACTTTAAATATCTCAGATTAGATGAAATGCTTTTTAATCTTGCAACAATCACATTAGAAAGGTAATAAATCATCCAATGTGAATATTAGGAAAAGGATAACTAGCATACTTCCTCACAGAACAAGGAACTGACGACGAGGTGACCGTGATCGAGATGGGAATCGGAAATGCACACCGACTAACCTGATTAGCCGTCAGTTGGGCTGTTAGTGAGGTTGGACACAATTCGAACAAATTCCGTGTCATGTTATCTGGATTCCCATTTAATTATATTGATGAGCTATGCGGCGAGCCTGCATTGTTGTTATCTGAAAGCTCATTATCTACATATTGATTAGCGGGAATCGCATCACATTTATTAGAAACTAGCGATGCCTTGTAAGCAAACATCAACCAATCCTGTTTGACATTGTTACGCCCCGCAAGTAATTTCAAAGGGTTTCAAACTGATTTCTAACGCCAACAAGCAAACGCAGCTGTTCTAAGCATGAGTTTTGAATGATTAATGTCACTGCTTCCGGATAACTTGGAATGAGCGGAGCCTGGTGCAAGTGAAATTCAACAAACCTGCAAACTTGGCTTTTTACCATCCATCAGTACTTGTAGTGAGTTAGAAAATTAATTCGTTACTCTAAATCCTGTCGAAAGAGCAACCTTGGAATGAAATTCTGAAACAGAAGGGCTTATGTTCTATGTAGTACTGTGTTGTTTTCCCGTGTTTCGATGATAACTCGAAAAAAACATGCTCACTAAGCTTCGAATGTAATTTGTTACTCTTTGGTCGAAACAAGTGTGTACATGGTGCAGAACTGTTGCTTCTAAATTAGAATTGTTTGTGACCCTATAAACATCTCATGCATTCCATGACGCTTTGAGTTAGATATCGAATTTGATGGATGGTACCGTATTGTATCGCTCAGAAAAGACTTTAACTTTAACAGTTCGACTTCGTGTACCGTCCGATACAGTCGATACAATAAACCGTGTACGAATGGGACGACAGAAACCTAAAACCATACAGAATATCATATTTACAACGATTTTGAAATAAGAAAATTTAACGAACATAAGACTCTATCACTGAAGAATCCTTTTTAATGGTGTCATATTCACTTACTAATGCCGTTTTTCATTGAAAAACACTGGTGGCGTGGATTGCTCTGGTTTTGCACTTTCGAGCAGAAATGGCAATAAAACACCGTCAAAATGTTGCATTTCTGCTCGAAAGTGCAAAACCAGAGCAATCCACGCCACCAGTGTTTTTCAATGAAAAACGCCATAAAAGAAACCAAAATATGAATACTAGGTTATTGATAAAATAATTTAACACGCAACGAGCTTTTTGTGTGAAAATTTTACTGAGCCTACTTGATTCATGTGCCGCACTATTTCGTACCACATGCTCAATTAATTATGGGCACCAAATGAACAGCGTATACCATTCACTGGTATATAAATTGTGTGCAATGTTGTTTTATGATTCTCGGTTTTCTTAAATTCCAAAAATGTGAATTTAATTTGACGAAATCTGAATGGACCTTGAAAATTTTAAAACTTCTATAGATATCATAGTAATCGAAGAAACCTGGCTGAAGAATGATAATTATCCCCTCTACGAAATACCGCATTATACATCATTATTTTCTTGTAGAGAACATTCTAGTGGAGACTTAGCAATATATGTCAAACAAAATATCAAATTATGTTTTAACGGACATTATTATGACATTCATTGTGTGTATCGTCCCCCTGACTTCAATGAGTTTTCCGTCTATTTAGAAAGCTTAATGTGTTCTGTCCAACGAAGCATACGTGCTTTATAGTAGGTGATATAAATGTCCCAATAAATCTCATCAATAACAACATTGTGACGAGATATATGGCTCTGCTAGAATCCTATGACTTTTCGTGTACAAATTGCTTCACAACCAAACCAAATAGCGACAACATACTTGATCATATTCTATTCAAACTTGATGACACTAACCGGATTCGTAACGACACAATATATAATGAATTAAGTGAGCACTCTCCATGTGGATCATGAAATCATTTTAGAAAATTCTGCGGACATCGACACAGCAATTGATAATTTGATTCATTACATTATCGAAGCTAGAAATCTTTCAGTTCCCAAAGCTCCAACTAAATTAAATTCTCCTATCATCGATGACAATCTTCAACTGCTCATTCGGTTGAAGAATGTTCGTCGACGACAATATCAACGTTCTCATGATCCTGCTATGAAAAACATAGTTAAGGATTTACAAAAAGAAATTAAACATAGATTTACTCTTTAGCGAAATGAAAATTTCGCTAACGAAGTTGAACAAATTAAACCATATTCTAATCCTTTCTGGAAACTTTCTAAGGTTCTTAAGAAACCTCAAAAACCAATTCCTGCTCTCAAGGAAGGAAATCAAATACTTCTTACAAATGGCGAAAGTCCTATTGAATATGAAGTCTCACTGAAATATGAGCATATTTCAACCCAAGTGTTATCACACGATGACATTATTGAGACGAATTTTGACGAAATTAAATCAATTATTAGGAAACTCAAAAACATGAAGACTCCTGGTAATGATGGAATTTTTAATATTCTTATTAAAAATCTTCCCGATGTTCCCTTGAGACTCCTGGTTAAAATTTTCAACAAGTGTTTTTCATTAGCTTACTTTCCAAAATGATGGAAAAACGCTAAAGTAATTCCTATCCTCAAACCTGATAAAAACCCAGCAGAAACATCAAGTTATCGACCAATTAGCTTACTTTTTTCTATCAGTAAACTTTTTGAAAAAATTATCTTGTTGAGAATGATGTCTCATATAAATGAGAATTCAATTATTTTACCAGAGCAGTTTGGATTCCGTCATGAACATTCAACTACTCATCAACTTGTCAGAGTTACGAACATGATAAAAGCAAATAAATCTTCTGGGTTATCCACTGGAGTTGCTCAGCATTCGACAGTGTTTGGCACAAAGGTTTAACTGCAAAAATGTCTGATTTCCAGTTTCCTATTTATTTGATCAAAATGATTCAAAATTATTTAACTGATCGTACTCTTCAGGATAGCTATCAGAATTGTAATTCTGAATTGCTACCCGTACGAACCGGTGTTTCGCATGGTTCGAGCGTAGCTCCAATCTTGTATAATATTTTCATTTCTGATCTTCCAAATCTACCCGTTGGTTGTCAGAAATCGCTATTCTGTGACGACACAAGTCTGTTAGCCACAGGTAGAAATATAAGAGTGATCTGCAGTCGCCTACAAAGAAGTTTAAATATTTTCAGTGATTATCTGTCAAAATGGAAAATTAAACCAAATGCAGCAAAAACCCAATTAATTATCTTTCCTCATAAGCCAAGAGCTTCTTTTCTTAAACCAAACAATAATCACATTCTCCAACTGAATGGATTGGAATTGACATGGTCTGATCAAGCTAAATACTTAGGGTTAACGTATGACAAAAAACTCACTTTCAAGGATCACATTGAAGGAATCCAGGCAAAGTGTAATAAATATATTAAATGCTTATATCCTCTTATAAACAGAAATTCTAAGCTCTGTCTAAAAAACAAATTGTTAATTTATAAACAAATTTTCAGACCAGCCATGCTTTATGCAGTACCAATTTGGTCAAGTTGTTGTTCCACCAGGAAGAAAACGCTTCAAAGGATTCAAAATAAAATTCTGAAAATGATTTTGAAGCGTCCTTCCTGGTTTAGTACAAATGAGTTACACAGACTCACAAATATAGAACCATTAGATGTAATGTCACATAATATTATAAGCAAATTCCGACAAAAATCGATGCAATCTTCAATTGAATCGATTCGCTCTCTGTATTAGTTAGTAAGTTAGTATATAAGTTCCTTTTCCCCATTACACAATACAAGTAGGTTTATAATTTTCCCTACACAAAAATCTCAGAATTGCGGAAGCAAATAATGTCCTCATGGTAATAACCAAATCATATATATAATAGGGCTGAAAAGTCATCACTTGTGGCTGAACACCCAATTTAAATCTTAATAATTTAATTTTAACTCATATTCCAATAAATAGTTATTTTAAAAAAAGTGACCACTCTCTAATCTTAACGAGCTTCAAATTATTTGTTGAGAGAGAACCAATTGTTAACAATCGTCAATTGAATCAAGAGTTCTTCAATTTCATTAATAGTACTGATGTCAAAGACGACGTTGAAACTGTTCTACAAAATATAGTGTATGTGTATAACTCCCTACTTGAAAAACATACGAGAATAATTTCAAAACAGTTAAAATGAAAGGCTCTCATTGTCCCTGGATGAATTTGGGTCTATGGACACTGGTAAAAATTAAACGTAATTATCTCCAGCGTGTTAAAGCAAACCCACAGAATCAACACTTTAAACAAATGCTATTACATATATCTAAAAAGGTCGGTATCATGAAAAGGAATAGCACGAAAGCATATGATGAAAAACTTCTCACAAAGCATTCAAAATTCTGGAGAAATCTTAAAAATACATTCGGAATAACAAAAAAAAGTGACAAGATAAATTTGATTCACAATGGTAACAAAATTTATGTAAACTCTGAAGTTTGTGAGATATTCAACAAATTTTTCTCCAATGTCGGCCAAGAATTAGCTAAAAATATTCGTATAAACCCAACTGTTTGTCCCACTGATAATTTTCGTCGTGTTAGTGACTCTATATTCCTACGTCCGTCATCTTCTAGTCAAGTCATTCTACTGATACAAAATTTGGACAATAGAAAGAGCAGTGACCCCGACAACATATCTGCAAGTGTGCTAAAAAGTAACCCTGTTATATTTTCTAGAATTCTCTCTCAATGTTTCAATGTAATTGTTCAGACTGCCTATTACCCTGACTGCCTCAAAGCGGCTAAAGTTATTCCTGTTTACAAGTCTGGTGATCGTTATGATTGTAATAATTATCGTCCTATGTCGACTCTGCCTGTCTTCAACAAAATCTTCAAAAAACTATTGGTTAATAGACTTCTCGAATTTTTATACAAACATAGTGTCTTTTACAAATTTCAGTGTGGCTTTATACAAGGTTCTAGCACACATACCGCTATCATAGAATTAGTAGACAATATAATGAGCGAGATTTACCAAAAAAAACATGATTGGTGCCTTATTTTTAGACCTCAAAAAAGCCTTTGACACTTTGGATACGGCATCAGGGGCAATCTTGCTGCCATAAACATTGGAGTGCCACAGGGTATCAAGATAGGACCACTATTATTTCTTTTGTATATTAATGATATAGGTAACCTGCAACTCACAGGGACTCCGCGGTTATTTGCCAACGACACAGCTCTATTTTATTCTAACAATGACATCAATGGTATTATAAACTCAATGGAGAGTGATTTAAGTATTTAAGATCATTATTTTAGTGCGAATTTATAGTCCTTAAAACTTATAAAAACTAAATATATGATTTTCCGGTCCATAAGAAAAATAATACCAATCCATCGTCATCCTAAATTGGGACATTATATTATTGAAAAAGTGGACTGTTTCAAATATTTGGGTGTATATTTAGACCCCACGTTAACCTGGATTCACCATATTAAATCTATTGAAAAACATGTGGCATCCTACTGCGGTATTTTGTGGAGGGTCAAGTCATATGTTCCTAAGCGTGCACTTCTAAACTTTTATTTTGCTTACATCCATTCACAGCTCATTTATTTGGTATCGGGTATCGATAAACTCTACAAAACAGGTGTCTCAAAATCATCTTCAATAAACCCCTACTGTTTTCAAGCTTATTGTTATACTCCGATAGTACCCATATCATCTTACCTCTAGCATACTTATGTGACGTTCAAACATTGCTGTTCTTTCATGATATCCTACACAACATCTCAACTCACCATAATTCACAGTTTCCAACTTTAAATCACTCTCGAACTACACGTCGTAGTAACAACCTGCTTCGCGTTCGAGCAGTCACAAACATTGGTCAAAGAAGGATTCTTTTTGTTGGACCAATAAAATATGTATAACGCACTTCCAATTGACATACAAAGAACATCCAGCCGTGCCTTATTCGGGGCTAGGCTGAAGTATCATTTTAAGCATATACTGAGCGAGATATTTAATTAATGTAGTTCTTTTATGTATTAATGTATTCCTCATTTTACAAACTGTCAACAGTAATTCATTCTTGTATATTTTTTTTAGTTAGCCTATATCATTGTGGATCCCTTAAAAGGAAATCAATTCCACTGGGATTCCGTAATATTTATTAATAATGTTTAATTGCACATCATGAAAATACAAACATCTCAGCGTTTCTCATTATATTTATTGTAACGTAAGACTTTCTTTTAGGAGTATTTTGCAGATTATTTTTTTTTTGAGCTGAGATTAGTTTGCGTCCACTACCAGGGTGATTCACAAAATAAAGCTCTTTGGTGTGGAGGAGTGTGGTGGGCAAAAAAAATTCATTCAGAGACAACCGAATAGAAATGTGCAAGTGGTAAAATCAAATATTCATCGTTAATTCAAACACAAAAACTGCTGGCCTCTCACCTTAATATGAGTTATATAATAAGGGCTTCATTACACCACTAGATGGACAAATTTAAAAACTATGTCCTTCATCTAATCCCGACTAGTAAAAATGGACCTCGTTTCATATACCGTTCGACTGAGCTCGTCAAGTTGTGCAATGTTTATATTTGTATATATAATAATAACCAACAATAAGCGTCATTTATTTCAGCGTCTCAACTCTATCAAACTTAGTTTCAAAAAAGACGACTTCTAGTCCCATCGACTGCTTGACATCAACTCTAAAACTCGTGTTGCAGTTGGTCCGAAGTTTCTGGACGTTCTTTGTTGCTTGTTGACCATGTATTCAACCAATCAACTTGATGACTGAGATTAATGAGATGACTATTTTCTTATGTGATTCAAAGTGTTGTGAGTATTTAAAGTTCCGAAGTGATGATTTTGACGTAGCGATACGGAATGCAAAAAACCACTCAATAAAATTTTCAAACCTAAAACCTTGCCTACATGTTTTCATTACAGTTTGTTTGTATTCATTTCTGGAGTCCGGATCTCTAATCAATTATCACAAAAGCACTCACTCCGTCATACAGTAGCCACCGCAAATTACATGAAACACAAAACAAATACATTCGTCAGTTTTTTTTCGCGCAGCATGAACATTATTTGTGAGGTTAAACCAAGCCACAATGTCATTGCAAATAATAAAAGCTTTATACAAATTGAAACAGATTAGTGTCAATAGTATTTGATCGACCCCCGAAACCGTTTTTGAGGTTGAACGATATTCACAGCATGTATATTTAAATGTGGATGGCGACCGCGGTCTACAATTGAATTCACAATACTTCCGCAGTACAATTCGAAGTCTAGATTGCAACAGTCTGGTAAATGGAAGGGCAAAACGAAATCAACATTTTCCATTTCATCAACCAAGTGAATCAGAAACTGTATCAGCATTCTTTCCCTAACTTCAGTTACTTTCGTCGAAAATCTAGGAATTGAAACGTGCTCATTAGCCAGAAGAAAGGTAAACGATATCAGAATGATTCCTCTTCTAAAATTACAATCTTTTTGCTACTTCACTTTGAGACATAATTCCGTTCGATGCCACTCGAATGTCACGGTTTGAAAGACAAACGGGCAGCATTTTAATGAAGTGCGAAATTTTTTATGTATCATCATTTCTTGTACCCCAGAACCATCGTTTTCATGATTATAATTATTGCAAATGATTGTGACCGAATGTTCGGATTCATCGAAAACATCAATTTGCAAGCATCCTCCAATTAACGGCACTACATAAAAATTAATGAGTTTTGAATGGCTCTGCAGCATCGTATTCCCCGGTGATCCAACCAGTCCCATCGGTCACTCGTTATGTACAATGAATGAAATATGTCTCATTATTATTTCGACGGGTCGATTAGCTTATCTGCATCAGCAGCGGGCGACACTCATTCAACATTCATAAACGGCTTGTACTAATTTCAACGCCTCTATCGTATCGGCGTGATAACGCGATGCCTATGCATGCAAGCTTTAATAGTTGGGCCAATTAAATTATGTTGAAGCTCTACCCGTAGACTTTCAGGGTGACTTTTGAATGAATAGCAGAAAGAAAATTAAGTAGCTACCACGCTTCTCCATTAAAATAACCCTTGCGGGAGAAATGATAGAAGACCGCTCGTTTATTTACTGTGGAGAGCAAAATCATTAGCAAAATTTGTAATGCACGTAATTTTCCTGCATCCTAAAGCTGTTCTTAACAATCAAATTTGTTCCATTCGTTTTCGTATTATGTTCAATAAAACCGTAAACCAATTACGGTTGGGACGAAAGAACATATAATAATATTGCTTTGTGAACAACAATAAGGTTGTGAAATGCTCGAACCTGATCGAAGAAAATAGCGGCATTTGGGTTGCCACAAACAAGGTGAATTATCGTCGACTTTATGCGTTGTTGAGTTCGACATGTCGTAAACGAACAGTCCTGTTCAAGGAGCATATTCAACTCGATGTGAGAAAAAGAGAACAGAACTTCAACTAAACTAAGCTTCCAGTTCGATGCGCATACAGTTCCTTGTCTATACAGTCAAGGATGATATCGCAACCGAAATATTGATATCAAAGAATTTCAGAGACTCAATCCATCCAGCTACTCGTTACTTGAAGCCACGTACACAGCAATACTTATCAGGTGTAAAAATTAATTCGAAGCGTTTTTTTCTGTAGCAACGTTTCGTATTTTCTTATCATAACAGTACCATTATTCAAAGTAATGTCCATCGCCAACCATCACTTTTTTACCATTTTTCTGGTAAAGTTCGTATATAGTGTTGAAGACAAGCTTTTTTTCTAGATTTGATATATTAATCGAATCGAATGGTAATCGGTTGGAGCAATGTCCGATGAATATGGCGTTTAGGGCAGACGTTCCTATTTCATGATTTCCAAATGAGTTTTTACGACTTTTGAAAGCAATTCAGGAATCAGTATAAATTGACTCAAACTATCTATCTCTTTGAATAGATGGAAACTACCTTGATCAAAGAGTTCCCGGAATCACCACCGTGTGGCGCTCTCAGACACCCGATAAGTTTTTTAGATTGCCACAGCTGTCATTGACATTCTATCAAATTTTCAGAAAATAACGCTGCGATTGTGCGTGTCCTCGATTTTGTGCAATTTTCCAAATGGAATTGAGTTTGCAACAACGAATTTACAATAAATTTTGCGTTAAAAACAGTCTCAATGGTGCGGCGACAATTCAAAGGTTAGAAGAGTGTATCGGCAACGATAGTCTGAAGAAGACAGTCGTTTATCAGTGGAACGAACATTCCACAAGTGGCCGTGAGTCTGTGAATGATGATGAGAGAAACGGTGGGCCATCAACATCGAAAACCGATGAAAACATAAACAAAATCAAAGAATGGATGACCGTAGACCGCAAATTGACTTTTGGGAGTATTATTCGGGCATTATGAGACGTTTGCGTGAAGCAATTCACCAAAAAATAACAGATTTGTGGGCAAACAACTCGTGGATCTTGCACCACGGAAACGCACCATCACACAATGTCATCGTAATCCGTGAGCATTTGGCTAAAAACGAAACGAATGCCATTCAGCAACCACCGAATTCACCTGATTTGGCTCCCTGCAACTGGCATTCGTTTCGTTTTTAGCCAAACTATTATAAAAAATATTTCGAAGATTGGATCAAATATAAGTGTGTTGAAGTCGATGCGGAGTACTTTGAAGGGGACAATATCGATTTTGATGAGTCCAGGTAGTATTCTCCTGGTCTTTTCTCTAGCAACAAATCAGTCAGTTCGCTTTTGTGTCTCGTTCGATACAGGCATAAATTGACATAAAATCGGAAAGTAAACGAAAACAAAAAACAAAAACCTACCTGAGAAACCAAAATCAATCATCATTGATTTCATGTGTACTTTAGCTCGATCTATAGTCAATGAAATAGAAGTGTTGTCGAAAAGCAAATGCACCTGGATATAAAAAAAGAGAATGAAATTCAACTAAACAATACTAACAGTACTAAATTTATGAAATAGTGAAAAATTATGAATCATCGAAGTCCTTGGACAAGCAAAATAACATACTTTGCGTCATACACAACTTCGCTAAATATAAAACACCATATGTAATGGAACAAAATGCAAAATAAGGAGGTATACACATTTCTTCTTTACCAATCCATATTTTTAATCTTCTTTTCAATTTATTTGGTCCGTTGTAGGTCGCTACAAACTCAGTTAACTGGACGTGGTTCGTCGTCAACGCATATTATTTTTTTTAAAGATATTTTTATTCAGGCCTGTTTGCGTACAAGCTTTGCGTGGCCGATTGAGCCGATTTTTTAAATAATTTTTTTGAGTTGGATCTCGTTGTCACCCTTTTTCTAGGGGGAGCTTCCATTTCCCTCCTGCGAGGATTGAGGGGCACTTCGTATGTGGTTCGTCTCGTCATCCATTGCCGCATCGATGGTATTGTTGTCGATTTCCGTCTTCTTTTCGTTGCTAGTTGCTGTAGATGCACCTTGTTGTATATTTGTTGCAGTTGCTGGTTGGTTGAAGGGTAAGTTGTTAACTGTAGCTAGTGTACTTTTTTCTATAGGGGATGATGATGGATTCGTTGAACGGGATCAGTGCAGTAAAATTTCATTCAATTCAATTGACACTGAATGTGGAACACATTGACGATCTCTCCACTGCAGTAAACTTCACTCTCTGACACACACAATGTTTGCTGACGGCCCGAACGGGCAGCATTCAGTTCATCACTCGTTTCTCTTCAATCGAGGCTCAGTTTAATCAGCGTCAGTTGATCTCTTGAAGTAACAAAATATCTCTTTCAATAGTGTGAGAGCGGCCTTCAAATGAGGTTCATGTAAACATTCGAATTGGTTCAAGATAATAGATGAAAGACTAATCAGATAGCTGAAATATCAATCACAGAATACACATAAATTAATTGTTTCCTCCTTTAGTTTTCATTTTTAATACTCTACTCCATTTATAATTCTATTCGTTCGAATTTGCTTACTACCAAGAGCGAAGGCGTTGAAGCAGGTAGACTACTTGGCACTCGAAACTGAGCAAACAAAACTTCAAATGACTAGGTACGATTAATCAACTGACGATGAATTCCGGGAGCTTCACTTGAAAATGGCAGCAAAAGTCAAATGAATTAGTAGGGATATGCTGACGGTCAGCGGCCATAAATTTCATTTTCATCTTATATTATTCGATTGAAAATGAAATTTTACCGCACTGAACGGGATACTTCATTATTGTTGGTGGCTGTCACAGGTGTACTGGGGTTGCTTGGGGTTGGTGTGAAGGAAGCACCGTTGTCCTTTGGTGTAGTTGTCTCCTTGTCCAGTTTTTTTTTTGTTTCGATTATAGAGGTTTTAACCTTAAGGTCATTCGCCTCTTCGGGCCAGAAAAACTTTCTGACCCTATGTGCGGGGTTGGGAATCGAACACAGGTGGGCTGCGTGAAAGGCAACGACTTACCCATTACGCTACACCCGTCCCCTCCTTGTCCAGTTTATCACATGGCTTACCGTAGTGAACAGCTTTTTGGCAATATTGACATGTGGCCATCTGATTGTCATAGGTAACAAGTAATTTGCAAGGAATTCTTATATCTTGACCGAAAATCACATAAGAAGGTATAGCCTAAGTGTATGCGTAATCAACGTACACCATTTAGAATACCGGGGAAAAAATTCTTCCACTTTTCTTTTTCGATAGAGAGAATCTCTCCGTATTGGGACATAGTTTTGCGAATATATGAATCGGTGACGCTTGAGGGAAGATCATGCACACGCATTTCTATAGCACTATCTTCCATATATACTGGAATGCTGTACTTAATGTTCTCGTGCTCCACATAGTGCACATTGTTATTGTCTTTTGCGAATTGAATTGCATCCAAATCTTTATAAAACGGGATGTAAACAACATTATTCGTCTTATTGCATTGAAGTAAATGCACACGTTTAATGTCAAGATGCATTTGCTCCTTGAGCAAACCTTCAAGTTCTCGTATCGAAGGTATAATTTCGCACTGCCTGAAGTCAACAACAATTGTATTCTTTCGTGTCGGCGGTAGCTTTTGTTCGTTTGGTTCACTCATTTCGAGGTCGTTCTATTGTTCACTACACAATACTGTACTTGGTTTCTTCTGTCCCGAACGTAAGCGGTTTTGTTTTATCGACTGACTTGGATGAGATGTGAAAGCGAACTGTCAACGCATTATCAACCTCCTACTCTTTGAACGACATGTATCAATCAAAAACACTTGCTCGTAACATACAATTATCACCGAAGGCCTTTTGCAACGTTTCGGCATCAGAAATTTACTTCCACACACAAAATTTATTACTTCAGAAAGACAAACGTATACTAAACACTAAAGAATATTTTTATGTGACACTTGGTACAGATTTCACTGACAGTTATACCAACCTAAAAAAAAAATCGACGAGTAAGGTTTCCGTGCGAAATATAATTCAAAAGTCTTACTATTTTTTACCCACAGCAGTATAACATTTTTTAACACTCTTCGCCCGGAAATTTAATGTAAGACCATAAAACACTTCATTTAAACCAAAGTTTGTGAAAATCGTTCACGCCATCTCTGAGGAAAGTAAGTAAGTAATTGGAAATTGAAATCTTTACACTAATTATATTGTAGATCCGTAACCGAAATTCGGATCAATATGAAATTCAGGAACTTTGTATGGCATCGTAAAACCTTTCATCTAAATCTAAGTATGTGATACTCCGAGAAAAGTTAGTGAACGAAACCGGAAGTCGTATTCGAATAATATTCAGGAATTTTGTGTGATAAGATAAAACGTTAAACCATCTCCGAGAACAGTGTGTTCACAAAAATGTTACACACACGCACACACAAATTTTCTCAGTGATTGCATAACTTTGTTATAGGAAAGACAAACAAGGTCAAGTTCACCATCGAGATGTTACAAAATCTAAGCAGAATATAAAACGAGGCAATTTTGGACTGCAATTTACTGTTCCCTCGTAGATTCAGACCAGACTTCGAACTAACGGGTTGATTTTATTATCAACAAGAAAAAACAAAATTTAAAATAAATAAAAATTTCGAGACGGTAAATCGGCTTTGGTCAGGCAAAGTAACCGTTTACGCTTGGCGAGCATTTCCTATTTCCAGAATAGTGAAACAATTTAAGATTGAATTGAAATTAATCTTGGCGGTAATCCGAACAACAGCCAACTTTTCTGAAGGCTCGTTAAGTGAAGTGAATTTGTAAAGCAAGAAAGAAACTTTCAATTACATTTACTGCAACTTACAGCCCGTATGGTGCGCCTTAATCACGAAAGAAGGGACTGTCTGAAAAAAAAGAAACTTGAAAACTTCTGAGTTTGCTCAATTTCATCGTAAATCTAGTTGATACCCAAAAAATGGTTAGCAGAAGAAAGAAAAACTTCAATGCAGTTTCAAAACCTACTGAGAATATTATTAAAAGGAAAAATGTGTATTGTTTATGTACTAACAGCCTAGCAACTTTTCTGATATATCCAAATAGAGAGCTGTTTGCAAATGATAAAACCAAATTTCAAATCCGTGATTGCATCAGTACCAAATCCTAGAACGTACAAAATCTAGTACAGCTGTTTCAGACATCAAATTGATTAACTCAACGGAGGCCAACGAATTACCCAATCAGCTGATTGCTGCGTCACTTGTTCCTCGAATCTGATTTTGCTAAATTAATTGCAACACTTCCTAGTTGCAATCCATTTACTTCTACACAACGATTATTGAAGTTTATTTTCGATCTTTAAACATATTAGTAAATTGGCATCGATCCATTCGTTGGATCCGTTGTGCCTCACAGACATTCGCGTCCAGGCAGAGAAAATTCGCCACCCAAACACTCTCGTATGTCCAGTGAAAATAAATTAGTGAACGGCAATTTCATTTCAGCCGCTCAACTATCACCGGCCGATGGTAGGTGGAACGGTAATTTAGGTTGGTATGCGGAATGCGACGTCATTGCAGATGCATTATAAATTAGTATCAGATGCTTCAAATAATGTTTCAACCTGCCGGGACAGTTAGCTACTGCATAGCGCAAACTTTGTCATCTTTGTTTGCACTCGGCCTGGATGTGGTTCCATCCCCTTTCGGTGCCCTAATGATGCTTCTAATTATCTACGGCACCTTGCATTAGAAACTTTTTCGTTCTATTTTGCTCTATCGTCAACTTTGTGCAGTAATGGTTAACGATGGTTACATTTACAGAAAAATCAATATTATGTATAATGTAAGAATCAGATTCAATATACAAAAGTCACAGTCTTTGTTATGAAAATATAAATTTTACGACGAAGGTAAGTGGTTTCAGGAGGCAAGGCACTGATCGTATTAGCAGAGTGTCGCAAGCTCGAAACTCGCAATGGAAGGATTTTTGAAGTTAATCAGGCCGTGCCACTTGCATGTACTAACAGATCGGCTGAAAAGTTCGTATCGTTTCTATGAGAGGGCGCCACTAGAATTAAGTCCATACCATTTTCAGTTAGTGCCAACCTTCAAAAGATGCGTGTATAAATTTGACAGCTGTCTGATTATTAGTTTGTGAGATATTGCATTTTGAGTGAAGCTACTTTTGTTATTGTGAAAAAAAATGGAAAAAACGGAATTTCGTGTGTTGATGAAACACTACTTTTTGATGAAAAAAAGTGCCGCCGATACCAAAGAATGGCTTGATGAGTGTTATCCAGACTCTGCACCGGGCGAAGCAACAATTCGTAAGTGGTTTGCAAAATTTCGTACTGGTCATATGAGCACCGAAGACGATGAAACCAGTGGACGTCCAAAAGAGGCTGTTACCGATGAAAACGTGAAAAAATCCACAAAATGATTTTCGATGACCGTAAAGTGAAGTTGATCGAGATAGCTGACACCCTAAAGATATCAAAGGAACGTGTTGGACATATTATTCACGAATATTTGGATATGAGAAAGCTTTGTGCAAAATGGGTGCCGCGTGAGCTCACAATCGATCAAAAACAACAACGAAAAACCATGCTGAAATTAAACGAATTGGGTTTCGAATTGCTCCTTCATACACCGTATTCTCCAGTTTTGGCCCCCAGTGACTTTTTTCTGTTCTCAGACCTCAAGAGAATGCTCGCTGGTAAAAAGTTTAAAAGCAATGAAGAGGTAATCACTGAAAATGAGGCCTATTTTGAGGCAAAGGACAAATCGTACTACAAAAATGGTATCGAAAAGTTGGAAGATCGCTATAATCGCTGTATCGCCTCTGATGGCAATTATGTTGAATAATAAAAACGAATTTTGGCAAAAAAATGTGTGTTTCTATTAAACGATACGAACTCTTCAGCCGAACTGATATACACCAAAAATCGACAGAAAAGTCTGTTGATACAGAAGGTAAATTTTTCGCACCGGAATGTAATACCTAGGCTTTGCTTTGGGGATACACAGAAAAAAATTATGAATCCTGCAGGTGACAGAATTCTACAACTACTAAATTTTTCAAATGACGCAATATTCCACTCGCACAGAATTTTACACTCCGAGTGAAATTTGCACTCGACTACCAAGTGCCACTGTGTGGATTTATATGCATCAATTATTCAATGAACAGATATGAGCTCTGTGGTTCAGTCGAGTAAGCGATGTGCTTGTGATCTAATGTTTTTTGGTTCAAGTCCTGCTGCTGCTATAACGATCTTTTGTTTTTTTATTTCGTATGAATTCAAGCCATGTAATTTTCAAATCACATAATTTTACATGTTCTTGAATAAACATTTGTGTGAAATACGACGCTCCATTTATGTGCATCTTATAAGATGTAAAATCACAAGATTTTTTCGAACTGTGCACTTCATATTATGTTATGAAGTGCACAGTTCGAAAAAATTATACCTAATATCACAAATACTATCACTAGTATTGATTCTGATATTGGATATGGGGTTCTCTCCAAGGTAGCCGACGTAGGGTAAAACGGACGAATTTACGCTGCACAGCTTCAATGCGTTGTACCCCGTTATGGTAACTAGGTGACCACACAACTGCAGAAAACTCCAGAACAGAGCGAACCAGGGCAATATATAAATTTAATTAACTAGACATTGTCAGGATAGATTTTTGATCCATGCTTTTTAAGGCGAGATATTCAATGAACAAGTTGAAAGACGGCGTTTTCAGCTATGCAATTCTTCCTTCAGATAAAAAGACTTTCCCGACCGCTAAAGTCGAACAATCCTTCTGATATTTTCACAGAATAATCGAAACTACGATTTATTAATTTTAGTTTGACGTAAAGCCGCCATAACTAAGTTCAGCTTTTGCAATGACTGAGCGGAAACATATATTGGAGAAGCCAAATGAAAGAAAAACTAACAGAAAAGATGATTTTGTTGGAAAAAGATACACTCAGAGACAGGACTCGAACCTGCGTTCTTATGCATTCCGTGCATACGCACTACCATTTCGCCACTCTGAATCTTGTTTTAGTCACTCTAAAACGCCAGTCAGACACAATAGGTATCGGTCGGGTGACGGCCAGGATGTAGACCATGTTCGATGTACGCGCTATTGTATCTAACCTAATTTTCTAAGAGATTGTCAGTTGGGTTTTTTGATATTCGTCACCGTTTCTGAGAAAATCAGATTTGAAGCGAGAAAATAGCCCTTTAAAACGCCCTAAAACACACTGGCCTCAGCCCTTAATGTCATGAAACATCGCTCAGTATCAAACTGCAGAAAAATGACTACTTTGATGAATCACATAAATATGGACATTTTGAATTGTGGAAAAATCGCAAATAATAAATCAAATATTTAAGAAGCAGTTATTTTTGTCGAAATTTCATTAAAATCTAATTGAAATCGCTTCGCCGGTCGTTTTCTGAATCTTTTTTTGCGAGATCAAAATTATGTTACAAGTGCGAACATCACAAACAAATTTTTTTAGTGGAGATGTTTTCTTTTGCATTTATTTTTCTTTTCTTATTTCGATTCAAAATTAGCATTTATAAAACACCTATTTCCCTGACATGGAACACATTACATTATTTAATGCAACAATAAACCAAAATCCTTTCTATGCACCACGATTGATGACTCGTCAATTCAATCCAGAAGTCTTATGCCAGTTAAATTGTGGCCGATAATTTCGACAATAATTGACAGTTAACAAATTTAGGATTGACGAGATTTTCTGAAATTTTTAAAATATTTTTGCCGCGACAATTACCGTGCAATCTCGGAAATATTTGTATTTCCCAAATAGAAAGGCTATGCAATCACTGCGAAAACCGACTTTTGAACCAACGCCCGGAAAGCCGAATGTCATATACCATTCGACTCAGTTCGTCGAGTACGCAAAATGTATGTGTGGGGTATGTGTGTGTATGAATGTATGTCCAATTTGCACAAACTTAGATTCAAACGAAAGGTCTTATGGTCCCATAGTACGCCTTTGAATTTTATCTTTATCAGACTTCCGGTTTCGGAATTACATGGCGATATGTGCAAATCTATGAGAAAAAGCGCACTCAATTTCCTCGGAAATGTCTAAATCGATTCTTACAAACTAAGATGGAAATAAAAGGCCTTGAAATTCTTTAAAAAGTCCCCGAAATGTTGATCCAAATCCGACTTCCGGTTTCAGTATTACAGCGCGATAAGTGAAAAAATTTCAATTCCATGGGTATTTTTTCAAAATTGTTGGCGAAACGAGGTGAAAATTTTTAGAAAACTGACTAGCAAATTCATCTAGTTGACAAACCTTGTCGGTCTCCGGTTTCCGCTTCCGAACGCACCGGTACTAGTGAATCAAAACTCAAAAAACTGAAATCAATTCTATTCCTCAGCAACGGTCAAACCGATTTTCACAAATCATAATTAAAATTAAAGCTCTCAGTGTCTTAAAAGATACTGTTCAATTTCATCCAGATCCGACATCCGGTTCCGAAATTATAGGGCGATGAGTATCAAAACTTTCAAACTGTCATACAAAGTGATGCAAACTCGGTACGGATCGGTAAGCGCTGGTACGGAAGAAGAAAACACCACCGCTTAGCACACAGTGTACTTTATTCAATGTTGTAAAGCGTGCAGGGTTTCCACATTTTTAAGTCTATATTAACTTGACTTAACTGTTTGAAAATTAAAAAGAAAAATCATCACAGAATCTTCTAACGATGTTTTTGAAAATATAAGTAATATAAGAAAGGCATCATTACACCACTAGGTGGATTTAAAAAGCACTAGATTCGACGCATTCACAAAACAAACTATTGAAAACGATGTTATAAATGTTTCTCATTATGAATTCAATAAATATGAGCTCGAAGTTGCACGAATTCTACAGAAAATGACTAATATTTACAAACAAAATTGAAATTGTTGAATGTTCAGCATATTTGGTATTTATGTTCTAGAATATTTTATTCGCTAAGAAATTGAGATTAGTTGCTTATTGAAGTAGAAATTAATACCATTCCAACTCAGATATCAACATCTCAACAACATGATAGATTCCATAGCTGGCCGCTTCCTAATTCATCGTTGACAAGGAAGAGAGCAAATGTTTATACTTCACCTACCTTACGAAAGAACAACGACTCGTCAGAATTTTCCATTGGTGTCGCGGAGTTAATTGTGCTTCAAGCAAGCGGCGAGACCCCGGAACAAGATATATTGTTTGTTATGAGTTTAAGTCTTTGAGTGCACGTTTATAAAAAAACGAAAAAAAAGATTGACATACTATTACACGATGCCCCTTACTTACTATCGTAAACATATAATATGATAATTGATTCATATCAACCATTGACAAAAAAAAAGAAAATCCTAAAGAACATAATCCGATTCAATTGACACAGAATGATGAATCCAGTGTATCAAATCTTGGCGAATTTATACACCTTTCTAATATTTATCTTCACATGAACGGCAAACCATGATGTGGTAACGAAAGCTTCAGCCCAATTGAGCCCACCTTGTTCTAAGGCTCGTATTCCATCACAACAATCGGAAATCCAATTTCGTTTCCGGGTGCGGGTTTTGTACATCGCGTTATCTTTTCGGCTCCAGTAAGGTACCTTCCGGATGTTATAAATTTTATCCACAAGCCTAAAAGTACCAAACTAAACAACGCACGGTGACTAAAGAGGATTAAAAAAACGCAACTTGAGAACTTGTAGTATTCGCTTCAAATAGAAACTTAAAGGTGACCATCCTACAAATATGATATCACGCTTAAACCATGCATCAACAGATTCCAGATGGCAGCTCGTTGAAGACCGCCCCACTTGCGAAGAGCAATCAAAAACCAGATCAACGGCTAGGTCTGCCAATTTGCAAATTTCAAGAGGCCAAAGCAACTTCGAAAGGTAGGTACTTGAGAAATCGAAATCGTGCAAAATTTCGCTCTAGATCCGATTTAAAACCATTCAGGCATGGGTGACGTAATGCTTAGGGGAAACATATATCGTTAAGTCACCCGTGCGAATTTGGCAGCTCAGTGAAGCGAACGAGAAAAAAAACGAGAGAGAGAAAATCCAAACCAAGGGTAAAGCATTGGCAATGCCCTCTGATTGCTTGTTAGTTATTTATTTCTGCGCTCGAATGTTTGCTTTGAATTAGCATGCGAAGATTTCATAGAGATAGGTTACACTAGAGTGCCTATAACCAGAGTGACGACAGCTGTTCGTTTGAAATGACAGCTTTACTCCAAACACGAACAAACGACCTGTCAATTACTGCGTAAAGCTGACGAAACTGCCAACATCTCGGATTAAATGTTTCGAATTGTTACCAACATTACGGATGAGATGTCGTCACTCTGTTTGTAGGCACCCGAGGATACACGAAATTTTAAGTACGGTAACCGTACCAATAATTATCTTAACTTCACGATTTATCTCACATATTGATAATAATTTGTTAAATATGTCTCTGTCGTTCAATGCATCGAGTCGAATAATGAGATGAAGATTTGACTATTCCTCTTATTGTATTCAGCAAAACAATGTGGTGGTTCGACTTATGAGATAACTATCGGTACAACTACTCTAACCATGTTAATGTTTGATAGGCTATCTAGTTGCAAATGGAGTTCAGCAGAAAACCGACTGAATGCGAAGCTAATTATTCATAACTATGCCGAAACAGTGCATGGATGCTCTTGGTGAGGAGATTGAGGCGCATGCTCAGGCCTAAACTGGACTCACGCTTTCATCTGGGCGAGTAGCATCAAGCAATTTAATTTCGCAGGGCAACTGCGACCTCTGCAATCATTTGTTTGCTCTGTGGAACTAATTGCTAAATAATCTGCATAAAATTCTACGTTCGCTTCGTTAGTTTTTTCGGCATGGAAATTTGAAGGACAACGTCGCTAGCCGTTTCAGTCGTTGCATACGAAATCCGGGTACACCCAAACCTCCGTTTACGAACACTTTTTATACGTAACCTCTTTTTACGTACCTCTTTTTACGAACCAAATCCCAAATAACGTAAACTTTTTTTACGAACCAAATCCCAAATAACGTAAACTTTTTTTACGAACCTACTTCGTAAAAAGAGGTTTTGTCATTCATCGAAAGTGATTTCCGACTCCATGGAAACTACTACAATATTGGTATTTTTGGAACGGGTTTAAAGAGTAGATTCCGGAAAATGATGTTTGAGGTATTTTGGAAATCCAAGATGGCGACTTCCGGTTGATTGATATTCCTTGAAAACCCATACAATATGGATATTTTCGGAACGGAGTTGATGAGTAGATGTCAGAAAACGATGTTTGAGGTAGTTTTGAAATTCACGATGGCGACTTCCGATTTGCTAATATTACTTGAAAACCCTTACAATATGGGTATTTTAGAAACGGGGTTAATGAGTAGATGTCGGAAAATTATGTTTGAAGTGGTTCTGGAATCCAAGATGGCGACTTCCGGTTTGTGGTTATTCCTTGAAAACCCATACAATATGGATATTTTCGGAACGGAGTTGATGAGTAGATGTCAGAAAACGATATTTGAGGTAGTTTTGAAATTCAAGATGGCGACTTCCGGGTTGTTGATATTCCTTGAAAACACTTGCAATATGGGTATTTTCGGAACGGGGTTAATGAGTAGATATCAGAAAACGATTTTTGAGGTAGTTTTGAAATCCAAGATGGCGACTTCCGGTTGATTGATATTCCTTGAAAACCCATACAATATGGATATTTTCGGAACGGAGTTGATGAGTAGATGTCAGAAAACGATGTTTGAGGTAGTTTTGAAATTCAAGATGGCGACTTCCGGTTTGTTAATATTCCTCGAAAACCCTTACGATATGGGTATTTTCGGAACGGGGTTAATGAGTAGATGTCCGAAAATGATGTTTGAGGTGGTTCTGAAATCCAATATGGCGATTTCCGGTTTGTTGATATTCCTTGAAAACCCATACAATATAGGTATTTTCGGAACGGAATTGATGAGTAGATGTCAGAAAATAATGTTTGAGGTAGTTTTGAAATTCAAGATGGCGACTTTCGGTTTGTTGATATTCCTTGAAAACCCATACAATATGGGTATTTTCGGAACGGTATAGTGTTTTAAAGGAATAAAGAGTTAAAGGAAAATGGCAAAAACTTTCAAAAGATAATAATCAACCGGAAGTCACTGTTTTGTATTTCAAGACCACCTCAAATATAATTTTCCGACGTCTACTTTTAAATCTCTTTCCGAAAGTACCCATATTGTAAGGGGTTTCAAGGAATATCAACAAATCGGAAGTTACTATCTTGGATTCAAGAACCACCTCAAACATCGTGTTCTGACATCTACTCATCAATCCCGTTCCGAAAATATCCATATTGTAAGGGTTTTCAAGGAATATCAACAAACCGGAAGTAGCCATCTTGGATTTCAGAACCACTTCAAACATCATTTTCCGACATCTACTCATTAACCCCGTTTCAAAAATACCCATATTGTGGGTTTTCAAGGAATATCAACAAACCGGAAGTAGCCATCTTGAATTTCAAAACTACTTCAAACATCGTTCTCTGACATCTACTCATCAATTCCGTTCCGAAAATACCCATAATGCAAGGGTTTTCAAGGAATATCAACAAACCGGAAGTCGCCATCTTGAATTTCAAAACTACCTCAAAAATCGTTTTCTGATATCTACTCATTAACCCCGTTCCGAAAATACCCATATTGCAAGTGTTTTCAAGGAATATCAACAAACCGGAAGTCGCCATCTTGAATTTCAAAACTACCTCAAATATCGTTTTCTGATACCTACTCATTAACCCCGTTCCGAAAATACCCATAATGCAAGGGTTTTCAAGGAATATCAACAAACCGGAAGTCGCCATCTTGAATTTCAAAACTACCTCAAATATCGTTTTCTGATACCTACTCATTAACCCCGTTCCGAAAATACCCATATTGTAAGGGTTTTCAAGGAATATCAATAAACCGGAAGTCGCCATCTTGAATTTCAAAACTACCTCAAACAACGTTTTCTGACATCTACTCATCAATTCCGTTCCGAAAATACCCATATTGCAAGGGTTTTCAAAAAATATCAACAAACCGGAAGTCGCCATCTTGAATTTCAAAACTACCTCAAACATCGTTTTATGACATCTACTTATCAATTCCGTTCCGAAAATATCCATATTGTAAGGGTTTTCAAGGAATATCAAGAAACCGGAAGTCGTCATCTTGGATTTCAGAACCACTTCAAACATCGTTTTCCGACATCTACTCATCAATTCCGTTCCGAAGATACCCATATTGTTAGGGGTTTTAGGCAATCTCAATAAACCGGAAGCCGCCATCTTGGATTTTGAAACGAACCCAAACATCATTTTCTTGCATTTACTCTTCACATCCGTTCCGAAAATAAACATATGATGCGCGGTTTCCACAATAATCACACAAAACTTTTTTTACGAAGTAAATTCCAAATAACGTAAACTTTTTTTACGAACTACCTCTTTTTACGAACCCCCGTTTAGTTCGTAAATGGAGGTTTCGGTGTACTAGCGACAACAGAACAGATGAAAGGCCAATCTCAAGAGCAACTTTGATGCGGAACAAAAGGTGTACGAAAACGTAAAAGGTGCTTCGTAAACTAGTGCTACAATATGGTTAAATTTTTCAAAGAAGAAAATGTGCGATGGACAAAAAATTTACAGTCGCTCAAAACTTTAAACGGAATTTGGTTTTTACATTCGAAAATGTATAAATTTTGAACTATATTCGATATTTCAACAATTCGGTATTTCAAATATCTGAGACGTACACCGAAACAATGATTCGATACATTTCAACTGCAAAAAAAAACCAAAGGCAATAAATTCCATTCCAAATAAACTGATCTGCATAAAATACCTCGAACTAACATGCAACGTAAGCTGAATGATTGGACCAATTTCCGAGCAACAACTTTTGCTGGAATTGCTGACCTGCGGTTCAGTTTGTTTCGTGTAGACAGCAGGGTACGGAAGAAGATGGTGCTCGTCGTAAAGCGTAAATTTTTATCTGCCCTCTGGGCGATGGAGACAGCGAACCATGTTGTCGACATTGACGACGTTTTATGGCCCGCCGTCATAAGTCCTGTTCACTCTGATTGCCTCGTGGACTTCTGAAGCAGCATCGACGACGGTCATGGCGTGGCCCATCCCGGAGTCCATAAATTCAAACTCACACCGAAATGTCTCCTTCTGCATAAATTACCTGCTAAAAATGAACTTTGCTGCGCACTGAGAATGCTTATTCCGGTGGCATGATTGAAACCGTCCAAGGGTGGACCTTCGAGACTTACTAAGCCAAATTTGTTACCAAATTTCGGCACAAAAGGGTAGTTTGATCAATTGTACCCCGAAGAGCTATAAAATGACGGGCTCAATGTTCATTGGTTATTTTTGTAAATGTATTTTCATTTTTCTCTCTTCTTCCTTCTTACTTCTTCCTTCTTCCTTCTTCCTTCTTCCTTCTTCCTTCTTCCTTCTTCCTTCTTCCTTCTTCCTTCTTCCTTCTTCCTTCTTCCTTCTTCCTTCTTCCTTCTTCCTTCTTCCTTCTTCCTTCTTCCTTCTTCCTTCTTCCTTCTTCCTTCTTCCTTCTTCCTTCTTCCTTCTTCCTTCTTCCTTCTTCCTTCTTCCTTCTTCCTTCTTCCTTCTTCCTTCTTCCTTCTTCCTTCTTCCTTCTTCCTTCTTCCTTCTTCCTTCTTCCTTCTTCCTTCTTCCTTCTTCCTTCTTCCTTCTTCCTTCTTCCTTCTTCCTTCATCCTTCTTCCTTCTTTCATCTTTCTGCACATCAATTCCTGTAATTAGCAGCCGAAAAGGTGACAATATCTGAATCGACTTTCTCCAAATTGGAGAAAACTTTTGTACGATCAATCATACATTTTTCACGAAAACTGCAACTAGATCATATTATTAATCAAAAAACTACCAACTCTGGCTATCCATCAAAAATATTTATTTGTTTTTATGTCTCCTAGATAATTGATGTGGCGCAGCCATATAACCGAAGCCAAGGTGTCTAGGCGCCACCAGATGCACTGACCGCCAACCTGCCGTCGGAAACGGCGGCCTCTCGCATACAAACCTGTATGGGGCGAAGCCACATTAGATTTTTTTTTCATATGCACTCAGCTAACGAACAATACCGGGAACATTTGTCTGGTACATAGATGGTTTGGTTTGAAGCTTAGTAGCTAATAAAGTCATCAATTCCTCTTAGAAATTCCGTTCAGAGGATCATAATTCAATCATAAAAATTCAATCAAAGGAGTAGTCTGTCTGGATTAAACGTGAATGAATTTAGCCGTTATTTTAAATATGGGACATTTTAGAGGTACGATTGAAGATAAACAAAACGGGCGTAATTACTATCATCTTCTCAATTCTCTTTATTTTAAATAAATTCCAATCACGTTATTAAGACAATTTTACGATTCGACGAAATAACCATTTAGATGAAATGGCGTTCGGCGATAGGTCTTTTTTGGGATAACACCAGATCTGGACGTTTCATGCATTTCTAAGATATTTGGCATCAACAAATTCAACACAAAATGCAATACTTTAAGTTTTGCGGTTTTTTTTTCTACGAATTTCCAAAGTTACGCGTTTTTTTACGCGGATTTTCGAAATTGAGTGTTTTTTTTAACGCGGTACGTTTTCCCTGCGTAAAAAGAGAGCTCAGTGTATGACCCTTTCGGCGAAGTGACCCTCACCCGTTTTTTTGGATTATAGAGGTTTTAACCTTAAGGTCATTCGCCTCTTCGGGCCAGAAAAACTTTCTGACCCTATGTGCGGGGTTGGGAATCGAACCCAGGCGGGCTGCGTGAAAAGCATCGACTTACCCATCACACTATACCCGTCCCCGACCCTCACCCGTTGATGACGGGCAACAAGTTTCATTTGAATCGGATTTGCTTTTTCCCGTTTTTTCCCGCAATATATTTTTTCCTGTTTTTATTCAGATTGAAACCAATTTTAAATAAAACTTTATTAGTAGTAAGCCGTTTTTGAATTTCAAGTTTTATCTAGGAAAATCATGGTGTTCAAGAAATCAATTGGGCACTCCGAAAAAACTGTTCTCTGGAAAACACATTAAACACCCTTTCAACAATAAGAAAACAAACTGAAAAATTATTATAATTTTATTATTTTTTCCCATTCTTTTGTTTTAAAATTGTCATTGAAATCAACTAGAAAAGAAAAGCTGAAATCAAAAACAGTTTACATACATTTGCAAAACCTTAATTTTTTCTTCAAACAAGTAATTAATCAAACACTACACAGTTCGAAAAAATCTTGTGATTTTACATCTTATAAGATGCACATCAATGGAGCGTCGTAGTTCATACAAATTTATATTCCAGAACATGTAAAATTGTGTGCTTTGAAAATAACATGTCTTGTATTCGAATGCAATAAAAAACAAAAGATCGATAGAAGCAGCGCGACTTGAGCCGCGAAACATTAGATCACAAGCACATCGGTTACTCAACTGAACCGCAGAGCTCATATCTGTTGATTGAATAATTGATAAATATAAATCCATAAAGCGGCACTTGGTAGCCGAGTGCAAATTACACTCGAAGCATATAAAATTCTGTGCAAGTGGAATATTGCGTCAATTGTAAAATTAAGTAGTTGTGAATTGTATCGTTTTTAGAATTCTGTCACCTGTAAAATTCATATTTCTTTCTGTGTGTAGAATATTATTTTAAAGAGTAAAAGAATTAAATTTGATAAATATGATCTTTCTGGTAGGCGTAGCATTCATTGAGATGTTAAGACATTAAATTTAAGGTATTCAAATTGCTTTTTGGGCATCATTTTTGTTCAATTAACAATTTTTGAGTTGCAAAGATTCGAAGAAAGTGCCTATGAAAACATATTCGTAGTTTTTAAAATCAGCTTTAGATCGATTTCGAGCAAAGCGAATAGTTTGTAATACTGAACATGTGTGCTAGGTAACATCCAGATCAGAGCATGTAAAGTATGATGATGATGATCTATTTCTGGAGTTTATCAATTATCTTCAAATCGTATTGAAATTATTTTCGTAGAAAAAAACAATGATTTTTGCGTTCCAACCCGTTTCGCATATGAAACCTATATATGCAATTTTGTCTACTTTAAATTACACATGGGGCTGAATAGTCCCGGGCCTAACATATAGATGGCGCTAGTTTTTTTTACAGTCACCTTTTTTCAGTTAATACTAACCTTAAAAAGACAGCTGTTAAAATTTCATGTTATTCTATTCATTAGTTTGTGAGTTATTGTGCTTATTTTCAGAACAATGGATCAAAAACAATTTCGCATTTTTATTTTGCACTGCTTTTTGATGGAAAAAATACCGTTCAAGCAAAGCAATGGCTTGAAAAGTGTTATGGAGACTCCGCTCCATCAGAAACAAACGTTGGTTTGCTAACTTCGAATGCGGTCGTAGAGACACCGATGATGCAGAACGCAGTGGACGTCCAAATGAGGCGGTAACACCAGAAAACATATTCACAAACTCGTTTTGAATGATCGAAAAGTGAAGTTGCGTGAGTTAGCTGACATCGTACAGATGCCAAAATAACGTGTTGGTTTTATATTGCATGAGCATTTGACTATGAGAAAGCTCTTTTTAAAGTTGGTTCCGAGTTTGCTCACTGTTGACCTAAAGCGAGAACGTGTTGATGATTCTGAGCAGTGTTTGCCCATGTTTAAACGTAACCAACCGGAATTTTTGCGTCGAGATGTTACAATGGACTCCGGTTCGTCATCTGAATGGATAGCATCTGGTGAACCTCATCCAAAGAGCCCGAAAGCACAATAATCGGCTGTAAAGGCATAGGTATTTTGGGATGTACGTAACGTAATATTTATCGACTATCTTTAGAAAGAAAATACCATAAACAGTGAATATTGTATAGCGTTTGAAGGCTGAAATTGCAAAGAAACGACCACATATGGCAAAGGAAAAAAATTGTTTCATCAAGACAACGAACCGTGTCACAAGTCAATCTAAACAATGGAAAAACTACATGAATTGAACTTCAAATTGCTCCCACATACACCGTATTCGCCAGACTTGGCTCCTAACGACTACTGGCTGTTCGAAAATATAAAAAAATGCTCCTCGGTAAGAAATATCGCACGAATTCTTCGAGGTTATCGCTGAAACTGAGGCCTATTTTGAGATCGTTCTCCAAAAGTGGTATTGAAACGTTAGAGCGGTGTTGGAATGCTTTGCTGTTGATGGAGATTACGTTGATGAATAAAGTTAACCTGAACCAAAAAAAAACGTGTTCTCTTTGTTAGGCCCGGGACTTTTCAGCCCATGTGTTGTCAGATAAAATCATTCCCTCATCATCATCAGAAAGACGGCTCTCTGGATTAAACTATTGATTTAAAATCTGGGATGGAACTTTCCAGAACGCTTATGTGTCAACCGGACAAATTTTTGCGATACCTTTCTGTTTGTTCACAGCGTAAGCGTAAAATTGACAAAAGCTTTTCAATTTCTCTGGTTTTCATTACATAGTTTTATTTGCATGTCATTTTCCAATCTGTTTTTCCCGTTAGATAATTATCAATTTTAAAACTAGCTCAAGACAGCTCTACGTCGTAACAAGACTAAAACACAAATCGCTAAACATTGAGGTCATCGCTCGCTAGTCTGGTTTATGTAATACACCAGTTACTCAATAATTGCTGAGATGCACTTTAGTTATTTATTTTTTTAGAATATATTTTTTATTCAAGCCTATTTGCGTACAAGCTTTACGTGGCCGATTGAGCCGATTTTTTAAATAATTTTTTTTTTAGTTGGATCTCGTTGTCACCCTTTTTCTAGGGGGAGAGGAGCTTCCATTTCCCTCCTGCGAGGATTGAGGGGCACTTCGTTCGTCGTTCGTCTCGTCATCCATTGCCGCATCGATGGTATTGTTGTCGATTTCCGTCTTCTTTTCGTTGCTAGTTGCTGTAGATGCACCTTGTTGTATATTGGTTGCAATTGCTGGTTGGTTGGAGGGTAAGTTGTTAACTGCAGCCGGTGTACTTTGTTCTATAGAGGATACTGATAGTTTCGTTGAAGGGGATGCTTCATTGTTGTTGGTGGCTGTCACAGGTGTACTGGGGTTGTTGGGGTTGGTGTGAAGGAAGCACCGTTGTCCTTTGGTGTAGTTGTCTCCTTGTCCAGTTTATTACATGGTTTACCGTAGTTAACAGCTTTTTGGCAATATTGACATGTGGCCATCTGATTGTCATAAGTAACAAGTGATTTTCACGGAATTCTTGTGTCTTAACCGAAAGTTACATAAGAAGGTACCGGGGAAAAAGTTCTTCCGTTTTTCTTTTTCGATAGAAAGAATCTCTCCGTATTGGGACATAGTTTTGCGAATATAAGTATCGATGACGCTTGAGGGAAGATCATGCACACGCACTTCTATAGCACTATCATCCATATATACTGGAATATTGTACTTAATGTTCTCGTGCTCCACATAGTGCACATTGTTATTGTCTTTTGTGAATTAAATTGCATCCAACTCTTTATAAAACTGGATGTAAAAAACATTATTCGTCTTATTGCATTGAAGTAAATGCACACGTTTAATGTCAAGATGCATTTGCTCCTTAAGCAAACCTTCAAGTTCTCGTATCGAAGGTCGAATTTTGCACTGCCTGAAGTCAACAATAATTGTATTCTTTCGTACCGGCAGTAGCTTTCGTTCGTTTGGTTCACTCATTTCGAGGTCGTTCTATTGTTCACTACACAATACTGTACTTGGTTTCTTCTGTCCCGAACGTAAGCGGTTTTGTTATATCGACTGACTTGGATGAGATGTAAAACCGAACTGAGATGCACTTTAGTTGATGTTGGACAGGTAGCGGTTAGTAAGAGTGTACGTTTACTCTGCCATGTTTGCTTTTATCAAATTAAAAAACTAGCATGCGATGTTTTAATGTGGAACACATTTTTGTTTTCTATATAGATGTGCAAATTAGAAACTTAAGGAAAATACACGTAGAAATGTGGTCAGGTTTTGAACAATTACAGCTCAGTCAATTTTGTATCAATTCTTAATATTATGTCACCATTTGATTGGAAATATTTCTACGTATTGATTTGAATGTTCATAGCCATGTATTTTTAATTGTATATCATTGAAATGTTGATTAATAGCTAGCAGTGTCCTATTTGTCCGCAAAAAAATCTCCGGCATACCGGATTTCCCTGCCATAGTCGACGGTTTTGAAAGAGTAAGCGATATAATAATGAGAAAGCATCACTCAGATTGGTCAATCGATGCAAAAGCGAAGCTGTTGGAAGCACGCGAATCTATAAATAGAAGCGAAATTTCAGCTAACGTTTCAGTCCTACATGTTCCATGTCCCGGGTTGGCGGTTCAATGCATAGGACGCTGGTCTTACAAACCAGTTGTCGCCCCGATCTGGAAGGATTCTTAGTGTCAGTAGGATCCATAGTACTAGCCATGCAATGATTCTGTACAATAAGAATCGGCTGCGAAGTCTGTTGAAACAGAAAGGCCAAATTCCACAAAAAGGAATGTAATGCCAGGACTTTGCTTTTTCAGTCCTACATGTAGCATGCCAGACGTAGGTTGTTGTTAGACAGCAAGACAAAAAGTGCCATAAAAGGATTTGAAGCTTTAATTGGTATGCTCTGATCTTGTGTCATGCAAGATCGGATGAAATTCCATATTATGTCGTTTCACCTGAGAAATTAACAACTAACCCAGGGTAAATTTTGAGTGCATAAGATTAATTTCTAATTTATATAAGATGAACTCGATTGATAATGAGAAAAAGTTTATCGCTTCAACCGAAATCGCAGAGTGGTAGTAATGGTTTATAAACGCTATAAAAATAACTGCTTGCATACAAAACTTGAACACAAGCTTGGCGAAGAGAAGCTTAAATATCGATATCCGTTCGCAAGCATGTACAAACATATAATTGCATACATTTGGGCTACGTCGTCTACAAAACAAATACAAATCACGACAAATAGAGTATATGTTCTGGGTTCGTGTTGTTTTTTCTTTGATAACAGTCTAACGTCAGGTTCAAAACTGACTCGATTTTCAGTATAACAACGTTGAAACGGTTCGAAACTGGCTTCAAACAAACAGTTTGACAGTAATTAGAGTGGAAACTGGGCTAAGTTTGGCATCAAGCGAAAACGACATAAGGTTGCTGTCAGAGTGGAAGTGTTACGCGAAGCGTCGAAACGCGCGTGTGAGTTTGTTCTATTTGTTAAAAGCAAACCTGTCAGAGTGAATACGATGCGCTAACAGTGCTCCGCGCTCACTGACTCTTTTCTAAATTTGACTTTAAACTAATAGAGTTTGTAGGTCATGTTTATTGATGGCCATACAGACCGACTTCGTTTATCCCGATTCACGGACTCCGATTCCAAAAGTTCCTGTAACAGTGGAACACACTTTGTTTTCCCAGAGATGGCCTAACCGATCTGAGAACTGTTTCATTCAGTAGGTTACACAAGTTGCTGTACAGTATATGGTGATGCAGTTCCGGTTCGAATTTCAATACAAGGAAATTCGTAGCAATTAATTTCCTTTAATCAGTTGTGTGAATTTCACCACAAATGTCTCCAATGATTAGAGGAACGATGTCTGTGATTGTTATGAGCAATATGTAAACAAAAATACAGTTAGTAAGAGCAACGCAATTTAGCTTAATCGCCGAATTTCGTTTCCATCAGACCAAAACTTATTCCAAATAACTGAACCTTGCAAAACGTGGTATGCCTTCCGAACTCAAAATTAGTTCAATGAAATCAGTAGCTTTAAACAATGGTCGTAGAACACGAAATACCGCATGTTGCACCATGTCATTCCTCAAACTGATCCCGTAAAATGCATCAGTTCCAGCTGTTTCGTCTGACTCCTACAATGTATATAATCCGCGAGTGTCATAACCAGCCGTACTTTTTTATTATGACTTCTTGCTCTAATTGTGTACCGTTCGAGCACATCCTGCCGTGGCCCGTATTTCGACGACGCGCACGAATTACTCGCGGATTTAATTTTATCTTGCTATAATTTTGTCCCGCTTCCGCAAATCCTACTGGTGCATACCGTGGAGTTTCGCCTTCTAGGTCTTATCGTCTTTCAGTATCTGTCGCAGCAGTGCACAGTGGAATGAAGATGTTAGTTTTGAAATATAAAAAATTACTAGTCAAGTTATCAAATGATTCCATAACCTTTCTATATGAGAAAAGTATCGATTCCGGGAATCAGCTATTAAATCGATTTAATTAAAAATGAATATTGATTTTTGAAATTATTGAATAATCCGCCAGGTTTTGAGTTTATATTGCTCTGTATTCGAAAACATTATCCTCGAACCGAAAGCTTTCGAACTAGTAAGAGATCTTCGTGAAAACTATGCACATTGTAATAAAAAAATAGATTTATCAACAACATTTTTTACCGTTTCGCATAGGTCCCATAACCCACTGTGCAGTTGCGCTAACGAAGGAGTCGGTGGTGAGTTTCCAGTAGTGGCGCACTCGGGCGTCACTGATATGCCACCATCCGTGTCTACCGTCATCATCTTCACCGGTACCGGAAGGATTGTGCCGTAGTGCGATGATATTTAATTTTAATATTATGATTATGGTGGCTTCTTTTGTGAACTAAACGAGCCTGGTGATGATGTTGGTGAATAGTTCAAACAATGAGAAGGATGCGAATTACCACCGTATTTATGTGCGTACACAGTAGATAACCCTTTTGTCGTGGATTCCTCCCGCCTGAGTTGCATTGATAAGATTGAGATGTGATTAAGGTTGGACAAAACTAGAAGATGAGCTAGTAGTAGTTTGCGGCAAGCAATCATATTGACGAACATTAAGAATTTTTAAAAGTACTCAAATTTATGATTGACGGAACAGCACATTATGCGAAAAGTTACTAAAAGTTTTGCAAAGTTTTCCACAGAATAAGATCCATTTTTTAATGAACTGAAGAAAATCTGCATCGTTGCAAAATAATTTTTATTTCATTTAGTACTACCAAATCGTTAAAAAGCAACGAAATTGGTTATACGAAATTCGCTGATTTTCCATTAAAAGTGTGAAATCTTTTCCAAAAATGTGTCCAGATGTAATCCTTGTAGACAGCATAAGGTTTATTCGAAAAAAAATTCATATCCTCAGATTTTCAGCCATTTTTCACTCTGCCGATAGATAGAAGTTTTTCAAAGGCTTGTATGTTTTTGGTTTTGGCAAATTTTTCAAATTTTCCATCGAAAATTTACAAAAACCACCCGCGCGTATGGTACTTGGACGATAGCCTTAAACTCCTAATCCGCGAACATCATAAAATAGCAACGGTTATCCCCCAGATATAAATATTAAAAGGAGTAATAATTACAAACATAGATTTTTTTTTAAATTTATCGTCACACCATTGCTTACCCAACAAAACATGAAACTAGAACTTCTTAACTGTCAACGAGAATTTTTCGACACTTACTCATATCCAAACTGTATGCAAGCCCGAAAAAAAAACATTATATTAGGTGTATAAATAAGTTCATGCTAATTATTTTTCCGAAATTTGAATCTTTGTTTACATACTCAATATTTAAAAAAATTGTCTATCGCTAGCCACTACTTTTTTCCATTTTCCAGGCAATTCACGAATACTCTTTTTGAAAAATTGGACTCAATTTTTTGGCTTCTTCGTAATTGGAAAAGTGCTGGTCAGTCCGGCTATGCTGCATCAACCAGAACAAATAGTAATTGGAATGAGCAATATCTGGGAAATACGGCGGGTGAGGTAATACATCCCATTTTACCGTTTCTAAGTATGTTTTTACCAGTTATGAAACATTTGGATGTAAAATGCAAAATTACTTTGTCGTATCTATCGGTGTATTGTGGTCGTTTTTCTTGCAATGCTCGACTCAAACCCATCAATTGTCATTGGTAGGCCTTTCCTGTGATCCTTTCACTCGGTTTCAGTAGCTCATAATACACCACACTCAGCTGGTTTCACCTTATACAGAGCATAACCTCAAGACCACGAATATTAATTCAGGGGTTAGTCTAATTTTGTACTTAGGGCACATACCCGTTTTTAATTTTGTTCACATTTCGTCTTGGACTCATCAACGCATAGCAGTTCAAATTGAACTGCTTAATGCAAAACTTCCCAATATAATTAGAACCGCTAAGTAGACGTAAAGCTTCTGATATTTGCAGAACACTTTTTGTTTTGCACCGAAGTGCCGAAAGAATTTTGGCGGCTGTTTTCTTCATACTGAAATTATGAAGAAGAACTCCCCGTAAAAATACGTTATTCGTAACAAAATACGACAGCTGAATAACACATACTGATTCTGAAACTATATGACATTAGAATTCCAACGCAAGTTTGGAAAGGTAAATCACTGTAATAGAAATCAAGACACGACTTCAGTCAGAAAATAGCATGATCTTATGTATACATCTATTACTTGCATCATATATATAACTACTTTAACCCTGCAATACGTTGCAATGGATAAACCATGGATCCATCATTATTCGCTTAAGTCGATTGTCAGTTGAACGGACAGTAACTGGAGAAATATTACACTATTGACCAATTGACTGCATAAAACTGCATAAACCAATTCTTAATCCACCTCAAGTCATAAATGAAAACCTATTCTTAATCCACCTAGTGGTGTGATAATGCCTTTCTCTTTCATCGGAACAGTCTCATTTAAAACATTTTTGCCTTTTTACTACGATAATTTCTCACAATAATTTTGGCTCACTTTTGACACCAATTTATCCAGATTGATTCGAGAAGTTCGCAAAAGCACGCTACATCGTTGATGTCACATATTCGGCATCAGTTTTTCAAACCAAGCGCTTGACATTTGCGTTGCCTTTTTGTATGAGCAGAGTGATGATCTTGAGTGAACTTGAAAAATCTCAATACCTGGGATTGTACATGAAATTTCCGAAATCGAAAATTTTTTTTCGATGCCAAAAGTCTTGCAACTGCATGAAACGTCGAGATTTAGTGTCATTTCGAAAATATTCTTTTTTGAAAAATCGACTTTCTAGAACTTAGAAAATAATTTTTCAAATCGAAAATTTTCAAATTTGACCCGCACCCCTTCCCTATATCCGATTTATCTCAAATTTTGTATGGGGACTTTGTTGCAAAGTGCTTAAACTTTTGAGCACTACCGCTTTACGAAATTAGAGGTGATCCCAAAATATGGCCCCTCTTATATTTTTCAAAGCGGTAAAAAACAACGCAACTTGTCGGTCACGTTACTTATATCACCAGAACCAGAAGTCACAGCTATTTGATCTTCGAACTTGATCAACGGCCCAATACTAGCTTGCAAACGAGCCTAAGCTTGCTGAAATCGGATTAGCCATCTCTGAGAAAAGTGTGCGTTAAAAAAATTTGTTAATAGGTACACATTCATACACGCACATAACATTTTCCTATCTCGTCGAGCTGAGTCGATTGGTTTATAACACTATAGATCTCCGAGGCTCCGTTCGATAGACGGGTTTTCCAGCAGTTCTAATACCTTTCTATAGAGAAAGGCAAAAAGTGAAAAAAAAAACGATTGGATTGTTTAACAGTCGAAATTAAGATAAAACGGCTCAGAATTTAGAAGTGAAAAGTTCTTTTTCATAAGAACAATGGACCATGTCACAAGTCGATCGTTACGATGATCATGATTAAAAATTCGAATTGCTACCGTATCCACCATGCTCGCCTGATTTGGCCCCTAGAGAGTATTTTCTGTTGTCAGATTTAAAACGGAAGCTTTTCGGAAAAAGATTTGTATCGAATGAAGAGGTCGGTGCCGAGACTGTAGCGTTTTTTTTCTGCTAAGAAGAAATCGTGGTACACAAATGGTGTAAAGCGTTGGAACGCCGGTAAAACAATCATATGTAGCAAACATTGGTTGGTAAACGACTGGACAATGCGCAATTCAGGCCCCAATGTGGTTCTTAGCCTCTTGTCCAGTAACTCCTATCCCTACCTCCCCGCGGTGCCGGCTGGGGTACGAGCATCCATAGGAAAGATCGGGTAACCAACTCCGGTAGGACCTTGGTCGTATGCTGACAGGGAAGGGGGGACTTGCCTTCTCTTTACAGAGAACGAGCCTACCCGAGCGTCTGTTCCCCATGTTAGGGCGGCTCGAAACAGCGTCTGTTCTCCATGTTAGGAGCGGCTGATTACCGTCCTTGTGTCAGTGTGGGACTCTAAACAGTGCTGACACGATGGCCCTCCGGCGAGACAGGAGGTTGGTGCAGTCCTAACAAGCCGCCCGGAAAACATATGTTACGAACGATCAAGAAGGAAATACGACTCGGAATAATCGGCAAAGACCTACGCAACGAGCAAAGGACTACGATTGGAAGCTTGGTACATGGAACTGCAAATCGCTTGGCTTCCCAGGATACGACCGAATGCTGCAACGTTGGACAAGATGCGGCAGCGCGTGATTGGGTGGCAGCCAATCAGTGATAGAATGTGCGTATTGAAGATCAAGGGCCGTTTCTTCAATTACAGCATCATCAACGTGCACTGCCCACATGAGACGAGACCCGATGACAAGAAGGAAGCATTCTACGCGCAGCTGGAACGAACCTACGACAGCTGTCCACGGCGAGATGTAAAACTCGTCATCGGCGACATGAATGCACAGGTAGGCCGGGAGGCAATGTTCAGGCCCGTGATCGGGCTGGAGAGCCTGCACGCGGTAACAAACGACAACGGTCAACGATGCGTAAACTTTGCAGCCTCCCGAGGAATGGTAGTTCGAAGCACCTTCTTCCCTGGCAAAGATATCCACAAAGCCACCTGGAGATCACCTGATCAACATACGGAAAATCATATCGACCACGTTCTCATCGACGGGCGATTCTTCTCCGACGTCATCAACGTCCGCACTTACCGCAGTGCCAACATCGATTCTGACCACTACCTTGTCGCGGTTTGTATGCGCTCAAAACTATCGACGTCGCACAGGAACGCCGGGACTCAATCTCAAGCAGCTACATAGCATTCGTACTGCAGAAGAATACGCGCAACAACTGGAGTTAGTGCTACCAACGGAAGAGCAGCTTGGCGCGGCGACTCTTGAAGACGGCTGGAGGAACATAAGGTCCGCCGTGAGTAGCACTGCTACAACCGTTCTAGGTACGAGGTTATCGAATCGAGGAAATGACTGGTTTGACGACGAATGTCAGCAGTTGGTCGAAGAGAAGAAAGCAGCAAGGGCGAGGATGCTGCAACACCGCACGATGGCGAACGAGGAACGATACAGACAGGCACGGAACAGACAGAACACTGTTTTCCGGAGGAAAAAGCGCCACCAGGAAGACCAAGAACGCGAAGCGATGGAACAGCTGTACCACGCAAATGACACACGGAAGTTCTATGAAAAGGTGAACCGCTCACGTAAAGGCTACACGCCACAGGCCGAAATGTGCAGTGATATCAGTGGTAACCTTCTCACGAACGAACGTGAGGTGATCGACAGGTGGAAGCAGTACTATGACGAGCATCTGAATGGCGAAGCACAAGATACAGAGAACGGTACAGGAATCAATCTGGGTGCACGCTCAGCCGACGACAGATTCCCAGCCCCTGATCTGTCGGAGATAATTGAGGAGATCGGCAAGCTGAGGAACAACAAAGACGCGGACAATGACCAGTTGCCAGGCGAGCTGCTCAAACATGGAGGAGAGGCACTGGCTAGAGCGCTGCACTGGATGATTTCTAGGATTTGGGAGGAGGAGATTCTACCACAGGAATGGATGGATGGAGTGGTATGCCCCGTCTACAAAAAGGGCGATAAGCTAGACTGTTTACCGCAATTACCGCGCAATCACATTGCTGAACGCCGCCTACAAGGTACTCTCCCAAATCCTTTGCCGTCGTCTATCACCAATAGCTAAGGAATTCGTAGGGCCGTACCAAGCGGGATTTACTGGAGCCCGCGCTACTACGGATCACATATTCGCGATAAGACAAGTACTCCAGAAGTGTCGTGAATACAACGTAACCACGCATCACCTATTCATTGACTTCAAAGCGGCATACGACACAATCGATCGAGAACAGCTATGGCAGATAATGCACGAATACGGTTTCCCGGATAGATAGAGTGATGTGCTACGTCCGAGTATCTGGGACGCTCTCGAGTCCCTTCGAATCTCGGAGAGGGCTACGTCAAGGTGATGGACTTTCTTGTATCTTGTTCAATATTGCCCTGGAAGGTGTGATTCGAAGAGCGAGGATCGACACGAGTGGCACGATCTTCCGAATGTCCGTACAACTTTTTGGCTTCGCTGACGATATTGATATTGTGACACGTAACCTTGAGAAGATGACGGAAACCTACATCGGACTGAAAGCTGAAGCTAGGCGTATCGGACTGGCCATAAATGCGTCGAAAACAAAATACATGAGAGGAAGAGGCTCTAGAGAAGAAACACTAAGCCTCCCACCACGAATATTGATAGACGGTGACGATATCGAGGTGGTTGACGAGTTTGTGTATTTGGGCTCACTGGTGACCGCCGACAATCACACCAGCAGAGAAATACAGAGACGTATTTTGGCAGGGAATCGTGCGTACTTTGGACTCAGAAAAACCCTTCGATCGAGAAAAGTACGCGACCGCACGAAATTCACCATCTACAAAACGCTTATTAGACCGGTTGTTCTCTATGGCCACGAGACCTGGACTATGTTGGCTGAGGACCAACGCGGCCTCAGTGTTTTCGAGAGAAAGGTACTGAGGACCATCTATGGCGGAGTGCATCGTACGGACAGCTAAAATCGGACGTCTACGATGGGCTGGGCATGTCATAAGGATGTCGGATGACAGCCCAGTGAAAATGGTTCTTGAATCTAATCCGACTGGTACAATAAGAAGAGAAGCACAGCGAGCAAGGTGGATCGATCAAGTGGAGGGTGATCTCAGAAGCATCCGTGCATTGAGTGGCTGGCGACGAGCAGCCATGGACCGAGTTATGTGGAGACGTATGCTTGATACAGCAAAGGACACCCCAGGCCTATAGCTGTTAGGTAAGGTAAGTAAACATTGTTCTAGCATTGTATTTCTTTACTCTTCTCGCAATGATTGTACCATTGAAATAGCGTTTCTTGTTTGATATGCTTCATTGTAGTAATATTCGTTAAGCAGAAACCGAAAATGAAACTGCTCAAATTAACCATTAAGCTAGACCGATAGCTGTTCGTAAGGGAATAATAAACACAATTTCAAATGAATCTAATGCTATCGTTTAGAAGTAAATGACCAACACTTAGAAGAATTTCATATTTCTCTAGGAAGTCGACTGCCTAGAGATTTAAAGTTAAGTTGCACATTTAGCATGAAGTACTACTCACAAGTATTATGCGTTTGATTTAATATGCAATTTCAACTGGTTTTTTGATCATTTGAGAGAAATTAACGAGTAGTCCACTAAGCTACGCTTACAATTTCAATATCTGTATGGCATATGAATGATACCAAACAAGTATGATACCCATTGTGTAACTTAAAAAAATATTACAGCAAGTGCATAATCGTCTCCCATCGTACCCCACACCAAAAAAAAAAATAACAAACATGCAGCCTATTATTTCAACATCTATTAAGAATCGGTTATCCTAGAAACCGCTTGGAATTATACTTTCGGAAATTGAATGTCTATCACTGTCATGGTGTAATTCCCTGCGGATATAATAAATGTTATATCAGTTAATTATGTTGCTTGTAAAAAATCGTGAATCGATTTTCATTCTTAGGAAAATGCTTCACCCTTCGAGCTACTCTCTTTCAATTGTAGTCTATTCATTCCATCATCAATACTTTCTTCCTTTCTGAATCATGCTCTTCTTCTGACTGGATTGGGAAAAGTATATTGATTTTCACTAGGAAACACTTCATACCCGTGGTTCTATGTTTTTCCCTGCAATGATGAAGTATTATTTACTTAATTCAAGGAAGATAAGTTTCCCCCCGTTCCAACTCATATCCCGTTGAAATGCAGATGATGCGATAGAGAGCACCTTTTCGTAACAAAACGGAAACCATAGATCCTTTGAAGGAAGCATACATCCGTTGGATGAAAGCGAAGAAATAAATCCACGGAAGCTACTCTATAACACTGCATTAAATCTGGATAAAACTTCATCTTGCATTTCTACATTGACTAAAGCACTGGAGACTGAGCACATCACACCTGGATAGTAAATTTCAGTGCGTAAGTAAATATAATTCAATCCATTAAATCAAATTTATTATTTGACCAGAACACTATTCTAATAAAACACGAGGCGGCGAGTTTGTGACGGTTCGAAGATGACCATTTTTCAAACTCAAAACCATCCACTTTCCCGGTGTACCATCCGGTGACAACATCCGTCCCTTATCCATCCGCTGAACAAGATGGAAAACTGGAACTTCACGCTTGAAGCACGAAATTGAATCAGTGTCTCCATGGGCAGAGTAGAAAATGTGATCCTTCGAAACGCCTAAGCCCAAACACAAGCAAACGCATCTGCTTGTTGAAATATGCTGATGTAAAACGAGTAGAATGAGCACGGTTAATTTACTTCTTATGTGTCCCGGGGCAAACAAATTTGCGAATATCATTTTTTGTTGCGTCATCCTCGCGTTGCCATTAACCATTAGCCAAAGCTCCATTACCAGCAGTTGTCGGAATCTATGCGCCTCACGTCACCTGTTATTTAGGTAAGAGGCTTTCCCGTACATTGTTGGAAGTGTGTTCCTACTCAGCGAACAAACAAGGCAGTATGTCTACGCAATAATGTCTACTTAAAAATTTAAGACCGTCTTGGAAGTACTCTAGTTTCGGAAAATGAATTGGAGAGACACATGCACAGTCCTCGAATAGGAATAAAATAAATTGAAAGCGTCATCACATGAAGAACATGCAGATGCACAGATCTTGATATCATTTGTTTCAAAACGTTCCGAATATCAAGCAATAGCAAGACTCTCTCTCTCCATCGGAGGAATAAAATATTACACAAGAAAAATAAACAACCGAAATCACGAAACTTGTCTTGTGATTTCTTGTTAGGAATCATAGATTCTTTATAGTTTTAATGAGTTGGTCAGAGCAAGTTTCATTTCTACATCGAATAATACTGAACATTCAAAATCCTATAAAATGTGAAAAATTGCTGTTCTTGTTTTCAAAACTAAAAGTGAAAGATTTAACTTATAAGCCACTAAGCAGACGTTTAAACTCTATATAAGAAGTGTAAACTGTTAGGTAGTAATGACAGTTTAATTTGAACTAATATTGTACTGATGAGTTGAAGACGAAATTTAAAAAAAACCTGTTTTAATCCACCTAGTGGTGTAATGATGCCTTTCTCATGTATAATATTGTGGTATCCTATTCAAAAAAATTCTTTTCGATTTTTGAAAGAAACCAAGAGATTGTTCATACAATAACTAGTATAACAGACCGAATAAAACAGTGCTTTGATTGCGTAGGTCCTCCTTAAGAAAACGAAGTGGGTTCACTATCATATGCACTTCCGGCACCGGAACCAGAGAACCGGTATAATCAAAGTCGGTTCGTACGGCCACCAACTAACATGACATACAAACTCTACTAGTACGCACTCTAAATTACGATTTAAATGTTTGTTGCATCCGAAAATATACAGTAATTCTTGGTAGGACCATAAGATCTTTCAATTGACCCTAAGATTGGGAATAACGGTTTAGAGTCCAGTTTGTAACATTTTGTACGGTTTTTATTCCGCCAGTTTAAGTGACGGTGTACAATATTGAACACACTTTACCCTATAACTCCGGAGCCGACAGTCAGATCCGGATGAAATTCAGGAATTCCGGGACCTTAAGACCTTTCATTTGAATCTAAGTTTGTGGAAATCGATCAAACCATCGCTGAGAAAAGTGAGTGAGATCCATTTTGGTATATATGACCACTATTTCCGGTACTTCCGAAACCGGATACCGGGAACCAGGATAGCCGGAATCGGTTTGTTTAGTTGCGTACTGATAATGACTATCGATTTGTGTAGTTTTGAGAACGGTTTAGAAAATTTTTTACGTGTTTTGTTTCGCCAGTTTAAGTGACGGTGTACAATATTGAATACATTTTACCCTATAACTCCGGAACCGGAAGTCGGATCCGGATGAAATTCAGGAATTCCGTATAAAACCGAAAGACCTTTCATTTGAATCTAAGTTTGTGGAAATCGGTCAAACCATCACTGAGAAAAGTGAGTGAGATTGATTTTGGTATATATGACCACTATTTCCGGTGCTTCCGGAACCGGATACCGGCAATCAGGATAGCCGGAATCGGTTCGTTTAGTTGCCTACTGATAATGACTATCGATTTGTGTAGTTTTGAGACTAGTTTAGACATTTTTTTACGTTTTTTTGTTTCGCCGGTTTAAGTGACGGTGTACAATATTGAATACACTTTACCCTATAACTCCGGAACCGGAAGTCGGATCCGGATGAAAATCAGGAATTCCGTATGGGACCGAAAGACCTTTCATTTGAATCTAAGTTTGTGGAAATCGGTCAAACCATCACTGAGAAAAGTGAGTGAGATCCATTTTGGTATATATGACCACCGTTTCCGGTACTTCCGGAACCGGATACCGGCAATCAGGATAGCCGGAATCGGTTTGTTTAGTTGCCAACTGATAATGACTATCGATTTGTGTAGTTTTAAGACCGGTTTAGAAAATTTTTTACGTGTTTTGTTTCGCCGGTTTAAGTGACGGTGTACAATATTGAACACACTTTACCCTATAACTCCGGAACCGAAAGTCGGATCCGGATGAAATTCAGGAATTCCGTATGGGACCACGAGACTTTTCATTTGAATCTAAGTTTGTCAAAATCAGTTCAGCCATTTCCGAGAAAACCTAGTGAGATTATTTGACACACACACAAACACACACACACACACACACACACACACACACACACACACACACACACACACACACACACACACACACACACACACACACACACAGAGACATTGCTCAGCTCGATGAACTGAGTCGAATGGTATATCACACTTGGCCCTCCGGGCCAATTTTCACTAGTCGGTTTTTCAAGTGATTGCATAACCTTTCTATATGAGAAAGGCAAAACAAAAACAAATATGCGCTATTAGCACAAAACGGTTACTCTGTGTCCAAAAAAAGTTTAAGTGCTCTTTCAAAAGCTTGAAACATGTCTTGACTACATGTCAGTTGTGTTAATAAACTTGAAATTACTATGGTCCTACAGAATAATCGATGAAAAATCTTCCTAAATGAAAGTTAAGGTAACACACCGTCTTAAATTCGGCACAGTATTTTTGAATCATACATCAGCAATGGTGTTGCAAACACTCAGCTGAGTGAAGATTCCATATTGAGGCAAGTTCGTGATACTTAAAAGCAATACCAGGATCCTAACTTGTTACCAAAATTATCTTCAAACATGAGATAATCAAAATTTAATCAAATTGTTATAATTTAGATACTGCACGACGGAGCAAAAATGAATTGATGGGAGCGAAGCATAAACTTGACGTCTGCTCAGCGAACTATGCTGAACTGCTAAGTCACGCTTGTAGTTGAATATAAACTACAAAAGCACCGAAAAGTCGAAAACGGAACGTAAAGATCAAGCAGCAAAAACAACATTTGCGACAAGTCTAGTCTATTATAGAGATGGTCGGGTATAGAAATTCTTATACCCGAACCCGACCCGTACCCGAGTGATCAGCAAAAAAAATTACCCGTACCCGACCCGTACCCGATTAAAAATTTAAAACATTACCCGTACCCGACCCGTACCCGGTCAATAATAAAAAAAAATTACCCGTACCCGACCCGTACCCGATAAAAAATAAAAAATTTTACCCGTACCCGACCCGTACCCGATTAAAAATTACCTGTACCCGTACCCGACCCGAATGAGTAGTAAAAAGTTTACCAAAATTCAGGATGGAAAAAATAAAGTGTTTTAGATAGTGAGCTAGATAGAGCGTATCAGGCTCTAGTTTGTAAGTAAAATACATTAAAATGCTTGTGTACATTTGTACATATAAATACACTGTGAAGCATGAATAGATTTCCAATGTCTTTGGAACTTTATACTCATTTACAAATGTCAACAAAACGGGAGTAATATCTACTCAAATTTTTCGAGAAGCTTATTGATCCAAAATGTCGTAATACCCGTTGTATTCAATTTTGGGTAAGTATGGTTTTTACGGAACAGTGCGACTTTTGATCTAATTCTTTAGAACCACAAGTAAGCGTGCTCATTATCTTGACACACAAATAAAAATTCACATTAAAATCACTTGAAAAATCACGAACATCCCCTAAAATTAATAGAGTATCATCGGTTCGTTTACGTGAATTGACCATACATCAAATAATTCACGTGTATTCCCGGTATGAAAAATTCAATTTTGAAAATGGTGAACTGTGAGGTGTAAGTAGTTTGAACATTTGTGAGACATTTTTTATGGTTACATTTTTACCTTTTTTTATAAGTATAAAAAATAGGTATAGAATTCGCTCAAACTTTCGAAAAATTTTCCGAGGCCCGGAGGGCCGAGTGACATATACCAATCGATTCAGCTCAACGAACTGAGCAAATGTCTGTGTGTGTGTGTGTGTGTATGTGTGTGTGTCCGTATGTGTGTTGTCAACTAAGAGGTCGAGATCTCAGAGATGGCTGGACCGATTTTGATCAAACTAGTCGCAAATGAAAGGTCTCCCCGTCACCCAGAACGCTATTGAATGGTTTTGAGATCGGATGTTTACTTTTTGAGTTATATGAAGTTTTATGTCAAAATTTTCAGTTTTTTGACAATATCTGTCACAATTGACCTTGAAACCAGAATGTGTTTTCAGACTTAGATTCCGCACGGTGATAGCTATCCAACAAGCCATAGATTGTTAAAATCCGTCCATTTTTAACGGAGATATCGATATTTTTGGGTAGGACTAGTAGGAGTTTCACGCACTTAGTGATAAAGCGATTTTTCTGAGCAAAGTGAAACACGATTCTTTATACTGTTACATACAATTATTTCTAAGTAACAAAAAGACTGTGTATAGCATCTTTTTTCATGGTAATATGCCTCGAACCGATTTTAGCACGGTTCGTTTTTGGCAACAATAACAATAATCAACGTTCGAATATGATATATATAAACCAGATGATGGCAGCATTTCCGAGTTGAGAACAATGCCATGATTAAATTTATTTAAACTACTTACAGCAATAAATGCTGGAAGAACATAACACCCATATACCATTCGAATCAGTTCGTCGAGATCAGCAAATGTGTGTGTGACAAATAATTTCGCTCAATATTCTCGGAGGTGACTCGACCGTTTTCTACAAATTCTGATTCATCTGAGAAGCCGTATACTCCCAAACAAGCATCCTGAATTTCATTTGGATCCATTTAAAATAATATAACTAATTTTTCTCGTAGATGGCTGAATCGATCTAAGATTCAAATTAAATCTAAGAACCATCTAAGATTCAAATTGAAGGCCTTAAGATCCTATAAAACATCTCGCTTTTTACTCAGATCTGACTTCCGGTTTAGAAGATTCAGGGTGATTAGTATAGAAATGTCTATTCCACGTAAATTAATCAGGTTATCGGGTTTGCAGATTTGGATAATTCATAACCAAATGAACTTATTTCAGTTTTAGTGTTTTTCAATTTTTGATTCAGAAGGTACTACGATTTCTCAAAGATGTCTGCACTGATTTTCAAACATTTTGATTCAAATGTAAACTGTACAGCTCCTTAGGTGAATTTAACTGACTTCGGCTACATCGATTTTCGAATTCTGGTTCCAGTCCGAATCGTTTCTCAAAGCTCACTCGTTTTCTCAAGAAATGCCAACTCGAATTTCAAAAACGAAAATTCAAATTAAAGGACTTACGGTCCCATACAAAATTGGTCAATTTTATCCGATTCTGACTTCCGATTCTAGAATTACAGAGTGATCAAATTTCAAAATTCGAACCGATGTAGAAGGTGACAATTCCAAAAAACTTGAAAGTTGGACTCAAAACTATTGCAATTTATTCGTTTTTGGCCATACGAATTGGTTTGGGTTATGCTGGTTCCTGAATACCGGCTCTGGAAGTACCCTAAATAACTGTAAACTCTGAAGTGAAACTTACGTCGACATTTCATGGAATGTTCAATCAACTGTCACAATTTTAGACTAAATATTACAGGGTAATGAGTGATTAAAATCTCAATTTGCCGCTTGAAATGACGGTCAATAAAATAATGCCCTGAGAACTAAAACACCAAAGAATATTAATGCAAAAACACATGCGGATTGATAAAAAAAGGTATCATCTCACTGCTAGGTGGATTAAGCTCGTTTTTTTTACTACAAAGCAAAATGATTTTGATTTAAATTAATCTATCAAATATGCCCGTTTTGTAAGCCTCACAAACCCACACCAACGATGTTAACGGGAGCTGGTGGTTTTTACAGCCATTGAACTTCTGTTCCACCTCTCTTGGAACCCTCAACGAGTGAACACGGTGAAAATTTGAGCATATCGCGTGAAAAGATTTTCACCCGTACTTTTGCGACTGTCACGCATCGAGATTTTCAGTGAAAAGAAACGTAAACTAACTCGACGTCAACATTTCAAAAGGGCCTAAAGAGTGTAATCGTCACATTATCTCCAAACCATTATTTTCTTTTCATAGATAGTCTGAGTGCAATTGAAGCTATTCGCTCAAACGCTGCTTGCCAAAATGAACCTTTTTTCTTGGGCAAAATAAAACAGTGCCTGGACGTCATATTGAATAATAATTATCAAATCACAATAGTTTGGGTTCCGGCTCATTGCTCCATTCCAGGCAATGAAAGAGCCGATAGTTTAGCTAAACGTGGTGCTATTGAGGGTGAGATTTATGAGAGACCGATTGCTTTCAACGAATTCTATAGCGCGTCTCGCCAAAGAACACTTGCCAGCTGGCAAGCTTCTTGGGATAAAGATGATCTGGGTCGGTGGATGCACTTAATTATTCCTAAAATATCGACAAAGGCATGGTTCAGGGGACTGGATGTGAGTAGAGATTTCATTCGTGTGATGTCCAGACTCATGTCCAATCACTACACGTTAGATGCACATCTCCTTCGAATTGGACTTTCCGAGACTAATCATTGTGCTTGCGGCGAAGGTTACCGCGATATTGACCATGTTGTTCGGACATGCGTGGAGTTTCGTGATGTCAGATCTCAACTAATAAATTCCTTGCGTACCCAAGGTAGACTATCCAATGTCCCAGTTCGCGACATTCTTGCTTGTCGTGACCTTCCATACATGAAACTTCTTTATCATTTCATTAAATCCATTGGAGTTCCAATTTGAATTTTATTTTATGTTAGACTGTTTTCTCTTCCATGAGTTAAACCAATAGCCAACTATAGGATATTGAATATAAGTGGTGAACTGATACAAACAAACCTGAAATAGTTATAAGATCATGTACAAAATAACTGTATTTTATTTAATGTAATTTAAAATAGCAACTCGCTTGATAAAAACAGTGTTTAGATTAACTAATGAGTACCAACATACTAATATGATATTCGAAATGTATTAGGTTTAAACTACTATGTATTGTGGATGCCACGGCGAAGAAAAACTTATGTATATTGCCTATGAAATAAACGTATTTATGAAAAAAAAGGGCCTAAAAACAATTGACAGATTTTCTTTGTTTACTTTCTCTTTCGACTATATCTGCGTTATTATACAAACGTTCGTTACTGTTCAACATGCAAAGTCAGGTACACGGTTGAACACCTTCTTATCGATTGCATCGAACTTCAAGATTTACGTCAATACTACCAACTTCCGTCATCCATCAGGGACGTACTGTCCAACGATCCAGTTGCAGAGAATACTCTATTCAGTTTTCTTAAAGACGCCAACAAGTTTCACGAAATTTAATATCGACCGTTTCCTTTGCTTCAAGTCCACGGCTCAACTGACGGGGATATTTTCCACGTCCTATTGTCAACAAGTACTGCTACAAGAATCACCAGCTCAGTAACATCAAAATCTAATAGGAATTTCATAAATCATAAATAATTGAAGATCGACCAATATGAAATGTAATTTCAATTACCCCCCGGTGAATGACCGATAGGTTAAAACCGGGCTAAAATAAACAACTAACTAACTAACTAACTAACGTTCGTTACATATTTGGTAATGTTTGAAACATGGAGATATTATCTTTCATCCTACACGAATACTTTGTAGGTACACGTGAAAATTAAGGAGATATTCACAAAAGAGAAAGTAAACAAAGAGCAACTCTCATTGGTTTATGTGCCCTTATGAAATGTTGATATCGAACTGGCAATATAGCTCAACTTGCTGTGCCATCAATCGGTGTCATTTCAAGTGAGGTGACACCACCCAAAAGTGAAGAATAAGAAGAACTTCTATGCAGATTTTCTGAAATAAATATTCATGTTTTTATGGGTAGAATCCTAATGATTTATATGTAAATTTTGAAAATCTCCAACCAATATTTAAAATAACAGTTTTCTGGTATCTAAATGTGATATGAGTACTACACTACATTTTATATATAAATCAAATAATTTTTACTGGATTGTGCATTAAACAGCTTTAAAATGGCAGTCCATTAAAACCTACGTGAAAAGTAGGGTCTGACCGCAACATCTTAGAGCTAAGGCAGTGTGTCTTATTAAATATGTTATAAAAAAGTAGGGTGGAAAATATTCACATAACTTTTCACGTAACTATGATTGATCGTTTTTTTTTAAATGAAAAAAAAAATGTTTTTTTCTGGAAAAAGATGCCAGTTTTCAGGTCTGGTTCTAGGCGCGAATGTCAAAACCCCTTGAATCAAATTGTTTATTTTTCGGAACAACTGTTTTGCAATAAAAAATTCTCGTCAACGTGTAAACATATTTATGTGAAGTACAAATGGTCGGGTAATCGATCAGAAAAAAAAATTTACCCGTACCCGACCCGTACCCGAGTGAGTAGTAAATTTTTTTACCCGACCCGACCCGTACCCGAGTAAGCAGTAAATTTTTTTTACCCGTACCCGACCCGTACCCGATTGAAAATAAAATTTTTTACCCGTACCCGACCAAAAACCCGTCGGGTACGGGTACGGGTCGGGTTTCGGGTAAAATACCCGATACCCGACCATCTCTAGTCTATTACATTGAATTCCATTGCCAACTATCCAAACCAAAACTAATATAGATTTCTTTTTATTTGGAATATTCGGAATGACGTTGATATCGTGACACGTTCATATGAATAGATGGTGGAAACATACATCGGACTGAAGCCGAAACTAGCCGTATCGGACTGGCTATAAATGCGGTGAAAACGCAATGCATGCGATGAAGAGGCTGTAAAGAAGTAACACTACGCCTTTGACCACGGGTATTGAAAGACGATAACGATATCGATGTGTTTAACGAGCTCGTGTAAAAATGGTTCTTGTGCCTAATCAGGTTGGCAACGAGCAGCCATAGATCGAAATAAGAACAATGCTTTAAAAAATACTTCCCAGTTGCGTCGATGATTATCTTGATCGAGCCATCTCTTGAAGTTTGGGAACAGATAATAATCCGAGAGAGCCAATGCGGGCAAATAAGAAATTTGAGCCTTGAATCGTTGATTTTAACCTCTGGGGATTTTTCATTTTATGTTTGGCCATTCTACAACGACTTCGGCCTTCAATCGCCCCAATAGTACGCAGTAATTCTCACTGTTGCTAGTTGTTCCTATTTCTAGATAGGCTATCGAATCGAATTGAAACCGATACCACGACCTATACAACTCATCAAACCTCCTTAAGCCACCTTGAAGCACTCGTGATGAATTCAGTTCTATGCCGGACGTTTATTCTGTAATCTGACGAGTAAAATCTGATTAAGCACCACCATGAGCAAACTCGTTTCCGAAGAACGCTCGCGTTCGTTTTTTGGTCCGGAGTCAAAAATACTTTTTTTCCGCAGAATCTCATCCAAAATATAGTGTGTACGCTATATATTTATCCTTGCGACATTTTATAACTTGCGCCATTTCACTTTCCGGTCGGCCAATTCCATTTTTTCTAATGATGTTCTGTGTAACCGCATCTGAGTCTTCCGCTGAGGACTTCTTCGGCTGTAGAGATTCCGCCACCTCAAAATTCTTGATACCAATGTTTCACGGTGCAATATTTGAATTTCATGCCAAAACATCTTGAGAATGGTAACATCTATAAGTATCGGAAAATTTCCTGCTTTTGAACAATAAAATTATATTCTAGTGCTTAAGGGGCGGGTAGGGTCTAACACTTTTAAAAAATCATTTATTATTTTGTTTATATTTTCTTATAATAAAACATTTTCTATGAATTTTCTGTGAAATTTTCAAACCTATTGGAACGAAACTCTGGAAGTTGTGGACCTTTATTTATGGATATCTCATTCTACGAAGAAGCAAGAGCTCGGCGCACAGGCCCAAGATTTCTACTTCGATTGACTTCAAAATTTGACAAAACATTCTTGAAATGTTTCGTTATAATAAATTATAAAAGAAAAAATCTGATTTTTTGAAAATATTAGACCCTACTGACTTCCTGGAGTAATTAATTGTTTCCATTGATTTTATATACAAAAAACTTTAAACGCGTTTTCCTCGACAGCAGGTTTTGAAAGTCCGTGTCCATTGTCATTCAAAAACTACTGCACCATTTTTTCAAATTTTGCACACACTTTCTGCATATAAAAAACCAGACCCAAACGTTTTCTTTTTCGTTGTTTGTTACTTTGGGGAGGTTTAACGGCTACAAAATGCTGTTTTTTTTTCGTGAAAAATCGTAGTTTCCAATTCAAACAACCATCAAAAATTTTAAAAATTAAAATAAAATCAAATAGAAACGTTGGGGTCTATAAAAACTTCTACTCTAATTATGCTGCGTTCATTTATTCACTTCTGATTAGTCTGCGCTGAGATCCAGTGGACACCGCAAATCATGATTTTTAAGAAGCGTACTCAAAAATACTTCTTCACCGACTTATTTCTCTATATTTTTCCACAAAAAAATTACATTATGTTGTTCAAATGATGCTTTCTATCATGTAAAACATTTGAATTTATTTTGTTGAACGATAATTCTGGAAAAATTCCCAAAAAAGATGATTTTTTTCTTCGTTTCTTCCGCACAAATACAAACTTGGCACGGTCGGCAAAGATCGATTTTCAATCAGAGCGTCATCCGTAATTACGAATGCGAAACAAGCGTCTACATGAAATTCCGTTAGAATTTACAAATTGCTATTAGTTCGGAAAAACCATCAAATACTGCTAGACTTACTGATTTGTTCGACACTTACTTCATTATTTCATCTCAATTTTTCCTCATACTTTTGAAATCAACGAAATCAGCTTTGCATTCTACGGAAATGCACTCGACATTATTTAACATGAGCGAAATAAACAATTCGGTTCTTTTGAGAACCATAAATCGATGATTTGATTTTTTGTCCGTAGAAACAATGTTGTTGATAAATAATAATCTATGGTTTATATGTTAGTTGTATTTCTGATCTCGTTTGACCCGCCTTCTTGAACAAAAATATGTAATGACGCAAGTATTTAAAAAGAGCCTTTCTATCCAGCGTCTTGTGCTCGTCAGATACTAGCAAGAGGACTAATGAGAACATTTGCTTTGTACACAGTTCGCAATGAGCAGGTGGTAACTATTTTATGACAATATACTGCATAAAGCTTTGCATTCAATATCACACAATCAATTACCTAACCAAAAGAACTCTCGATGCTCGAAAGTGTGATGGAAACAGTTATGGCATTATCCACATTATTCAAACAGTGATGACTTTATCCACACACCTTTTTTTACTGAACATAAACAATTTACTATATTGCTTTTAATATCTCTTCCGGTATGTACCATAACTTCTGCACCTTCTATTACTGATTCATGAATACCAATTTTTGAAATCAATTCAAGTTATTCCTTGTTTTTGGTCCACGTTTACTTCCATTTTGTTTACATAAAATGAACTTAAGACCTGTTCTCGTTTTTCTAAGAACTCATATTTAAATTCAACTGCCCTTTGAACCACTGTTACAGATATACTCGAACGAAAACGGCTTCGTTCCGGATGGATAATAATCTGCATCAAGACTGTAGGCCGAGAGCCTTTTGTTCGGATCATAAAGCTTGCGAATCTGCCCACTTTACGGAGAACTCCCCGGAACACAGGCCACTTCAGAGCAAATAAACGGAAAAATGATGGCGGTAGACGTCAGTTTCAGATAGGACGGCAGTCAGTTCTCACTATGAAAGAAAGGATTCTCATTATTCTGTAAGCATTGCGAAAATTTTCGCACTGATGATTTCAATTTTAGAGCTCTAGACTCAAGGCTCTCGAAGAAATTAATGAGTTAGTCATCCTAACAGTCAGTTCCGGATTTCAATGCTTATGATGATACGTCTGTTGTAGAATATCGCAAAAATGTGCACAATGTAATAATACAAATATACCGACGTACTTGCTATTTAAGAAAAAAAATGTACTGCAGTGTCGAAAACAAATTACAAGGTATTTCGGATGATATAATAAACAACAATGTGTACGCATTTCATGTTAAGACAAATAATCCGTTTTTCGCCTGATTCTGACAGCCGTACAAATTTTTGTTTCTTCTTTCCAAAGGATTAAACGAAACCCGGTTAAATGAAATTTATTGGGAGTCACACAAAGTGAACCAGCACCGTACTGAGAGAGAGAGAGAGAGAGAGACACTGGCTATCTCCGAGAACTCCTACAATTCGCCAACAGTTACGGTTTCTTCAAGTAAACAACAAACAGTACGTTGCGAAGAACAAACAAGAATAAAACAAATTTGACCCAACTTATCGCTCATTATCAACATAACCCTCTACTTCCAATGCTACATGCATACATATCAACGTCAGACGGACGGGAGTGGGTGTTCATTCGGAAACCATCCTCGCTTTCGCTAGCCACTACAAACCGACCTTTCATTCGTAAACAGAAAAGTTCTGCCAACTTATTTCAGCATGAAAGTATGTGTATGAATGCAAGGCTGTATGTATGTACGTATGTGACCGCAATCGCAGATTCGTTCGTCCTCTTTGTGATACTACGTAGCCAATCCAGTATCCGACATGCCGTCAGCGGTCTGCGAGATCTTCTTCAAGCGCGTATTCCAAACAAGCAAGACAACTTCTACTACATATGTCGTTCTGTCATAGCTTGCTAAGATGATATGTGGTAGTTGGGCGGTAAATCGACAACTCAGCCTGTTCGCAGTTTCGTTTCGTTCTGAAGTAACTTCACTACTTTTCAACTTTCCCTTCTGTGCCAAAACACAACATCACCGCACATAGCAGTAGCGGCCATTGTATGTGTTCTCGGAACCGACAAAATGTCCTGTGAAGGTTTACACGTTTGAAGGTGGGTTTTATGTAGAAAGTGACATCGGTTACATTTGTATCACCATTATCGCATGGTGGAAGAACAGATCCCCAGAGATGCGAGCCGTTTGTGTGTTCGTTTCTGCAAACCACTCTCGCAACAGCGAAGCATGCTGATATGACACTTCGTGTTCAACCATTTCAGTGCATCAGTCCTCACTTACTAGAACAAATGGGCAGCAAGTACTTCCAAAAAACAGAATAATAATGTCCAGATGTAGGGAGAACATAACGCTTTCATCATCGTCATCGGTTGAATTATGTTTTGCAGAAGAGCAAATATACGTTTTATTGAGTAACACAAACGAAGAGAGTTCAACAAAATCAAAGAGCGTGAGAAAGAGAATGTGCCACCTATTTGACTCGCATAATATTATTAGCTCGACAAAAAGAAGCAGAGGAGAGAGCATTGATCCCTCGAGTTTTACTGGACAACTTTTGTTCAAGAGGATGGCATTTCGATTAATCTACATAAAGCAATCTTGATATCTTTGAGTGTGGGTGTTTTCAGATATTTGAAATTATTACAGCTTCATTACTAATTCAACGCTTAACCATTCCACGAAAGATGAGGAAAAAATCGACAGTTGAATGACTCAAATCGGGAGTTTCAGCGTTTCAAAACAATTATCATAACAAGATTATTGTTTTAATTTCTTCGCTATATTACTATACCACTTTTACAAATATGTATATCATGTGCGAACGTCAGAACTTTTACAAATATATCATGTGCGAACAGTAAGAACTGGACCGCATACTGGATAGAACTTAAGGAGTAATTGAAGCTTTGCTGAATGAGAAAATGCTCCTGGAAGCAAGTAAGCAACCAAAGCATCTGTTGAACAAAACTAACAACGCAGTATTCATATCTCAAGCACCAACCACAAGCAACCAAATTCGCAGCGGAAAATAACAATTTGCACAGTCTTGTGCATAAAAACATTCAAACATATCAAAATTGGATAAAAAAGGCGGGTAGGTAATGTCACAGACATAACTGTAGGAAATGAATACGAATAAACTTTGAATGAGTTTGTTTGTGTGAATTAAATCATATTTCTCCTTACCAAAAATTGGGCTAGACTAAACTTCGTCGATTATTCGGGGAACGTTTGATCAATGGATCTATTTTATTCGTGTTAAAGAATGAGTTTAGGTCTAGTTTATAACCGTGCAGATATTTCTTGCTAGGGGTGATGCAGAGAATTCCTCGGTCAATAGCAGCAACAAGTGTTGAACTAACATTCCTTCCCTTCCCATATTGACCTGCATGGGGGTGGCCGTCTACGTTATTGATCAGTCCATATTCTAAGTCAGTTTAGGTTACCCGTTGAGCATGATTTACGACTCCCCAAGTATCATGCATTTGATTCAATATGCAATTTCCACTGGTTTCTGATCATGATCAATCACGAGAAACTCCCGGGCGGTCAACTTAACGCTAAAGCTAATGAATTTCTGAAATTGAATTCCGAACTTAAATTAAGGAACTGAATTCAGTTCCAAAATTTTATTCCAGAATGCAAAATTTTATTCCAGAATTTAGTTCCAGCTTGCAGCTTCTAAATTCTGAAACTAAATTCAATAAGCTAATTCTCAAACAGAATTCAGAAAATAAATTCCGGTTCAGAAGCCAGTTCCAAAATTCAAGTTCGTAGTTCAGATCTAAAATTTAATTCCGGAATCCGAATCTGGAATTCATATAATTTATTTGGTTTCTATATTCGGTAGTTACAGAACCACACACTAAAAAAATTTGAATTTTACTGGTGACTTAATCCCTCATACGATGTAATTCATAAAAACTAACTAAATTTCATTTGTAATGACTGTAGATTAACTTGAATTTTACGGGTGAAACTGTATGAATTTAAATGCACCTTTTATCAACCAAGCAGATGTCAATTGACAGACGTACTTTGCGGTCTAATGATGTAAAATCACAGGGTTTTTTTCAAAGAGTATAATTTTCAGGAACTAAGTTCGGAAGTTGAATTCTAAAACTAAATTCTAAATCTGAAATTATGTTAAGAATTCAGTTTTAGAACTCAATTCCAGAATTCAACCCAAAATTCAACTTCGGAATCCAGATCCAGAATTCATAAGATGATTGCGATTACTGATAATCTTTTGAACCTGCTGTTGGTGGACGTCCAGTTCCGTTTAACGCACAAGAAAAAATGGTTTATCATGATACTCGTCCAGTTGAACATCGAAACTGATATGTGCCTGGCGACCTCAAAACCGTCGTCGCGGGTACGAGAAAGGCAAGCAAGTGTGATAAGCTATTGTCATTGTTTCAAAAAGCTTGAAAATACTAGATTTTTCTGTAATTTGAGATCATTTCACAATGTTGAAAATCTAAGAAATCTTAGCATAAATTGCTTTTTATAAATCTGATGGCATGGAGAAAGAATTAAGTTCATGCGTTTGTATAACTTTAGTAGTCCTACCCATTCTTCCACAGAGCGAACTTTGAAAAGGCTCCGCATAGTAAAGTAAAGCGTGTTTACGTCATAAATTGAAACACAACAATATTTATTTTTTGCAACTTCTATTTCATTTGGGTTCGCCGCATGCAAAAATTCAACTTAATCGGCGAGACAACATTTTTGCTCCCACGATTCGAAGTGATTTTGGGATTTAGTATGAGACGATTCCAGAAATAAACAACAGAAAAGGTGGTGAAGTCAAGATCAACTTTCTACGATTTACGAAGCTTTGCACACGTCTTCAGTATGGCAAACGGTTCGACTGATACCTTATTACTTTGAAATATATGTCTTAATCAATCATTTTCATCAAGAATTTGAATAATACAACTTATCCATTTTTAAAAGGGTACTAACCATAAACTTCAAACTAAGCGGCATTCTGTTAATTTTATGTTTTCGCTACAGTTCCTGAAAAAGCGTTAGAAATTGTCCACAGTGTACATATTTTTCAGAGTTTCCAACCGATTTTATAAAAATCAATCTTGAATCTTCTCGGAACCTTATTTTGAAAATCAATCCGCACGATGAAGAAAACTTGAGAACCAATCAACGCCAATCTATATATATCTCAAAACCACCATGTTATATTTAATTATGTTTCCAAAAGGAAGCCATTCAAAAAAAAATTTCAAAATGTCATGCCAAATGATTCTATACTCAACCTTTCAAGTAACAATTACATCTAGCATCATCGGAAATTGTGTCTAATTTTGGTTTCAAACATTTTTAATTATTTCTATCGGTACAGATGTTCTTAAAGGAAAATGTTCGGGTGAGATGACAGAGATGGCAGAACCGATATTCCCAATCTTAGGTTCAAATGAAAGATCTTATTTGTACGACATGCTAGTTGGTCATACGAACCGACTTATACCTCGGATTCTGGTGTCGGAATAATAGTGGAACTCACTTCTGGCCTAACCGATCAGAGAACTGTTTCATTCTGTATGTTATACTAGTTAATGTACAAACAATCTCTTTGGTTTCTTTCAAGAATCGAAAAGAAAAATTTTGAATAGAATGACACAGTATTATGTTTGGGAACATAGTTGATATGATAAAGGTATCAAGATGGATTAAAACAGGTTTTGTAAATAAACATTGTTTGTTTCATTATTTGTATTTTAATTGTAAAGAGAAGAAAATCCTAAGATGTCAATCTTCGAGGAAAAAAATGCTTGATACGGTTTCTCCGAATCTCGCTTCCGCTCATTCTTAACTAAAGTGAATATTTCTTAGTGAGGTAAATGCGTCTAGTTTTCGATAGACCGGGAAAACGAAGTGAACGCGTATTAAAGGGTTGATAATAAATAACACATGCTGAAAAGTCGGTGATTGCGCTAGTTTTATTGCAGTCACCTTTTTTCCAGTTAATACTAACCTTTAAAAGACAGCTGTTAAAATTTCATGATATTCTATTCATTAGTTTGTGAGTTATTGTGATAAAGACTGCCCTAGAATGTATGGACGCACTTTAATTTCGCTGTAAATAATTCACAAGTGTTACATATTCAAATTTTATTCGATATACTGATAATATTAGACTACAACAACAGAATATTATTCTCAACATTTGCTACTTAGCCATTGTAGACTAGCTGGCGCACCTTCTTGCGAACGTTCCTCATTAAATTCCGTACAGACTTCTTGGCGACAAGTTTTGACACTTTTTTTCCAATCTTTTTCGAACTGATCAATGGTTTCGGCTGCCGAGACATGTTTCCTAAGATGTGCCTTCGTTAATGCCAAAAAATCTCCAATTGGTCGAAATTGTGGGCAATTTGGTGGATTCATGTCTTTCGGGACGAAATAGGACATTTTTGGTAGTATACCATTCTACCGTTGATTTCGAGTAGTGGCAAGAAGCAAGATCTGGCCAGAAGACAACAGGATCCTTGTGGCTTCGAATCATGGGTAGAATTCGTTTTTGTAAACATTCCTTGGTGTATATTTCTCTGTTCATTGAAGCAATGGTGATGAAGGGTTTCGAAATTTTACCGCAGCTACAAATTGCTTGCCAGACCATAGCTTTCTTACCAAATTTTTCGACTTCAATCGATATCTCGGACTGGTGTAACACATGCCCTTTTCGCACCGTATAATATTGTAGTCCCGGCAAGGATTTGTAATCGAGTTTCACGTAGGTTTCGTCGTTCATGATTATGCAGTTAAAATTTACAGCAAGAATCGTATTGTACAGCTTTCGCACCCTCGACCTGAAAGATGCTTCTTGTTTCGGACTACGTTTTGGTTGTTTCTGCTTCTTATAGGTACGAAGATTCAAACGTTCTTTAGCACGAAGAACATTTGACTTCGAAGTGCCCACTTTTCTGGTCACATCCCGAACTGAAACCTCCTTCTTTTGCTCGAACGCCTTCAGTATACGTTTATCAAACTGAAGGTTAGCAGGACCTTTTTTTCGATCCGTTTTCGGTTTATCCTCAAAGGTTTTATCCTCACCGAACTTCCTGATTGCATTTCGCACGGCTTTTTCACTTACTCCTTCCATTTTTGCTATCTTTCTAAGTGACAGTCCGCGTTCTGTGCACCATTTGTACACAATTTTTTCGGCGTTGTTCTGCTGAAAGTTCACGCATTTCAAAACAAACTAATGAAAACGAATAAACAACTGCACAAGTGATTAGAGAACAGTGTAAACAACAGGACGCAGCCATAAAAATTGACAGATTCTGAACCATTGCGAAATGACAGCGGTACTTTTGTTATTTTCAGAACAATTTCGTGTTTCAATTTCACACCATTTCTTGATGGGAAAAAATACGATCCAAGCAAAGCAATTGCTTGAAAAGTGTTATGGAGTCTCCTTTTCATCAGAAACGTTGGCTTGCTGACTTTAAACGTGGTCGTAGAGACACCGATGGTGCAGAACGCAATGCCCGTCGAAATGAGGCGGTAACACCAAAAAACATAAAAAATATCCACAAAGTCGTTATGAATAATCGAAAAGTGAAGTTGCGTTAGTTAGCTGTTATGTTTAAACGTAACAAACCGGATTTTTTTATATGTGACAATGGATGAAAACATGGATTCATGGAAACATGGAATTTTCGTTATGTGACAATGGATGAAACATGGATTCATCACTTCACTCCGGAATCGTCGTCATCTGACTGGACATCAACAGGTGAACCTCGTCCAAAGCGCACGAAAATACAACAGTCGATATAGCATTATCAGAGCGCTTGAAGACTGAAATTGTAAAGAAACGACTGCATAGCAAAGAAAAAAATTTTGTTTCCTCAAGAGAACTCACCGTGGCGCAAGTCAATAAAAACAATGGCGAAACTACATGAATTGAACTTTGAATTTCTACCTTATCCACCGTATTCACCAGATTTGGCTTCCAGCTATCTGAAAAAAAAAAAACGCTCGTGGGCAAGAAATTTCACACGAACGAAAAGGTTATCGTTGACACTAAGGCCAATTTTGAGGCAAAAGCCAAATCGTTCTACAAAAGTGGTATTGATATGTTCGAGCGGCGCTGGAATGATTGCGTTGCTCTTGATGGAGGTTTCGTTGATGAATAAAATTAAGTTCTCTGTGTTAGGCCCGAGACTTTTCAGCCCAACATTCAAACTACTTCAGCCAAACATTCAAAATAGCTTCTCAAAGTTGTCATCCGGTATTACGAACGGATTTTTAATATCCTTCAAAAATTGACAGTGGCTTGTTTTTTGCCGGCAGCACCAGCCCAAAGAAGACCTCCATTGATCCTACGTAATAACTGTTTAAAAGTTTAGGTAAATTTCATTTCTGAAATGCTTTCGCAAAAGTGTTGAAGGGAAAATTATTTTCGGCATCAAAAAAACTTTCTCCTTGAACTTGATGGGAATTCCAAATTAAGAAAATATTTCTTACCGATTTCTTCTTTTCTTTGCAACCAAAATTCGACTGCAAATCCAGTTTTCATCTCCAGTCACAATCCGATACGAAAATAACTTCTTTCTGTATCTTTTTAGTAGCTTTTCACATATACCTACTTATTTTCGTCCAATTCATGTGGTACCCAATTTCCCACTTTTACGCACTTTTTCCCCTTGCTTCAGGTAAAAAGTCATAACCAATATTGTCCGCGATTTCACGTTATTTGACACATTTGCCATATTTTGACTTAAAATACAGCACGAGATAATATTAAACGAGGTCTGTTTCATCAGAATATTGTTACTTTTCGTTAACGTGAAGAAACGTAAAAACGGTTATGTGCCCAAAGCACAAACTTAGGGTAACCCCTAAATGAGAATATTGTTGTCAAATGTCGAAACAACAGAAACAAAACTATGTGTGACAGTTCTGCGAAATTTGTATGAAAAATCGCGAAGCTTGTTTCCGAAGTAACTAAGTCAGTTTGGTGCCTTATAAATTACTAAACAACGAAAAATTCTCAGCTTACTGCAAACCCAAATGAATCAGACAGCTTCGATTTTATCTCTAACATTCAACTGAATATGCCACGCCTGCGATAAATGCAATATTATTCCAGCACGGCATCAAAGAAAGGTTAACCTTGACCAAAGATTCATACTTTCGTCGACCGCCTGCGAGGTTATATGTTTCTCGACGAACGGAGAGAATGAAAGTGTGTATCTCCGGGAGAAAACATAACGCAGAGCACGTAGAAAGCAAACTATGTACCATCGAGAGAAGCATACTTTCTGTCGGAGTAAGTGGCAAACGAGACAGAGAGAGAGAGAGGGAGAGAGCAAACGCGCATAAAACAACGCCGATGTCGATCATTGGACAGACTCCGTGCCTCATAATAGTCTGAGCCATCGTCCTGATCTACCGCGGCGGTTTTGTGCTCCTCGTAGAGTGTTTTCATTAGTGAGTGAGATTCTGCTTCATAGTAATAATTTTTTTTTCTTATCTTGGATTTGAAATCTCTGGAGTGTCATTTTGTAGATCGGATCTACTCCTCACAAGTGGGCTTCGATAGCGGGAGAGTTGTTTTTTTTATCTTTACTAGTACTGTGCAGTCTAGTGTCCGCTGGTGGGAGGCTTTTTCGGCCAAGTGTGAGCGTGGGATGCGGAAAATCCCCGCAGCATCCGATCTTTCATCCGTGCTGGGTTGGGCTCCACTGATGGAGATGTTAGACGTTGAAAATCATAGTTCCGATACCGAGACATGGCTGATTTGATAATACGAATGAGAGTTCAAGGAAATACCAATCCTCTGACGGCGAACAGTGTAGGGCATGCCGACATGACTGCTCGTAATTGAAAGTAATAGGCACTGATGGTAATTGGGTAGGGGAAGCGTGAAGAGTAAACTGGTCTCAATTGATATAATTGGTGAATATAATCGAAAAGTTGCCCTGCTCAGGAGCAGGTTTGTGTACTCGTCGTGGATAGTTTGATGAAGCAAGAATGAAAAGAAATGTTGAGCGAACAACGAAGAAAAGTTCAAGAGAAAACCGTAAAAATGATCTCTGATTTCAATTGAGTGCAATAAAATCAATAAAAGAAATTCTATGTTAAGCATTGAGAGCCGGGAACAGTTCAAATATGGTTTTCTAGAAGTATTGTAATCAAGAGCGGGAATATTAAACGATGTACGTTTTGTGGTGCATTTCCGCAGTCAATTTATATTTATTCGTCAGGCAGGACCCGGTGAAAAGAAAATGCTAGAAAATTATAAAACTTGAGTGCGCTGAAAGAAGGGAACAGCAAAATGAAACTTAATTGTTAACGTGACGATTCTGCTTCGGATGTTTTTATTCCCTAGATTTTCGCAAATTATCTGTCGACTTGAAAAAACAGCACAATCTAGCAATAATCCTAGATAACAAGGATTAAGGGTCCTTGCACAGCAAAAATATTTTGGTGTGATTTACAACGCTTTTTGTTGTCAAACATAAAGTGATAAAGAAAAATCTTATAAGGCGATAGAACCGACGTCGCGCAGTGCCACTCCGTTGATAAAGAGTCAAGGGTTTTTTTTTGTTTGTTAATGATCCAAAGTATTACGTGCAACCCTGTGCCTAACTGTGACCTATGGCTGTTGCAAAGAAGAAATGTTCAGTTGTTAAGCTGTGATTCGTGATTTCTTTTATTGTTGCAGAGTTCTTCCTGTCTACTGTCCGAGAAGCTTCGCTACTGCTGATCCCGCTCAGTACAACAGCACCATTCGAGGAAGGAATCATAAGAAGGTAAATTTATTACTTCATATTTATTACAAAGTTCAGGCGTACTCCGTGTACCGAACGGAACCGTCGATGAAATAAAAACGAACCGAAGCGTAACTGCCCCGTGATGGTGTTTGTAATGGCTTATAACAGGCATGATAAAATTTGTGCATTTCGATAAGTTGGTGAAGATTAATTTTCTATGGAACCCCGATGGGCTGCTAGAAAAGCAGAAAAATCTTCTAAAAAGCAATACCCCTAAAAGAAATTGATGTAATTTTGACTATTTTGTTTATCAATTCTTTCTAATAATTTATTTAACACATTACGCTTCGATTGCTATCCAGTAAACTAAAAGAGGACAATGGTTTACTATTAATGTCCTCGTCCATTGAATCTGTCCTACAGATGTGGTTTTATCTGTCATTTTAGCTTAAGTAGGTGTAGGTGGTGGTTTTGTCGATGAGAGTGTTTTACTGTTGCTAAATTATGCCTCAAAAGTACTGGAATTGTTTGAGACCGGTAAAGGAGTAGCTCAATTGTCCTTGCATACAGACAAATTCTTGTTCTATTTTTTAGCACGGCTTACCATTAGTGGATAACTCGCTGGTCATATTGACATGCAGTCAGCTGATTGTCGTAGGCAACCAGTGATTTAAATGGGAGCCTGGTGTCCTGACCGAATGTTACATAAGAAGGTATTGCTTTCTTTAAGCGCATGCGTAAAAAACGCACGCCTCTCAGGAATTCGGGGGAAATCCTTTTCAATGGGAAAAACATCTCCGTACTGTGACATGGTTCTTCGAATTAAATTATCGTTAGCAAAGGAAGACAGATCAGACGCACACGCACACCTCTGTAGTACTTACTATCCTCTATATACACTCTATATATTTAGAATGGAGATACACTTTGTACTTTGTACTTCAAATTAGAATTATTCATGTGTATGTAATAGTTGTACGTATTACAAGCAAATAAAAATTCCTGTAAGTTTAAAAATGATGTTCTAATTAAAAAGATCAAAAACTGCAAAATTTACATAAAAAATGCAATGTCAGGATACTACATTCCGATGCCGTAATTGACTAAGCGTTCAGGGCCGTTGCATGACTAGATGCCACGATCCTACTACAGCTATGGCATATAAATTGTATATTTCAATTAGAATAACTGTTCATTTAAATTTAGAATAACGTTCGACTTGTACAAACGGCGCAAATCTACAAAAGCCCGGGTTCTTTAGCTTTCATGTCAAAATATCTTGAGAGGGCCTGCTTCTAGAAGAAAGGTCATTATGAGTAAATCTAATTCTTTAAATATGTAAAATTATATTCTGGTGTCTGACAATTTTTTATCCAATTTGTCATTTTTCAAATTCACACTAATCAAATCTGCTCGAAAATGTGATAATTTTTTTTTAATTTTAGCTTTTCAGTGGTTTCTTTTCAAATTTTCGAAAAGTATTCATTTTTTTCATAGTGTAGATATTTTTAAGGGTGTCCTATCAATTTCCTACAACTTCTTCTTGGACACCATCTTTGTACAAGTTACAACTTCTGAGTTACCTCTATTTGAAGAAAGTGCATGCAAAAGTACATACGCCCTTTTTCAAAACGTATCCGCGCAAAATAAATGCTTTATAAAACTGAGAACGTGTGAAAAGTTCCATTTCTGGAATTGTTCTTGTTCTACCGTTAATCTTTCGTTTCTATTCGATTTTTCATTGGTTTTCTTAACGTCGCTAATTTTTTCCAATCATAGCCCGGACAAGTTCTCGCTACGGTTAAAGATTTTTGAATACCTTACACTTCCATTCTAACTGTAGCGATTTCGATCAGAGCAATAAGTTCAATAAGTTCAGCGAAGAAATGTAGCAAAATTCTCTCACGGTTCATGCATTGAGAGACTCGAGTTCTTGTGGCATCTTCTACCGGATTGAAAATGTTGTATACAATATAGATAGCAATATAGCAGCTTCTGTCAAATTTTCGGCAATCACCAACACTGCTTGTGGTAAAAGGAACCTTTCGTATCCAGAAGCACCATAAAGGTTGAAATTTTTAAAACTACTAAGTGGGGGGATTAGTAATGTGTGTTTGAGTGTTAGTTAATGGCGCTATGGGGTCAGTAACATGTCTCAAGTAGCATGTCACTCTGAATTTTATTATGGTAGATAATTTAAACAGATGTTTACTGCCCATACTCGAGAAATAGACAATTCCAATTTCATTTCCAACATGTTTTATATTTTATGCTACATAACGCTGAATTTTTAACGCTTTTTACACATTCAAAAAGAAAATACGTCACTAATATTTTAACATTTCAAAATATTAAATTAATGAAATTTTCACTAAATGGAACTGATATGCTATGATACTTTCTGTACGGGAAAGACAAGAGTTGATAGTTTTTCCACATTTGGTTGAACAAAGCCCCCAATTTTTATTCCAATTTCTGGAAGTATATTAAGGATAGTCTTCATCCACCGTTATGCTAACTCAAAGAGAAGGGTGGGTAATGTCAGAGATATAATTGTATGGCATGAATCCGCAAAAAATCTGACATACCTTATTCACACTTCTAAATCTCGATAATTGTTCTCATAAGTTGATTGGTTGTGCACCTAGATTCTGGAACTGGAATAGAAACCAAACTGATTATTTTATTGTCTGGATTTGTGAGAATAGCGTCGATGCTGTCTATTTCCTATAATTTAATGTAGATGTAATTAAAATAGAGTATGCGAAAATTTTCTATTCAGACTGAAAACCTCCACTGATCATTTTCACTTCCGAATTGCATATATCAACAGATAAGTAATTCTAATAGTAAATTTGTAAACATTTATAGCCATAAAAAGGGCAAACTTTTCAGTGCATTTTTCTACAATGCAAACGACCAGAAGCTGGATGGCGCAATCGCTCTTGTTGTAAGGGGCACTCGCAATGCGAACGTCCCATAGCAAAACTGCTCGCAGTGCGGATTGATTCAATCCTGAAACAATTTTAGTGAAGGGTTTACCATTTACGTGATTTAGTTTGCATTTCACATTTCACAAATGGGGGGTCCTAAAGGCTTGCCAAATAGCAACATACTGAATTTTGATTATTTCATTTTGGATTCGCATATTTCAACTAATGGAACTCTCACTATGCAACAATTTCAGGCTTTCCGAATTGTGAAATTGTCTCTGATATTGAACACTATTCGTTACATTTTTCTCGAAAGCAATGCAGCTGAATGTTGGTTTTGCTTACTCTTATTTGGTGCGAGGTTCGCACTAAGAACGGTGCACTAAATTGCTTATTCTTACTTCCGATTTGCATATTTCAACAGATAAGTAATCCTAATAGTACTTTTGTAAACATTTATAGCCCTTGAAAGGTCGTTGTTTACTTTTCGATGTGTTTTGCACCAATGCAAACGACCAGCAGCTGAATGCTGATGTAATTGCCCTTGTTTCAAACGAAACTGACACTGCGATCGGTGCACAAAACAAAACTGTTCCTCAGCAGGACTGAATACTTGATTCTGTATCTGTTACTGAATTTTGAAAATGAAACTGCATTTAGAAACTGAATTTTTGATACTGTAATTGGAACTGAGCTCTGGACCTTAACTAACTGAAATGATGCACTTGCTTCACTTACTGCTCAGTCAAATAAGGAGTGTATCGATAAGTAGTTAGCAACATTCAAACAGTTATTACTCTGAAATGGCTTATTTTTTTGCATCGTGTTTTGCGGTGACAATTTTGTTTACATGTCAATAACAGCTGCGCAATCGATTGGTTTCGGTACGGTTTATCGTCTCAATGATGAGTCGAATTGATCCGGAAACGCGAAAGAAAATTCTGCACACTTGGTGACATTGGATGATTCAACGGATCAAAGTTCGGAGCTCCCTGTGGTTTGCGGTCGTCGATTTTATTCACGAAGAGCATAATTAACGCCAAGGTGCACGAGGAAGAATGTTTGAAGAAGAGAATGCTGCCACTGTACAGAAAGCATAAGGCTCCTCCTCTCTTCTTTAATATAATCAGTGAAATGCATAAAAATGTAATTTTCTACAATATATCGAAAACTGATGTCAAAATATGTTTTTTTTTCGCTTTTTTATTCAATAATCAATGTTGCTAACTACTTTTCGATACACTCCTTATATCAAACGTTAACCTTTGGTACCTACCTAATATATATGGCAAAAATTGAATGTCGCTTACTACCTCAAAACAGTCGTCTCAGGCACGAGAAAGGCAAACATGCATCATGAGGATTGATACTCACTGATAGCATACATTTTAGAAAACTTTAATTTTGAAATATTTGTGGTTATTTCATACAACTGGAAATTTTATCATAGAATGCTGATCATATTTCCAATGGCATGTAGCAAAAATTATGTTGATACGTTAGATACAACAATCGTCTTTCAGAGGATAAATTTTTCATAGTAAAGTAAGACGTATTCACGTCAAAATAGCTAAAATCGATATGAGACAGATATGCGAATATAGGCAGCTAATTATTTTAAAAAGTTTTTAAATTGCGTGTAATATTATTTTCTAAATATTAATCTTCTGAAAGTATTTCAGTCCTTCATGCTGGCATGAAACAAGGCACGTGCAGTACGGTACACATTCAGAGTACTCTAACCACACTGGGCTACAGTACCCTTTATGCAAACATTCCAACCAAAGCTTCTCAATCCATGCTTTTGTACAAGATACCTAGAAAAATCATTCTAGCATTGAATCAATCTGGTTGTGTGCTGCTCTTCTGGAGTCCGATTGAGGTGCTGTCCTCCCTTCATTGCCCTGGTGGCGCATTTACGGGCGGGTGGGATAAGTGCCGACAGCTAGCGGGATGTAATAGCCTGAAGCGAACATCAGCCACTGCACGATACGAATGGGTGAGTTGATCAGACAAGAACTTTGTTCTGTTCTTTGTTTACTTTCGCGGTCGCGAGATAACCCCGCTTACCAGAGGAATCGTTCGCCGTTCGATAGGGGTGTGCCGAAGAAATGAATTTTTTTGGGAATTTTGCACTGGACGCACATTATTTATTGTTCAATCCGTGTCGATGCCGATGACTCGTGGGTGTTCTGATCGATTTTTTTTCAAAAATAGTTACACCTACGCACTATACATTCAACGTTATTTTTCAAACATCCACACGACACTGTTTATTTATCAGCAAAGTTTATTCGAAGACTGAGCATACCGAACTACAAAAAACTCAATCACGCCGGCGTATTACCCGGCGCATTCCGCGTACGTGCACCTAGAGAACACAGACTTAGTGGGTGAATGGTGAAAGTGCGGAGGAAAAACATTGGTTTCAATTTATTGCGCATTAAAACACAAACACGCTCGGGTTCCATGGAAGCATCATCAGGCAAGGCAAGCAAGAAAGGAGTAGAAATATGATGTGATGTGGACTAAACACAAACACGCACACACACACCGTGCACACATCCATGCTTCGTTTAGATGCCTTTTCAGGAAGTTTCGTTCAGGTTGATCCATTGCGGTAACAAAAAAAATATATACATACACAAAAATCACCCGTGCTGAAGGCCATCAGAACCGAACGACAACACGGCGAACTGCATATTTCGAGCACATAAAACCCCAATTTTACGACCTGTTTTATATTTATTATCATCTAATAGAACCATTTCACCTTCATCATCTTGGTGCCCAGTTTTATGATGGAGCTTTTTCTCCGAGAAAGGTTCGTCAGATTTGGGGTATAGCAAGACATACGGACATCGCATCGATGCATCAGTGTTTAGATGCAATCATTCGATACAGGAACCTATAACATTTTATTCCACAGAATATTTCGCCTTAGGTTCGACGTCAGCCGTGACCGAAAATCTAAGTGATCCTGGTTTAGGTAGAATACTTCCAATTGTTATTTTTTATAGTTTTATCATAATGAAAGAGTGCTACAAACTCCACAATGAGGACGGCAACAAATTGAACAGTACACCTGAACATCACTTTGATAGTCTATTGTCTTGTTCGGAATTAAATGCTGATTATGTAATTTATTTAAATTTCTGTGCAGTCTAATGAAGGATAGGGAGTTTACGTGGAATTTCCCAAATCCATTTTTTTATACCAAATGCCATACAACTTTTTGAAACTTCCGGATCTGGTGTTATAACGAAAACCCTTTTTTAATCCACCTAGTGGTGTAATGATGCCTTTCTCATATTACTTATATTTTCAAAAATATCACGAGAAGATTCTGTGAAGAAGTTTTTTTTCAATCTTGAATAAAATAAGAAACCTTCGCTGGGCAGAGCTTCTATAACTACTAGTGCAACGTGGGCAAGTTGGTGATTTGCTGCACAATTGTTTTAGATATACTTAAAATTGTTCTATAGTGATTTTTTCGGTATTATCGTAAAACTTAACAGGTATAAGTTGCACAACCGATTTTAATATATTTAAAAATCTTTTTGATCATATCTAACATAAAAAACTATTCTAAAACAAGTGTAGAACCTCTTGAAATTTCAATAAGTTACATTTGATACTTGGGAATGAAGTCAACCTATCGAACAGAGACAGCAGATCTCACTCTAGCTAAAGGAACGGATACGAATGGAGGTACCTTCACCCTACATACTGAATAGTTTATATTTACATTTGGTAACTGATTTTTCATTTAAAACTCCAGTCTCCAGTGATTTCGATAGAAGTTCCAGAGAGTTGATTTTCTTGAAGAAAAAATCCGAGATAAAACTAGACCTCAGCGTTTCATACATTTCTAGGTCATCCCGGAAGTATCGGAAATGGTAGTCAGAAACTTCAAAATGGAATTCAATTTCTCATAGATGGATTGACAGAGATTCACAATTTCATATTCATACGAAAGGACTTAATCATGAATTTCTATTTGCTTCCATTCAGATGCAACTACCGCTTCAAGTGACGATGCAAAAATATTAAAAAAAATTTCAAATCGGGATCCGACATTCGGATCCCGAATAACAGGGTGACTATTTTAAAAAGTTTTAACCCGTTATTTAATTGATGGTACAAAAATGGTATAAAACGTTCAAAACGTATTTCACAACCATACATACTCGATTTTTGACATGCTTTGACGTGGTTCGTCGTCAACGCGTTCTCGTTTCTCTTTGAACAACTTGTACCAATCAAAAGCACTTGCTCGCAACATACAATTATCACCGAAGGCCTTTTACAACATTTTGAACGTTTCGCCACCAGAAATTTGATCCACACATAAAATTTAATGGAAATTTTTTGTTCAATAATTTCACTCATAGTAAAAATCATCGATTCACTTTTAATACTTCAGAGAGATAGACCCTAATGAATATGTTAACGTGACACTTGGCACAGATGTCACTGACAGTCACACCACCCTAGAAAAAAAATCTTTCGAAGTCTAACTGCGATTGCAAATGTACAGGGTGTTCTTGACATTTAACTAGCTTGAAGTTATCTGCGAAGGATAGTTTGTGGCTTTTCAATATGAAGTTGAGATCATTGAGGTAGAGTAAAAATATGAATGGTCCTAGGTGACTGCCTTGAGGAACTCAAGAGTTGACAGTGAAAGGCACTGTAATGAAGTCTCCAATTTTCACTGAAATTTTGCGATCAATTAGAGATGACCAATTTAGACTAAGATGAGCCAATTTAGCAACGATCCACTGAATCCAAGTCTAGTGAGTTTTGCTACTGCTATTTGGTGTTTTTTTTTTCAAAGGCCGCAGTGAAATCAGTGTCAACCTGTAGGCGTGCTCGTGCTCGTAGATCGAATTATGAAAGAAGTGTAGCACAGTAAGTTTGTTGTAATTTATCGTTTTGGCGTAAATCCGTGTTGAGTTTTTGAAATGTAGTTGTTGCTATAGTATAAGAACTATAGTTTCAAATAATTTACATACGGCACATACTACCGCAATCTTACGATAATTGGATACATCGGCTTTATTAGCCTTCTTGAAAACTGGGAAAATAAGTGATTTTTTCCCAAATATTTTGAAATGTTCCTAATATCGACCGTGGAATTAGAAGACACTATGAGCACTATTTTTTTAATAATAATGAAGGAATACGTACCATCCGGTTCAGCTTTGGAGGACAATTTCATCTCAATACACGCTTTTTCAAGCACAGCAGTTTAGTCGAAGGGGATCAGGGTCATTTCGCCAAAAGCCATTTTGCCGAATGCCATTTCGCCGAAAACCATTTCGCCGAAAGGGTCATTTCGCCGAATCCTGAAAACGTCTTGAAATCGTAATTAGAATTGATTTAAATTAAAGACAAACGAAAGATGATAGCGTTAACGCCCGTTTTGTTGATCTAACAGTTCGGCTGAAAAGTTCGTATCGTTTAATAGAAATTCACATTTTTATGCCAAAATTCGTTTTTATTATTCAACATAATTGCCATCAGAGGCGATACAGAGATTATAGCGATCTTCCAACTTTTCGATACCATTTTTGTAGTACAATTTGTCCTTTGCCTCGAAATAGGCCTCAGTTTCAGCGATTACCTCTTCATTGCTTCTAAATTTTTTACCAGCGAGCATTCTCTTGAGGTCTGAGAACAGGAAAAAGTCACTGGGAGCCAAATCTGGAGAATACGGTAGATGAGGGAGCAATTCGAAGCTCAATTCGTTCAATTTCAGCATGGTTTTCATCGACTTGTGACATTGTGATTGTGAGCTCTGGTGGCACCCATTTAGCACAAAGCTTTCTCATATCCAAATATTCGTGAATAATATGTCCAACACGTTCCTTTGATATCTTTAGGGTGTCAGCTATCTCGATCAACTTCACTTTACGGTCATTGAAAATCATTTTGTGGATTTTTTTCACGTTTTCATCGGTAACAGTCTCTTTTGGACGGCCACTGCGTTCATCGTCTTCGGTGCTCATATGACCAGTACGAAATTTTGCAAACCACTTACGAATTGTTGCTTCGCCCAGTGCAGAGTCTGGATAACACTCATCAAGCCATTTTTTGGTATCGGCGGCACTTTTTTTCATCGAAAAGTAGTGTTTCATCAACACACGAAATTCCTTTGTTTCCATTTTTTTCACAATAACAAAAGTAGCTTCACTCAAAATGCAATATCTCACAAACTAATAATCAGACAGCTGTAAAATTTATACACGTATCTTTTGAAGGTTGGTACTAACTGAAAATGGTATGGATTTAATTCTAGTGGCGCCCTCTCATAGAAACGATACGAACTTTCAGCCGATCTGTTACCATTGTACTTCTTGAATAATGATTGATTGTTGTACTATTGTAAGATTGATTCACGAACCTCAGAAAGTAGTTCCCAAGAAAACTTGTTGACTATTAGCTACTAAGCATCAAAGCAAGTGCATAGGTATATCTACCAGGTAAATGAAGGTGGTATTTTCCGTTTATAAAGTGAAAATGAAAAAATATCTAATGCGGCTACGCCGCGTCGTTTTGGTTCATGTGCTGTCCGACTTCGCTACCGCTCGTTCGGACCAAACTAGAGCAAAGCAACCTAGCTTTCAGTAGACCGGGTAAACGAGGCGGTTACAGGTTTGTATTCAAGAGGCCAGAAGAAACAGAAGGGAAATTGTACAATTAGTCATCTCATTAGTCGAGTCAGCAAATTATTCCACCTAAAATCAACGAATTACGTTGTCATCGGTCAATGTATGTTTGATTTGGCCCCGAGAAGCAATATTAATGGAAAAATTAACAGAAAAGTTTGCAATACTTCTGTTTTAGTGATGCAAAAAGTTCGATGTGATTGCACCAATTTTCATTTTATCCTTTGAGCCAACGTATTGAACAGAGCTGGTATATCTTACTCTAACTAATGATTTTCCTACATGAGATGAATGGTGAAGCTGAGATGGGTGCGGGAGCAGTTGCCCTAGTTGAGAACAAAGCTGATGGGATTGATCATGATTAAAAAACGAATCTAAAATGTTAGTTATTTTTTCATGGGACTAATGAATCCAAATCATACAAATCACGATAGACTACAGAAAAAACACGTTAATATGATGCCATTTTGAATGCTGTCAGAAAATGGACCAGTAGATGAGAAACTTTTTTTTTCTGAACGAGGTGAATTAAATAATATAAAAAATATAAAGTGAGTTGTTCTATTTTCATCTAACATTAGATTTTAGTGAAACTTCGGTCTCTTTCATAATGCAAATATTGTGAGGTATACTTTCAGTAATGTTAAGGATGGTATATGAAGTGTGACGATTTTTTTGCGCTTTCTTAATAAGAATAAATCTGTCAATATAGAGACGCATCAAATTTATTTTTAGTTTGCTCCTAATTCATATCTGAGTCTCAGATTATTTGGAAAGTAATCCTAATCTTTATTCTGAGCAACGATCTCGAAGTTATGGATTGATGAGCGTGGTTAACTAAAAATTCAACTCTAGAACTCGTTTCTTTTTTATTACTTTTTACACTTTGTCGTTGATAAAACTTTTCCGAACTGTTGGATCCAATCCCAGCGTGCCCGTCTTGTTTCTGTTCCCGTGAATTTATTGTCTCCAAAATGGCATAATATTCGTTTAGCAAATTGATGCTCGTTTAATCCAATCTGGCGATGACTCGACAACCAATTTCTATGTTTCGAAAGAATTGCTCGTATCACTCTCAAGGCATAGAGGCGACGCCACTTCGTCGTCTCCAATAATCACAGCATGGTGCCGTCCATCCTCCGAAGGGATCCAACGTAAATTGAAAGCAACACCGAAACTCCCTGCGGGAATCGATACCAAAAGCAGACCTGGGCTGACAGTGCAAGAAATGAAATTACTGATCGAAAATTAAAAATAAATTCAATTTTCTAAATAGCGGATTCGTTCAACCTTCCTCCAATGCACGACGATCCTACCAAACCCGCATGGAATAGATGTGTTTTTCATTCGTTCGCGTTTTTTCTGCTGCGCCGTCGTTGTAACAAATACTATGCCGAGCGTCGTTTGCGGAACTGGGTGAATGCAAACAGGGCAATAGAGAATTCATTTGCCGGAAGGGTACAAGTTTCCAGTCGTCGTCGTCGTTGTCGTCGCCGAGTTTCTCTTAGCATAATAGGAAGCGGGAAAAATCGTTTCGTATTCGGAACCCCATACTTACCTCGCTGCCGGTGGAATCAGATTCTCAGTCAATGACAGACGCTCGAGTAGGAGCAGTCGTCGTCCTGAGGGCGTAACCGTCAAGAGTAGAAGAGGAAAATACTGACTCACTTACAATTTCGCCGACACGACGAAATGGATTTTCTCCCGGGAAGGATCGAGTTCATGCAAAGTAGAGTGGGAAGCGGGAGCAAATAAATTTAGGGAACATCCCTGGGATATAACTTTCCTAGCGCCACCAGGAACTCGAAGAAATGTCGATATGTCGATGAATTTGTGAGAAGCAGCTTTGGAACTAAGCCAACAAATTATACAGAGTCAATATTTAGCATGAATATTTTCTTTATATAAGAGACAAGTCGTCTGTACAAGGACGTTCAAACTAGCGGTATAAAGGCGTCATTGATGAAGGTTTATTCCTATGGACAGTATCAGAGTCAGTCAGTCAGTTATTACGCTTACCGAATGAATAAAAATACATCATGTTTCATCGACGGAAACGCGGAAAAAATACATTGCAATTCATTATTCACGCCTGAATTGTATTTGCTTAAATTGGCAAGAAGATACGCAAAACTGACGTGCGGATTTCACTTTACTAGGTGGAGTGAAAAGTGAGCCCGTTGGAAATTAAAGAAATGTCCTTAATTTTTTTTTTAGTTTTATTCTATGCAGTTCTTCTTCAGATTGATACACTTATTCCAGCGATATTCGAACTTTTCGAAGGCCATTGAAAAGTGTTTTTCGTAAGGTTGACAAAACACTTCTCCGCAGCTTCAAAGATCTCCTGGCGTGAGTTAAATGTTTTCATTGTTCGAGGTTTGGAAACAGATAATTGTGCGAAAATCCAAAACTGGAGAATAAGGTGAAGAATTCTTGTCGCTGATCATGGGTCGATGTAGCTCACGAATAGTATACCATGCCACCCAGAAAATTTCATTCTGCTTATTGGTGTGTAATATTGGATCAAGATTTCATCAACAGTTGACAATTGGCGCCAAAAGTTCGCTCGATCCTAAACCCGCTTGACCAAATACGCATCCGAAGTACACTCGCGTATGGACCAAAATTCCGGAGCCATTATGCGCAGCACTCAGTATCAGAACAGGTTTCTCATATGCAGTAAATATAATGTGTGCACTCAATATAAGCCCTAAATGTAATGTCACCTTAAATGTAATGTGTGCACTCAATATAAGCCCTTGTGGCATTTGCTAGCTCACGCTGCTTTTCTAGTTGTTTAATTATTTTCACTTTTTCGCTATCTCATGTTACCATCTAGAGATTTCCAATCTGTCTTCCGTTAGGCTGATTAGCTAAGTAATTGATTATTTCATGTCATAACGAATTTTAATAAGTCCGACAGCCCCTCAGCTTCTCCTAAGCCCGAAACTGCCGGGCGAGGCATGTGCAGGTGGAAACCCTGAGACGGCCCAGAAAGAGTCAATTACAGGGTTCTGTACAGTAATTTCATTGATGACAGGATTGACTCACTGAACTTATTTATCGCTCTTCAAAAGTGGCATTTTCGCAAACAATACAAAACTACGAAATGTATCAAAAACGGAAAATAGCTTTCATGGCTGAAAAATGACATGCAAAGTGTTTCAACTAAATTTCTCGGTTGCTCGGAAAGATTCATGTTAATCAAAGGACAAAACACCAAAACAAAACACTAATAGCTTTCGTGAATGCTTCTCCATCGTATTCCCAAAACTCTAATACATCATTTTTATGGGAGAGTTTGTCTGACTCCATGTTAATCCCTTCGGGTTTTTTTGGTCAATTCTCATTCTGGATCTCCTACAACGGCCGAGATTGACCGGTCTATTCTACGTTAAACGTTGGATGGTTCAGCATATCGAAGCACATGCCGAGACGATAATCTCCAAGGGACAAGGATAATAAATGAGATTGGATGACGCAGACAAAGAAAGGAGGTATGAACTGTATTCGTTGCCAGGGTAGTGAACCGTCAATGGGGCCGACGGGAGGCGACGCACGGTTAGCAGCGAATATTGTCCTTTTTGACTCGGAATATGATGGTGCATAAAATAATATGTTTCAGATTACTGAACTTTTTTTTTTTTGGTGCCGAAATGAACAAAAAGGTCAGAAACTTTTTTTTCCTGAGATGCGATACTCCGCTGTCAGTTATTTGCAGGCATTTTAAAAGGTTACCATTATGGCACAACGGTCACTGCCGTGAGGTATCAGGATCGATTTTCCATTCAATTTCACAATGCCATCGGTAGAAATGGTCACTTTTGATGGGTAATACAAGCACTAGGGGAGCAATCTGTGTGCGAAAATATGGTCTCATTTCTGCGCAACAAATTGCTACGTTATGCTAAAATTTTCCAGCTCAAAATCTGATCGTGAGAACGTTCAAAAGTACGGTCCCATTGCTTCGGTCTGTGTTCGTTAAATCTCGCTACCGGCGTATTGTGCCAATGAAAAACTACTGTGTTTGCCAGATTAGTTGAATCATTTAAAATTCATGGAAAAACAAACGCATATCCATAAAATGTACTACCCGTATTTACGTTCCCAAGGCTCCGCACTAGCACTGTGAAAGTAATTAAAATACGTATACCGTATCAAGCCAGGATGCTGACGGAGAATTTATTATGGTAATTTTTCATAGCGCTTCAACAAGCTTCACCCAAGCTGCAGGATAGTGTATTGTAGTGATTTAGAAATGATGTGAATCCGAGTAATGAAAAGATACCCAACCAACACACCAATTTACTTTTATAAACCAGAGGACGTTCAAAGAATACTTGTCAATTTCCTTTTCCTTTTTGCGGTGATTTTGTGTTGGGATTGTTGAAATCAGACCGTTCAATTCTGTATCCATCCCAAGACCTCCTGCACGTCCAAGTGCATTAGATTTATCTCTTTGCTCGACTTCAATTCGACTGGATTGCACCTAAAAAGCATTTCCTGATTTAAACGGTAGCGATCATTAACCAATCATTATCTCAATCAGCAGTAACAAAGGCATTGCTAATTCAGTTAATATTCCATATGATTTGACAAAAAATGTTGACTGGATTAAATACCAAAGTAGTATCTCAAGTACTTTGAACTCAATGGAAGAGCTTCCCTCCACTTGAAGAATATGACTTCCTCGTTTGTTCGATTCTGGAGGCCGCAGAACAATCACAAACCAAACGATTTCTCGGTCCATCGTCTAACAGAAGACCTCCAATCCCTTGGTGGGACAAAGAGTGCGCAGATGCTAAACACGCGAAACAAAATGCTTCCAAGACGTTTTTAGAACGAGGAGGAGGAACTCCTCAGAATTTTGAAAAATTCTTGGTTTTAGAAACCATGTACAAGAACATACTTCGGGTCAAGAAATGCAGCTATTGGAGACATTTTGTGGAAGGTTTGTCAAGAGAAACCTCAATTAGCACTCTTTGGAATATGGCCAGACGAATGAGGAATCGTAACATAGGAAATGAGAGTGAGGAATACTCGAACCGATGAATATTTCATTTTGCGAGGAAAGTTTGTCCAGATTAGGGAATCTTTTCCAAATAATGGTTCCGTTGATAGCCCCTTTGCAATGATGGAATTTTCCATAGCACTCATGTCTTGTAACAGTAACGCTCCTGGGTTGGACAGAATTAAATTCAACTTGGTGAAGAATCTGCCCGACCTCGCAAAAAGACGTTTGTTGGAATTGTTCAACAAGTTTCTTGAGCAAAAGTTGAAAGTTGGGTCGAGACGAACGGTTTGTTGTCAGATACTCAGTTTGGCTTCCGTAGAAGAAAAAAGGGACGAATGATTGCCTTGCATTACTATCGTTTGACATCAAAATTGCCTTCGCTCAAAAACAACAAATGGCATCTGTATTTTTAGACATTAAAGGAGCATTTGATTCAGTTTCCATTGATGTTCTTTCAGACAAACTCCATCACCATGGGCTCCCAGCGGTTATAAATAATTATTTGCACAACCTTTTGTCAGAGATGTGCATGTATTTTTCACATGACGATTTGCAAAATTCAGAATTAGCAACATGGGTCTTCCGCAAGGCTCATGCCTCAGTCCGCCCCTCTATAATTTTTACGTGAATGACATTGACAGCTGTCTAGTAACCCCACGTACACTAAGACAATTGGCAGATGATGGCGTGGTTTCAGTTACTGGACCCAAAGCTGTTGATTTGCAAAAACCATTGCAAGATACCTTAGATAACTTGTCCGTTTGGGTTGTTCATCTGGGTATTGAATTCTCTGCGGAGAAAACTGAGCTGATCGTCTTTTCAAGAAAGCATGATCCCGCGCAGCTTCAGATTCATATGATGGGAAGAATGATCCAAAAGGTTTTGACTTTCAAATACCTCGGGGTGTGGTTTGGTTCCAAATGCACGTGGGGAGGACACATTAGGTATCTGATAACAAAATGCCAACAAAGAGTAAATTTTCTTCGAACAATAACATGATCTTGATGGGGTGCTCATCCGGAAGATTTAATAAAATTGTATCAGACAACGACACTTTCAGTGATGGAATATGGATGCGTTTGCTTTCGTTCTGCTGCAAACTCTCATATTATCAAACTGGGGCGAATTCAGTATCATTGTTTGCGAATTGATTTAGGCTGCATGCATTCGACACATACAATGAGTCTTGAAGTTTTGGCGGGAGTTCTTCCATTGAAAGATCGTTGATTCTGTGATTTCACATCTTAGTAGATGCAAATAAATGGAGTGTTGCAGTTCACGCAAATTTACGTGCAAGAACATTTAATATTGTGTCTACAATTCCATGCCATAAAAAATTCACTGAAATAGAAAAAATGAACACTGATAGCGACCGCCGCGACTTGAACCCAAAATCATTACATCACAAAGTACGTCCGTTAATCGACTGAGCCACAGAAGCATACATCTGTTTAGCTGGTAAAAGATGCATTTAAATTCATACAGTCGCACCTGTTAGCCGAACACAAGTTACAGTCGAAACCAGTGAAATTCATGCTAATCTAACATTAAGTCATTACAAATGAAATTTTCCTTCATTTGAAAAATTAGGTCTTTATGAATTACATCGTATAAGGGATTAAGTCACATGTAAAATCCATTTTTTTTGTATTTATTTTGAATTTTTTTTTTTTATTCAATAATATAATATAATATTAAGGCACACTGCTTAAGCTCTAAGATGCCAAGGGTATTTACTAATCTTAATTATCGTCTAACTTAAAACTAGAGTAGTATCATTATGTAATATAGAATCTGGCGATCGGTAGTGGCCGGTGAATTGAATTTAGGATGAGATGATTCCAGATGGCGATGGTAATTTTCTATGTTGGCCGCATTCTTCGGTCCGTGAGGGTCCGCGGGAAACACCCCCAGGCTACGAAGGCCCGGCGGGTGGCCCGCATGCTGGTCATTGACTGGAGCGGTCTTCCGGTGATGGTGATGTTACGGAAGAGAATGAAAAAAAGAAGTAAATATTGTGGGAAACGGGGTAAAAAAGGGGTGTGGGAACAAAATGTTTGAAAACGACAGAGATCTAATTAGTTGCCATCGAGATGGTGAAAAAACAGGGAAAGGGGAACGAAAAAGTTAGTGACAAAAAAAAAAAAGATCTTGTTAATTCCAATGAAGATGGTGAACAGGGACGGGGATCGAGAGAATCGGGCGGATGTTAGTGTCGAACCTGTAGGTGGAGATTATATTTTCTGAGCGAGGAATAACACATTACACTTGTATATCAATGTGTTTGAGGTACTGGTATATGAGAAGCATATATGAACTATCCCGACTCGCCAACACATCCCGAACCGGCACCTCAGGCGGTCTACCTCGGGCCCTGAGGGATTCCAGTAGCTTCGACCTGGCGTCACGATACTCTACGCACGACCACACGACATGCTCGATGTCCTGATAACCGTCGCCACAGGTGCAGAGCCCGTTCTCCACGATCCCGATACGCCGGAGATGTGCGTTGAATGTATAGTGATTTGACATGAGCCGTGACATAACGCGAATGAAATCACGACTCATGTTCATCCCCTTGAACCAAGGTTTCGTCGATACCTTAGGGATAATGGAGTGTAGCCATCGTCCCAGTTCGTCATTCGTCCATGAAGTTTGCCAACTTTCGAGAGTTTTCTGACGAGAAATACTGAAAAATTCATTGAAGCAGATTGGTCTTTCATAAATATCACCTTCCAATGCGCCCACTTTAGCCAATAAGTCTGCCTTTTCATTGCCCGGAATGGAACAATGCGAAGGGACCCAGACTAACGATATTAAATAAGACCGTTCAGATAAAGTTCTCAAATGTTCTCGTATTTTCCCCAGGAAATATGGGGGATACTTTCCTGGCTTCATTGCCCGGAGAGCTTCTATTGAACTTAGACTGTCCGTGACAATGAAGTAATGGTCTTTGGGCATGGTTTCAATGATCTCGAGGGTGTACTGAATAGCAGCTAATTCTGCGACGTAAACTGAAGCCGGATCACTGAGTTTGTAAGAAGCGGTGATGTTTTGATTGAAGATGCCGAAGCCTGTGGACTCGTTGATGTTTGATCCGTCAGTGTAAAACACCTTTTCACAGTTGACTGTTCTAAATTTATTATAAAAAATATTTGGGGCCACTTGAGGGCGCACGTGATCCGGAATTCCACGAATTTCTTCTCTCATGGATGTGTCGAAAAACACAGTAGAATCAGAAGTATCCAAGAAATGAGCACGGTTGGAAACAAACGAAGAAGGATTAATATTCTGAGCCATGTAACCAAAATACAAGGACATAAAACGGGTTTGAGAGTTAAGCTCAACTAACCTTTCGAAGTTTTCAATCACCAGAGGATTCAAAATGTCGCATCGAATGAGCAAACGATATGAGAGATCCCAGAACCGGTTTTTCAGTGGAAGAACGCCTGCCAGCACTTCGAGGCTCATCGTATGAGTCGATTGCATGCAACCCAAGGCAATACGCAAACAACGATACTGAATTCTTTCCAGCTTGATGAAATGAGTGTTCGCCACTGATCGGAAGCAGAAGCATCCGTATTCCATCACGGACAATATCGTTGTTTGATACAACCTGATCAGGTCTCCTGGGTGGGCACCCCAGCATGATCCGGTTATTGTACGAAGAAAGTTGATTCTCTGCTGGCATTTTTGTTTCAGATACCTAATGTGACATCCCCAGGTGCCTTTGGAGTCGAACCAGACCCCGAGATATTTAAATGTGAAGGCCTGAGCTATGGTTTCACCCCCTAGTTGAAGCTGTAATTGTGCTGGTTCTCGCTTCCTCGAAAATACAACCAGCTCAGTTTTCTCCGTAGAGAACTCGATACCCATTTGAAGAGCCCATGATGATAAGTTGTCGAGAGTATCTTGTAATGGTCCTTGGAGATCGGCAGCTTTGGGTCCTATAATAGACACAACGCTGTCGTCGGCAAGTTGTCTTAGCGTGCAAGATGTGTTGATACATTCATCGATATTACTTACGTAAAAATTGTATAAAAGGGGGCTTAAGCATGAGCCCTGAGGAAGACCCATGTAGCTGAATCGTATTGTCGACAAATCACCATGCGCAAAGTACATGTGTTTCTCAGACAATAGATTATGTAAAAAGTTGTTCAAAACTGGCGAAAGACCATGCTGATGCAGCTTCTCAGATAGGATATTTATAGAAACTGTGTCAAAAGCCCCCTTAATGTCTAGGAAAACTGACGCCATTTGTTCTTTACGAGCAAATGCCATTTGAATTTCTGTTGAGAGCAACGCAAGACAATCGTTCGTTCCTTTGCCCCTGCGGAAACCAAATTGTGTATCTGAAAGTAAACCATTAGTTTCGACCCAATTGTCTAGACGAAACAGAATCATTTTTTCGAACAATTTCCGGATACAGGAAAGCATAGCAATCGGCCGATACGAATTGTGATCGGAGGCTGGTTTCCCTGGTTTTTGGATGGCGATAACTCTGACTTGTCTCCAGTCGTGTGGGACAATATTACCCGTGAGGAACTTGTTGAATAAATTCAGCAAGCGCCTTTTGGCGGGGTCAGGCAGATTTTTCAACAAGTTGAATTTTATTCTGTCTAATCCCGGGGCTTTATTGTTACATGACAAAAGTGCAAGTGAAAGCTCTACCATCGAAAACGGTGATTCGTTTGTATTTGGTGTCGCGGCGCGGGTGATCTTCTGTTCCGGAACAGAGTCTGGGCATACTTTTTTAGCGAAATCGAATATCCAGCGGTTGGAGTATTCCTCGCTTTCATTCGTTATGGTGTTATGGTTGCGCATTCGTCGGGCTGTGTTCCAAAGAGTGCTCATAGATGTTTCTTTCGTTAAGCCGTCTATAAACCGACGCCAGTAACCGCGTTTCTTGGCTCTAATCAAGTTCTTAGTTTTAACGTCTAACGCCGCGTAATTCCGGTAATTATCAGGTGTTCCATTTTTTCTGAATTTTTTATACGCGGAGGCTCTCTCCGCGTTTAAATTTGTGCACTCTTTGTCCCACCACGGGTTGGGAGGACGGATGTTAGTTTTTGCGCCGGGTACACGTTTCGTCTGAGCTTGAATCGCAGTATCGAGAATCAAGCCAGCCAAAAACGTGTACTCTTCCTCCGGAGGAAGTTGTAGAGTTCTTTCAAGTTTCTCAGATATCGAGGTCGCATAGCTATTCCAATCAATATTTCGTGTGAGGTCATACGAAACATTGATTGTCTTCGATGGTTTTATGCCGCTGGTGATTGATATTACGATCGGTAGATGATCACTACCGTGGGGATCAGGAATTACCTCCCACGTGCAATCCAACCGTAGCGATGTCGAGCAAAGGGATAAATCCAGCGCACTTGGTCTTGCTGGTGGTGCAGGAATCCGTGTCATTTCTCCCGTATTCAAGATTGTCATATTGAAGTTGTCGCAAATATCATGGATCATAGCTGATCTGTTATCGTCGTGAAGACAGCCCCATCCCGTACCGTGTGAGTTAAAGTCTCCTAAAACCAACGTCGGTGCGGGAAGGAGCTCTATGATATTACTGAGCCGCCGATGCCCAACCAAGGCTCTAGGGGGAATGTAGATGGAAGCAATACAAAGGTCCTTACCTTTGATTGTAACATGACATGCGACAACTTCAATACCTGGTATCGAGGGGAGGTTAATTCGATAAAAAGAATAGCACTTTTTGATCCCTAAAAGTACTCCTCCATAGGGAACATCTCGATCCAGGCGAATAATGTTAAAATCGTGGAAGTTTAAGGATATTTCAGAAGTTAGCCAAGTTTCGCACAATGCAAATGCGTCACATTTCAGATTATTTACTAGAAATTTAAAAGAATCTATTTTTGGGATGATACTTCTGCAATTCCACTGTAAAACAGTGATTAGATCCGTGACCTCGGTGGATGATTTAGCCATCGAAGGATACAATCGCTGAGAGAAGGGGCCAATTTGCAGTCAACTGCTTCAAATATGTTTTTACTGTTGGCATGAAAGCAATTAAAATGCTTCTAAGAGGGTCTGAAATATTGAAAGTTGTAAAAATCCAGTCCACAACATCAGAGAACTTGATAAGTCCAGCACCTAGTTGGTTCTCTGGTAGATTTTCTGGGACGCTTGGGGATTTTGTAGTCCCGGGAAGTCGTGGGAATTCCATCTCGGAATTGAGTTTTCCGAGACCAGGAGCTTTTTGCTTCGGTGTTGTGTCCCGATTCCCGTTAGCTGTAACTTTTCGAAGCCCTTCGGAAGACACCTTCGAACCCTTACTAGGTAGCTTATGAGAGGATTTATTTATTCTTTTCCTACAGCTATGAGGGACCGCCGAAGATGGACCTTCCAAAGGTCGAAGATGGTCGTCAGAATCGCTCTCGTCAGTTGACAAGCAGGCATATGGGTTCGTTGTCTGTTTAGGAGGGGTGGCACTTTTAAGCATCTCTGCGAAAGAACGCTTGGAGTGCTCCTTTAGGGAACGCTTCATTCGATCACCTCGCAGTTTGTAAGCGGGACAATCAGAGAGGTCATGCGGACCCTCCTTACAGTAGAGACACTTTTCAGCATCCTTACCGCAAGAGCCGTCCGCATGAGCTTCCCCACAGTTAGCACAACGTGGCTTATTGCTGCAATGGGTAGCTGTATGCCCCAGTTTTTTGCAATTAGTACAGTTCATTACTCGGGGTACGAATAGGCGAACAGGCAAACGAACCCGGTCCAAGAGGATGTAGTTGGGCAAAGCAGAACCGGCGAAGGTCACACGATAAGAGTCTGATTGGGGATAGGACTTTGTTCCATCCCCGGCGATCGATACTGAATGCAATCGCTTGCAATCCAGTATCTTGACATTCTTAAGTGAGGGGTCTTTAAAACAACCCGCCCCGTACTTAAGAACGTCCTCGCAAGTCAAACTCGAATCGGTGACCACACCGTCGATTTCTACTTCGCGAGCTGGCACGTAGACGCGGTACTCCCGCGTAAAAGGATCATTTTGAACGAGCTCATTAGCCTGTTTTGAACTGGTAAACAGGACCCTGAGCTTGTCTGGACGTATCTTATCAAAACTTTTTATAGTATTGTATCGCGAGGACAGGTCCCGCGATATTTTTAAAATATTTAATTTTTTTTCTTTCGATTTGGTCCGGAAATAGACCGCATAAGGACCGGCCGGTAGTGCGAGCCCATCCGGGTAGCTCTTTATGCGAGACTTTTTATAGTCAAGGGAAGTCTCCATTTGATCATCGGGAACGGGGGGGTCAGAATTTACACTAGACATGTTGCGGAGCTACCTCCGCACAGAAATAAGTGAATCGGGGAGAAATAGAACAGTCGAATGCAGGAAGGAAAAAAAAAAAACTAAATAATGATACTTAACTTAAATCCAACGGGGGCCACCAAGGCCTAGCCCTCGTCGATCGGCGTATCGCCGCTGCGATGGTGTGCAAAAAACCTCCGAGAGGAAAAAGCACACTCTTTTTTAATCCGCACAGTGATATCACGTACACCGCTGGGCCTGTTTTGATCGATCGAACAATCACCGGCTAACGGTACTGTTTCGATCGTCCGCTCACAACAATACACTGCTTCAGTATATAATGTGCATAAAACCTCTCACAGGAAAAAGCACTATTGTCTATTACACAATAGCAATCTAGTTTTGATCGTCCGGTCACTTTATCACACACGGCACTGGTTTTCAACGCTTTCGCAGTAAACACAAAGCACGTCCGTTCACTCGGAAGGTTGAAACGGCAATGATTTATTTTGTATTGTTTAATATTAATTTTGAAAATTTAACTTAACAAACTTTAATAATATTTGAAAAGCCCATTGTTTGCTAACTTTCCTAATGAAAGTGAAGCTGATGAAATAATATCAAACAAATTAAATAATGTGCAAAGAATATTGTCATGGTATTTTTTTTAAAGTTGCATGTTTCTTTCAAAAAAACCTATACAGTTTAAACATTCAATGCTTTTATTGACCGAGGATTTTATGTTGATTGCATAAACAAAAGCTTATACAGATCCGTAGTCCATATACAGTAGCTACATGCGTTCTCACTCACCCACATTACAAATTAATGTCGTTTCCGCTTGATGCCAAACCAATCCTAATTTCCACCCTAACTGCTGTCAAACCGTTTGTTTCAACCAGTTTGTACCCTAGTTTCAACGTTCGTTATACTGAAAATCGAATCAATTTCGAACCTGATACTTAAATTGGGTTTGTTAAGTGCAAACCCAACACATTTCCGCGAAAAGTGTTTGTTTGATGACACTACCATGGGCCAGTGTCAGTTTTCTCAAGCGAAAACGATATAAGCCTTACATTTCAAATTGCCAGAAAAACTGCATTACTTTGCCCTCTGAACTCGGAATGGACCCAATTATCAGCCTGAAGTCAGTTATCTCAGTTCCAGCCAGACGTCGCAAGCAGCAATGATTTGAGGGGGGGGGGCGGATTCATGGCACGTGCGGCGACATCGTTCTGGTTTTCTACCATCAGGACCAGATTGTACGGCAACCAGACTGAAAGAAATTTATAACTGTCTTTTTAGTCCCTGCGGGAGAAAAACCAAGCAGTTGGCACTACCTTTCTATGGCTTTGTTTAAACTTTATCAAGCTGCGATGGAGGAAGGGAAATTTTTTTAATTAAAATTACAGCATGAGTAGGTGTTTTTCATCCTGCAAAGTGCGAACGAAGAACGGAACCCTCATACCACACAGTGTAATGTGGTAGGAGGACAAAACTTTGGATGACTTTCACCAAAATAGAAGAACTAACCGGAAGACTTGAAGAGGGAGAAAGAGGTTGAATGAGAGCAAAAACAGAAAAGTTTGCATGAGTAATGTCAGGCGGAAAATTAGAACATTTATCATCATTAATAGCTGGAACCTTTCATTAATTACACGACATCACATGGTAAGTAATTAAAATTTTAACTAACATGTGATATTAGTAGAAATGGGAAACTTTACAGTAAACTCGAGTCAATATTGCACATGAATTCACAACTTTAACAATTGATTCAAACTTTCAACTATTTGGCTTGACTTTTATCCAGTCGCCGACTTGAAACAATTTCGTCGTTTCTTATACTGCAGTACTGTCCAACGATAACGTAGAATTATTGCAACGCATAAACGATTCAAATAGTCACAATTTGCTGGCTGCAACCCGGCAAAACGACGCCGAGAATTTATTCCTGATTTCCCACTCACCCTCCACCCTCACCACTTAGCAGTCAGACTTTCTTCACGAAAAACCAAACTTTTATCTCGCATCACTTCCATTCCGACAGAGGTAAGTAGAATTTCCTATGTAACCAGTTAGCCAAATGGTCCTTCGGAAGGCACCACCAATCGTAGACGGTCCGACATTCAATATATATATTCAAAGGCACGTTCGGTTGGCAGCCAGAAGTTCACATCCATGATGGTGGTTCCCCAGCAAGGTGGGATCATGGTTTCGACTGTGGGCTCCATGGCGTCGACCATGAAAGAGCAGCCGCTGCAGGGGATAGGGGCACCCTATGAAGATGTGTGGAGACAACTTAGTTGGCTTTCAACTTTTCCCATCAGGTCCGTGCCGAACTCGAATGGTAGGAATACGTGAGGCGATAAAAATTGAATTCCGTTGCCAAGCGACCGCCTACCTTGTCCTGGGCTTCCATAAAACTTCTTTGGGGTATCACAAAACGGTATCAGGCAAAATGCAGTATGACGTCGGCGGTACAGAGGGGTGTTATCTAGCCTTCCCGGAACGATTTGCCAAGAAACTGTTTCTATATCATGGTGCCTGTGTGTCGCCGCATATTTGCCGTCTGGGAAATTTTCTTCATGTCCGGAAGTCGGTAAAGGGCTCTAGGTTGGGATTCATCCATTCCGAGTAGTTACATTTCTTTTGCCTCTTCTCACGAGATTCAGCAAAGGAAAAAAGTATTATGTCAGATTACAACCACAGAAAAATTTTCAGGATCCGTTGCACTGAAGAGAATTGATGTTGTTCGTCATAGGAGCTCAGCCTGCATGCGCGTTTTGATCTGTACCTTCTGCAAGTGGAAATTTCCTTTTCAATACTCTGGAAGCAATGTGGGAAAAATTCAGTTGTCAAAACCTACGGTTAAAAAATAAATCCCTCAGTGCCAATCAAAAAAGTTTAAAACTCAATTTAAATTTCTCGAAAATTTAACATCTAGGATTCGCTTCCTGCTCGCTGCTTCGATTGTGAGATGTGAATCTCGAAAATTTGCTACCTTTTTCGACAAGAAAAACGTCTTCATCCATCAACCGAAGCGAACCAAACTGTTGGCAGCCATTCAAATACAAACGTCGTAATACTTGTTATCTTTTTTTTTTTTGGAAAATATAGAAAAAAGGAAAACAAATATCAACGGTCGTACATCACCCAGCTCAACTCTTTGACAGCGCCTATAACTTAAAAAAAAATGAAAAAAATCGAATTTGAAAAAAATAAACCGAAATAAACTCCCCGTAAAACATTTGATTTTACCTTCCCTAGTAAAGCATGAATTTTTATAAGGCTAATGCTTGATTTTATAATGCACGACTTTTCATAGACTATCTGGTTTATAAAGGAAATTATTATTTTTTCTATTGCTGGATCTCGTTGTCATCTTATTTCTTGGCGGAGAGGTGTTATCCAGGCGAATGAGGGGGAAGCAATGGTTCGCTATTCACGCTCCTGTCCATTGGTTCGATGTCACTGTTGTTGGCGGAACGATCGTTAATGCTTATATTTGTCTGGAGTTTGGGTGCATTGTTAGCTGTAGCTGGCGTACCTTGTTCTTTATATGGAACAACTGGTTTCGTTGAAGAGCAAGCTTCATAGCTGTTGATGGCTGTCTCCGATGTACTGGAGTTTTACCTATTTTTATATATATAAAAAATAGGTATAGAATTCACTCAAACTTTCGAAATTTTTTTTTGGTATAACTCTCTTCAAGCGCATGCGTAACAAACGTACGCTATTAAGAATACGAGGGAAAAAGTTCTTCCGCTTTTCTTTTTTGATAGATTCTTTCCGTAGGGACGTGGGACATTGTAGTGATGCGCTAGTAGTGTTTTACACTGACAAGTAAAAGATGAAATGTGAACAAATGTGAATCCTGACCGAATGGCACATAAGAAGATATAGGCCTCCTCAAGCGCATGCGTAACAAACGTACATCATCTAGAAAACCGGGGAAAAAATTCTTCCACTTTTCTTTTTCGATAGAGAGAATCTCTCCGTACTGGGACATAGTTTTGCGAATATAAGGATCGATGACGCTTGAGGGAAGATCATGCACACGCACTTCTATAGCACTATCTTCCATACATACTGGAATGTTATACTTGATATTTTCATGCTCCACATAGTGCACATTATTATTGTCTTTAGCGAATTGAGTTGCATCCAACTCTTTATAGAACTGGATATAAACAACATTATTGGTCTTATTGCATTGAAGTAAATGCACACGTTTAATGTCAAGATGCATTTGCTCCTTAAGCAAACCTTCAAGTTCTCGTATCGAAGGTCGAATTTTGCACTGCCTGAAGTCAACAACAATTGTATTCTTTCGTGTCGACGGTAGCTTTTGTTCGTTTGGTTCACTCATTTCGAGGTCGTTCTATTGTTCACTACACAATACTGTACTTGGTTTCTTCTGTCCCGAACGTAAGCGGTTTTGTTTTATCGACTGACTTGTATGAGATGTGAATGCGAACTGATGATATTCGAAATTGATCAATGGCCTAATAGAAGCTTTCAAACGAGTCTAAGTTTGTATAAATCGGTTCAGTAATCTCCGAGAAACTTGCACGGTAAAAAAACAACGCGTTTTGTCGGTTACGTCGCTTATACAAACATATCTCCGGAACCAGAAGTCGCAGCCATTTGATGTTTAAACTTAATCAATAGCCCAATAGTAGCTTTCAAACGAGCCTTAGTTTGATAAAATCGGTTCAGCCATCTCTGAGAAAATTGAGCGGTAAAAATATCTTCGAAAAGTGCACATTTTCCGATCTCGTCGAATTTAGTCGGATGGTATATAAAACTATGGGTCTCCGATTCTCCGTTCGAAAGTCGGGTTTTCCAGCAAGGGGCTCTCAATAAAAGACGTCACGCTTTTTTGACGATTTTTGACTCCCCATCCCCCGTTTGTCACAAATTGTCACAGAAGTCACATCATCGGAATTATTTTATTAATATCAATTATATAAATTAACAAAAGTATTTGGTTGGAATTGACGAAACATTTAAATTATCTGTTTTATTCCTAGGGGTACACGGATATATTATTGTTTAAGGTAAAGTATAATATTTCTTTAGCATACAGGGCTGAGAAAATAAAGACCAAAACCTTATCAAAACGAGATCACTGCCGAAGAATTAGATTTTTTTCAGTTTTTTTTATTGAAAAAGTTGACTGATTTTGTGAAAATCACTTGTATAATACTTTTTGTAGGATTTACCGTTTTCGACCATAGTTCTTAAAAATATTGGTAAAAAATGTTTAGTGCTTTTCAAAAGACAGTCTGGATAAATTTTGGAAAAACAAAGTATGCAAAAATCATTCAAATCAGAGAGGGTTCTGCCAACATTGGTTCGAGTTGGCACGGATTTCGTCATACTTGTAGTGAAGACTTTCCATACAATAATTATCTTATTTAAGTTTCGGGAGGGGCTTGAACCCCTAAAACTCCTCTAGTATATGCATCTGGCAAGGACATTTGATTCATTTAGATTATCGATCACATATGGCTTCATATTATTCAGAGTCCACCTGTGCAAAAATATTCGTTGCCATCCACGGATTTCTTCTTTGACTCTTCAGTGATTGAGTTATGCAAGTGATGATCAGGGTAGGTTGCGCCAGAAATTGAAAATGAACCCTTCTTTTCATTGTATTTGTAATTCGAACAATCGCTTATATGGGCAAGCCCAAAACAATACCGGAATAAATATATTCTACCGTAAAGAGAACCATCACAGTAATAGCACAGCCTAACAGACATGACAGTATGAGTTAATTCTTATAAAAATAATTTTTCGTGATGCACTAGTTCCACCTATATTGTACTGCGCGAACTATTTACTATCTGTACACCCCTTGTGTTATGTAAAAGTTTTTTTTACTAGTTGGTTTCCCCTCGTTTGTCAACACCGATCAGCTGCTTGCAGGGATGCCTGACTTCATCAAAATATTTGAAATTGAATCGTCACAATAAATTATTGTATTACGTTGATAATATATTTAACTTTTTCGCGATGTTGGAAGGTAACCATTTATTTGACTCAACGTTGTTCATCTAGACTATTTTTCATTGTGTTGGTAATTTTCCCCCGAAATTAAGTGGCGGCAGACCAGAAGTAAGTAAATATTGTAACAAAACGGGTTGGATTTTGTATTGCGTTGGAGGATGAGAAGTAGGCACAATTATGTATATAGTTTTGGCAATATGTATTAAATCTGTATCCTGCATGAAATTCGCATGGACGTATACAAATCAAGACATTACAGGTAATTCTGTATGAATGGCAACTCTGCTGGTAAACGAAAAAAACAAACACAGTCTCGATGACAGACAGGATGTCTTTGATAGGGTAACGTGGCGCCATCATGACACATGTGAGTACTGTCCCAAATAAAGGAATATTCGAAATGACCGTTAAAATGATTGAAGAATCTAATTTGAGTGTCCTGTCTGTTAGTCTGTGGTAATAGACCCTTCTAGTTATTTCGTTCAAATGGCAGCTAGTTTCTCCCTCGAATACGGATCCCCTTCGTTCTCTAGAAGTACTATTAACTCTTTCATGAAACAGTCGACGCAAATAAAGGATCAAACGTCACTAGCTACCGTGCTTCTCATCTATAAAATCTTTGCAAAGCGAATCTGGATCGTAGTTAAGACAAAGGAAGAAAATTATTTATCTCATCTTATATATACAGGTAGGAAGGATACGTTTGTGCTGATGCGAAGTATCCTCCTCAAGCCAAGATTCGTTCGAATCGATTACACATTTCTAAAGAATACCCATTCAATTTGAATCAGCTTTACTCTAGGAACAATCCGCAAGTCCTAAGAGTACACATGAATTCTTACATTCTAAGACCATTGATACATATCATACCCAAGTCGGAAGTACGTGTGAATCTTTCTAGGAAAATAAATTATTTCATGTATATAAATAAAAGCGTACACATTCAAGGCACTCAAAAATCAAAAGAAAATCAGTCAAACACTCAATCTAATTGAATTTTTCTTACATGAAGGAAGATTAACTCAATGAGTGCCACGTAATATTATTCGTAATAATAACACGACTGAAACAGAAAGACACAAGGGGACGCGTACGAATTGAATTCACCACCACCACAGAGCTAAATTTAGCTCAGTTTGGCTTGGGGTTGGGCACGCTAAATTACGATGTGTGCACTATTTTCTAATGGTCTAAATCACTGACTAAACATAGTAGATAACAATGCAGATGAAGACCGAACGCTCCATTCAAGCGCGAATACCAAAAGTGAATTGCGAACGACGGGTTGGTAAACAGCTAAAGTTCGGATCGAGTGAAAGCAATAAAACGAAATTGGCAATGTACATTTTATTTTTATGTTTTCATTTGGTTATGCGTGCATTTAATTACGTGAATTTAATTATGCCATAAACTTGTAAACACTCCAACGAACGGAAATTTGGATGCAGAAAACGTTAGGCATTTCGTTTCGTGCCAGAGCTGAGGTCCACTAAACGAAACCCAATTTCGGAGGCGACTATCGAGCAAAGTGGCTCGTTTAACATTTCAGTCACGTTTATCGATTTTTAATTGAATTGCTATGGCCGCGGGATCGGTTCTGTTCCCAGCCCGAGGGAAATAAAAATTTAATTCAATTTGGCAGATCAAATATTGACACGGAACTAACTGCCTTTCCAAATGGGGTTGGTAGGATGCCACATGTCCCTGAAGGGGCCAATCTCGACAAGCGAAGAAAGGCACATGGAAATTGACAGGTGCCAAAGATAAATGAAATCTTGTCACCTGCTAAGTCTGTCGTATTCTTCCTTCTCGGAGTGTGGCCCCGAAGGAACATGGAAGGCATTAACCTGTCACCAGCAAACAGCCGATCTTTGCCCTCATCCGGAACCATCGTCAGAATCGTCCACACGCATTTACTGCAGGGGAACCGGGCGACTGGAAGGTTCGCGATGAAACTGGTGTCAACTGTCGGTAAGGTGTTAATTTGGGTGGTTGTCATCCCTTTCTCATCATAAGCCGGAGATAGCGACAGAAAGATGATATAAGGTCTATATTTTTCGTCACCGAGTTATTTCGTATTGGAAAACCTTGAAGACATGGTAAATGCGAATAGTAATAATCCTACTGTTTGAAGAATTAAAAAAAACAACTTTATCAGACTCCGACAACCGCAACTGCAATGAATGAACCCAAATGAAACCGCAATCGTCGTGCGCGGAGAATTGCGAAAGACTTTTTTATTTTTTTTTTAAATTTCTATCCATTTCCGTGACGGAACAGACGAGAAAAAAAAGACACTGTCAGTCGGAAATAGCACCAAACGCATGACATGAAAGTATAATGAGTTTCCATGCTTTCCGAAGCACACCCAACCGATGCCGGTGTACATTAGATAGAAGGAAGTTACGCTTTCGGCAAATTCTACTCCATTGTGCCGTTCTTCTGCAACACTGCCGGGTGAAACGAGCAAAGTGGCTCTAATGTCAGCAGTAGCTTTGGAATCCGACAAACACGGTGCGCTTATGCCGTACCCAGCGGGTGCGGAACTTTACTTGACAGTTAAGTTCCATACTTTGTAATACACTGCGCAAATGTAAACTGACAGAGGACTTTTTGGGATAGTACTGCCGTTTCTTGCTAGCAATCCGAAACTGTAAAATTCTGTCCAACGTGGGAGTCACGATTGCGGCAACAGACGATTGTATATCATTCTAATGATGAAGTCAAAGCTTTTTTTTTATACGTGAAACATCGGAACAGTCCGACTGGAATTTATCTTTGTTGAATGTGCTCCAATTCACTAATGATCTCGTTTCGAATCGAAATAATTTTTCATTTCCTCTCTGTCTTTTCAGGTAATTAATGGAACAATAGAAGCATAGTAGCAGTTACATACCTCATCCACAGCAACTCCATTCTTCGGGAAGGTGTGTATCATTTCATTTTTGAGAAGTTAGATTTAGATCGACGAAAATGCAAATTTGTAAATTATGTCAATAAGCAAACAGCTTTCAACACTGGAGTTAAGCAATGTTATTTGGATTCTGAATTGAATTTCCTCTGATTCGATACGAATTGACGCATGTTTATTGTGCTTGAAAAAATCATTATAAATTCAGTTTTGGTTCAAAATCAATTTCTTTTTGTGGCACAGCTCCAGCAACAACAACCGCTGTTCGATGTCTTTCGATCAGAACTCGTATGGCATCCAATTTCCAACCCTTTGCATAAACCTCAATGAGCTTCTGTGTCCAAAGAAATAACGGGTGGCAACTAAAATTTTGGAATTTATTTCTCAAGCTGTCAAAAAAAAACAAACATGTATAAAGAAGATCTGATTTATTGAAATTAATTATAGATTGTCCACTGTTGAAAAAAAATTAGTGAACAGTTCAAAACGGTCCGTAATCGGATGTTCGGCGAAGCTTCTGTTTACGAATGCATCTCTTGATTCTACCAATCAACTGTTTGCAATTCGTGGCTCTCCAGTTATTTTTGTACACAAAGAAGCTCAAAACCCCGAAGGAATCTTCGATTGAGCGACACTGAGGCAGATTTGTCGTGTTGAGGTTTTTTAGTACAAATGGGATCGAATGGGTATTGTTTTTTTGCGTAATGCGATGACGTTTTATCCGGCCAAAACACGTATTGTCCATCAGCATGATGTTTTTGAAAAAACGGGATCAAATTTTTCTTCAAACATTCGTTCTGGTACACATCTTGATTGATTGCAAACCAGAGGGTTTGAACCATGGCTTAGAAATACCTTTCTCGGAAATGGCAATATACAACATCACCTTCTGTTCGAACTTCTGTTTAAACTTATATTTCAAGTTCGGAGGTGCAATAGAACTATCCATTGAATAGTATCGATTGTTTCCGGGAATCTACGTCTATGAAAGAGGGAAATAACTTTCGTCGTCCAAAACAAAACCTTTTCCGGAATAATTTTTGATCAACCAGCGGCATTGGGACTTCAGCGTTGAAATTTGTGCGTCAGTATATTCCGGGGCTCGTGTCTTCTTTCGGCACTTTATTTCGACTCTTTTCAATGTTTTGCAGATGTACTGGTGAGAACAGTTGAATTTTTTGCGGCATCCCGTTGGCTCAGTGAACCCTTGTTGATGAAGGAACGAGAAAGAGAACGAAGTCCTTTTGCGTCCATAATTTTCTCTGGTCTTCCACTACCTTGCTTGCGAGCACTTGTTGGGGATTTTAGGATATGATAAAGAGTCGAAGCCGCAACATTTTCGCTTTTAAAATGTTGTACCGTATACTTTTATCCGAGATTTCGGTGCAGTTTGTAGAACTGTACAACGCGCTCGCGAAATACTACAGGGTCACTTCGCCGAAAGCCGTTTCGCCGGAAGGGCCATTTCGCCGAATGACATTTCGCCGAATGGGCCACTTCGCCGAATGTCATTTCGCCGAAAGGGTCAATTCGCCGATAACTACCATTGTCTTAATATTATAATTGGAATTGATTTAACATAAATACAAATGAATGATAATTGTACTTCTTGAATAAAGGTTGACTCATGAACCTCAGAACCCAAGCAAACTTGTTGACTATTAGCCACTAAGCATCAAAGCAATTGCATAGGTGTATCTATGAAGCAAATGTATGTGGTATTTTCCGTTTACTAAGTGAAAAAAATATCTAATGCGGCTTCGCCACATCGATTTGATTCGCGTGCTGCCCGACCTCGCTACCGCTCGTTCAGACCTAACTAAAGCAAAGAAACCTAGCTTTAAGTAGACCGAGCAAACGAGACGGTTACAGGTTTGTATGCAAAAGGCCGCCGTTTCCGACGACCTATTCGGAATGACCTATTCGGCGAAACGACTTTTGGCGAAATGGCTTTCGGCGAAATGACCCGCTCCCGTATCCAATAATGTGTTCTTGTTTTTGAAACGAGACTTCGGCCAACAACGCTATGTGTTTATGTATAAACACGATCACTGCAGTATTTTCACCTTTCTTGTTTTTTTTTTAAATAGATCAACTCTTGGACTGAATTTTTTTTAATTTAAATTTTTAAATTAGCAACATTGATTATTGAATAAAAAAGCGAAAAAAAATATTTTGACATTTTTATGCATTTCACTGATTATATTGAAGAAAATACTAGTTTCTGTGAAACGCTCGCACTTTGGATTTGACATTCTTCATTAAATTCTGCACAGTTACTTTTGTGACTTTCCTGGTGGCAGCTGTCTAGTTTTTTTGAACTCCTGTATATTTTGGGACACTGTACCTTCCTTCCGAAAGTTCCGCTTGACAATTGCCCAATACCTTTCAATTGGCCAAAGATCCGGGCAGTTCGGTGGGTTGATGTCCTTTTCCACGAATTGTACATTATTTTTTGACAACCACTGTAGAACGGAGTTGGTGTAGTGGGCTGAAGTCAAATCCGGCCAGAAGAGAGGAGGAGCCTTATGCTTTCTGTACAGTGGCAGCATTCTCTTCTTCAAACATTCTTCCTCGTACACCTTGGCGTTAATTGTGCCCTTCGTGAAGAAAATCGACGACCGCAAACCACAGGTACAAATTGCTTGCCAGACCAACACCTTCTGCCCAAACTTTTCCATCGCCACCGTGGTGTCAGCGTCGTCCAGGTCCTGGTATACCGATTTCGTATAATGTTGCGGTCAGGGCAGCGCTCGAGAGTCTTCCTTGGCATAGGTTTCGTCGTCGATCAAGATGCATCCGTCTTTATTCAGTAGAATCCGGTTATACAGTTTTCGCGCTCTTGTTTTGGCCTGAACTTGCTGTACCAGGGACTTTTTCGGCACCTTCTGTTTCTTGTACGTTTTCAGGGAGTTCCGAACTTTGATCCGTTGAATCATCCTGATGCTGGTGTTGAACTGCTTGGCAAAATCCCGCGTCGACGCCGATGGGTTTTTCCTGATGTACTCAACCACTTTTAAGTCCCGGCCGTGCTGGCTGGGACCCGTCTTCCTACCGGATCGGGGCAAATCCTTCATGGAAAGGGTCTTACCGAACTTCTCGATAATATTGTTGACACTGGTGTGGTGCACTTTCACCCGTTTTGCAATTTCGTTGTACGTGACACCACTTTCTGAGCACCAAGTGTGCAGAATTTTCTTTCACGTTTCCGGTTCAATTCTACTCATCATTGAACCTAAAAACCGTACCGAAACCAATCGATTGCGCAGCTTTTATTGACATGTAAACAAACATGTCACCGCAAAACACGCTGCAAAAAATTAAGCCATTTCAGAGTAATAACTGTTTGAATGTTGCTAACTACTTATCGATACACTTCTTAATCAGATCAAACTTCCGGTTGATTAGTATATTAATGTCCATTTCACATAAATTAATCAGGTTTATCGGGTTTGCAGATTTGTTTCTCAAAGCTCAATCATTTTCTCGAAAAAGGCCAAATCGAATTTCGTAAACAGTAATTCAAATTGAAAGACTTATGGTCTCATACAAAATTAGTGAATTTTACCGATTCCGGCTTCCGATTCTGGAATTACATGGTGATGAGTTTTTTTAAGCTCAAACCGATATAGAAGTTAGACTCAAAACTATTGCAATTTGTTCGTCATATTAATTTACGGTCGTATGAACCGTAAAACTATAAATAAGCAACTTACTTACTTCTACATCTCATGGATCAATTTTAATCGATTGTCACACGATTAGATTCAAACTCGATCCGATTTGCAGTTTCCACGTTACAGGGTAATGAGTGATTAAAATCTCAAATTGCCCCTTAAAACGACGGTCATTAAAACAATGCCATGGGAATTAAACACCGAAGAATATTCATGCAAAAAAACATATACGAATTGTTTAAAAAAAAGGTATCATCTCACTATTAAGTGGATTAAACACGTTTTTTTTTAAAGATAAACTCTGGGACTGAAATTTTTGAAATTTCCGAAAATAAAAAAAGAGGGATAATGTCAAAGACATAACTGAACTCTCGAATTGTGCGAATTTTGAAACTTTTACTGTTTCGCTTTCAAAATGGTAACAGTGCTTACATACTAAAGAATGACTTATAAACAATCAATGTTAAATTTGTATTTGTAGATTTACTTACTTAGGAGGAAAACTTCGCGTAGTTCTTTGGTAATATTTGAAAGGTTCTAAAAAAACGATTTGTGAAATTTATTCGATGCTTACAAATGTTTAGTACTTTTCGTTACCATTTATTTATCTACATCAGGACCGAACCGGGATGTAGAAACTGGAGCTGAATTCAACGACTAAACTTGGAACCTGGAACTAAACTAAGGCACTAAACTCAGTTCCAAAATTTAGTCAAGAAACCAGTTCTAAAAATCTAGTTCAAAAAATGAAGAATTAGGACTCAGTTTCACAGTCTTAGCTTTACCGTTTGAACCAGTATTCTGAAAATTCTGAATCTAAATTTTAAAGCTTCAATTAAGCTCAGAATGCAGGTGTCCCAGAATCCAAGTTCTGAACCGTCATCCGAGTGCGTGAGAGGCAAGCAAGCGTGATGAGTTTTCCTCATTGTTTCCAAACGTTTGAGAACACTAAATTTTTGAGTTATTTGTGATATTCAAGATATTCACGATTAAGTTCTCAGATATGGCTGAGCCGATTTTAACAAACTTATTCTCATTACAAAGCTACTGTCGGGCCATCAATCAAGTTCAAAGATCAAATGACTGTGACTTTTGGTTCCGGATATATAATGGTATAAGTGACGTAACCCACAAAACACGTTGTTTTTTGTCGCTCTAATATATATAAAAGTGCCAATATTTTGGGAGTGTCATCCGAAAAAATTTTTTTTTTAAATCGACTTTCTGGTGCTTAAACAAATTTTGTCCCAGAAAATCTATTTTCAAAAAAAAAATTTTCCAGGTGGCACTAAATCTCGACGTTTCATGCAATTCTAAGACTTTTGGCATCAAAAATTTTTTTAATGATTTTCTCATACAAATAGTCAACGCAAATGTCAAACGCTTGGTTTGAGAAATGATGCCGAGTATGTGACATAAACGCTGAAGCATGCTTTTGTTAACTACTCAAATCATCTTTAATTAATTGGTGTCAAAAATGAGCTCAAATTAATGTCACAAATTATTCTATAAAATGATAAAAAATAATTTCATGGAACTGTTTAGAAGAAGGAGAAAGGCATTGTCACACCACTAGGTGGATTGAGAAGGGTTTGTTTCAAATGGATCATATTTGGGACTGAAAAATTTTGGAATTTCCGAAAACGAAAAAAAAATTCACATTCAACCCGTTCCAAAAACACCAAAAGGGTGATGGTTTGTAACAAATATCGATTTTTTATGTGATAAACTCCAAACAACGTTTGAAAGGTACTATTGAACCATTGATCGAGTTCGAAGATCAAATGGCTGTGACTTCTAGTTCCGGAGATATAATGATATAAGTGACGTAACCGGCAAATCGCGTTGTTTTATTACCGCCCAATTTTCTCGTGATGGCTGAACAGATTTCAACAAAGTCAGGATCGTTTGAAAATTACCATTGGTTCATTGAACAGGTTCAATAGTTCAAATGGCTGTCACTTATGGTTCAAGTGATATAATGGCATAAGTGACGTAAACGTCAAAACTCATTACCACTCGATTCTCTCGTATATGGATTAACCGATATCAATGTGGATCGATTACGAAGATCATATAGTGGACATTTTAAGTTTCGGAGATATCGTACAAATCATTTTTTTTGCCAACAAATAATTCAAGAAAGTGACCAACGAGCAAGTTCAAATGTATTATTACTGATGGCTTGGTTCGAGAAATGTTACCGAGTATATGACATAATCGCTGAAGAATACTTCTGTGAGCTACCCGAACCAATCTGAATACATTGGTGATAGAAATTATATGAATAAAATGGCAAACAATATTTTGATTAGAATGTGTCGATGAAAGAGAAGGGTAGGGGAGAGTGTACGGTTACCGGCACCCTTTTCTTTTGAGCTCATAACTTCTGACTTAGTGCACATTATGCGGACACCTAGACATCAATGGAAAGCTAAAGTCCCTGGCTAACAACTGATTAGAAACTAAGTTGATTCATTTGATTGAAAAAAAAATATTATCAATTTAGTAAAGTGATAAATTTTGGCCATTTTAAAAAAGGTTCGGTTACCGGCACCCCAAGAAATTTCGGAAAAGTTTAAGTAAAGAATGCAATTATTCAAATGGAAACCGGAATTTATTCTTTTTGGAGGCGGTGTTTTGGACAAAAGTCTTCATTGTCTGATGGTGACTTCGCCTTGGCTCTCTTGACCGATGATTTGGATGCTGGCACCTTTGTTGTTGATTTGGCCGGTCTTCCAAGGTTTTTTTAGCCGGAGCATCTGCTGTATGATCAGCTAGATGTTTGGCCAAAACGTTTTCTTGCTTTGTCTCGACAGCAGCCTGCAGATCATTGACAATTTTTCACGATTTGTCGAAAAAAATGAGGTGCCGGTAACCGAAATCGGTAGTCATTTTGAAAGTGACAAAACGAATCTTCGGTTGCAAAAATTTTGCTAGCATCTGGTATTAAATCACGGAATAGATCGATTTCACGATTTCGGCACAAAAAGAACGTGCTGCTATTACACACGCACATGACATTTGTCGGAATGACGCTATCTGCTTTCTATCAAAAGTTACGGTGGGGTGCCGGCAACCGACCACCTTCCACTATTATCATATCACTAGGCGGATTAAAAATAGGTTTTTTTATTATTATTAGAACCTGTTTGAATCCACCTAGTGGTATAATGTTGCCTTTCTCATACCACTTATAAAATCATATATAATACTGTGGTAATCCTCAAAAAAATTCTTCGATTCATGAAAGAATAACCAAAATCGCTTTGTTTGACCTTTAACTGGTAATGACTACCGATTGAGGTAGTTTTGAGATTGATTTAGATTTTTTTTGTTTTACCCCTTCAAGTGATGGTATAAAATTCTTAACACACTTTTCCCTTATAATTCCGAAACCGGAAGTAGGATTCAGGTGAAATTTAAAAGTTGGGTATAGGACCATAAGACCATTTGTTTGAATCTAAGTTTGTAAAAATAGCTTTAGCCATCTCTGGAAAAGTTAGTACAGTACACAGTGTATTCATTTTATTGTTCGTTTTACCCCATAATTTCGGAACCGGAAATCAAATCCAAACAAAATTCAGTAATTCTGAATAGGACCGGTAGACCTGTGATTAGATAACCTTTCTATATAATAAAAGCAAAAATGCTCATGAAAATGAAAGTTTTCCACTTATCGCACTGTAATACTGGTACCGAAAGTCGGATCTGGATCAACTTTTTGGGGACTTTTTTTTTTCTAAGATGCAAATAGAACATCTTAGTTTGTAGAAATCGGTTGAAAACTTTCCGAGAAAATTAAGTGCGAATTTTTTCATAGATTTACACATATTACCACGTAATTCTGGAAACGGAAGTCAGGTAAAGATAAAAATGAACAGCGAGTTATAGGAGCTTAAGAGGGAGAAAAATTTTGGTTTTTTTACATTATTGTGTATAGAAAAACGCGCTCGAAATTCAAAATATTACACTTATTAGTGTGTAATTTTGGAATCAAAAAAATTAACTCAACAAAATTCAATAGAGTAAGTTTGTGTAAATCGGTCCAGTCATCTCTGAGAAAATTGCATGATATTTCAGCTTCAAAAACGGATCTAGAATCGGAAATTAAAACCAATTTGAATCTTCATATGTTTGAGTTTCTCAATTCCATCAATTTACTTTCGATTCATGAGAACGCACCGAACAATACAACAGGTTTTCAGTTAGTACCAACCTTCAAAAGATACGTGTATAAATTTGACAGCTGTCTGATTATTAGTTTGTGAGATATTGCATTTTGAGTAAAACTACTGAGTGTTATCCAGACTCTGCACCAGACTCGTACTGGTCATATGAGCACCGAAGACGATGAACGCAGTGGACGTCCAAAAGAGGCTGTTACCGATGAAAACGTGAAAAAAATCCACAAAATGATTTTCAATGACCGTAAAGTGAAGTTGATCGAGATAGCTGACACCCTAAAGATATCAAAGGAACGTGTTGGACATACTATTCACGAATATTTGGATATGAGAAAGCTTTGTGCAAAATGGGTGCCGCGTGAGCTCACAATCGATCAAAAACCATCGATGAAAACCATGCTGAAATTGAACGAATTGGGCTTCGAATTGCTCCCTCATCCACCGCATTCTCCAGATTTGGCCCCCAGTGACTTTTTCCTGTTCTCAGACCTCAAGAGAATGCTCGCTGGTAAAAAATTTAGAAGCAATGAAGAGGTAATCGCTGAAACTGAGGCCTATTTTGAGGCAAAGGACAAATCGTACTACAAAAATGGTATCGAAAAGTTGGAAGATCGCTATAATCGCTGTATCGCCTCTGATGGCAATTATGTTGAATAATAAAAACGAATTTTGGCAAAAAAATGTGTGTTTCTATTAAACGATACGAACTTTCCAGCCGAACTGTTATGTTATCGCGATAAAAATAAAGACTTGTATTTTTCTGTGAAACAAAGTCAGTTTCAATGCATCCGCCATTTTTTTTTCGTTTTGGTTTCCTGATAGCATTCTGAAAAAGGAGAGAGAGATAAAATTGGCTCGACAAGGCTGCCAAACACGCAGACATTCAATCTTTGTGAAAGTTGAATATTTTTTCATTGTTCATTGGAATCCATGTAATATCCAACCCAAAATAATAAAATGTATGCTGGCAACCCAGTACAGTTTGCTCATATACGAGAGAGTACAAGCGAAATACGATGCGCAAAGGGAATTGAGCGAGCCACATGGTCGATTTAAAACTCAACACGTGGCCCTCTGTCCTCAGACCTTAAGTGTATATTTTAATGAATTTCATGTGCTCTACATGTGGTAATAGTTCAAATGCACATGATGCTAGCGTGCAAATTTCCGTGTATGTTTAAAAGCTCAGCGCCTACTCTAATGAATGATTGAATGCGACATGATTTGAGTAAATTTCACTCAAACTTACACTCAAATTTTGACATGTCTTTCCAATTTACAACAATTTGAACGATTTTTCTATACGAGAAAAATCGTTCAAATTTCTATCTATTCAATCTATTCCAGCTATTTCCGGGAACGAAGGTCTAAAGTCTGTAAAATTCCATTGACTCAGGTGTAACAAATGACATTTGAATTTAAGGAATTATTTGAAAGTTAAATAACTTGAAATTTATTAAAGTTTAAATTTTTCAATACAATAGCAACAACTGAACTTGAACCAAACGCCATTTGAATTCAAAGTATCCCCGTTTATCGACTGAACCACAAAAGCAGCATTTCGGAGTAATTAAAAATGTATCACTTGTAATTGGAAATGCACAAACATTAAACAAACAAACCTCACCGAGAAGAATTGAAGTAGGGATCTACTCAGACCTCCTTCTGGACAATCTCAAGTTGGTAATATAAACAATAACGAATGCACCAATATAATTTGTTTAATACGAATGAAATATGTTATAGTTTCGGTAATAAATACGTGGAAAACAGCTTCCCAAAGAAAATAAAAAATGAAACGTAATATGTGCACAAAAAATAAATTATCTTCAAATTCAAAAATCGTAAAATGCAAAAATGTGTATGTACGAGTTTCCATCTAGACGATATGTAGTTGATTTACCCATTCTAAGGTGAAAAATAGCGTTTCAAATTAAATGTTCTTTAGATGGTAGGTATATTTACATAGTTTACAACGAGTATGAGATAACATAGAATGAAACCCTGATTTATTTGGAATAAATTATAGCAAAGTCTTGGCATTACATTTCTTTTGTAGAATTTTACCATACGGAACCATTGCAAGGCTTGTGCAATTGGAATAAATCATTGACTTCCACAAACAAACTCAACTGAAAACTACCGTCTTCTAATTGAATCGGAAATCTTTGTTGGAAATCTGCTAATAGAACAGATCCACTTAAAACATTGTTTCTGGTTACGTTATTGGCACTGGTCTGTACCTGAAACAGAGGAGAAAAAGTTCTGCTCGAAGAACTCACTGAATCGCAAATGTTCAAACATAAACCTGTTCTCTACCCAACAAACACACACAAAGGATCGATAGTTGTTATGTCATGGCGTAATTGTTAAGATAAATATAAAATTGATAGAATTCTCGATGCAGTATAGTGGTGCAGTCCAATATTTGGTCAGAATCTGGCACTGGTTGCGGCCGAATAGTTTGGAATTTTGGAATCAAACAGTAGAGAGAGAAGCAGGGCTTCGAACAATAAAGCTCAAAGGCTAGATAGAATAGTACTCATTTTGAATGCAGATATCATACCCCCTCCATTTATGTGTCGTAGTCCTCTCTATGCTTACTGTTTCTGCTCGTCTGTCATTAATTTTTTTTGTTGCGTTGTTGCAGAACCAATGACGCTGCGCACAAGCATTTGCAATATAAAATGCAGAAATGATAGCAACTAAATCCCATCATGAATCGACCTTTTCGGTAGAAACACATTCCAACGAATGCAGATCTATGTGATTTATGTTAGCTTCAAATTTCGAGAATGGGATTGGTTTGGTTTGCTCTAGGGTTTTTTTGGATTCCGTTAGTTGAATTCTACGGACTTTTTTGCTCTTAGTTTAGTGCTTTTACAAATTTGGATGTTTCGAAGCGCCATAATTCACCTGATGGAGGATACTGTTGTAATCGTAGCTATAAAAGCCGTGGTCACTAAATACAATCTGTCCAAATTACTCAATAGCAAAACAAAGCCATGAAAATAAATCGGATAGTATTTGAAATGAAGACAAATAAAATGAATAGGGACATATTTTTTCTCCGTTTAAGCCCACAGAACAACAAACCTTATCTGTTGTCTGCTATCGGATAGGAGAATATTTTTGAAAAATCAAAAAGTAAAGTTTGGAAATAAAATAAAAACACTTTTTTCCACAGTGCATACTTTTTTCCTCTTTAATTCAATAATTACCCAAAACATTGCCGGAAACACGAATTGAGCAGTTTAAGGGCTGAGGCCAGTGTGTTTTAGGGTGATTTAGAGGGCTATTTTTACACTTCAAATCTGATTTTCTCAGAAACGGTGACGAATATCAAAAAACCCAACTGACAATCTCTTAGAAAACTAGTTTAGATTATTCTGTGAAAGTCTTTTTTCTGAAGGAATAATTGAATAGCTGAAAAAGGACAACTTTCAACATGTTCATTGAATATCTCGGCTTCAAAAGCATGGATCAAAAATCTATCCTAACAATATCTAGACAATTTAATTTAGATGCGATTGGTGCAAAAAAATATATATGTTGTCGCGATCAAAATGAAGTGAATGTTATTTTTGTGAAGGTAAGTCAATTCCTATGGCGCCATTTTTTCTGCTCCAGTTTCCTTGTAATGTGACGAACATGAGAGAGAAATAAAATCGGCTCAGGAAGGCTGCCAAACGAGCGGTAGCTTTATTGGACTTTGTGTGATGTAGTCAAACTTGTAACCGAAAATATCAACACTTTCTTGGCCACCCGGCCCTTTGAGAGTCATATTGCACATATGCGAGAGAGCATGGAGAGAAATGTAATACGCAGAGCGAGGCACGTGGTTATACGCGACCAACTGGCCTCAGCCCTCAAGATGTTATGGCAAACCGATTACAACAATTCAGCTGATTTTCAAGGGAGGCCGCATCTTTCAAAAAGAAAACAAATAAAATTTTTCTTTACAACAAACAGATGCTTAAAAATCCAACAATGTAGCCTAGAAATTGGAATTTACGAATATCTCTATTATAGTAACATAAAGAACTATAAAGAGCGAAACTATCATTCCATTTGTTTTCGTAAATTTCGTACTTCGTGTGCTAACAAACAGGGCGTTACTTTCATTGCTAGGAAAAAAGGGCGAAACTGCTTCCTAATTTTAATTTTAGATGATTTCCAAACAGTTCACTACTGGACACTACTAAATGAGACTATAAAATTACCCGCAAATTTGTCTGAATCGCCTAAATCACCCACTAAAAAAACTGAATTTAACCGGTTACCTAATCCATCATACGATGTAATTCATAAAGACCTAATTTGTCAAATGACGGAACATTTCATTTGTGATGACTTAATGTTAGATTAACATGAATTTTACTGGTTTTGCGACTGTATGCATTTAAATGCTCCTTTTACCATCTAAGCAGTTGTGTGGTTCTGTGGCTCAGTCGATTAACAAATGTACTTTGTGATCCAATGATTCTCGGTTCAAGTCGCGGCGGTCGCTGTGAGTAATAATTTTTTTTATAATAATGAATTTCCTGTCATGGAATTTAAGACACAATATTTAATGTTCTTTCGCGTAAATTCGCGTGAGCTGCGACGCTCCATTTATGTGCATCTAATAGGATGTAAAATCACAGGGGTTTTTCGACGTGTGCAGAAAAATTTAATGAAAAATGTACAAAGGCGTAACTCTACAATTCAAACAAGATGCATATTAACAAGGGAGAGTGTTCGGTTACCGGCACCCTTTTCTTTTTAGCTTATAACTTCTAACTTAGTGCACATTATGCGGACATATATACATCAATGGAAAGCTAAAGTCCCTGGCTAACAACTGATTAAGAAACTAAGTTGATTCATTTGATTGAAAAAAAATGTATGTTGTTAGTAAAGCGATAAATTTTGGCCATTTTAAAAAAGGTGTTCGGTTACCGGCACCCCAAGAAATTTCGCTAAAAATGGAAAAATATAAGCAGAGACTGCAGCTATTCAAACAAAATACAGAACTTATTCTTTTTGGAAGCGTTTTCGACAAAAGTCTTCATTGTCTGATTGTGACTTAGCCTTGGCTCTCTTGGTCGAATATTTGGATGGTGGCGCCTTTGGTATAAATTTGGCCGGTCTTCAACGTCTTCAAACCTTTTGTGTTGATACTCACGTAATTAAAAGTTATTTTGAACGCATCAAAAAGTACAAGTGACTATTTGCTTCGTAATTCGGCACAAAAAGAACGTGCTGCTATTACACACACATGACATTTGTCGAATTGACGCTACCTGTTTTCTGTCAAACGTTACGGTGGGGTGCCGGTAACCGAACACTGCCGGCAACCGAACACATTCCCCTAAGCAAATCGAAAAATGACGAAACTCTTATTTTGTTAAAAAAAAATAAAGTGAAAACATTTGCATGCTTTTTAAAAATTAACTCCACTCATCAAATATGGTTCTGAAAATATACGATCATTCCAAAATAAAAAAAAAATAAATTCAAACTCGAAACATTCATTGATGTTTTTCTCCACTTGCTACGAATATGAGTTTCGCCTTTCTTTGAAAACAGCTGAATTATCATTTTAGACTTTAAAGAATAATTATGCAAAATTTGTAAATCTTGTAAAATCAGTTTTTACAGCAAAAAAAAAACAGAAGGTCTCATTCTTCTTCTATTTTATGTATGGCAAACTTCATTGTAAATTATTCGATGATGTTCACAAATACCTTACGAATTTTGTTTGAATTTGATAGACTTTAGATAGACTATAAACCATAAAACTACCATAAAAAATTTTCATAAATGGCTAAGATTTAACAACGTATAAAAACCCGATATTGTAAACTTATTCTGTTTTCAGAAGGAACCTAACCGAGTTTCCTTCCCAACAGCTGTCAAACCATTTGAAACCATGTTTTGAACTAAGGTTCAAGTCAGTCTCGAACGTAATTCTTTTATCGGGCTCGCTCACTTCATTCTTATTTAGTAAAAATGGATCAGAGTCATTTCGCCGAAAGCCGTTTCGCCGAAAAGGTTATTTCGCCGAATGACATTATTTCGCCGAATGGGCCACTTCGCCGAATACCATTTCGCCGAAAGCAATTTTGCCGAATGGGTCATTTCGCCGAACCCTGAAATCGTCTTAAAACGCCAGCTTTGTCGACCTACAATTGTACTTCTTGATTAAAAATTGATTCTTGTACTCTTGAATAAAGATTGATTCATGAACCTCAGAACGGAGTTCCCAAGAAAACTTGTTGACTATTAGCTACTATGCATCAAAGCAATTGCATAGGTGTATCTACCAGGCAAATGTATGTGGTATTTTCCGTTTATTAAGTGAAAATGAAAAAATATCTAATGCGACTATGCCACATCGTTTTGGTTCATGTGCTGTCCGACCTCGCTACCGCTCGTTCGGACCTAACTAAAGCAAAAAAAAACTAGTTTTGAGTAGACCGGGCAAACGAGGCGGTTACAGGTGTGTATGCAAGAGGCCGCCGCTTCCGACGGCGGGTCGGCTCGGCGACTTTGTGCGCCACATCAGTTATACAGGAGACATGAATCTTTCGGGAAAATGACCCTTTCGGCGAAATGACTCTTTCGGCAAAATGACCCTTTCGGCGAAAAGGTTTTCTGCGAAATGACCCGCTCCCGTAAAAATCGTTCTCGCCCGTCCATCTCTGTTAACGACGATAACATCGAAAAAGTGAAAGAAATTGTGGTTGAAAATCGTCGTGTTAGAGATATTAGAGAGATAGCAGATGATCTTGGCATCTCTTGTGGATCGGCTCAGCACATTTTGTTTAATGTTTTGGGTATGAAACGCGTCGATGCCGAGCTCGTAACGAAATAACTGAATTTTTTACATGATTGTGACTGAATTTTTGGCCAAACACAAAACGAAAGTCATCGTTCAGCCACCGTATTCGCCAGATTTGGCCTCCTGTAACTTTTTGTTATTTCCACAACTAAAATATTCACTCCGGAGAACGCGCAATGACTTGATCAAGGACATCCATAGACCTCCGAGGCCTATGGCAAGTGTATGGAAAATTTTATTGACCGCTGCAATGCCTGTATTGTTTCAAAAGGAGCCTATTTTGAAGGCAATAATAAGGAGATGTATATAAAATCTAATTATTTTTTTATTCAGCTCGAATCAATTTTGATTAGAGGGTATTATGACAAATATACCACTCGCTTGTGAGAGTACAGTGATGCCGCTTCCCGATCAGTAGATTATAATATCAAAAATCGAATCATATCGAAGCTGAATCTGATTTTGACACTTGTTCGAAACTAACGAGACCAAGTTTATAAAAGAATTAGATACCAGAATTTGTTTCTGTTTTAAATTTATTATTGCTTGAAGATCGGGTTTCTTGCGAACACGTCTGGCGATATTCTTGCATTCGTGTAAGTACGAGTTCCGTTACGTTTTTTTTTCATTTATTTATTTATTTTTAAATAGGTGTTGACATTTTCATAGGGTATAAATTTTTCAGAGTGCTCGATCGATTTCCACTTAAAACTTCTTTTTCGGAGCCGTTTTTCCACCAATTAAAGTTTTCGAAATAAAACGATTTGAAAGAAAATATGCAAAAATACATTCGCCCTAAACAATCTTGAGTAGGCGTGTGTAAAATTTCATCCAAATCAAAGTATGTCGATCCTTATTTTACCACCTTAATTTTTGGAATTGCTAATAAACTTCATGTAGGTATAATGATAATTTTTTCTATGTATGTAGAATTGCATATACTACAGCTCTTCTTATTGACATCATTTTTTAAATTATAAATTTGCAGTTCTTGAATAAATATAGGGTGATTTTCTCGCTGGTATCTTTTTGGCAACACTGTTTTCGTGTCTTGCGTCATTATCAAACTTGTTCAGTTTGGTTTATAATTTAATCATGAATCGACTTACCACGTCTAACATTTGGTGAATGTGCACTAACAAAATTGGAGGAAGATCCACTTTTTTATCGAAAAATTGTGCTCATTTCTGGTTGAATGGATACGTAAACACGCAAAATTGCAGCATCTGGAGTGAAGACCAGCAAGATGCATTGCAAGAGCTACCAATGCATCCCAAAAAAGTCACTAGTTGGTGTGGATGATGAGCCGGCGGCATCATCGGGCGGCATTCTTCAAAGGCGACGATGGGCGGAACGTTACTGTGAATGGTGAGGGCTACCGTGACGCTATGATTGACGATTTTTTTTTACCAAAACGGAAGAATTGGACGTTATTGACATGTGGTTTCAACAAGACGGTGCCACCTCCTACACGGCACGCGTAATAGTGATTGAGAGCCGCATTCAGTGAACAGTTTATCTCACGTTTTGGTCCCGTCAATTGGTCGCCTAGATCGTGTGACTTAACGCCTTTAGATTATTTCTTATGGAGCCATGTTAAGGCTTATGTCTACAAGGATAAACCAGCAACGATAAGCGCATTGTTGGAGAGAGTGTGCCAAAATTGGACCTTCCGCATGGGCCACCTAAAGCGGAGCCGTGACGAACATTTGCGTGAAATCATCTTCAAACATTAAATCATATTGATCGTTCTGTCGATTCTAATAAGAATTTCATCAATTTTTTTCAATTTTTTTTGAATAGCAAACCATATACCATATAAATCATCTTTAAATACAATACACAACTGCTTAATATCAAATAGATAGTTCAATTCTGCACAGTATATCAAAACACTACTTGAAAAGTAAAGCTTTTACATTTACAAGGCTTACTACAGATTAAACTTGCTAACAGTGAAACTCACCTAGCAGTTGAGGGTTAAAATACATCGGTTTCGGTGCAAGCCTCATTCCTTACTCCTTCAAATAACAACGAAAACCGCGAACCACATCCCAAGCGCTGTATATTCGCTCTTCTTCGTCCATGGAATATGTAATGATCCGTTATATTTGATGGTTTTATGTAAGATGAATTTTTTCTTGCATGCTTGAAAAGTTTTTCGCATAATGAGTGGTTCCCATCTGTCATAGCTTTCGTCAGTCTTTCGCTGGATGGCGGTCTGGAGTCGATGAATCTCCTGCCGCGGGACAATATTTTTGGTGTGTTTATTTAGCGAGGAAAATGATTTATTTTACAACAGTTTCTTTGGCGTGTGATTTAATGGGCTTTTCTGAATTCAAGCAGATGCAGTAAGATTATTTACCCTTTTTCATTCGCTCCAGGGTACTTTCTGATCGGTTTTCGAAAAAAAACGTATTTATTTATTTCGATGAGATTTTCGAGCTTCTACTTGAAAATGCTTCAAAACGGTATCGCTTTGATGAAAATGATTCTGAAATGGAACGTTGAACTAGTTACAATTAAAATTGAAACGAAGAAGGAGGGGAAGATTCTGTATCTTAACAAGCACACATCTTTCCGTAAAAGATAAGCCTAGCTGAATCCATTTTACCGAAGCTTTCATACGCACACTGCCGAGGTTTAGCTTTTCCATCATGCACTCGCTACTCGCTTTTCAAGGTCCAAGCCCATGAACTTCCAACGAATAACCGAGCATCGTTGTCCTGTCAACGACACAAGATTTATTTATCGCCGGAATGATTTATTATTTCATTTGAGCCACTCTTCATCCCGTGCTCATCCATCTTGATATTTTCGATACGGCGGGCTTATGTCGGAGAGGAACAAGGCAGTTGTTACAGTTGCTATCTCGGGTTCACTCCTAAGCATCCGAAAGGCGACAGTGTTGGCTGTTGCTCTGTCGGAGCTCGGAGTAAAAACGTAGCTAGTACTAAGCAGCTTAAGTACTTTGGCGCATAGTAAGGGACGAGAATCCTCGCTCTTTAATCCCCATTCTATCTGTTCATCTATCTATGTATCTATCCGTTCAGCGAGTCGTATTTCAACTGGAGATTCTGCTTGGTCACATAATCAGTGAATGCAGAGGAAGAAAGCACTGTTTAGGCCACAGTAGAAGCGAAAGCCCATATCTTAATTACCATTTAAATGTGATTAGTGTGCTTTATGCTAATGCAGGTTTTTCCCGATTACTCTGGGGAAAAACTGTACAGCCCCGGCCAGTCACCTCAGCAAGACAGAAAATGGTTAAGCGTTTATCAGTAGGTAATGAAATCTCGATTCTGAAATTTTTATCTGAGTTAGGTTAGCTTATTTATTGCTTGGCTTTTTATTAGTAGCTGTTTTAATATTTGCTTCGACACATAGAGTTTGCTCGTAGGCTTTTATGTTCTCACAAACAATGAACGTTTGAACAGAATGGAAAACAGAAAATGGCGGCATCATTGGGCCATTTTTCTTCGAAAATGAGGCAGGAGCCGCCGCCACGGTCAATGGCGAGCGCTACCGCGTCATGATTAGCAATTGGTTCTTCCCGTTACTTGAACAGGAAGACTTGGACAGCATTTGGTTCCAACAAGACGGCGCTCCGTACCACACAGCCAACGCTACGATCGATCTTCTGCGCACAGTCTTCGAAGATCGAATTATCAGTCGAAATTCGGATGTCGTTTGGCCGCCTCGGAGCTGTGATTTGACGCCGTTAGACTATTATCTTTGGGGGGCTATCAAAGATAAATGTTATGTGGACAAGCTAGAGACAATTCAAGCCTTGAAGGACAACATTCGTGCAGCCATAGCTGAAATAAAGCTGCATACAATAAACTAATAAACTGGACCGACCGTATGGCGTACTGCAAGGCCAGCCGAGGCAGTTATTTGAATGAAATTATATTCCATAACTAACCGGAAGGATTGCACTTTAATAAGAAAAAATAAACTTTGAAATCGGATGAACCGTTTTATTGCATGTTTAAAAAAAAAGTTTCATGGCGGACCCTGTATAACGAATAGTAGTGATTTTTCTAAAACTAAAGTGATGTAATGTGTGTTCAATCATCTGCAATCATTTCTGATTTTACAATTCATTTATTTAAATAATCTTCGAGCACAACTCATGGGTTGGAGGCTCAATGCACTGCTCTTCCAAAGCAGTTGTCGTATGATCGAGTCCCAACCTGGAAGAATCCTTAGTGTCAGTAAGATCGTAACACTAGCAATACAACGATTATGTACGCTAAGAATCGACTACGAAGTCTAAAGAAACAGATTTCACAAAAGAAATGTCAAAGCCATAAATCTATACAACCTAGTGATCAGATATTTCAAATTAGTAGAAAATTTATAATGATAATTAGGTCGATTTTTTTTTTAAATTTGTGTATGTTCCATTAATTATCCCGTCTATGAGAGCATCTAGCAATTGACACTAAATCGTTAAGGGAAGCTTCTCCTGCAAACGGGAGTTTTCTTTTCCTCATTTCGAGCGTGGATAAAAAGAACTATGAGTTGCCTAACCTGCGTCCAGGGTTGGCGGTTCAATGCATAGGGCGCTGGTCTTACAAACCAGTTGTCGTATGTTCGAGCCATGCAATGACTCTGTACACTTTGAATCGGCTGCGAAGTCTGTTGAAACAGAAGGTGAAATTCCACTACAGGAATGTAATACCAAGGCTTTATATTGAGTTGCCTAACCTTGAATTGTTATGACGTTATTATTCTTCGTTTTTGAGTTTTTGAGTCGTCTATGGAATGCCGTTTTAATTTTTTTTTTCTTAAAAATATTTTACCAAAACTAAAACAAAATTTTTAAAAACAAATTTCAACGGTATTCCATTCATATAGAAAGGCTATACAATCACCGTGAAAACCGTATTTTGAACCGAGGCCCAGATGAACTGAGCAAATTTCTGTGTGTGTATGTATGTGTATGTATGTATGTATGTGTCTATGTGACAAATAATGTCACTCGATTTTCTCAGAGATGGCTGAACCGATTTTCACAAACTCAGATTCAAATGAAAGGTCTTATGGTCCCATAGATCGCTACATGCACCAAAAAATGAAAATAAATATCACTAACTTTTTTCAGAGATGGCGTGACCGATTTTTACAAACTTAAGGTGAAGCCAGAGAGAAAGTGACACGCGACGCGAGCTCTGCCTACGTGTGATCTGTCAAGTTTCTCTGGCTCCACTCTTAGATTCAAACTTATAGTCCCTTAGATCGCTATTGAATTTTATTCGGATCCGACTTCCGGAATTATAAGGTAATATGTGCAAATCTATGAAAAAAAGCGCATTCAATTTTCTCGGAAGTTTCTCAACCGATTTTTACAAACTAAGATACAAATGAAAGGTCTTGAAATTCTTTAAAAAGTCCCCGAGCAGTTGATCCAAATCCGACTTCCGGTTCCTGTATTACAATGCAATTAGTGTGAATTTTCAACTTCATGAGTATTTTTTCACAAGCGATGGCGATACGAGGTGCACATTTTTATAAAATTTATTGGTAAATTCATCTAGTTGGTAGACCTTGTTAGTTGGTGGGTATATAAATCTGCTTTGGGATTACTAGTGCCCGGCTTTCGCTTTCAAACGCACCGGTAATAGTTAGGAAAAGCTCCAAAAACGAAACTCACCTCGATTTCTCAGCAACGGTTAATCCGATTTTCACAAATCATGATTTAGTTAAAGCTCTCAGTGTCTTAAAAGATACTGTACAATTTCATCCAAATCCGACTTCAGGTTCCGAAATTATAGGGCAATGATTATCAAAACATTCAAACTGTCATACAAAAAAAAGCAAAATCGGTACGCATCGGTACGTGCTGGTACCCGTATAGAACACAGAGTGCTTTGTTCTATTTTATATAGCGTGCAGAGTTGCCACATTTAAATCTTTATTAACTTGACATAACTGTTTACAATTTGAAAAGGTGATGGTAGTTTATACCGAAGATTGATTTTGATTTGATTCAAGTTTCAAAAAAAAAGAAACTTGACAGAATCTTCTAGTGATGTTTTTGAAAATATAAGTCATATGAGAAAGGCATCATTACACCACTAGGTGGAAAAAAAAAGTTTTTTTTAAATCGGCCAATCTGTTCTTTAGTTATCGTGCACACCAGTTTGACAGTTTCTACCACTTTGAGCAGCAGTCTCTAATAAAGAATAATAACCTTATAAAAATTTAAGCCAAGGTTATAGGAATTCTTCGCTTTCTTTTGCATTTTCACTCTACATGACGATATAAATTTTCAACACACTTCACAATGTTGTTCCGGAACCGGAAGTCGCATCCAAACAAAAGTCAATAGCAATCTTTGAGACCCTAAAATATTTCATTTGAGTGAAAATCTACTCAGCCGTCTCTGAGAAAATGAAACGAGATCCGTTTGAGAGTTTTTCGCCACTATTTTCGGGACTTTCGGAACCGGAAACTGGGAACCGACATAGCTGAAATCGGTTCGTTAGATCGCCAACTAACGCAACCTACAAATTGAAACAATTTTGAGTCATATTTAGAAGAATTTTTCCTTTTTTGCATTATCGCTCTAAATGACTGGTTGCAATTTCATACACACTGAACCCTTATTTCCGGAACCGAAAAACCGAACAAAATAAAATCGGTTCAGTCGATTCTTTAATTTGAATCAAAGTTTAGGAAAATCGATTAGGCCATCTCTGAGAAAATCGAGTACTTTTATTTCTTTTTTTTTGCCCGTTATTCTCGAATAGAAGTTAGATCCGGATAAAATTCAATAGCAGACTACCGGACCGAGAGACCTTTCGTTTGCATAAAGGTTTGTCGAAATCGGTTCAACCATTTTCTAGAAAATCGGGTGCTCACTTTTTTACATACACACACAGCTACACACGCAGATATTTTGCGTAGTCGACGAACTGAGTCGAATAGTATATGACAATCGGCCTCAGTTCAAAAGTCGATTTTCACTGTGCTTTCAGTGAGCGAGTTCTCTATCGGGATGATGTCACAAAGGCAAGACTGATAAATGAGCCACGTAGAGTCCGCCCAAAGTGGAACATATGCGTAGGTTGTATTCTGTTGGGTTACTTTCAGTGTTGTGTTTTACATTGGATTGGCTTCTTCGGATAGGCGACCGTTACGGGTTCGAGTCGCATCACTGTGGAAAATTTAAGACAAATTGAAATTTCTATTATTTTAATAATCAGTCTTTTTCTAGTTAGCTTTCTGCTGCTCAAACCCATGGTCAGGTTAGCGTTTTGAAAAAAAAATGTTTTCTAAATCCGAGATTAATTTCGGTTGGAGTAGAGGAAAAGAATCTTGTTTTTCGATCGCTTACTGGTCGGATTAAGTCTAGTTTAAGAATTTGGATATCTGACCATCTCTAATGCAGAGCCTATCTACGTGAATATTTCCCTTTAGCATCGATTTGTTCGGCTTGATGAGCTTGACACAAGCAATACCAAATAATGCACATACGACTTCTTTATATACCATTCCATCAACATCTTCACATTATCAAGCTCAACTCGCATAGCATCCAATTTCCAACCTTTTGGATGCATGTAGGCCAACCGAAATGAATGCAAAGCCTCCAATTCTGAATTCTTTAACGAATTATGAAACTTTCCTTTTATTCAATATCGAAATTAAACAGCTAGAATCACTTATGATTCTCCAAAATATTCCACCGCGTTAATTTATTGGAACAAAACAAAAAGCCTTGGTATTACATTCTTGTGTTGGAATTTGACCTGACAGAACCATTGCATGGCTGTTTCTACGGAACAAAACACTTTCCTCAATATCGATAAGTAGAAACAATGCTTTCCGCAAATGATACCTGTTGAACTCAATACTCACCATGATTTCCATAATCCATGGAAATGGTATAGTAGTATAGTATAATATGGTACTGTTCATCAGAGATGCCAGGTAAAAATTTCAAATATCTTCAGACATGGTTGCAAAAGTCTGTATATCCGAAAAAAATCTGCAGTTAGCAAGTATGCCTTTATTTCTCTATAAAGTATGATACACTAAACTGACTTAACGAGCAAAAAAAAGGGTCGTGGCAATTTCAAAAGTCTGTAAATTTAGACGAAAGTCTGCGAAAAACTAGATTTTCAAAAGTCTGCAAAAATCACAACAAAAAATGTCTGCAGCACTATGTACGAAATCTGCAGATTTACAGACAAATCTGCAGATCTGGCATCTCTGGTGTTCATAGACGTTACTTCCAAAATTGAATATTCGTTTCTAAAAACCGTCATATAAGAAAAAATGTTAGAAGCCCCAGAAAATAAACCTAGATACCATAAACAGTCCGGTCGGTCGGATAACTCCATTTTTTGGATCCCAAAATAATTCCCCAAAAAAAGTCATTCTTTTTTTTCTACAGTGGTGTAACCCCTTAATGTCAATTTTGAAGCGAATCTACCTAAACGTAAAAAGAAGTGACCGAAATCCAACTAAACAAAGTTAGTGCTTCGTTATTCATATAATTCTAACAGCAACACAATGCAAAATGCTTTTTTCCGAACTCAAATCTTAACAATGTAAAGTTTTACTAGAATCCACTATATATGATTATTTGAATCCGATTTTTCATTCTACCTAGTGGTGCTGTACTACATTTTTGTTGTAATTTAAATGGTCTTATCAAAGCACTTATTCATGGAGCACTCATTTTTTTTAAAGATATTTTTATTCAGGCCTATTTGCGTACAAGCTTTACGTTGCTGAATTAAGCGATATTTTAAATAAAGAGCTTTTTGAAATGGATTTCGTTTTTACTCTTTTTATAGGAGGAGAAGAGCTTCCATTTCCCTCCTGCGATGGTTGAGGGGCACTTTGTTCGTGGCTCGTTTCGTCATCCATTGCCTCATCGGTTGTATTGTTGTTGGTGTCCGTCCTCGTTTCGTTTTCCTTGTTGTTCGTAGTCTTGAGCTCGTTACTAGTTGCTTCAGATGCGCCTTGTTGTGCATTGGTTGCAGTTGCTAATTGGTTTGATGATGAAACATGAGTACAAGTTTTCGTTGTTGAACGGTTGACCTTGTCTTTGGTTAAAGATTTCTTTTTCGTAGTTTCAGTGCAAGGTTTACCGTAGTGTGCAGGTTGTTCACAAAACTGACATGTAACCAGCTGATTTTCATAGGTAATTAACGTTTTACACGGACGTGTCCCACCTTGACCACAAATGATGTAAGATGGAATTGCTTTACGTAGTTGCATACGCACAACTCGCACGCCATTCCGGATGCCGGGGAAAAAATTCCGCCATACTTCCCTTTCGATGGAAAGGATTTCACCGTACTGCCACATATTCTCCCGAACGAACTTATCGGTGGCCTGCGGGGGAAGGTCATGCACGCGTACTTCTATGGCATTGTCCACCATGTGCACAGGGATTTTGTATTTAATGTTGTCACACTCAACGCTGTGCACCTCGTTGTTAACCGAAGCGAAAACAAGTGCATCGCTTTCACGTTTCAACATAATGTACACATAGTTAGACACCTTGTTGAATTGAATCTCACTTACATTATTAGCGTCTAGATGCATTCGTTCTTTAAGTATGATTTCAATTTCATTTGCTGCTGGTCTAACTTTGCAACGCTTGAAATCTATACAAATTGAATTCGGTCTTGTAGGCCAAGTTTCAGGCTTTGTTAAATCGTATTAGACCATTCCGTACACTCTATTGTTCACTGGCGTATTGTCTTTGTTTCTGTTGTTTCGACCGTTAACGATTTTCGACTGTGTCGGGTGAGATGCGAGCACGAACTGAGGAGCACTTATTCTTGGAGATTGTTAGAATGGGTTCAGCCATCTTCTAGAAAATGTAATAGATGTCGGTTACGTCACTTCTACATTTACATATCCTGAACTGAAAGTATGTCCTTCGAATTCGATCAATGAATCAATAGTAGCTTTCAATCAAGCCTAATATTGTAGAAATTGGTTGAGAAACTTTTGAGCAAATTGAGCGGAACCATAGTGCAACTTCTACGATTATATCACCAGAACCAGAAGTAAGGCGACAAACAAAAATGAAATTCGTTTTAAGTCGGATATCTTCGAAACTCTCAGGGAATGAATGAACTTAAATTAATTCTCTTCTTGCCACGTTGGTTTATTGAAGCTTCTTTCCTAGTCAGCCGACGACTTGTTGAAGTTACCGCACCCACAGATCGCCTGCCACACCAAGTACTTCTTAGAAAAAAAATACGACCCTTTTCTTCCAAAACCTCTCCGGAACATCTTACTAGCGGGACTTACCGAACAAAATCTCCATACGGGGCTATAAATGACGTGGCACATACTGTACAATAAAAAGTTTAGTTATTTCTGGTGACCTGAGTATCGCTCGCGAACAGGAGATGTTTGCAAAAATTGCGAAAAATTTGTATTCAAAATAATTTTATTTTGAAATTATTATTCATGTTGAATACAGAATTTGGTGTAATCAAAATTTCCAGATAACCGAATCAACTCCAATAAAATATATCCCATGGAAATTAAGCAGCCAATTCATATCTTCCGTTGATCCAGCATCCACTGAATGCGTGGTTCTACGACAAACATGGATGGAAGGGACAGTGGTTCGACAACTGTGGGAAAGTTTTCGGTCATTTGCTTGATTTTCGCCTGAGTGACTTGTACTTACGCTAGCCTGAGTGTTGTTAGTCGGTTTTTGTGTTGGTAAGAGGGTGTTCACGTATCCAGTTCAACCTTCATTCACTTCTAGCAGAAAGAAGGCGACAGTTTACGGCACGTCGTTCTATCCTGGCAGCTTGAAGCAAAACAATAACGCTCAGTTTAGCAGAGAACATGAGCGGGAGAATTTCGGAACATGACAAGATAGTCAACAGTGACCATCGGGGGTGCCGAGCTAGAGTGGATTTTAGCTACTTCGTGTGCTGTGTGTAGTTCTTCGAGGCAAACATGTTCATCAAAGCGAATGATTTCCCATCGTTCATGACACGGCCAGCCAGAGAGAGATTTGCTGTCCTGGGAAGAATGGTAGTTGCTGGTGTTCGACACGACACGGAATCCTTTTCTTTGTCATTCCTTTTTTTTCCACCCTCACTGATTGAGTTGGGTTCGGTCGGAGCGCTGTTCGTGAAAGTTGGTCAACAATTTGATGTTTTTCGTCCGAGCATTTCTGTGGTTGCCCTATTCCGTTTGAGCTGGAAAGACTTTACTGAAGTAGACACAACAATTAGGAGATTTAGATGTTCTTGATACTTTCTGCTTTATTTCAGAATGTTTTGCAGCATGGTATTAGAAGCTCAGTTCACTTTTTACCCTGGAAAATATCGTCCAGTGAAGCAAACCGAACAAATCATTCTTGGTTACATTGATACCACAATCGACAACAGTTGAAAAGTATCGCATCAATTAACACCGATTGCCTTCCGAGAAAGTTTCACGTAAACAAAACCTTATACTGCCAATCATGAACTGTAGATTGCAAGTGCACTTGGTTTTAATAACATCCTCACCAAGGGGTATGGTTCATTCCTGGCAGAACAGTTTCAGTGCCACGATGTGGTTGGAGTTCAACATATTCATACACAGAACTATTTCGACGTTCACAGTCGGCTGAGAAACTGGTACCATCATCATTTCTCCAGTACTTTCACATTCAAGTGAACCGGAAACTTTTAATGAACACTTTGATTTATTTTTATTTCTCCATCCGTGTTTATGGAATTATTAAATCCATTTTAAACTATACCAGATCCCATAACGGGTATCCTTAGAAAGCATTGCATTTTGAAACACAACCATGGAAGCTTTGGATAAGAGGATCAACTTGATAATATATCAATTTAGCATATTATACAGTTAGGCTTCAGCACGAGTTTTCACTCGGGTAGAGTTATAGTAAGGATTCAAGTTTTTAGTGCTAGGAAGTTATCAATCTTTCTGCAATATTTATGTTTGCCCTTAGTCAACTGCAGATGTTCGAAGAAGTCTGAGACAATGATACACTAAAATTGATTCTACACACTCTTTGAACATAACTCATGCTTTGAGTAGTATATCAAAATTTGTGTATGGATTCGAGTAAAATTTGCATTTAATAATACATTAGAACAAGCCTTGAGTTTTCAAAAATTTGAGTGAAAAAAATACTTCTAGCAGTTCAGTGCGTTCTCATTTAAGAATGCAATAATACGTTGTTCTTAATGGCCGTTTCTAGATCTGGTTTTCGAAATCATAAATCATCAATCATAGATATTTTCAATAGAAACGTTGTGGTTTCAATTATGCTAAGTGAGAAGTACAACATAAGGATATCAGAATCGTTCAATTTCCATTCCAAACCGATCAAAAGGAAGCCGTTTTGAATTACTTTTTCAGGCTTCCCATTTAAAAGAAAGAATAATAAATTTCTAACATTTACGAATAAGAATGCCTTTATTTTGAGTGCAAAGAACTTATGTTTTGAGTAAAACTCACTCAAATTTTGGAAACAATTTTTTTATTTGTTTTGTTATTTTGAGTCAAAATATTCCAATTTCGTCCCTTAACTCAAAAATGAGTAAATAGATGGTAACTCAAGTTTAGTATACGTGCATTTTTTTTATGAATTTGAGTGGTGTGTCACTCAATTTTGAGTTATGTTCAAGGAGGGTGTACGATGTGTTAAATATAAACCTTAAACTTTCCCTACTAAGGAGTGTATCGATAAGTAGTTAGCAACATTCAGACAGTTATTACTCTGAAATGGCTTAAGTTTTTGCAGAGTGTTTTGCGGTGACATGGTTGTTTACATGTCAATAACAGCTGCGCAATCGATTGGTTTCGGTACGGTTTATCGTTTCAATGATTAGTCGAATTGATCCGGAAACGCGAAAGTAAATTTTACACACTTGGTGCTCAGAAAGTGGTGTCACGTACAACGAAATTGCAAAACGGGTGAAAGTGCACCACACCAGTGTCAAAAATATTATCGAGAAGTTCGGTAAGACCCTTTCCATGAATGATTTGCCCCGATCCGGTAGGAAAACAGGTCCCAGCCAGCCCGGCCGGAACTTAAAAGTGGTTGAGTACATCAGGAAAAACCCATCGGCGTCGACGAGGGATTTGGCCAAGCAGTTCAACACCAGCATCGGGATGATTCAACGGATCAAAGTTCGGAACTCCCTGAAAACGTACAAGAAGCAGAAGGTGCCGAAAAAGTCCCTGGTACAGCAAGTTCAGGCCAAAACAAGAGCGCGAAAACTGTATAACCGGATTTTACAGAATAAAGACGAACCGGATTCTACAGAATAAAGACGAATGCATCCTGATCGACCAAGAAACCTACGCCAAGGAAGACTCTCGAGCGCTGCCCGGACCGCAATATTATACGAAATCGGTGTACCAGAACCTGGACGACGCTAACACCACGGTGGCGATGGAAAAGTTTGGGCAGAAGGTGTTGGTCTGGCAAGCAATTTGTATCTGTGGTTTGCGGTCGTCGATTTTCTTCACGAATGGCACAATTAACGCCAAGGTGTACAAGGAAGAATGTTTGAAGAAGAGAATGCTGCCACTGTACAGAAAGCATAAGGCTCCTCCTCTCTTCTGGCCGGATTTGGCTTCAGTCCACTACGACAACTCCGTTCTACAGTGGTTGTCAAAAAATAATGTACAATTCGTGGAAAAGGACATCAACCCACCGAACTGCCCAGATCTTCGGTCATTTGAAAGGTATTGGGCAATTGTCAAGCGGCACTTTCGGAAGGAAGGTACAGTGTCCCAAAACATGCAGGAGTTCAAAAAAACTGAACAGCTGCCACCAGGAAAGTCACAAAAGTAACTGTGCAGAATTGAATGAAGAATGTTAAATCCAAAGTGCGAGCGTTTCACAGAAACTAGGATTTTCTTCAATATAATCAGTGAAATTCATAAAAATGTAATTTTTCTACAATATATCGAAAACTGATGTCAAAATATGTTTTTTTCGCTTTTTTATTCCATAATCAATGTTGCTAACTACTTTTCGATACACTCCTTAACTATTTCGGATGAGTGATCACTAGCGAAGCGCACTTTTTGAAGCTTAAATGCAGAAAGAGGTCTCTCTTTATTGACGTTTTTATGTTGTGTGCTAATTCACTTTTCGATCAATACACACTAAGCACAATTTATACAATTAGGATTGACTGTTCGAACATTGTAAAGCTAGAGTGCCTATAACCAGAGTGACGACTTCTCATCCGTTGGTAACAATTCAAAACATTCAATCTAAAATGTTACATTGCAATTGACAGGTCGTTTGCACGATTGGAACTGGAAGCTGTAATTCCAAACGAACAGCTGTCGTCACTCTGGTTATAGGTACTCTATTTAAAGTAAATGTGGACACATTTGGAAAGGTTTTACACAACATCGTATGTATAGTAGGCTTTGCTAGCTGGAAAAATGTTAAACACAGGTTTTATTTTATTCATTCTTAGAAATTTAGGTATGTTTGGCTCATCAGACATATGGGTTAACTGTAATCGGATCTTCAGTAGTAAGCATATAATCTCATAGCACATTATTCTATGAAAAGCAATCATCTACTTGGTCCACCCTTTGAACTTTGAACTGAGCAGTTCGAGAACTGGATAACAAGTTATTGAACTTCCAATATTCCATTTTGAATTAAACTTTCACTCGTCTTCATTACGACAAACCATTAATTTTGCACGAATGGAGAGACCAATTCGATTCCGATTCCTCAGAAAATTATTACTGTCCAGGGAGTTAGTTGCCTTCAACGAAGAAAATCATCACTTTGAATTCCAGTGTTTTTTGTTCAAGAATAGAAGCAGTAGAACGTGTTTTAGATGGCTTGCTCGGATTGAAACACACTTATAAAATTTCGCATAAATAGGTAATTTGTCGTGAATACGACTTACTTTACTATGGGGCGCCTTTGCAAAATTTACCCTCTGAGAAAGTGATACGTTTTCGATCGTGAATATCTCTTGTATCTAACGAATCAACATAATTTTTGCTACATGCCATCGGAAATATCATCACAATTTTATGATAAAATTTTCAGTTGTGTGACATAATCTCAAATAATTCAAAAACACTATTGAAAAACTTGTCTCATTTGGCCCATGTCAACACCAGCGTTCTGAGGAAGAGAAGAAAATATCTGCTGCTGTACACCAATTGTTCGAGAAAAATGTTCCGAACAGTGCTTAATATCGTAGTGAGTTCCACAATTTGGTGACTGTACCAATTTCAACAAGCTTGGGTTCGTTTGAGAGTAATAAACTTCTATCACTTCCGTTTCTGGGTTTATAATGGTGAACGAATCCGTAGAAGTATGGTTTATAAGTGACGTACATTGAATAATCGTACATTATTCATCGGATAAATTGATAAACTTATTAAAACGCTACAATGTGGCCATTGATCCAGTTTGGAAGGGTTATGACGGACATTTCCGGTTCGGGCTTAATCTTATATGTTAAGTGACCGACAAATCCCAGTGTCTTTTGCATGTGCCAAAAATGTCGGAGATGACTGAATTGATTTCGAAAGACTAAGACTCGTTTGAAAGATACTATTAGGTTATTTGATCAGCTCACAGTACTAATAGCCGCAGATAGAATCTTATAAATGTTTTTTTTATGAAACTTCTTAAATTACAAGAGAAAGACATTAATACACCACTAGGTGGATTAGGATGGGTTTTCATCTTCGAGATACAACGATTGGAGGAAAAAGCATACAAAAATACGTCTGCACTTTTCCTTAAAGTCAGTCTTCAGTCAAATTGGTCCCTCCATCCGAGCAAAACAAATGGTTTTCCATTCAGAAAACGTGCTTTGGGATTGGGTGAATTGTACAAGGATTGACTTCTCCGCTTCCTGAATTTAAAACGCTTTATCTATACTAAAGCACGACTTATTCACATTGAACATATTCTAAAAAACAGTTTTATAATAGGTTAAAATGGAAGTTATTGTTCACGATAAAAATAGCAATTCTGGAAAAAGAAATTCTTTGTAGAAATTCAGGTTTTGGAGGATAACGATGCCGCTGACTTCTGTCATCTAATCCTTGACTGATTTAATGTTCGAATGAGTGATACAGGTACACATATTCACCATTTTTATTAGTTTGATATCGTTGTTAGAAGTTGGCCCTTTTTCAGTGCGATTTAAATTATGCTGATGCTAGCTGAATGCAGAGGGCTCTCTTAAAATACTCGCGTCATTACACGCTTACAGTCACCAAGGCGAGGCTGACTAGACCCAAAAAAACAACAAACAACAGTTCTTAATTGATTTTTCTGTTATTGATTCGCTAATTTCATTATAAAATAAAATACGGAATAAATCGAGATCGATTTATAGTTCCTCAGAAAGCCTTAATTTAATCTTTCCTTGAATGTGATGTTTCTGCTGCTGAATTTTGATGAAAATAATAAGTTCAGCTAAAAAGTCACAGAAGACTTGATTAAATAGTATTCGATAAAAATCGCTGTTAAAAAATTTGAGAGCGTTTACTCCCCATAAGCAGGATCAGTCAAATAATATTGTATAAAATATTTCTCCCAATTTTAACTTTAATTTTAACTGACAAATACTGTTACTGATCAATTAGTGTTAAGGGCAAAATCGAATATGTTGAGCATATATAACTCACAGTAACTTTCATTTACTAAACCGAAATTCAGTTCGCTTTCACATCTTATCCAAGTCAGTCGATGAAGCAAAACTGCTTACGTTCGGAAAATTCGACCTTCAATAGGAGAACTTGAAGAAGCAAATTAATCTTGATATTAAACGTGTGCATTTACTTTAATGCAACAACAAAATAATGTTGTTTACATTCAGCTTTATAGAAAGTTGGATGCAATTTGATTCGCTAAAGACAATAACTGTGTGCGCTACCCAAGTAACAATTTTTGTTACGCTAGCTTGTTTGTGACTAGTTTGCAACCAGATATTTGAGTGATTGTTACTAACATCTAACCACTTGCATGACTCAAAAAGCGCAGTTTCAACTAGTTGTTGAGCCGGCTGAAAATGAGTTGTCGTTACGTTGTAATGCCTTACTGAAATAACTTATTTTTTCATAACTTGAAAATAACTTGTTTGCAAGTAAACTAGTTGAAACTTAGTCACCATCGACATTATAAACATTGAATGAATCCAGAATACTTTTCTATCATCAATAAAAAGGCAGTAGAGTACTTTAAATCACAAACTTGATACAAGGTACAAATTTCACAACGATTTCAAAACTGTCGAGCGGAATTCAATTTTACTTAACTGGTTTTTCATGCGCCTTCAATCAAAATCTGTTTATAAATATATAAAAAATAAACAACAAAATAACCCAATGTTCAGAATGCTCAAAATTATTCCAAGTAATGTGATTCCTCATCATTTTCAATTCATATATCATGAGAATTATAATATTATCACATTCGATGTTCAATCCCTATATTATTTTCTTCGTGTTTATGACAGTGCATAGAACAAAAATGACTATTTTGCCTTTCACTACTTTCGGCAAAAAGTAGTTTTGAAAAAAGTAATATCCTGGTTTTATTTACGTTTCATACACTTTTTGAGACTCCATATTGTGTTCGCCAAATTCAAGCCAACAAAGGTTGTTTTGTTTGCATTTTCGTTATCATAACGTTGGTAAAACTTACCGATAACTATCTGAATCAATGAAAAAATTATATGTTCTAATCTTATAATATCTAAGTTATTGCTATATCAATTCACAGTAACGATTCACATATACGTTAACATATTTATAATGGTTTTGCAACGGAAAATAAACCTTTTTTCAACTAGTAGCTAAAAACATATCTGTGATTAAAGATATGTTAGAATCAAGTAACGATAACTTACAAATGATAGTTAGTTTAATGTTTACGTTATAAAGAAACACTGCTGTCACCTTGTTTTAACCAGTATAACATAAAAACATGTTCGTGCTCTTGTTGCAACACAGTTGGGTTAAGTGGTATCAAAACTAGTTATGGGTTGCTACTATTGAAGTCAAATAAACTTACTTTCAACTAGTGGCTAGAAGCATTGTTGTGACTAAAGATATGTTTGGATTAAGTAACGATAGCTTATAAATTATATTTAATTCAATATGACACAAAGATGTTATGATTGGATACCTAAATATCTATTTCGTAACTAGTTATGTTATGATGAAACATTGCTGTCACCATGTTTTAACCAGTATAACATAAAAAACATATTCGTGCTCTTGTTGCAACATAGTTTGGACTTTGTCGTATCAGAACTAGTTGCGGATTGCTACTTGGGTATCTTAAGTATGAAAACATCAAGTACAACCAGTTTATATGGAAGATAGTGCCGATCCTTATATTCGCAAAACTATTTCCCAATACGGAGAGATTCTTCCCATCAGAAAAGAAGTGTGGAGGAACTTTTTCCCCGGTATTCTAAATTCGTTCGTTTGTTACGAATGCGCTTGAAGAAGGCTATACCTTCTTATGTGATATTCGGCCAGGATACAAAGGTGCTATGCAAATCACTTGTTACCTATGACAATCAGATGGTTACATGTCAATATTACCAAAAGGCTGTACACTGTGGTAAGCCACGTGATAAGCTGGACAAGAATACATCTACACCAAAGGATAACGGCGCTTCCTTCACACCAACCCCAAATAACCCCAGTACATCGGTGACAGTCATCAACAACAATGAAGCATCCTCCTCAACGAAACAATCAGTCGTGTCATGCAGAATAAGGTAGGCCAGCTACAGCTAACAACGCATCCAACACATGGGTAAATAATTACGCAAATAACGACGATTCAACAGTGACAACGAATCAATGGACGGGAACGTGAACAGCGAACCTCTGCTACCCCTTCATTTGCTGGCTAGTAATGAAAACGACTCTCCTTCAACAATTATATCCTAGCCATAAATTTTTTTTATTATTTGTTTAAATCTTTGTGAATAAAAAAATAAACCGAAACATGTCAAGTGCCACTTTGAAATGTATTATTTATATTCATTTATGATTGCACGAAATGTAGAGAAACTTTTGTCTTAAAAATGTTTAATTTTTTCTAACAAAGTTTTGTCACAGGACTCAAAACTTTGCTCACAAAGACTCTTCTTTAATATAAATCGCACATCTGGATTCCATACCAAGCATACTTTAATATTAAGTTTTGCACAAGAAAACAAGTGTGACAAACTAGACAAATTCCTTTATGCCTTCCATTGACATCGGTAAAGGGTTCTTTTCGTAAAACTTTTTTGTTTATTTGAATAAAACTACCTGTACAAAAAATGTTTTTCACTGCTCCGAATGGGTATGTTCACAAGCTTTTACACAACCACCGCTGAAAGATAATCGTTAATCAAAAATTCAACACAGAAAATTCGAACAACTGGTGCAGCGGAAGCTAAGCTCGGACAAATTACTCCAAGCATTCCGGTGGTTGCTGCATAGTACGGACATTGTGCAAAAGCATCTCCCGAAAGGATACTAGCGATACTAACGTAAAAAGCCATTCCTGGCAACAGCAACAGCCATTCCGACGAAAAGTATAAAAGTTTTCATCATTTGCGATGCCACCGAGTCAGCGTCAGCAAAATAGATCCCACCCGGAGCAGGTGCGGTAGGAGGAACGAGAAGAAGCCATTTCTTAAAACTTTACGAAACAGACACAATCGGGATGGAAAGTGCAAAACGCGTAATAAACATAAAAGCTTAAAAAATGTCCTGTCCTACTGAATAGAAGGAAGCCAAGATTTCCTAGAGGCGCTACTGGAGTATGCAAAAGATCATAAAGTGTGCTTCAACATTCAACCTCCACTTCTCACTTCCTCACTGGACGACACTTGCCATTCGGAAAAGTTTTGCCATAAAGTCAACCAGACACTCCGTTCGGTTGAAGTGATGGAACGGAAGGGGGAATATTTAACGGAATTTTCGTGTGCATATTTTAAATTGCATAACTAGAACATTTCGTCGAATAATTTGTCCAAGTATCGTCCAGACGGTACTGACAAAGACACGTTCCAGTAGTCGGCTAGTCACGATCGAACCAGATGCTTATTTTTTTTAGCTGCGTGACTAATATCAGTGGTTCATGTTAACGATAGAGCTATGTTGATTAACTAGTCGATCATACTTGATTTATCCCGATTGGAAATTCGAACTAATTGGAACTAGGATTGGATTGAATGCCGCGGTAATTGAGAGACTTGATTTCAACCGTAGTATGATTCATATGAACTAACTTTATCATGAGTGAAATGTTTTTCGGAAATCGTTCTACAAATAGAACTTCAAAATTCAATTACGTTTACCAACGCTTGTTATGGCAATCAAGCTCACTTTTTTGGTGAATTGAACATTGAAGGCAACCGAACAGTTTCGAAGCATTGTGCTTACAAAAGTTTTTTTTTTGGTTTGTGGCATCGTAGTTATTCTCTAGCCGTTTGCAAGCCGGGAACCTTAAAACAAGATTGTATTTTTTGCATTGTAACCCTTGCAAACAAATGAATCCAGCGCCACCAGCAACTTCAACGGGAACAAATACAATCACACTAATGATGCTTCGCATGGAACGTGAATCAACATCATCAGTGAGTTCTGAGTCATCCATTAGGAAGTTTCCGTCTGCTAGCAGTAGTTGCAAGTGCTGCCATCCATTGGTACATGTCGCAATAATCCGTTTAGCTACAGCGTTCGTCGTTGACGCTGGTTTGTATCCACTAGACGCAATGAGTGATGAAAAAATAACGAGATACAAAAGTGACACAGATTTTGTACTACACAGCAGGAAGGGGGCTTCATAATTGCAAGAACAATTAAATTTGACGATTACGCTGGAAATGCAAATAGATCCAAAACAAATGCTTGTCATTTGTGCAAAAAGTTTGTGCTGGTTGCCAGCAAGTAGATATTAATGTAAAAATAACATTCATTTCCTCATCAGAATTTCAATATCACGTATGTTTTCAATTTTCATTCTTCAATTATTCTAGCCACAGCTTTCATCGAGAAACACATGAGATTTTGTGCAATGTCCATTGCTAACTGTTGATGAAAGCTGGCTTCCACTATTACACGCCATGGAACATATTGCGTGTCTGGCAGTGACCTGAAGCAGCAATCGTCGAAGCAACCTAGAGAGGCTTAATGGGTCGGCAAGCTCAGTTTCTTAGCATTGGCATGGCATATTTTTCATCGGCCACCTCGAAATATAAAAAAAACCTCTTCTTAGTTCACCATCGTCTCCATCACAAAGCAATGCTTACATTATATTCGTATCAGTAGTAATCGTGAGCTTACCTTCAAATTTGAGCAAACGAATGTCATAGATGAATTTTGCCACCCTTGTGACTGATTAGTTCGATAAATTAAAACAGGTACGAAATCAAAAAAAATGGACTATCTACAGAAAATCCTAAGAACACAAGTATCTACACAAAAGGAAAAATGATACAACTTAGCAAAGACAATTCCCACGCTCTTCACGCAAAGTGACACATTGGGATTTCACATACGCACATTAACATCATCCATCATGATCACGTTTTCATCAGTCCAACATCACGGCACCAACCGAAAATCGCCCCCGGTCTTGGCGGATGATGAGAAGAGTCTTTCTGTTGTACAATATGGTGACAGTTTTGCTGTCGGAGTGTTGTCTTGTTGAACATGATGAGAAGGTAGAAGGTGTATCCCATACTACAATACATTGAATCCAACGGTTTAATGGGTGTTGATAAATGATACCATAGAACAATCAACGTCAATTTCACAATTGATTCCATTCTCACTAAAAAGAAATGAGTAAACGAAACAGAGAGTGATCACAGTTCTGGAAATTGAATCTGTCTTCTGTCTTCTGTCTTCTGTCTTCTGTCTTCTGTCTTCTGTCTTCTGTCTTCTGTCTTCTGTCTTCTGTCTTCTGTCTTCTGTTTTCTGTCTTCTGTCTTCTGTCTTCTGTCTTCTGTCTTCTGTCTTCTGTCTTCTGTCTTCTGTCTTCTGTCTTCTGTCTTCTGTCTTCTGTCTTCTGTCTTCTGTCTTCTGTCTTCTGTCTTCTGTCTTCTGTCTTCTGTCTTCTGTCTTCTGTCTTCTGTCTTCTGTCTTCTGTCTTCTGTCTTCTGTCTTCTGTCTTCTGTCTTCTGTCTTCTGTCTTCTGTCTTCTGTCTTCTGTCTTCTGTCTTCTGTCTTCTGTCTTCTGTCTTCTGTCTTCTGTCTTCTGTCTTCTGTCTTCTGTCTTCTGTCTTCTGTCTTCTGTCTTCTGTCTTCTGTCTTCTGTCTTCTGTCTTCTGTCTTCTGTCTTCTGTCTTCTGTCTTCTGTCTTCTGTCTTCTGTCTTCTGTCTTCTGTCTTCTGTCTTCTGTCTTCTGTCTTCTGTCTTCTGTCTTCTGTCTTCTGTCTTCTGTCTTCTGTCTTCTGTCTTCTGTCTTCTGTCTTCTGTCTTCTGTCTTCTGTCTTCTGTCTTCTGTCTTCTGTCTTCTGTCTTCTGTCTTCTGTCTTCTGTCTTCTGTCTTCTATCTTCTGTCTTTTGACTTCTGGTTTCAATCTTCTGCAAATATAGATTATATAATCTAGAAATGCGACAATCCTTGCAAAAAAGTTCTCGTTCCATGTTTCGTACACTTTAAAGTACATTCCAGAAAACACAACCAAACTTCTCAACTCATTGTTATGTTCTTTCTAAGTCAACTAAGAAGTGTAAGTCTATACCATTTCACGCTATCGTGAAAGCATAACTTTTAGTTTATATTTTTTCTAGCTTGTCAAGCACCAGATTTCTCCGCAACAAGAGTTTTTAGTTGGCATACAGCCAATGAAAATGGAATGGTCAATGCACGCCGATGCACATCCGTAAACACACCTCTCTAACCCGAAAATTACTTTTGCTTAACAATTCTTTGTTCTCGTTCCCTTAGTGCCTTAGGCTCTGCTTAGTGCCGTTGGAAACAAAGGATTACAGCAGTTATACTCGTCGGCTAGTTTTACAATAAGACATGTTTACAATATCATCTATGGTTCGAGTGCTGTTTTGTTGTGAACTTAATATCACCAATTAAAAGAAATATAATGAAACTATGTAATATCACTCGTGCAAAATTGATGCTTTATTGGGTGTAAAACAGTAAGAAATATCTCAGTTCTTGGGATTGGGATTGGGATTGGGATTGGGATTGGGATTGGGATTGGGATTGGGATTGGGATTGGGATTGGGATTGGGATTGGGATTGGGATTGGGATTGGGATTGGGATTGGGATTGGGATTGGGATTGGGATTGGGATTGGGATTGGGATTGGGATTGGGATTGGGATTGGGATTGGGATTGGGATTGGGATTGGGATTGGGATTGGGATTGGGATTGGGATTGGGATTGGGATTGGGATTGGGATTGGGATTGGGATTGGGATTGGGATTGGGATTGGGATTGGGATTGGGATTGGGATTGGGATTGGGATTGGGATTGGGATTGGGATTGGGATTGGGATTGGGATTGGGATTGGGATTGGGATTGGGATTGGGATTGGGATTGGGATTGGGATTGGGATTGGGATTGGGATTGGGATTGGGATTGGGATTGGGATTGGGATTGGGATTGGGATTGGGATTGGGATTGGGATTGGGATTGGGATTGGGATTGGGATTGGGATTGGGATTGGGATTGGGATTGGGATTGGGATTGGGATTGGGATTGGGATTGGGATTGGGATTGGGATTGGGATTGGGATTGGGATTGGGATTGGGATTGGGATTGGGATTGGGATTGGGATTGGGATTGGGATTGGGATTGGGATTGGGATTGGGATTGGGATTGGGATTGGGATTGGGATTGGGATTGGGATTGGGATTGGGATTGGGATTGGGATTGGGATTGGGATTGGGATTGGGATTGGGATTGGGATTGGGATTGGGATTGGGATTGGGATTGGGATTGGGATTGGGATTGGGATTGGGATTGGGATTGGGATTGGGATTGGGATTGGGATTGGGATTGGGATTGGGATTGGGATTGGGATTGGGATTGGGATTGGGATTGGGATTGGGATTGGGATTGGGATTGGGATTGGGATTGGGATTGGGATTGGGATTGGGATTCGGATTGAGATTGGGATTGGGATTGGGATTGGGATTGGAGTTTGGAATATGTTTGGTATTAGAGTTGTGCTACTGTTATCTACAAAAAACATCGTTTTTAATTTCAACATGCGTATAGGAAAAATCCGAACATTTTCATATTCTCATTTCAGCTCAATTCGGTCTTAATATGATGTTTTTCGTCGTCATATTGTTGCGAATTATCGTTAGTCATATCTCCATCAGTCGTAAATTATAATTTCATTCAAATGTACAATTTTCTAGTAGCAGAACACTGTCCTAATTACTAGTATATGAAAATGTAAACGAAGCTTCAATTAGTCAATCAGAGCCTAAGATGTGATTATCTCCATTGATATCGAAACTAATTGTTTCTTTCATTTTCTTTCATTTCCAGGTATGACGTCATTTCTTTTCTCATAAAATTCACAAATCGTAAGTAAGTATTTCATGTAAATGTAATTCTATTGTGGGCATATCAGCGATCCTCACCTTATATGGTCATATTGAAGATGAGCGCTTGAAGAACAATTCGATGAAGAATTTGTTATATTGGTATGTGGGTTCACAATATTGGACAATATACGACCAGTTTCTTACACTTTCAATTACCAACCTAGAGTAGAAAAACAACAAATGCAGAACACTAATGCCGTCGGCATCTTAGAACTCTTTAAACTTGTACTAATAAAATGCGCTAGAACTTCAAGTACAACGACTTCATGTTTGATAGGAATGCAGCTTCCCGGAAAGGACAAAACAAAATTACGATCGGTGCAGTCTTTCCCTACTCGAGTTGCTATAAAACCAATACTCCACTCAATTTTACTACTTCATACCAAAGTGTCACGTTTCTACACATGTTTGAATCACAGCTGATAAAAGAAAATGCTTTCTTCCGCTCTTTCAGAAAGCATAGAAACAGCACAGCTCGGTCTCCATCGGTGTACCGAGCATCGAAACCAAATTAGGCAAATTGCACGGAAATCATACAGCATACTACTTATCAACCATTAGCACGTAACACAAGCTCTGTTTACAAAGTGTTTACATCATTAGAAAAATCCGTGTTATCACCTCAGCACGCAGTAGCTTTGAAGTGGAATGTGATACACTTTACAGACCCCGGTTTCCATGTCATTCCGCTCTGACACCGTGCGTTTCCCTACAGCCTGGCCACAATGTGAATACGTGAGACTTCAAAGCACCCACTGCGGCGGAGGGGGGTCCTGTTACCGAACATGACATAGCTACCGATGCCTCGTTTCTCGTTAGTCATGATGCTCCTTTTTCTATCGAAAGGGGGAGCTTTTTCCGCTTAAAAGAAACGTAAAATCGTATGGCGGTAACAGGTATTACGGAAGGAGAAAGGAGAAAATTAAATTTCTCTCCACTCGAGCAGCAGGCGACTGCACTCAAACTGTGCTTCCGTTAAAAACCACTTTCCGAACAATGACAAAAATGTTCTTATATTGTTGCAAATTTTAGGAATGCGGAAATGTTTTTAGTTTGCTGACTAGAATGAGCAAACAAGTTTTAGATGGAGACTCTAAGCTGGTAGCGAAATTCAAAATACCGTGCGTCTCCTTTTTAAAAATCAGTCATCAGGCTGATCTATGGAAGCTCAGGATTTCCAGTGCGTTGATCGCACAAACGAATCTTGTAATTGCATTCTGTTCGTTCTTTTTATTCATAGCCAGTGAAATAATGCTTTCTTATGCTCCGTTGCTTACGACTGTATGAACATTTTAGATACCGGATGGCTAGCTAAGGTGAAGCTTGGAAGCTTTTCGCTATTCCGTGCGCGTTCGAAATTCTTTATTATACTCATGCAAGGAACTAGCATAAAAATTAAATTTCTTGTTTTCCTTTTTGGCTGAGGTTATCCATTACTTTATCAACGAACAACAACAACTTCGCTACAAGCGCAACGTCCCCGTCGGGACAGACCTCTGGTCAGTGTGCTTCGGTACACATTCGTAAACACACGTCCCCATACAACAAATTACTTTTTGTTGTGTCATGTCTTGTTCCAGTTGTGCTCTCCCGGAGGGAATATTCTGCTATGGTTATGGTACCGACAGATATGCATGCGAATCGAAAGAAGAGATCAGCAGTTCTTCGAACTTTCGTGGAAAAGAAATCGTTCAGGTACACCGCGGGTCACGTGCTTGATTCGATAATTGTTTAGTTCCTGATTGAAATTTCGCCAAATATTTTCTTCAAAGTTTGGTTTTGGTGTTTTCAGAAACAACATAGTTCATAATCAAAAAATATCTCATCATTGCATTCCAATAGAGTAAATATGAATTCATAAAATCGGTTAACGTTTCTCATGCTTTTGGATCGATTTTGTGTAAGTATTATACATACGGTATACGAATTCGATGAGTAATGGGGCACTAAAATATACAAGAAATATTACCGTAAATAATTCCTAATTTCGAGAAACAAAGTAAATTAAACGATTAATCACTTCCGCGCTGTAGCCAAACTGAGATTTCCGTACGCGATGGTTTAGATTTGGCTTCGATTAACGCGTTAATTCAGCTTGCCGTAGAATAATTTGGCACCGTTTCTAGTTTTCCGTCGCAACCCGTGCCTCAAACGATAGGTAACATCTCCAGGATTTGCTACCGAAGCGTACATTCGTGCCCGATCAATTTGTTAACGCCATCGCTGACAACTGGATGGCATTGACACTCCCGGTGATGCGATGGTATCAAAATACTCTCGCGAACATCTGTGTACACTGCCACTGACATACTTAGTCGCCGCCTGTCAATCGATGAACCGACGAATGAATCAGAGGTTATCGAAAATTTGAAAGTTGAAATTTTCTAGTGGTGTCGACGCTATCCCGCGAATTTAAAATAATCTGTTTGTCGATACAAATTTCATAACCGTCTACAGTAATTTCATTGATAATTTTTTTTTTTTTGCGTTAAAAACGTCTTACTCTTCACTATACGTGGCCGGGTATTAACTAAAAAAACTAGTCGAAAACTAGAATGTTTTGTCATAATTTTGAATGCTAATAACTCAGTGTGCTGTGGATAGATTTATATAACTTAACTACCAATCGTTTCGAAAAAAAATTAAAATTAAACTTGCATGGCAACGTCGTTTCAGTATTTCAATAGCATACTATTGCAAAATTGGTTTGAATCGACATGGGATTTCACTAACCAATCACGGCAGGCAAATGATGTCATCCTATTGGTTTTTCGTACACGGCCGAAGGTTTCGATCGTTGGTCTGCACCTAGAATTTCAAAAAGTAGTAGATCTGCTTCGTTCGGTTTAGAGAGTATTTACGTCATACAAGAAAAAGTATCGTTTCCTTCTGTATCGCATGGACGATCGCACAAAAAGGAATCTATAAATATATGCTATCTCACAATTTTAACTTTAATCGCAGCCATGGATGTCGTTTTATTCCATCTGCTGCACACCGTGTTCGCTTGAGTATATTGAAACTGTGGATTCTACGGAACTTAGCAGGCCAATTCAGAACTTTCGGCGAATTTGAAGCGTTTGTGTTTCGGTAATTTGTTGATGGATTTGTCACATTTAACATGTGTGCAGTGCGGCGCTGTATGCCAAGTATGTGTATAAAACTGTTGACGATTGGAAACGTCTTAATTCTCATTGTGGAAATTCCAATTGTGCTTGAATTACATAATATTTTTTGGACAAACACTAGTTAAACTAATGTTTCAAAATATATACGTGCGGCCCGGCAACCCGGCAAGTAGCTCTAGGTCCCGTGCAGGTGGTAACCCTATGGGTTGCAGAAAACGCTTTACTTATAGAATAAGCTAAGAATTACCGTAATTTTAAACGCTTCTCACTAGGTGAATTGAAGATGGAGTTATATTATTTCTCGATGAACACTAGATTAGGTTGCGATTGCGCTGGTCTTCAACAGAAATCTCTATTTACGAACGGAAGCCGACGTTTGCAAAAACAAAACAAAGAATTTTATTATAAATACTTCTTGAACGCAATTGACGATGATATATTAGTAACGTAAGTGCGATATATTAGTAACAACTCGCGGATTTAAATCACGTAATAATTAATTTCCATCTTGATATTATACTAAGCAGGCCCGTACCCAGGATTTCATTTATGGGGGGGCGGGGGTCAAAGATTAAAAAAAATGTTACTGAAGATTGCTTATGTACCTAATTCTCGGTGCCTTTTACGGCTGTTCTTAACATACACTTTAAACTTCTCCACTGAAACTGATATTGTATCACATTTCATTAAGTTTACTGTCTTGTTATTTCTGTAACACATGTCTGAGACATTCTAAATAATTATATGTTCTTGATTTCGGGAGGGGCCAGAGAAAAAATATGTTTGTTGGGTCGCAATTTCATACACACTTAATCCTGTGTTTTCGGAACCGGAAGTCGAATCCGGACAAAACTCTATACTTACTTATGAGCATATTATACCTTTAATTTGAATCTAAGTTTGTGAAAATCGCCTTAGTCATCTCTGATAAATTGAAGTTATTCCCGGTGACGATAACATTTTTCGATACTTCCGGAACAGGGGACAATGATCCGGTCAGTGTTGGTGATTGCCGAAAATTTGACAGAAGCTGTTATATTGCTATCTATATTGTATACAACTTTTTCAATCCGATAGAAGATGCTACAAGAAATGGTGTCTCTCAATGCATGAACCGTGAGAGAATTTTTCTACATTTCTTCGCTCCAATTCATATTCTGAGTATTTCACGTCCCTTAAAAAAATTACAGGCTGATAATGATCGTTGCTGTGTGGAATTTCCCAAGAGAGAAGCGCAAGTTGACAATTATCGCAGAAAATCGAATCGATGATTCGACTTGATGATACTCATACTAGGTTGCAATATTTCAAAAACCTTGAACAAAGGTTGTATGCACATAATTAGAATAAGCGGTAATAGTAAAATGATTCTATCGCAATTATCAACTGCCTGTATAGAATCGAATCGCGAAACGAGAATAAGCGACCGTTTGTTGCTTCAGAGAGGAAACCCACAGCAGCGTGCTAACCTTTGATTCTCAGAAATGTCATCGAGAGAATCTCGCTCTCGCGCTGGTGTCTATTTTATGTTCAATGAACCATGCCGGGTTTTTGTTGTTGCGATGATATCTGTCTCTCTTTGTTCGCACTGATTCAATCGTGTGAAGAGTTGCTAGAGAGCGTTCTTTGATACGATAAAAGCCATCCTTGGATCCGGTATCAATCTATTTGGTCATCAACTAACCAAACCTGTTCAATTGAAGAATTATAAGGTCAAAATTTTTAACCCGACCCGTACCCGTTAAAAATGAATCAGAATCATCCGTATCCAACAAATATATTTTTTCTGAGCCGTACCCAGTACCCGTTGGGTTCGGGTTTGGGTCAGGTTTTAGATGCAAAACAAATACGTTTTTTTTACATCGTCGTTCTAAACAAAAACTTAGCACACATAATTCTTTAAATCTGAAACCGGGAGTTGGACTCAGATTGAATTCGAGAGTCCCCTTACAGCCATGATACCTTCAATTTTAATCGATGTTAGTGAAAACGGATCAGCAATCTTTGTGAAATAGAAGTGAGTTCCGTTGTGGAAAATTTGACCACTATTTTCAAAACTTTCCGAAATTAGTAACAGATTCTTTGGATACTTGTACAGCCACAGTCGGATAAATTGACCATCAAACATCAAATCCTACGAATTGGAATAGTTTTTCAGTACAATTTCGAAAAGATTTTGCATTCTTTGCATCGTCGTTTTGAATTGTTAACACCATCGTATAATACCGGAACCAGAAGTCGAATTTCAATTAAGTTCAGATGCTTGAAGTGCTGTTAGACCTTTTATTTGAATCAAAGCTTGCAAAAATCGGCGAAACCGTATCTGAGAAATCGAAGTGAGTCCAATTTACAAGTGTTTTAATTACTATATCTAGTACTTCTGGAACCGAAAACTGAGAACCGGTACAACTAACGTGAGACTATTTGATGATTTGCTAACAAGATCTACAAATCGGAGAAATTTTAAAACCACATTTCAAAGAAATTTCTGCTCCTTACAAGGTATATTGAATATTTGGGGTCGTGCAAACAGGGAACACGCTCTGGTCGTCCAAATTATGTTATTGCTCCGAAAAACACTAAAAAGTTCACTTCAAAGTTGTGAAAAATCGAAAAATTAGGATGCAGGAAGTAGCTGACATGGGCATGATTCCAAAAAAGTACATGAACAATTTGGCATGAGAACTTGAATATGAAAAAATTGTTTGCACAACGGGTGTCGCGTTTTCGCACAGCTGATAAACAGTTCGAAAACAACTTATCAGTACGATGGCTAAATTCCATCAATTGAAAAGCGAATTGCTGCCGCATCCACCATACTCGCCACATTAGCCCCCAGCGACTATTTCCTGTTTTCATATTTAAAAGGCTAGCTACTGGAAAGATATTTGCATCGAGAGATGAGATCATCGCTGAGACTGAAGCTTGTTTTGAGGTGAAGAATAAATCGTGGTATAAAAGTGTTGTTGAAATGTTGGGACGAGGGAATCAGTGGCGAAGGTCATTTCGTCGAATGAATCATTTCACCGAAAGAGTAATTTCACCAGAAGGATTTTTCAACTGAAAATATAGTGCAGAGTATAAGCATTGCTTAATATTGCGTAAATGCTTGCTTAATATGATAAAACGACCGTAAATTCAATGTAGTATTGCCTTTGAGTCTAGAGGTCTCTTAAATGGAAATGACTGTTTTACCACCTCGCTGTTTTACTTCGACTGTTAATTTTATTTTAATAACTTTCAGACGAGAAAGCCGTCGAATCGTCTGCCTCTTGAGTACAAACCTGTAACAGCCTCGTTTATCTAGTCTACTCAAGGCCAGATTTCATTTCGGGAGGGGCCCAAAGATTAAAAAAATATGTTACTGAAGATTGCTTATACACCTAATTCTCGGTGTGCCTTTCACGGCTGTTTTCAACATACACTTTAAACTTTTCCACTGGAACTGAAAATGTATTACATTTCATTACGTTTACTGTCTTGTTATTTCTGTAACACATGTCTGAGACATTCTAAATAATCATATGTCCTTGATTTCGGGCTCGGGCCCCCTCTCTGAGTACGTGACTGCTCAAGGCTAAGTTTCTTTACTTTAGTTCGCGCAAGAGCAAAAACGATGCGGCAAAGCCCAATGAGACAGATTTTAATTTATGCTCAATTAACGAAAAAACATCGCAAAAATTTGGCTGGCAGAGAAAATTAGCTAGTTTTCCTTGAAGGTCCATTCAAAGAATTACAAATCAATCTGAAAAACTCAAAAGAGTATTCTTTCTAAATTAAACACAAGGGTATGAGTTTATCCGTTAATTTAAATAGGAAATATTTCAGATGTCGGGTTTTAGCTCAACAAAACGGACGTGAACACTATCGTAATTAATTTTCATTATTTTAAATCGATTACAATACGGTAACTGTACGGTTCGACGAAATGGCTCTTTTGGGCGAAATGTCTAGTCGGCGAAACGACCGTTTCGGTGAAATGGCATTCGGAGAAATGGCTTCCAGTGAAATGAGTTTCATTGAAACGGTTTTCGACGAAACGACTCTGACCCGTATTTCTCTACATTGATGAATAAAATCGAAATTTGGAAAAAAAAAAACTGCCAAACCGGAGACAGGTTGACAGGTGTGTTATGTATATGTGTGTGAGTGCAACGAAAGGTACGCTTACTACTTCCATGTATCTGAGTTCCGGTTCCACAATTTAGTTTGCTCAAAATCTCATCCAAAGCTGTACAGAATAAAACCTGCTTACTTACAATGTAAAGGATAATTTACTGCCTCTAGCGAGAGAATATTCAATATCCCATAGATGTTACTTGCTGATAATTTCAATTTGCAATGCTGATGAATCATCCTTTCCGAAGAATGCGTCAATTACAAAACTTTGAAGCCCCTGCAGCAAAGAACTTCTCTCTATCCTAATTATCAGTGCTCAAAAACGATACACGTTTCGTATTACCATATGCCTCGTTGAAATAAGCTACTTTATTTGAAGTGTCCCAAGCCCGCATAGCTCACGGCGCACAAACTAGCTCGGACAACAACGCTTCTCCGCAGTGACTCTGATTTTGAAAAAATAGCAAAAAAAGTTTTTGAATATTTTATAATAAAACAGGTTGCAGGTATTTAAGTATAGGGAAACTATTCATAATTAGATTTTAATTTTTATCACAAACTCTCGGGAATTTACGGGACACCCTTCTGATATCTGACCCTAATGCAGCGAAAACTTTGTTGCGCAGCAGAATTTCCATTCATTTTGCGAGGGCGTGTAGATGGTTTTAGTTTGATCAATGTAGAAAATTATATGTCTGGCCTGGGGTGGCGATAAAAATCTTTTCCTCTACCAGGATCTATTCATTCGTGGATTGTGTCTGTGCTTGTTAATAGCTTGCTTGAATTATGGGACAACATGCTGGTTGAAAGATGGGCTCCTGATCTCCGTTCGTGTATAACCGGCGGGTAAATTTGTCGTGTTCGTGTGTGCCAGTGAAAGCCATCTCAAACCGGTGACCGTTCCTCCAGCGTTCAGAAATGAGTTTTTTTTACGCTCATTTGGAAAGAAGTTTTGAAAAATAGTCATATAGAAGTTTTGATAACTAGTTGTGCTGAGTACACATAACTTTTTCCATTTGTTTTACGTTTCGTCTATGTTTCATTGGCGCATTAGTAGTGTATGTTGAACTACTAATACCACCTCGCAGTTCAAAGAGGTGAAATAAATGTTTTTTGCAAATTACTTATTTTGCACTTTGTTAATTTTTGTCTTCGAAAACCTTAAAAAGCTACAATAAAGGAATGACTGTGAGTGAATGACATCGCGAGCATATGTAAGTCTTGACTATCAAAAGAAACAGCATTCAAAATTAATCAGTGCCAATGGAGAGAGCTCGCCCATATCAGCGCAACAATAGTTCAACACTCACTACTTGCATTACCCAAGCTTGACCGTGCAAACAACAACAAAAAAAGTAAACAGTTTTTCTACCGTCCCGGAAAAGTTTCTCGTTTCCTTTGCAATTTATTAGCACCGAAAAACAATTGCTTCGAGCTATTTCCCGAAACTAATGAAATCCGAAAAAAGCGTACAAATTGCTTTGCTTGTCCTGGTCTGTTCCGCCAACCATGCTGAAAGCATTGTTGGCAACTTGCTCCGTACGAAGTTTCTCACCCGTGTGTTATTGTTTTGTCCGCTGTTCGATGGGTGCACAAGGGCATGGAATTAGGATCACTGCATCACCCGCCAAGCCCCCACCCCAACTGCAGCTCGTTACTCTTCTGACTATGGGTAATGGATAGTATAATTGACTGGTTTAATGGAAGTATTCCTCTCACTTCAGACTGGCAATCAAGCTTCGGATCTGGGCCAATAATACAGACATTAATGGGTGGATTAAAATAGCAAATCGAAGACATTTGTCTTAAGATTGAATGAACAAGGAACGTCGGTTTGCTGTGCTATTAGCTGTAAATTGTGTTTGATAACTCTGACGACTCACTCCATTTCCATTTTGATGACAATTAATCAACTACTGTACCTACAGTTATCTCATTAGTAGAGTCAGTAGAGTCTAGTAATCGACAAAATAATATATTTTGTCGATTACTAGACTTTCAATCAACGAATTATGATGAAATCGGATAGAATGTCTTTGCTTCGCTTCTAAGATGTATTTCCACAAAAAAAGGAAAAACAGTTCGAAAGTTGTTCAACACTCAACTCAAAGGTTCTCTAACTAATGTTTTTCGTATTCAAAATAAATTTCGTATTCAAAGTAGACTACTGGAGCTGAGATGAATGGGGGAAGCGTTACCTTTGTTATTAGACCCGGACAAACATTGCTTGCCCATTTTATCCAAAATCTCCCATTAACACAAAAGTGCAGTTAAACTTTACTCTACAACGGAAAAATGTGCTCAACTACAATTGCTTTCTTGAGTGTAGGAAACGTCAGAAAATAGATAGCAAATATTTTCAATATACGCAATTATTACTCATTTTGCCTTTCTCTATAGAGAGGTATTAAAATTGCTGGAAAAACCGACTTTCGAACGGAGCATCGGAGACCCATAGTGTTATATACCATTCGACTCAGTTCGACTAGATCGGAAAATGTCTGTGTGTGTATGTGTGTATGTTTGTGTGCACTTTTAGAAGATATTTATTCGCGCGGTCGTCAAATGGTGAGATAACTAGTTCCTCACAAGTCCCTATCTCATGCCTCCCCGAGCGTCTATGATGACATTTGGTCAATAGAACGGCGTCGACTGGGTGCTATCGCCTTCTGCGTTAGTAGCAGAATGAGAGGGTGCGAAATGGCTTGTAGGTTGGAGCCCATCCTAAAGTGCAATGTTTATCATAGTATATTACAACATATAATTCTGTTGTATATTACATCATCTATTTTAATATTATTATTATTATTATTAGAAGAGCGTAACTTACACTGCGACATTAACTGTTATATTGTATCATAGCATATTGTTTCATATATTATCGTCTTACACTATTTCATGTTATGATATACTATGTTGTATGGTATTATACTGCATTGCATTATTTCATATTATATTGTATTATATTATATTATATTTTATTATATTATATTATATTATATTGTATTCTATTATATTATGTTATATTGTATTGCATTATGTTGTATTATATTATATTATATTATATTATATTATAGGGTTTATTATGAGTAGTACTACGTACCTCTGCGCAAAATATAAATTTGTTTTCCTTATAAGTTCTCATTTTTAAAGTAATCTTTTAACTAACTATCAAGGTCGTCACAAGGCGAGCTTGATCCTCACTGGTTCCTGTTTCATGTTTACACGTGTGTCTGTGGTGATAATTGGTCGAGGGAATGCGTTGATGGCAGAATGAGAGGATGAGAAATGACATAGAAATTCAAGTAATATAATATCATAGCATATCGCAACATATCATTTTATTCATTCTGTTATTTATTATATATTTCATTGTACTATATTATTTTGTTTTTTATTATTATTTTCATTATATTATTTATTGTTATTATAATTAATTTGTCATCAATAATAATAACATATATTATTTTTATAGATGTGGATATTATTGTTATTAGAAGAGAAATATTCTACTTCCTGCAGTATTGCGAAGATAGAAGAGCATAACTGACACTCTACATTAACTGTTATTTTATATATTGTTTTATAATATATTATATTATATTATATAACATTGTATTATATTATATTAAATTAAAATATTTTATATTATATCATGTTATATTATACTATTTTGTAATCTATTATATCATTTTATGTTATATTAATTTCATTACACTGTGTTTCATTGTATTTATCAATATAAAACATTTTGCACGGGGCGTAAAGGGGAGGGAGCATCAGGGCATCGAACGAATTGATGACTGGACGAGGGATTGTGGATAGCCAGCCCAAGTCACTTGAAGGAAACTTGTTTCCTTCTGAAGGTTTGAAATGAGTCTGACGCGCCCTTCTCAAACAAACCATCAGGCGGGTTCAAGCATGTATAGCGATATGCTTCATCCATGCACTGGATATTATGGTTGGAAGAGCATCTTTTATTCCCGCGGAATACGAGTAAGTGACTCTACTTACATATCCGCCCAACCCTTTTTGTTCGCTTTTCGGTGACAGCTATAGTAAGAAGGTGAATTGATGAGTCATATCGGGGCTACTGTAAGTCTACCCGCATCCACTGGCAAGTCCTTGAACTGATGGTGGCTTCACTTCACATCACATCACATCACTTTTAGAAGATATTTATTCGCGCTTTCTCAGAGATGGCTGAACCGATTTTAACAAACTTATGCTCGTTTGAAAGCTACTGTTGGGCCATTGATCAAGTTCAAAGATCAAATGGCTTTGACTTTTGGTTCCGGAGATATGATGGTATAAATGACGTAACCGACAAAACACGTTGATTTATACCGCTCTTATGCATATAAGGGTGCCAATATTTTGGGATCACGTCTCATTTCGTAAAGCGCCCCTTCCCCCCTGTGGTGATTTTCAAGATATATGAAAATTCCACTAAGTGGACTAAGAAGGGTTTTTTAGATTAGCGTCACTCTTCTCATACAAATAGGCAACGCAAAAGTCAAGCACCAGTTTGAAAAAATGATGCTGACTGTGTGACATAAACACTGAAGCATGCTACTTGAATCAATCTGAATCAATTGGTGTCAAAATTAGTATCCAAAATAAATAATAAAAGTGTGAAATATATTTTCATGAGTCTGTTATGAAAGAAGAGAGGCATTATCACAAGGCAATTGTAATTATATAACAACAATGCGAAATATTCTTACCATCAGTTTTCAAATAACTCTTGTTTCAAGAAAACTTTCGTTTAACTAAAACTCCAGCTAGCTTGTATAACCTCACTTATTTTCTTCATTTTTTGTTAAATCATGATTTTAATTTTCAACTGTAAATTGTTCTATGACATGCGAAGAAACATAAAGAGTTGACAATTGTGTAGATAGTGGAGCGTCCAAGATGAGTAAATTCATCATCCAGAGCGTTTATCGCCTGGTCCACCCGAGGAGCATTTTAATCGGTATGCATACTAGGTATTAGAGACAGTCAGATAAGCATTTTTTAAAACCCAAACCCGACCAGTTGTTATTTAAAAAAAAAACTTTTATCCGTACCCAACCCGAAAACGAGAATAATTTTTCTTTCAAACCCGACCTGTACCCGTTAAAAATTAAAATCTTTACCCGTGCCCGAACCGTACCCGAAAAAAAATTGTATTCGGGCTCGAATACCCGAAACCCCACCCGTACCTGTTAAAAATGGAAAAATCGTCGCCCGTAACCAACCCCAGCCCAAAAAAACATTTTTTTTAGCTCGAACTCAACCAGTACCGGTCGGGTTTCTGGAACAAATACCCGAAACCCGACCATCTCTACTTGGCATACAACTCCACCCTTCATACATATGCATTTTTTGTACTTTTTCCTTTTTTTTTTGAAATCATGATACCATTGTTTACCTTTTTTTTTTACTTATTATAGAAGTCGTAGTAGTTAACAATGTAATAAAGTTTTTGTCTGCAGAAGTATCTTTTGTTGCTGAATCTCATCGAAAGTTGTGATTAGTTTACAACTTTCGATGAGATTCAGCAACAAAAGATACTTCTGCAGACAAAAACTTTATTACATTGTTAACTACTACGACTATCGGGAGCAACGTTGATAGCGGACACTGTTTACTATACGTATTGAAAGGCAAATGACTAATGAATCAAGACAATAGCTGCACGAGTAGGGCACAAATATGCGTAAGTTTGAACGTGAATTTCGAAATACAAGTGACTTCTCGAAAAAAGCACAGCGTCACAAAAATAAAAATATCCCGAAATTCGTTTTTCAAACCGCTGAATCTCAAGAGAGGAAACATAATGCAAAACTTTGATTAACATCTTTTTATTGGAAATTTAGCGTTCTATCATAAAATTTTGTTGAAAAATATTTAAAAATAGTTTTTTCATTTTTTTCGATTTTTTAAATTATTTCATTATTTTGAAAATGTTAGTTACACATTAAAAATATTATTTCTCCATTCTAAAAATTTGTCAGTATATTACTTTTTACTTCTGCTACAACATATCCGAGTCAAGTGTTTTATTTATTTATTTATTTATTTATTTATTTATTATTATTAGCTCCATCTGACTGTTGTCTACATGAAATAAAAACTTAAGACTATGCACTAAAACAGTTAACTAAATACCTGACTTGATTCGTGAAATAAACCGGGTGGATGGTTCTCCTCGACAGTCGTGAAGGTTCGAATCATTGCAGTTATTGGTTCGAAATACCCAAAAGTAGTGCGATTAAAACGTGGCTCAAGTAAAATACTACTACGAAGAACTCTCGGAGGAACTTGAAAATTCAACATGGAGAGGAGCTCAGAGCTATTAACTTCACCATTCAATAACTTAGCCACAAAACTAGCTTGATGAATACGGCGACGCCGTTGTAATGTATCCATGCTCAATAATCTACAACGATCATCATACGAAGGAAGGTTTATGGGGTCTCGCCATGGTAGATTACGAAGTGCCAATCGAATGAACTTGCGTTGTACATTTTCAATCCTTGAACTCCACGTCAATTGATAGGGCAGCCAAACAACAGATGCGTTTTCTAGAACTAGTCGGACGAATGAACAGTATAATGCTTTTAAGCAGTACGGGTCAGTGAAATTCTTTGCAATTTTCGATATGAAACCCATTTGTCGATTGGCTTTAGCGATAACGGCCGTGCGGTGGTGATTGAAAGTGAGTTTTTGATCAAGCAATACACCTAGATCACTGATCAGGTCAGCTCTTTGGAGGATCGCTCCATTAATATTATACTCAAACATAATTGGCTTCTTGATACGGTGAAACGACACAACTATACATTTCGAAACACTAACAGTTAGCTTATTCCGATGACACCAATTGACGAAGAGGTCCAAAGTAGACTGAAGACATAATAATGGGCCTAGGTTGCTACCTTGTGGCACAGCAGATGAATTTGTGAAATTCGAAGACGTTGTCGAGTCGAGTTTAACACGGAGGGTTCTATCCGTCAAGTAAGATTGCAGCCAATTGGTAAATCGTCCAGATACCCCAAGCTTGAATAGCTTGGCTATGAGAATGTCGTGGTTGATCGAATCAAAAGCTGTTTTCAGATCAGTATATATAGTGTCGATCTGGAATCCGAGTTCCAAATTTTCAAAACAAGTAGAGGTGAAACTTAAAAGATTCGTTGTCACTGAACGCTTGGGCATGAATCCATGCTGATCTTTCGATATATAGCATTTAATCTCTTCCATGAGTACACCACTTACGACAATTTCAAAAAATTTTTGAAGCAGCGGATAAGCTAGTAATTCCTGTGTAGTTTGCCACATTACGCTTATCTCCTTTTTTGTAAACGGGGACCATTAACGATTGCTTCCAAATAGCTGGAAAACGTGAATCAATTAGTGATTGTTTGTATATAATGCTAAGCGGTTCAGTCAAATTAGGAACAGTGCGACAAAAAACAACTGAGGGAATACCGTCAGGTCCAGGCGAGAAAGAGCTTTTTAGTTTCTTAGTAGCACTCGTTACCATTTCAGGTGTAATAATAAAAACGTCAAAATCAATCAAATTTCCAGGAACATCCGAAACAGCCAATTCCATTTCAGAAGTGGTAACGGGAGTTGCATTAAACACTGATGAGAAATGGGACGCAAACAATTCGCATCTTTCACCACTTGTCGACGATACGCAATCATTTAAATAAACATTTGCTGGAACAGTTGAGGTATTCCTCTTCTTAACATAACTCCAGAACTTTTTAGGGTTTCGTTTTAGATCAGTTTGCACTCGTAAAACATATGATTTATACAATGATGAATTCAGTCTGCGGTATACATTACTAGCCAGATGAAAGATCTGCTTGTTCTCAGGAGAACGGTGTTTCCGAAGTCGTCGCTGTGCTGCATTCCGTTTTCGTTTCAGCTTACGTAAAAGAGTGGTACTCCAAGCAGGAGAAACACTAGGGCGACGGAATAGTACGTTTGCATTCAACCAATTGTTCAATACGGAACAAAACGAGTCCGCCATTTCATCGGAATTCTTATCCGTGAAAAATACTTTCTAATTAATATCATTGTACAAATTTTTATCAGTGTATAAGTCAACAAACGACCTTTGCCTTTACTTTCTGACATATCAGAGACTCGGATGATTCGCATCGCTAAGATGCCTAAGTTCGACTCCTCTGGTAGAAGGTAAAAGTTTAGATACGAGAAGCCTTCTGCTTACTTAAATGACCCTTGTCACGTCTCACTTTTCCGCCCTTTATTCTTCACATCCTTGCTCTTCCTTGAGTACTATGCCTCTATGATTTCATATTCTTTCTCCTCTTATAATCTCCAGTTAGTTTGATATCGTTAAAAAACCGAAAAAAGTCAACAATTAGAGCATCGAAAGAAAGTCCGGTTCCGGACGGCCTACAATCTACAAGCTAGAAGAAGCTCCAAAGAAAGTTGAAGAGGAAGACCGAGGGAAAAGTGGATACATCGCTGCGTGCACTTGGCCGGGAGATTGGTGTAACCGGCCAAACAGTGGAAAAGTACCTGGCGAACATGAACGTACATGTCAGGAAGTGAGAGTCGCGTTCAATGGCTTCGCAGCCTCCGGCACTGACGCAGCGGCAGCGGCTGAATAAGATGATCAACTCGATTTTCCCGGCGAATCGCGAGGTAGCGGTGGAGATGGACGACGACACCTATCTCGCCCTGGATAGAAACGACTGGCTTTTACTTCCCCGGCGAAGGAAGTGAGATCCTAGATGAAGCTCATTTTACACATCATGTACCCCAAGAAGGTACTGCTGAGGCTAACAATCAGCGAGAAGGGGATGTCAAAGCCGCTCTTCTTTCGCTCCGTACTGGCCGTAAACGGGGAAATTTATAGTATAGTATAGAAATGCCTGTCGGAAGTTGCGTCGTTCATCCGGAAATATCATAAGGGCGAAGACGCGTTGCTCTGGCCGGATCTGGCATCGACCCACTACTCGAAGCGTAAGTTGAAGTAGAAGGAGATCCAATCGAGAATTTCTGGACTAACTTGAAGCGTTAGTCAATTCTGTTGCAAAAACTGAAGATGAATTGATAAATAAACCGAAGAAAGAACTCAAAAACAAACCTGCACGCATGTTCTCGTCCGCCATAGTGAATGTTCCCGTTAACTGCCGGAAGGTCGCAAGTAAGCTTGAATAATTACTTCATTTATCAAAAGCAATTATCTGTTTTAGCTTTTTTATCACCTGTTTTCTGTTTCGACAAAATTATTTGAAACCTTGACCGATTATGATGGGAATAAGCCGATATTAGCTATATTTTCAGGTGAACTTAAACTGACAAAATAAAAAGTTACAGTCACATTTGTTTCGATTACACTTCCTATAGCTGGTTGATTCTTGAGTGCAAGTGGTAGACATTTTGATCCGATCAAAAAGCTACTCTCTACACAATCGATCAGTGCAAACGTTCCAGTGACAACATTCGTTCCGACAAGACCTGTCGAGCTGAACAAATGCGTACCAGACGAGTGCTTTATTTTATCGCGACACAGTCGCGCTCGTACAATGCGGTAAAGTCGCAAACTTAATAGTTTCTCACTCGCCTGTCAGCTTCAACGATAAAATTGCTCTGTGTCTCGAAGTGGTCGTTTTCCATACAAGCTTCAGTGTACATAGCCTAGCCTAGCCAATGTGTGCAATGCGCCGTTTCCCGCAGTAGGTAGCGAACGGGAGGTGATCCTCTTAAGTGAAACGCTTTCGCCTACTTTCCCCCAAAAGGGTCATGTGGGGTACGAGCAACACACACCCACCGGAGTGCAGGAAACTTGGAAGATCTAGCAAAGAAACGCCACCACCCATATTGGCGTGAATGTCACCTGCAGCAAACGACTTGAGACAAGCAGCGCCACGAGGATATGGGTCGACTGTAAAGAGAATCTAGCTCATCCTGGCCTGGCTTGGTGCACGTGCGGAATAATACCCTCACACCCTCATACGCTGGTTCTCGGCGGCGAGGAAACTGGAAGCACCGACTGTGTCTATTATGACGACGCAAACGAGCGATAAACAAAGTTGCAACGGCTCCGGGCGCACCATGTGATGGTATTATGAAAGGTGCAGACAAAATGAAGCGGAAAAGTTTCGCTTTTCTCCAGACGAGTGGGTTCAAAAAGTGGATTCCAGCTTATTAGATGATGAAAGACAATGCCATTTATGCTGGTTTTTTTCCGCGTTCTGTATAGTCCACTTGTCTAAATTGATATGCATTTACTATACGTAAACAGATTGCATGCGGTATGCTTTTTTACCAAGAATAATGCGATGGAGATTGTTTAAATCTTTGGGTAATAGTTATATAATATGTAAGTTCCTATTTTTTGCCGGGAATTGAAAAATCTTCATAACGTGTATTATTATTAAGAAAAACTGAGTGCCAAAATTTTCCAATAGTGATCCAATTGAATAAACCAGCAGCATGGCATTCTAATGACGTTTTCTCTTGAAGTCAAACACAACCCAGTTTCGACCCTAACTACTATCAAATGTAAAAATTTGACAGCAATTGGTGTTGAAACTGATTGAGTTTCGGCTTCAAGCGAAATTGTACCAATTAATAAGTATTGCAATCGCTCTTTTTTCTTCAGAGCAATACTCGGGTATCTCGCAAAGCGTTTAGCCTAGTACTATTCTAAACTAGTTAGAAAATAACAAATACACAAAAATCTCAATTTACGCGAATTTAATTTAAAATGAAATAATGCGATTTTTTTTCTTTAATCGTGATGATCGCGTAATAACAGTTTTTGCATAATGAAGGAAACTTTTGTTCATAAGCTTACAAAACAATCTAACAAGCTTCATTGAATTGAATATTAAGGAATTTACATTACGAAATTGTTTGGGTTGGAAGGGTCGTGGGTATCAAAAAATTCTCTGAAAAAAGAATTCAATGTATAGACGCGTGACTGATGACGTTTGCATGACTTCTGAGTATGATATATTCTCGTTGTACTATATTCAGAAAATTGCCATACTGTGATAATCTCTGAAGAAGTTCTTGTCCATTCAAAACCTTCTTGGAATATAAGCCTTAAGGTCTACCAATGTAACCCATTACACTAGAGAGTTTCTTTTTTGTGATCCATACTAGTGGTATCACATTCAATTGATTCAATTAATGGGATCATTGTGATGAATTATGAAGAAGTTCTTGTTCATCCAAAAACTACCTGGAGTTCAGACCATGAGATCTACCAGATAAATAGAGTGCATTAACGAACTTATTGTTCAAGGTCTATACTCGTGTTACCACTTACAATTAACAGGGCTTATTGTAGATGCTCTAAGTCACACAAACACTACCTAGAGCTCAGGCCTTAAGATCAACCAGAATAGTCCTTCAATGACTGAATATATTCCTTAGACAGATCAGAATACAACAGTAAAAAATATGCAGTTCTAAGCAGTGCTGGTGATTGCCGAAAATTTGACAGAAGCTGCTCGATATTTATCAATATTGTAAACAACATTTTCAATCCAGAGTTCGAGTCTCTCAATGCATGAACCGTGAGAGAATTTTTCTACATTTCTTCGCTCCACTTCATACTCTGAGTATTTCACGGTCTGATAATGATTGGTGCTGTGTGGAATTTACCAAGAGCATCGCAAGTTGACAATTATCGCAGAAAATCGAATCGATGATTCTCATACAAGGCTGCAATATTTCAAAACCCTTGTGTGGAACATTCACATACACAACTTATACCAAGGTTATTTGTACATAGTTAGAATAATCGGCAATAACAGATCGGCTGAAAAGTTCGTATCGTTTCTATGAGAGGGCGCCACTAGAATTAAATCCATACCATTTTCAGTTAGTACCAACCTTCAAAAGATACGTGTATAAATTTGACAGCTATCTGATTATTAGTTTGTGAGATATTGCATTTTGAGTGAAGCTACTTTTGTTATTGTGAAAAAAATGGAAAAAAGGAATTTCGTGTGTTGATGAAACACTACTTTTTGATGAAAAAAAGTGCCGCCGATACCAAAAAATGGCTTGATGAGTGTTATCCAGACTCTGCACCGGGCGAAGCAACAATTCGTAAGTGGTTTGCAAAATTTCGTACTGGTCATATGAGCACCGAAGACGATGAAACCAGTGGACGTCCAAAAGAGGCTGTTACCGATGAAAACGTGAAAAAAATCCACAAAATGATTTTCGATGACCGTAATGTGAAGTTGATCGAGATAGCTGACACCCTAAAGATATCAAAGGAACGTGTTGGACATATTATTCACGAATACTTGGATAGGGGAAAGCTTTGTGCAAAATGGGTGCCGCGTGAGCTCACAATCAAGACAATGCACCGTGTCACAAGTCGATGAAAACCATGCTGAAATTGAACGAATTGGGCTTCGAATTGCTCCCTCATCCACCGCATTCTCCAGATTTGGCCCCCAGTGACTTTTTCCTGTTCTCAGACCTCAAGAGAATGCTCGCTGGTAAAAAATTTAGAAGCAATGAAGAGGTAATCGCTGAAACTGAAGCCTATTTTGAGGCAAAGGACAAATCGTACTACAAAAATGGTATCGAAAAGTTGGAAGATCGCTATAATCGCTGTATCGCCTCTGATGGCAATTATGTTGAATAATAAAAACGAATTTTGGCAAAAAAATGTGTATTTCTATTAAACGATACGAACTTTTCAGCCGAACTGTTACACGTGAAATTTCGCTCTACGTTCTCCCCTTTCTTAGCTGTCTATCGCACAGCTCATGAGGAACCTATTTTTTCACCTGCTAACCTTCATCCTTCTTATGGCGTGTAGACCTCTCCGCCATTTGTTTTTGATTTTGGGTAATGTCTTCGTGCAACAATCCTTGCAATTCGGCATCCTCAATTATTTTGAGTTGAGCTGGCGTTCTTTGTTTTTCACACTAAAATCCTAACTTTAAACTGTTTAATAAACCAATCCGGGAGCCAGAATGCGTATTCCCCGTAAGCTTCAACAAGAATTCGATGGGATTCGGCAGCTTATAGTGTTCATTTCTATAAATGTTATTTACTTACCATTACTGAACAGAAACAGAAATTGATCAAAACTTTAGTTTTTCATAGCAGCTCTGGCAAGATATACACCATTTGAGCGTTTCCAAATAAGATTTTACGACTTTTTTCTTGCATTGTCATGAAGCAAGATTACTTTGTCGTGACAATCTTCATATTGTACAAATACCATGGTTTTCCAAACGTCTAAAAGCCGATTTCAAGGGATGTGCAATATTCCAGAAGTCTTTGTTTTTCATCGAGCAACGTAGTTAATATACGATGACTTTCCGCGGTACTTTTCTGATTGTTGAAATAATGAAGTAAAATCGCAAATACGAGTGTTCATGCTCAAACGTCAACATGTTTGATACTGCCAAAGACATCATATTAACAAGATATCCAGCTCTCACATGTCCCGAACAAATAATTGGCAACAACATTTTTTGCGAGCATGGCGCTCTCAAGCGAGTCCGCATTGAATCTCGTATACAAAAGTAGGGAAGAGAAATGTCAAACTCGTGCGCGCCAAAATAACAGCACTGCGCACCCATAGAATTGACATGATAAGTTGAATGTGACACCGTGCGATGGCGTTGCTGAACTGAAGATTGATTTCGCTCGAAGTTGACAGGGTCTGATTCCAATAAATGCTACGAACAAAATAACGACATGTCACTGGTAAAGATACGCTGTGTAATAATAATCCTGTGCTTTCAGGATAATATTTTCTTTTGTATGCCCGACTATGAATAATTGGCTAACGTCATCTTTCGTGAAATACTACGAATTAATTCCACACCTGGTACTAGCAACTTGCATGTCGGGTAAAACATGCGCGTTTTACACATAATTTTACACTCGTTTTAGAAGACAAACGTTTTTGAAGACAAACGTTTTTCAATCGATTTCACTAACTTTGTACTGAAGATCAACTTGGTAGAACGCCAAAGCAGAAGGCGAGGTTCCGCATCGGAATGTAGTGCCAAGACATTTCCTTGCTTCTTAATTTGTTATTTGTCAACACTAACCACAGTTGTTTGTATTTTATATGTTCCTAGATTCTCACACGATCACCCAAATTGCTAACCAAAACATTGATGGCACATCACGAAGCAGACGCGTAACCAAGATGACCGCTTCATGCATTCCCAAAGCCATGATGAATTTCATTAGAAAGAATAACAAAATCGAATTGATATTTGTGGGAAAAATAAACAAACCAGCCAAAGGAGAGCATTATGAAACTGGAAACGAACGGTTCTTTTTTAGTACAAGCGCTTGTACGAAAATGTCCGTTCGACTTGGTTGCATAATGTCACCCCATAATTTCAAATATTTAGTAATTACAAACTGGCGGGACTCATTTTGGGTTTTGTGACATTATACTTCTACTCAATAGTTCTGGAAAAACATTCACTACTTATAATACCAACCTTTTTAACATCAATGATTTGAATTTATTATTAAAAATTTTGTTTTTCGTTTTTTACAGGTAATTATCCTACTCTGGAATTAATCAAAAGAGAGAACTTCATAGGTAAATTTTTCCATAGTAGTATACATTTTTCAAGAACTTCAGTTGAAAAGCAGCTTCATCCAAACCTTCTACAAACTAACGTTCAATCACCTTCATCGAATAATGAAAAATCACCGATGGCTAGCACGATTCTCTGAATGTAGATTTCGATTAAGTCAGCTCAACAAATGTCCTGCTATTTGTTTCCTTCATCTTTTCAATCCAAACAAGCTTTTGCTGATGTTTCCCTGGCCAAGCCTACCCAACAGCCACCGTTCAATCATTGGGATCGAGAAAGTATTACCCAAGCAAGCAAAATCTAAGCTTGATACTCGGAACACGATTTGCTACTTGGCTTCAATCACATCACCGGAACCTACCCCATCCCGTACCAGACGTCATTTCTGGATCAGATTTCCCACGTATTGGAAATGGAAATCGCTCAATTCGACCACCCTCCCGTCTGTCCGCTTCAATAAGATCGACCCACATAGGCATGTATGTGGTGTGAAAACGTGAAAATAATAGCCCATCTGAAAACATCAAGGCAGTAGCCTCGGTTGGGTTACTCGATCCATCGTTCGTTCACACTGAAAGAACTTGAACCACAGAAAAAAACTGAACTCGAATAGCAGAAAATATCGTTTTGGTGTGGGTCGTCAAGAGGCTCGGGTGCCCAAGCTCTGATACATTATTCATTGGATCTAAATCACCGATTAACGAGGCCTAACATGTGGTCAGCCGAAAGGCAATGCCTGGCCGGAATGATGTACTTGAAAATTCATAGAATTGGCAGTCTTTTTGGCGATCAGCAATTCATTACACCGTCTTTTACATTCATCGCTCGTAATTGATTGTTTCTCCTTCTGTCTGCCTTTGTTCTCAAGTGGAATGAAAAATAAATCATTTTTAAGAATTAAATAATTTCGAAAAAGGCCGTTGCTCAATTTGCAGTGAAATGTATTATCACCGCAGGGAACATGTCATGCTACCAAACTAAGATGATGAAATGCATTGAATTTTGACCATTTTGATGATTTTGACTTGTGCATTTATTTCAACTAAACAAAACCTGTAATGTTGTGTACATACAATGCTATATGGGGTGCAAAGCGATTAAGCTCGCCTCAGGTAACAACAATATCCACTATGTGGAGCATGACAACCTAAGGTACAACATACCAGTTCACGTGGAAGATAATGCTATTACAGTAAGTAAACATAATCTTTCATCAGTCGCTAGCGCTAAATTTATTCGAAAAGCCTCGTCGCAGTATGGAGAGATTCTATTAATTGAAAAAGAAGTATAGAAAAATTTCTTTCCCGGTATCCTGAATGGCATATGTTTGTTTTGCATTCGTTTAAAGAAAATTATACCTTCTTTTGTGACCGCTAGTTCTTTTTTCAACAACTTTTCAGAAATATGCGGTTTTCTATGCAAATTTTAATGTTTTATGATAAATTTTAACGTTATTAAAAAACTAGTCTTGTCTTGTTTTGCACGAAACGTCCAGATCATATGTCACCTTGAGAAAAAAAATTTGTTGACGATTCTCTGGGATACCTAAATAAATTTCTTTTCATGTCAGATGTTTTGAGAATTTATGAAATGTCAATATCTGGTGTTATTTCAAAAAAAAATTTGTGAGGAAAACATTGACTGGGACTAAAGTCTTCAGTCCCAGAGTCAATTATTTTCATTTCGTTTTTGCGAGGTTAAGAGAAATCACGAAGTTATGCGGATTTGTGTGCGCTTTTTTTTCAAGTTTTATGCAGAATTTTAAAATTTAACAATCTTAGAATTGTACGATACGTCGAAATCTTAAGTTATCTTTAAAAAATTGGTTAAGCTCGACTTTTTGGGCTTTGGAACATTTTTCAAACTACCGAAAAAGATTTTTTTTTATGTCAGTCGTTTTAGAAATTTATGAAATATATGAAATCTAAATAAAAATTGGAAAAAACCCGACTGGGACTAAAGTCATAAATCCCAATTATTATCAATTATTTTCTTTTTGTTGCCAGAATATACCAAATTAGCAAAAAAAAAATACGAAGTTTTGCGATTTTTTATGCCGATTTCAGATTTATGCGGTTTTAGGCGAATTTTCGGAGTTGTGTCGTGATTTGGATAAACGGAGCCAATCGAGTACACCAAGACAAATTTGATCACTTCGAAAGAAATAAGTTTTTCTAATTTCCCTTGTAATATTTCTATCGTTTGAAGTCAATTTTGACGTAGGTGTCATCACCTTGTACCACGTAATCAAATTTCGCCAACATCTTCATGAACTACTTCCGCGATCGTACTTTGGACGACTTGTTTAACTTATCGTGATAATTTGAGATCACCATCTACTTGTAAGTCAAAAGTCCGGTACGCTTTTTAGCTCGATGCAAATTATAGACGACACTTTGATTCCGCTGGAAACAGCTAGCCACGTTTTGGTGACAATAGTTCTTCGAGCACTTTTATTGCGTTGGTGATAATTGAGTTGGGCTCGTTCAGCACTTTTCCCAACCTCCCTTGCGAGTAGTTCAGATTTTCACGAAACGCGAGCAAAATTTTGACACCTCGCGTATCTAATGGCGTTTTCGTTTTTAATTTGCACTACACCGGTGCAGTGCTACACTGAGGCATGAATAAACGAACAAAAATGACGAAAACATAAACAGTAACCATTGACTACAATACACGATTCCATTGCACAGAGCTACACCAAACTTTTGATGAGTGCTACACCGATGGTATCGGTGCAGAAAAAGTGTAGCACTGGTGTAGTGCAATTGGTAAAAACGAACGGTTTAGGTGGAGCTTTCGCTACACCGGTGTAGTGCAATTTGAAAACGAAAACGACATAACTTTGATTCTATTTTCACAACTGAATGGTGAATGTCAAAATTAAACAGTAGGCGTGATGCTCGACACACATCTTTCAAATGAGGAGCTTTTGGCTTTTCCGTAAAGAAATGCTATGCAATCTCTGTGGAAACCGACTTTTCAACCGAGGCCCATTCAGCTCGACAAACTGAACACATGGCTGTGTGTGTATGTGTATGTGACGAATAATGTCACTCAATTTTCTCAGAGATGGCTGAACCGATTTTCATAAACTCAGATTCAAATGAAGGATCTCATGGTCCCATAGTCTGCCATTGAATTTTGTCCCGATCCGACTTCCGGTATCGGAATAACAGGGTGATGTGAACAAGAAAAAAAGAAAAATCAATCATTCACATTTCTCAGAGATGGCTGAACCGATTTTCATAAACTTAAATTCAAACAAAAGGCCTTATGATCCCATAATCTGCTGTTGAATTTCATCTTTATCCGATTTCTAGTTCCGGAATTACAAGGTACTATGTTCAAATTTATGAGAAAATTTTCACTCAATTTTCTCGGAAATCTTATAACCGATAAAAAATTTCTGAAAAGTCGATCCAGATCCGACTTCCGGTTCCGGTATTACAGCACGATAAGTGAAAATTTTTCAATTTCTTGAATATTTTTCTCTTTTCATTTTTTATAAAACTTACTGCTAATTTAGTTGACAGATCTTGTAAGTTTGGTGATATATGAAACTACTTTGGGTCTACTAGTCCCCGGTTTCCGCTTCCGAACACACCGGTGAAAGTGAAGAAAAGTTCTAAAAACGGAACTCACTTCGATTTCTCAGCAATGGTTAAACCGATTTTCAAAAATCTTGATTCAAATTGAAGCTCTCATTGTCTTAAAAGATACTGTCCAATTCCATCCAGATCCGACTTCCAGTTCCAAAATTATAGGGGCAATGAGTATCAAAACCTTCAAACTGTCATACAATTATGCACAATCGGTACTCATCGGTACGTGCTGGTACAGAACAAGAAAACGCCACCGCCTAGCACACAGCGTGCTTTGTTCAATTTTGTATAGCATACAGGGTTGCCACCTTTGAATCTATATTAACTTGACATAACTGTTTTCAAATTGAAAAGGTAATGGTAGTTTCTGATTTTATTCAAGTTTGAAAAAAAAGTCTTGACAGAATCTTCTAATGATGTTTTTGAAAACATAAGTAATATGCGAAATGCATCATTACACCACTTGATGCTGTGAGCGACATTACATTTTCGTGTTACCAACTGGGTAGGTGAAATTTTTTCTAGTCTGCGTAGTTTACTTCTATTTTGAAATTTTCTTCCTTTGAAATAAATGTATTTCGTACCACAGCCATGCAATGGTTCTGTACACTCTGAATCGGCTGCATAGTCTGTTGAAACAGAAGGTCAAATTCCACTACAGGAATGTAATACCAAGGCTTTGCTTTACCGTGTGTACTTCTGCAGAAGAACAATTTATTACTCTCTTTTGCTCTGCCTTATTAATTAGTGTGTTAGAATAAGTGTGTTGTGAATTCGTTGTACTTTAGTACAGGTGCACCATTACAATTCTGGAAGTAAAGAAATATATTTATATTTTATGTATATTTTAAAACTGTAACGGAAGAAGCTTTCTTATTATGTAAACAACCGTTCGTGGGCATACGATTTTTAGGCGAGAAACTATAAGATAGTGAGTTAACAGACAGTTTTTAATGTTTTTGTAATATCTTTCATAACCAATAAACTTACAGTTTCCCTTAAAAAAGACCATAACCAGTGGTCGAAACGTCTGGCAGTATATAAAAGCCGTTCTTATTTAGCATACCGCTACAGCCAGAACCATAATTAATGCTAATGAAATAAAACTTTGCACAATTTACACAATAAATCAACTTATGAGAACGATTAGATTCAGAATAGTGGAGCTTTATTCGTACTCACACCATTCATTTATGTCTCTGACATTACTCACCCACTTTTTTTCTTTTGTGTCAACAAATCGATCCGTTCTTTGATGAAGATGCAGTAGAGGAACTTTTTTTTCTTGTTTACTATGCCAACGATGGGAATGGCCAATCACGCCACTGTCAAAATAAGAACAGTTCTCGTTTCCATTGAAGAGTAACTAAGGGCATATACTAGAACACTTCTAGTTCTAGATGCATAATTTATGTCGGTTACTAAATTTAAATCTGGATTTGATAACAAGAAAAACTGGCAGCCCCAGCAGTTTTACTCGTGTTTCATATATACAAATTTTCTCTAAAGTGCGATTGGTTAAGTCAAGTTGTTAGAAATCTAACGTGATTAATCAGCCACTTTCAATTAAATGTTCGGTTATCTTGACAACATTGTTATTTATTTATTTATTTATTTGGCCTTTAACCACTAGGGTCATTCAGCCCTAAGACAACATTGTTATTTTCTGATGATGAAGCAATGTTTTACCGAAATTATTACCGAGCGCCACGATAGTGAATGAACAGGTGGCGAAATATTTCCATGTGTGAGTGCGGTTGTCATTTGAAGACGGAAGATGTTGGGAAGAATAATATAAATATCGACAGTCACTAGCATCCCGCTAAAAAATACTTGATAACTTGTACATTTAAACTGCATAACCAAAAACATCATATAGTAAATCAGTAATAAAATTCCGAGGCCACGTTTTGTTCCAATGATTCTATCCATAGATCCCGGGTGTCACACTTAATTTCGACACATCCAAAAACGGCTTATCGTGACCGAACGCTTAGATGTAATTACGCTTTTTAAAAAGTACAGCAATAACTGCAATGAGGATATTTTTGGAGACTGTACTCGAGGAACGATCTATCTTCCATCGATAATTGGCTTGATGGAGATTCACTTGGGAAGGAGATGAATCAATGACTGCGTAGTAAATCTGAATTTGGTTTCCAACACCGCTTGAACTAATTCTATCAAGATATAATTCCAAATAGGAAACTGTGTCATCGGATAAACTTCCTTTTCACCGTGCAATGATAAGAAAAATTCCCCCAAGATAAGCAGTTTATCATAATAAAATTCGTTTGCCTCGAGTTACAGATGCTCCAGCCCATGCGGTGACAATCTCTAACCCCTTAAACAATCGCGAATGGCTTACGGAAGCGTAAAAAAGTGCTTATCATAGACCAAAAAGCGAATCAAGCCTCGATTGCGGTTATCCGTTGAAATTCAAAAAATATCACGTTTAACCCCCCTCTGTGATCGCATTCGGTCATGACGGCTCCCAATCAGGCGTCAACCTCTAGACCTAAATCGTTCTTTCATCCCCCAGAAGCACTCAACGAAAACAATGCGAAAATAGGGTGGAAAGTGCTTACACTGGCTGAATGTGTTATTATTTTTTTTTCTGTGCAGAAAAATCTCTTTCACTTACACTCACATCACATCACATCACACACAATGGCAACAACTTTCACCTATGCTGCTTATCGAGCAAGGAATGATTCGTCAATGTTGTGAATCATAATAAAAAGAATCATGACGAACGATGGACGTTTCCTGTCGAAGCAGTTTCTGCTGCCACAACATATACTCATCTTTTCCAAATTGAGTCAAAACAACGATCATTTATTCTTGCCCCCACACACACACACTCGATGTGACTGATGATGGTATATCTCGATTACCGGGCGGCTCCATTTTCGACGAGGCTATGTATGCGAGGTGCCGAGTAAAGTTGAACTGTGATGCTGATGATGGCGATGATGATGGGTGTTCGTTAGTCATCTGTCATGTTGCACTTGATGGATTAGGGTGGAAAAAGACCTACACATTGTACCTGCTAATCCAGGCATCGATCGCCGATAAGGTTTGACTTATTAGATTTTAATTATCACTTTGGCAGAATTGTTTCAGCTGTAATATTCAGTTTAGATTTAATGACATATTCTAAACTAAATCCGATAATCTATCATATGATTAGTAGATATTTAACAGAAATAATTTCAACAAATTGGTTACATGGTTTAGTTTTTATGCCGCCGGTTGTAACAAATTCGGTTGGTTTGATCTCGGTGGCATAGAAAATCACATAGACATTACTTTCAGTAGCCACGCACTTTACATAAGCGCTATATTTCGAAAATCGTTAACAAATAGTAGGGAGAAAAATCTCCGCTTGAACAGCTTACAAAATTGATTTTCCCATTCCCGGTGTTCGTTTCTATTCAACATTGATGGCAGCCTTCCACAACTGTTACCATCTCGACGCGCCCCCTTGCGAAACAAAAGAAAGTACTTCTCTTTCAAGTGGGCATCATCCACCGGCGGCGCTATTCAGTGAACCCCAGACACTGCCACTGTCCTCTTCATCCGAAGGATGCGTCAGATGAGCTTATGTATAGTTTTAATGCGGTTTTTGCCGCTTGAACTCATAAATATTTATACCCCCGAGGTGCTATTTTCATCGACACCCCATTCGCAGTAGCAGCCGTGCTTTGGGCAGAGAACGAGCCACTTGCATTCGGTGCCTCTTCTTTCGAGTGACGAGTGACGCAGGCAGCGAGAAATGTTCCTATCAGTATTATCCGGCAGATGATGTGATACCGGTACTTTCAGGATGTGATAAAGAAGTGGATAATTGGAAGGAAAAAGGTTTCCGATGGCTCTGTGCCGATACCGTTTCTTAGCTTCATGATTCGACGGATTTCCCGCATATTCATTCCCATAAACCGTTCCTGAAGAAAAACGTTAGAAAAATAAAAATTCTTTGGAACAATGAACGACAACGGAGACATTAAAATGCAACGGATTTTTTTGTTTCTCGCAAGTGCCTTCTGCCGGAATCAGGCTTCCGGCTAGACGCCTTCTTCCCCCAGAAGAGAGAGGATACATAGCTAAATTTACCACCAGGTGGCGGAATAACCTCATGAAAAATCGATTTAAAAAATACAATTTCCCAGTCCATTTTAACAAAATGCACGAAATGCAATTGAACAAAATTCCCAATGCAAGATAGATTAAATTCCTCAATTAGCACAATTCAAAAACCGATAGATTCACTCATGAAAATGACAATGTGGAACCTAATAATGCAATGATGCCTTACTAACAAGGGGTGGCAAAAACTCGCTCATGAGATTAGATTTTTGCTACTCATCAATTCACCTCATGATTTACGATGCAATCCGTAAAATGATGGTGAAGATGAAACTCATCGCTGATCGAAACAAACACACTCACCTATACAGAGCACCGCTGACATTAAATTATGATGGTATTGATGGTTCTCAGTTTTGATTTCATAGCATCTAATTCTCATTCTAAGTTTTAAAACGTGAGTACTGAGTTTGGCATCACCGTACTGAGCTACACCGGTGAGTGTATGTTTAAACCACAGAGCTGCCAACACAACCCAGATTTTCGGTTTCGTTTTTGCTGGCACGAGCATAAATGTACGAAAACACAAGTAGAACCGTAGCGTGATGTATACCATAAACGATTGAATTTCATGTCTCGAGCTAAACACAACTGGCTACTGTACCGAATGCGTTTTCCAGCATACGAGAGCTTGTCTTGCGAATTGGATTGAGATGAAACTCACAAATCGTCTCTCAGTGGGTTCTAATATTTGACGTGCACTCAGCGCTCATCTGCTGGTTGCTTGACACTACGATATTTTCTCAACACAAATCGTTACTCAGTTACTCAACTCGCTCAGTGATGCTTCTGGAACCGATTTACAGGTGAGCTGAACTCGGTGATGATGAAGTACGGAGTTGATTATTATTATTATTATATTGATTTTATTCATTGAAATAGTTACAAAAAGAAAAATATTGCTGCATGAAACTAGTAAACTCGATATTTAATTTTTTTCAGTAGTATATTTTGATAAAAAATCAAATATTTTACAAAACAGAGAAATTGACAGTACCGCGACAATAATACTCATTTCAATGAACGGCTCTGAACCGAACGCTCTTTTGTAAGAGCCGGTTCAATTGAATGGCAAATTGGTTCCTTCTCAATGTGGAGAAACGGTTCGAGAGAGTGAGTGTGTGAGCCAAGGAAATACACCAGTTTACTCGTTTCAGCACTTAAAACTATGCCAGAATGTATAAAATATCAGTCAGATCTACTGTAAAAATAAGTCATCTTAGACGCTCGTATACGTCGGTCTCAGAAGACGTAAATTTACACGATTTTTCTAGGTGTGTACACACTTAAAAAATGTTACATCTTTATAGATGCACATAAAAGGAGCGTCGCGATTTACTTACATTCACAATACAAAGCATTTAAGGATAAGTCATATCATTAACTTCACAGTTGTTTTAGCTGAAACTCACATCGATACAGACGCAAAATATATGTTTACATGTTGGTAGATGTAATATTGTATCATCACCGAAGAAATTACGGCATACTTGAATTTACGTCAAGCGTAAATTTCATTTTTTCTAAGAGTGTAGTTGAAATTCCAATTGTAAGAACTCGATGATTTTTCTACAATTCCAACAGAATAAGGACTGTATCGAAAAGGAGTTAGCAACATTGATTCTTTAATAAAAAAGCGAAAAAAACATATTTTGACATCAGTTTATATTGTAGATATATTGTATAGAAATATTACATTTTTACGCATTTCACTGATTTTATTGAAGAGAATCCTAGTTTTTGTGAAACGCTCGCACTTTGGACTTGACATTCTTCATTAAATTCTGCACAGTTACTTTTGTGACTATCCTGGTGGCAGCTGTCTAGTTTTTTTTTAACTCCTGCATGTTTTTGGACACTGTACCTTCCTTCCGAAAGTGCCGCTTGACATTTGCCCAATACCTTTCAATTGGCCGAAGATCCGGGCAGTTTGGTGGGTTGATGTCCTTTTCCACGAATTGTACATTATTTTTTGATAACCACTGTAGAACGGAGTTGGCGTAGTGGGCTGAAGCCAAATCCGGCCAGAAGAGAGGAGGAGCCTTATGCTTTCTGTACAGTGGCAGCATTCTCTTCTTCAAACATTCTTCCTCGTACACCTTGGCGAATCCCGCGTCGACGCCGATGGGTTTTTCCTGATGTACTCAACCACTTTTAAGTCCCGGCCGGGCTGGCTTGGACCCGTTTTCTTACCGGATCGGGGCAAATCCTTCATGGAAAGGGTCGTACTGAACTTCTCGATAGTATTTTTGACACTGGTGTCAAACTTTTACCCGTTTTGCAATTTCGTTGTACGTGACATCACATTCTAAGCACCAAGTGTGCAGAATTTCCTTTCGCGTTTTCGGATCAATTCGACTCATCATTGACACGATAAACCGTACCGAAACCAATCGATTGCGCAGTTGTTATTGACATGTAAACAAACATGTCACCGCAAAACACGCTGCAAAAAATTAAGCCATTTCAGAGTAATAACTGTTTGAATGTTGCTAACTACTTATCGATACACTCCTTATACTTCGATTATTCGAATCTCAACCACAAATAAATAAAAATTCACTGGAGAATAAATATTCCTATGTATTTTGACAGCTTCATTAAAAAACATCATCGTTTGTACAACAACGCGGCCTACATGTCGAACTTTTGTTAGAATGTCAATATTTTAATGTTGAGTGACATCGTTCTTTTTGAGCTACGCGATTCTTTTGAACGGTTCGTGAGTGTTCGCCCATCACTAGCTCAGAGTACCAGAACTGCACGGTTGTCAAATTTGAGCAGCAGCATGGATGAACCACGGTTCGTAGCTTGGCTATATTTTAATATTGAGAGCCAAGGCTCTTCTTGAGAGCCCCGTTTTAATTTTGAAGAGCCGTGGTTCGTTTGAACATTACTACAAGTCGGTTCAAATGAATGCCCATCGCTACAATTGAGTGACAAACAATTTCACAGAAAATTCAATTCCAAAAATTAGTTTCAATTAAATGAATTTCAAATAAAGTTAATAATTCCAGTTTTAAATTCACAAACTTTTTAGCTCAAATAAATTAACTTAAATTAATTTATTTAAATTATCGCTTTTGTTTGTCAAAATCACAGTTTTCTATTTTTAAGAATGAAATGATTCCGTTCAAATTAATTTTCAAGGTAATTTCTGAAGCTATTTTTATTTCGAACTATATTTGTTTTCAAATTCTTAAAAACCAAACTTTTGATTAAAATGGGAAACAGACCACAATCAAGCTCTGGTATATTAATTTTTAGTATCCAACGAGTCGGTTCTCCATCAGTCTGATCAAGACACAGATCCTGCATTGAATATTTTTTGTAAAGAAAATGTGTTATGCAATGTAATGCAATTTTCAAAAATTTTACTAATCATCAATACATACGATTGATTTTTTAAAAGCCCCCTTGGAAATGCAAGACGCAGATATAATTTTACTTTTAAACGCGTAAAAACTTTATCTGCGGGAGAAAAAATGGCTCTGGTTTATTCGTCGGGGGAAAAATGCTGTTTTCTAATAAGAAATTCTAATTATTTTGAATTTTTTACCAAACCAGTCATCTTCTAATACTAAAACCGAAAGTCGGATCTGGTAACAATTTTGCAACCACCAATGAGACGATGAGATTATTGATTTGAATCTAAGTTTATCAAAATTTGTTGAGTGATCTTTGAGAAATCGAAATAAATTCCATTTTGGAGTTTTTGACCACCATTTCGGTACGGAAACTGGGAACTTTTATACTCAAAATCGATTTGTCGAAATCAGAAAGATTCCATGTGTCGTTTGAAAGAGTTTGTTGATAATAACTTTTACCGTACAATACCAAAACCTTTAAAACCTGTTTTTATTATATTTTTATTTTTTTTTTGTTTATATTTTTTTTATAAAAATTCGCTATGACATCTTAAATTTCTGAGTTTAGCATTGAGCAGTTCAAAGACGAAACGAAAAAAATATTGAAAACGGTTATATTCCATAAAATTTGGCGAACCCCTAAAGGATCAGACCTGCATCGGCAAGAAAAAAATCAAGAACACGTTTTCGTTCGGCACTTCAGTAAAGACATTGCACTCTGTTGCAAAATAAAAAGTGTTCTGCAGATACCAGAAACTTTACGTTTGCTTAGCGGTTCAAATTGAACTGCTGAGTTCAGCATTAAGCAGTTCAATTTGAACTACTCTGCAATGATGAGTCAAAGGCGAAACGTAAAAAATATTTATCTAAAATTTGATGAGTATCTAAGGGGGGAAACAGATTGGAAAAATGACATGCAACTATGTAATGACGACCGCGAAAATCTTACCGCAGAGACGGGACTCAACCCCGTAGCTAACTCCTAACCGGTGAAAATTGTTTTTTTTTCAATTAAACTAACCCTGCATATAAAAATACATGAAGAGAAAGCCCAAATGACTGGAAGAACCAATCATAAAGCAAAGTCCTGGCATTACATTCCTCTTGTGGAATTTGGCCTTTCTGTTTCAACAGACTTCGCAGCCGATTCTTAGTGTACAGAACCAAGCATGCTTCGCTTTTTTTGACCACCACAGCATTCCATTATAGTCCTATATCTATGAAAACTAAGTCAACAGAAAAAAAACACACACACGTCACAAGTCTATCCTCGCTTTGCCGCCGGTAACTGATTTGAGATTTTGAGTACGACTTACTTTACTATGGGGTGCCTTTTCAAAATTTACCCTCTGAGAGAGTGATAAGTTTTTGATCGTGAATATCTCTTGTTGTATCTAACGAATCAACATAATTTTTGCTACACGCCATCGGAAATATGATCACAATTTTATGATAAAATTATCAGTAGTGTGATACAATCTCAAATAATTCAAAATTAAACTTTTCTGAAATGTTTGGTATAAACGAGTATCAAAGGGGATAATCCATAAGGCGCATTTACCTTGCTCGTTTTTTTTAAGCTCATAGCTCAGTGATTTGTGAAAGGATTTATATAATTTAACTACCAATAGAATCGAAATTTTTTAACTTAAACGTGTATAGCAAAAGCATTGAAATATTTCAATAGTACACTATTGAAAAACCTGTCTCATTCGACCCATGTCAACACCAGCCAATCAGAACGCGTTCTGAGGAAGAGAACAAAATATCTGCTGCTGTACAACAAATCGTTCGAGAAAAATGTTCCGAAAAGTGTTGAATATCGTAGTGAGTTCCTCAATTTAGTCCTGCTGAATCCCTACAGCATATTGATAGTTTCTTTCAATAAATTATGCAATTCCGAAATGAAATAATCGACATAAAAATTCTGTATGCGGCTATTTTTAGAGCCGTTAGGACATTAGTGAAAAAGCTACAAACGAAATCACGTAAAAAGAAAGCTCTTAACAAAAATTGGATCAGTTTGGATTCTATCGCCACTGCGAGCAGATGCATTTTGTGTCGTTTGCAAAGCTAGTTTCGCTTCCGACAAGAGCGATTACGTCACAGCTGCCAGCCATTTGCTTTGATGAAAAAACAACGGTGGAGAGCATTGCACAAAATCAGCCGTTCTAACGGCTCAAAAGTTTTCTAAAGAACTATTAGGATTTGTTGTTCGCAAATCGAAGGTAAATATCCCCAGTTTAGTGCAAATCTAGAACAGTTTGGTTAGATTTGTGCACTTTTAGCTGTGGGAAATTCACAGTAATCGAAATCAAGTGAAGCCTTCTTTGTTTTGGCGAAAAATGTTCCAGAATTTAATGTCGTAGAGAATTACGCAATTTGACCCTTCTGAATGCTAAAAACGAATCCCTATATCATATTGATAGTTTCGTTCAATAAATTAGGCCTATTGTATCATTGATCAACCCAGCGAATCAATGTTTTCTTTATCGGAAGATTATAATCGGTTGTAAACACCAACCATATCAGTATCGCACCCATGGACAACAGTTCAACCTGGAATTAGATGACGGAAGTCAGCGGCATCCATTGGAATTCGAATTCAACTCATCACTCTCCATCACAAACGCTTTCATAAAAGGTTCTTTTCAGAGCCACCATTATTTTATTATAAAGAACTATACTGGTTATTTCATAATATTTGTGTTTCAGAATGTTAAATGTAACTAATCCGTACTTTAGTTTAGGTGCATCGTTTCAAATTCTGCATGCAATTTCATACAATTGATCAACTAATTGATATTCGGAAGTGTTAAGGAACATGTCAGTTGTTTTCGTATTCACGACATCCAGTTATGTCTCTGACATTACCCACCCGCGGCGCCCCTAAATACATTTCAATACACGGATGTGTAATTCTTCTGGACGTCGAGAGTGTATGCGTTTTTTTTAATTTTTAGCACACCATTACATATAATCTGTGCTTGAGTCAATTTTTTTCTGATTCCTGGCTCCTACTGAGCACGCCATAAACACAGAAGATTTTATTGGGATCTAGAGCCCAAAACTCAGGGTAACCAAATATGAACATTCAAACCAACACTTGTTCTCAGCTTCAAACCAACATAAAGAAAATCTCATCAACAAAATGCTTCCTTCCAGGAAGCTTTCATCTGAAAAGTTTTCGCCAGTACTCGAAAAAGACTTACATTTCCATACTATGCGCGATCAGAAGATTTTAAATTATCACATCCTTTCCATTGTTAGAATAAACATGGTAGGAATGAGCTTTGGGAAACATAAACGCGGATCTATGTACCTTTTGACGCACAACAGTACTACCACAATGAAAGCACAAGTATTTTAATATGAAGTTGAATTTCGTCGGGTCGTGGCATTCGGGTGTAGGAAAAAAAAATCTCGTACTACATTATGAGGTGGAACTTGAACATGGCCCACCTGTGTACACAAATTTTTTAGCCTATTTTCAAAGTACAAGAATAATCGAATGCTACGATCCTACTAATAATTGAAATGCCTTCAAATCGAAGCATCTGCCTTATTCTTGACGCGTTTGATATGTCGTGTGTTACAAGCAGATTCGTCATTCCGTTTTTCGAATTGAATTTCGAGCAGCCATTTTACCATATTCCCTCCACCCCAATATTCGTGCTCTTCGTCTAAACTTTCTACTCGAGTGCTGTTGAACGCCATCATCTGAAATATTAACGTTTCCATTCCGAGGGATTCAAACGACAACGCCAACAGAAGTAAAAAATACTTCACAAAAGTCTGCTCCCATCGGAGGGCTTAACACAACTCGAGACAGGCAAAAAGTGTAAGAAAAGTCAGTTATGTTTACCGAACTGTTGTCGCTTTGCACTCCTACAGTGGGAGGTTTTCCATATTTTCCTGCTCTCTTCGCTGCCATCAAGATTTTTGAAGTTGCCTTAGCAGTACTATGTCTTGAAGATTACAGAACTGTTGCTTTGATTACAATGCTGTCAGGGCAACGAGTGTTGAAGAAAAGAAATGCTAAAGTTCATTCGCAATTACGGGGGATGAAATCTTTATTATTATGTTTCTTTAAGACTTTCTGGCGACTGATCAATTTGGTGAATGGTTGCACTGATTTTTGTCATCGATTTTAGGCTGCAACCAATTTCCAGTTGGCCATCATTCAATCAATGCTTAAAGGAATCCTTCAACAATAGGACTTTCATTTGTAGCTTATTTAACATTGATTTTCGTATTGAAAATTAGCTTATTTTCTAACTGAAATCCTCAAATCAGCAGTATTTTCTGTAGTGTATTTGTTTTTCAGTGAACAAAACTTTTCTACTCATCAAAAGACTATGCAAATACTAATGTGATTAGGAATACTATAACTTCTCGGAACACAAATCAAAATATAAAGCAGGAGAGTTTCCAAACACAATTCTTCATTTCTATCTTTCTATCTAATCGTAATATCGCCAGAATCATCCATTATATCAATATCCCAGAAAATCCTATTTCAGGCATGTTTCATCAGTAATTTATTTCCAATTTTCAAAACTTGTCATATCCTCTCCACAATCTGATGACGAAACTCGTGGTGTGTATGAATTTATGCAGCTTATTCTTTCGTTTGGTTAAACCACAGAGAACGTGTTCGTGTTACATATCGCATCGCTAGTTAGCGATGTTGGCATCACGCTGGGATATCGCATCTATCGTCGTTCTTCGGTGGCTCTCCAGTTCCCGAACGATTGCATCCCATGCTACATGGTATCGATATACCATCATACTCACACCGTACAGAAAGAGAGAGCGAGAAAGTGGTAATGGAACTGTCAGCTGCTCTGGTATTGCACTTACCGGAAACCGAGATCAGTTTTCTAAACAAACGACAAACGCATACCAGAGAACGATTCTTTCGCACTTGGAACGTAGAGGGTCCAGAGCACACCCACTGGCTCTGCATTGACTTTCAGCGGGGAAAAGTCGCATGAAATATGATCCCATCCATTCCGAGAGCCGTTTTTTCCGTTTGTTTTGTCGCTGAACTCATATATCACTCCATTTCCGGGACAGAATCTCCTACTTTGTAAATCGCTCGACCCCCTATCAAGGCTCCCGCAAAGTTTCTTCCTCTAGTACACAGATGTGCGATCTGTCGGAGCGGTTGAATGTGGAATATCTGCTGAGTTTCCACCGGTACATCATTCATTTCCCCGGAGGCTCCCTTGGGGGTAAGCCCGATTACACATGAATAACATACCAGTAAGATTGACTAAACGTTCGAGTGAATCTATTGTCATTTGTCTGTTACAGCCGAGCACACGTAGAACAGCGGTTGTTGATCTCGTTTCTTGTCAGGTGTGAAAAAAATGGCTTTTGGGATGTGGAATTTTATTTTCGTACCTAGAGTCGTCTCATTAGTCGCATCACCACATTATTCTGCTGATGACTCGGCGAATTGCGTTGGTCCTATGAAGCAATATTTCGTATCAATTGAAGTGTAGAATATGCAATATTTCTGTTATAATGACACAAGAATTATACACAAATGCATCTATTTTCATATTGTTCTTTATGCTAATGCATTAAGTAGAGGTACAGATCTCACTCTTACAAACAGTTTTCTTAAATAAATGATGGACCCCTTCAACAAAACTTGAAATTCTACACATTATACATCCTGACTAAAAATTATAACGAAATCTAACATTTTTAGTTTGGCGAATTATTATTTTTGAAGCAGCCTGCTTGAGAGTAAAACATTGTTTCACATTGTGCTAAGCGCATTGATCCCTACATGCTGTTCAACATCGAAGGACTATTAGTTCGATGCATGTTGCAACATGCCTTACAGGAAGGGGTAGTTTATTTGTAAATATCCCAATAATATTATCATATGTTTACTACTCTGGGTAGCCGGCTACCGAATTTCAACGAGTTATTTTCTAATATATGGACATCCACATTTCAAAATCGGATCAAACATTATTTTCAGTTTCTATATAATAAACTAACTGAATTACTAAGTGTTGCTCGGAAACACCTCGATAAGGCAAGCCCAAAAAATATTCTTGAAGTACTCCGTAAATGTTCAGATTGCGCACGGCAAGTGTCCCATCTCAGATTGTACAATAATCATAATTTTCACGGTATTCTCGTCAAATCGGGTCAGTTTCATGTTTGATCAATTTTGGTAGAAACATTTAAAACTACTTTCTCTCTATATATACTTGAGCGGATAAGAGGTATAAAGCGAGAAGACTAGTGTTTGTTATCTGATGAACACAGAAGATCCCAAGTAGCACATGTAACTTGTTAATAAAAAAATAGAAACAAAACAGATGCTGCATAATGGTCGCATGACAAACACGACGAAACAAGTCGTATTGTGATGGTGACAATGGAGTTACAATAAGTTCCAACGTAACTTTTCGGTAATCTAAATCTTACCATGTGCTCACATTGACTGTTTTTAGTCGCCAACTGGTCACCGTAACAAAATGTGACAATGAAAAAGGGACACACTATAGAACAAAGTTAAGTAATGATTTCATATCGGTTACCGTATTCGTTGTGATGCAACAAAGAAATACAATTACAGTGTCGATTGAAAGCTTCCGTACATTATCCCGAACATATTAAATCAATAAGTAGAATAAGTAGAAAATTCCTTTAGTTTTAAAAATTTGGTCAAGTTAAATCGTCGCTTTTACGCAATTTTTTTGCCGGTACATGTGCGAAGCAAACTTGTTTCATTTTGGGAAGTACATTCTCACTACCAAATATTTCTACACTTTGTCACGGCCATGTATGCATGGAAAAATTGATGCAATTGACTATCATTATGACAAGAGAATGAAATATTCATTAAATTTAAAAAAAATGCAATTTTTAATTATTGCGATTAGTCAACTATTTCAACTTTGGTATATGGAAAACTAATATTATTAAAAAAAAATTTATTTGAACATTTCGACTTTTTAGTTGTAAATTTCATATGACGGGAATAAAAATATGAATATCATTTTGTATGTCGATGTTCTGAAGACCAAAATATCGAAGGCGCGCACGTTTTCAATAAGTATAATGATCAACTTCACCATAAATATCGAATAGCACTTAGATTTTGAGTAGATATAGGGAGTTTAAAGAATATTGAATTCTATATTTTAGCTCTCATTATCGGATGTCAATTTTTATTCGTAAGTGTAGAATGGGAAAAACATCAACAAATTGTAACTTGACACAAACTTATATTTTCTGTTTCATTGTGACTGATGTGCGCGCTGAATCAAATCAAATATTCTTTATTGAGAAGTTGTTTGTCAATCCTTGGTAAGTCGCACAAGCTCCTCCTCTTACGCTTTTCAGGTTACATAGCAGTTATAATGCACGTTGCAAAGTCTTCAACTTGTTCCATGAATTTGTGTCATATAAGTTACTGTCATTGAAGTGTAATAACGTGTGCTACTTGGGATGTATGGAAATATGTGTGGTACCATATGGTACCGATCGTGAGGCGGCTAGTATGTAGACCACTGTTCGATGTACACTTACCAGCTCAGTTTTGTTATTGAACTGTGTCGCTCATAGCTCAAGGTGGCGGAAAAGGTGGTCCTGTCTCTGAGTGTATCTTTTTTTTTAAATCATATTTTCTGTGAGTTTCTCCTTCATTTGACTTCTTCAATACATGTTCCCACTCAGTCATTACAAACCTGAACCAAAGGCTGTTTATCATCACAATTACATTCATACTAAAGAATAATGATTCAGTTTATAAAAGTGTGGTCGTAAATTTATTTTCATCATCTTGGGTCGACAGTTTTCTCAATTTACATAAAAACGCACATTGGTTGTATGATTTGTATGTTAATCTAGATCAATGTTACCTACCTTTGTCAAGAACACTTATTAGGGGAAATGTGGACAATAGTGCGCGGTACATATTAGTGCGCATCTTATTGTGAGCTCCTGTTAATGTTCACTACTATTTACTTACAATAAATATTAAGATTTGACCCAATTAACCTTTTTCGACTACATATCAAATTCCTTATTCATTTTATACCAATACGACAGCCGTAAATATAAAATCTGTCATTAGAAAATAAGCTTTACATTTATTTCTAATAAAATCACGTTTTTTTTTTGTTTAGTAACAGCTTTTCGACCCAAACGAAGTTATCATCGAATATTCCGAGTATTACGGAAAATTCGAGTATTCGAGTACTACGGAAAATTCATTGTGCGCATAATTGTGCACCACTGCGCACTATTACCTTACCTTGCGCACTATTAGGAACAAAACATGATTATTTTGTGGCTTTCATACTCGTAAGCAACATAATAACTGCAATCGTTTATTTGAGGATATTGAAAAACAAGGTTTTATGTTTCCGTAGACATGTTCATGGTCTTGATAAAAGGAATATTTTATTTGTAATACTTCAAAAAGCTTAGGAGCACACTAATCGCCACCTCTCCCCTACTCTAAAATTCTATCAATTTCACATTGAACCCTTTTTTTAAGAGGCACCCATTTTATACACCCCCACGAATACCCACAAGACCATATGTGAGTTTTGACAAAAGTAATGACTTTCTCCCATAAACATGTTTTAATAAAATCTTTGAAATGTAAGAAGTAACTGTGAAAAGTTTGATAGCAATCCGTGTAGAAGTTCCCGAGCTATGCCGTTACAAACATTGCATCCCCCTTTTTAAAGGCATTTGCTGCATTCACACCCCCCCCCCCCCTCCTTCTCCTCCCCCTATGTAACTAAGGTCTTCAAAAAGTATCAATTTCCGTAAAATTAGATAAAGTGTGGTGGGAAAAAAATTATCATTACATTGTCATGACATTGTTCGAAGCATTGATAAAATCTGATAATGTTCAAAAACAACTTGTCTTTAAAATCTATTATCTCCGATTGATGTCGCTTACCCTACGTTGTGATTATCTTCTTTTGCCACCAGAATTTTTCCGAACGGCACAAGCAGCAATAGGTACATCACCCTATTCGCCGTTCCACAGGTATGCTCAAGGTGCACCGAAAAGCATCAGCCAGCAGCAGAAAATCGCTATGTACCAGCAGTGGATTCGCGCACAAACAGGCAAGTAATTTTACCTTTCAGGTCAACAGTTCTACACAGGTAAGTACTTCGGATCACTACAGCACAGGTAAGTAAATCTCTTCCAAGTTTAACAGGTAAGTAATATATTTCAGAACATACGAATTACACTTCATTGAAACAAATTAAACTTCACTTTATTACTTTTCTGCGGGACTGTTCACAGTGCGATCTGCTCGCTTCACTAGTTAAATTTCTACTGACTGATCGGAGCGAGCGGGAGCGCTATATTATCGATCGTGATCACAAAACCTAGTTGCCAGAAGGGCCATAATTGTTATCTCACCGTCGCCCGTTAGCACCAATCTCATGTGAGAAATAATTATCACACGCAGTGCGGCCAAATTTAGTATACAAATCAACATACCCGCCGCCTTGAACAATTATGTTCAACATAGAAAATTTAAACACGTAACATAGACTTATAGCTAGTGTACAAATAAATTTATCTTTACATTTCAAGTGTTAAATTAGTATTTTACTTAAACTAAAGTTGTATCCGAACTCCTTTGGATAGTTGATGCATCGTTGTTGTTTACTGGTGATTTTTCGCTTGCTGGGACTGTCGTAGAATCAGGTAACATGCAGATTTTTGCGATGGGACGAGTGATGATTCCGCGAGCAGTGCGAAGTTGTACTACGCGAGTTAACTGATCTCTACCGGGCAAAATTGATTCGATGCGAGCAAGAGGCCATCGAATCGGAGGTTGAAGTTCGTCTACTACGATGACTAATTTACCTGGAATTATGTTGTCATTGCGCTGCCAGCCACGGGTGTCTTTTAGTAGCTCCTGTAAGTACTCCTTTTTCCAGTGTGTCCAAAAGCGCTGCACATGCACTTGCAGCTGCTGGTAGTGATCAAGTCTGTTTGCTGGTATACTTTGTAGATCTGGGTCGGGCAGGGCATGCAGTGACGAACCGATGAGAAAATGCGCTGGAGTTAATGCAGCCAAATCGTTGGGGTCTTCGGTGAGTGGAAGCAGAGGTCGGCTGTTCATGATTGCTTCAATTTGTGCGAGCACTGTGCACATATCTTCGAAGGTGAGGCGGGACGATCCGAGCTGACGATAGAGATGCCTTTTTGCTACCTTGATTGCTGCCTCCCACAAACCACCAAAGTGAGGGGCTTTGGGTGGTGTTAGATGCCAGGTGATACCTTGCTCAGCACAGGCAGAGATTATTTCGGCTTGTTCTGATCGGTTTTTAAATCTGGCGAATAATTCGATCAGTTCGTTTTTCGCTCCCTCAAAATTTTTACCGTTGTCTGAGTGTATGTGAGCAGGACAACCACGACGCGCGATGAAGCGTCGAAGAGAGCATAAAAAGGCTTGAGTAGAAAGATCGCTGACTAACTCAAGGTGTACTGCTTTGGTGGAAAAACATACGAAAAGGCACAAGTAAGTTTTTGCAGGTGAAGCACGTTTGTGTATCGGACGCAGATACAGCGGGCCGGCATAATCGACGCCTGTGATGCTGAATGGTCGGCTTGGAATGACGCGCTGTACAGGTAATTGACCAATTTGCTGTTGGGCAGGTATCGGATTGACGCGATTGCAACGAAAGCAATTTCTTACGATGCTGTGGACCAGTCTACGGCCGTTTGGGGGCCAGAATTCTTCGCGAATGGCACTGATCAGTAGCCGCCCGCCGCCGTGAAGTAATTTACGATGAAAATGTTCAGCAATTAGGCGAGTGAAAAGATGATTGTTAGGAATTAGGGATGGATGTTTTGCTTGGTAAGGCAATTGGGCTAGATTTAAGCGACCTCCCACCCTCAACACTCTCTCTTGGTCAATGAATGGGTTCATTTGGCGAATGTTAGATTGTTTCGATACAGAGTTTCCCTTTTCCAGCTGTTTGATTTCAGCAGCATATCCATCATGCTGAGCGAGTCGAGTGAGGACTGTTTTGGATTTGGCAAGTTCTGCAACAGTTAATGACTGGCCTAAGGATGAAAATGATTGTGAAGGCTGAGTTCGTGACTTCGAGCGAGTGTTGGCGATGAATCGCAAGCAGTAACCGATGACGTGAAGAAGCCGACTGTAGGAAGACCAGCGTAAAAACCATGGGTGAATAGTTGAAGTTGTTTGAGTTACGGCTACAGTAGTTTTTAACTCCAGGTCGTCCGCGGTCACGCCAAGTGGAATCGAAATTGGCCAATCTTGCGGTGGCGAAGGCAACCAACTTGGACCGCATTTCCATAAAGCACTTTTGAGGAAATCGTCGACCGACATACCACGGGAAACCAAATCGGCAGGATTTTCAATTCCGGAAACATGTTTCCACTGGCAACCGTGCGTGAACTGTTGTATTTCCGAGACCCGATTGGCAACGAAAGTGGGCCAAACGTTCGGGAGTGATTGCAGCCACTGCAGAGTTACTGCCGAATCTGACCAGAAATAAGAAGTACGAACATTAACGTCAATAGCATTTTTAATCCGGGCGTGTAAATGAGCCGCAAGTACGGCTGCGCACAGTTCCAAACGGGCGATGGTAATTCGTTTCAACGGGGCTACTCGGGATTTCGATGCCAGAAGCTGAATTCGAACTATTCCTTGGCTGTTCACACAGCGAGCGTACGTGCATGCTCCGTATGCTGCTTGGGAAGCATCTGCGAACGTATGCAATTGAATATCGGAACCGGGAAGTAGTGCAAATCTGTCGATCCGATGTTTGCTTATTTTTGTCAATTCTCGGTGGTAATTTTCCCATTTTGATTTTATTGGTTCAGGAACTGGATCATCCCAACCACAGGACAGCAACCATAGCTCTTGCATTAAGATCTTTGCCCTTACAATGACGGGTGCGATGAGTCCGAGAGGATCAAACAACTTGGCGATGTCTGAAAGAATAGACCTTTTAGTTGGTGGAACAGGATTTGTTCGAATCTGCGAATCAAAGCGAAGGCAATCTGCTTCAGGCTCCCAACTTATTCCAAGCGCTTTGATGGTTTCGTGGGGACTAAAGTGCAATGTGGATTGCGTGCCAATCTGGTCATCGTTGAGACCTTTCAGGACTTCTAGCCGGTTAGATGTCCATTTCCGAATTTCGAATCCTCCCTTTTGCAATAAATCATTCAATTCTGATCGTAGAAGAATAGCTTCTTCAACAGTTTCAGCTCCACCGATGAAATCGTCAACGTAGAAACCTTTGCTTAATGCCTGACTTCCAACAGAATGTTGGTCACCTTCATCATCTGCCAACTGGTGAAGAGTCCGGGTTGCTAGGAACGAGGATGGTCCTAAGCCGTAGGTAACAGTCAGGAGTTCGTAAGTCTGTACTGGACACTGTTTTGAGAATCGCCACAAAATACGCTGCAGCGGAGTGTCGTCCGAATGTACCAGTACCTGTCTGTACATTTTAGCAATATCTCCGACGAGAGCGATAGGAAAAGTTCGAAACCGCAAGATGATGTTCAGCAAATCTTCCTGCACCACAGGGCCGACGCAAAGAGCTTCGTTGAGAGAGAAGCCGGTAGAAGTCTTCGCAGATCCGTCAAACACGACTCTGAGCTTAGTCGTAGAACTTTCTTCCTTAATTACGGGATGGTGAGGTAAATAGTAGACTTGAGAGTTTCGTTCGTCGTCCTTTACGACCAGTCGCATGTGGCCGAGGGCGAGATACTCTCGCATAAACTGATGATAATCGTCTCTTAGATGCGGATTTCGTTCCAAACGCTTTTCCAGGTACTCGAAACGTCGTTGAGCGTTGCTTCGGGATTCGCCTAACATTCCATCGAAATCGGGTTTCCGGGGGTAGCGAACTACATACCGGCCTTCGGGGTTCCTAGATACGGTAGACTGATACAATGACTCGCAATGCCGTTCTTCTACTGAATAACTATCGTTGTTTGCCAGTTCTTCGGTCTTCCAAAACTTTTCCAGACAATCTTCCAGTGAAATCATTGAAACAACGGCTGCATCGCACGAAGTGGATGAAGTAGTAATCCGATCGTTGGAATACGAGTTAGCAGAACCCGCAATGATCCAGCCAAAGACACTGTCAACCAAAAGCGGAAGGTTACTGTCAAGCTGAATGCGTGCAGCGCTGGGAAAGAATGAATAGAAGTGTCGAGCACCCAGAACCATATCGATTGGTTGACTTTTGTTGAAAGCGGGGTCTGCTAGAAACAGTTCCTTCGGTATCTTCCATCCCTCGGTCGAGATATTTTGCGAAGGGAGATTGGCCGTAACATTTTCCATCACTAGGAAATTCACACCACACGAGAAGTCTCCCTTTCTTGAAAATACTTGAGCGAAAACCGATTCACGTACTGGTTTGGACAGCTTACCAGCTCCCTGAACGGTGATGTTCACATGCTGTCTCCGTAAACGCAGAATTTGTGTCATACGATTCGTGATGAGATTCGGCTGAGACGCACTATCCAAAAGCGCACGAGCTAGATGTTCAACACCGAAAACGTCTACGACCTTAACGACGACGGTAAGCAGAAAGACATCTTCTCGGGGATACTGAAGAGTAGAACTGACTTCAGTATGGTGTATCTTTAGTAGCGGCAACAGTTAACTGTGTAGACAATTCACTCGTAGAAGGCCCACTAGATGGCGTACCAGAGGCGGTAGCACTTGCGCTAGACGAAATTCCTTCCCTATTGCTTCTTGGAGAACTGTCTGGCTGACCGAAATGCAGAAGCGTGTGATGACGACTGTTGCACTTACGACAGCTGAATTTGGAGGGACAATTGCGAACAAAATGACCAATTTTCAAGCAGTTGTGGCATAAGCGTTTCGAAATGACAAACTGTTGACGTTCATTTGTTGATAAACGAATAAATTTCTGGCATTTCACTAAGGAATGCGATTGGCTACAAGCAATGCACTTTTCCCCAGAACCAGCAGTAGAGGCACACGAAGTAAGGCGAAACTGTGAATGGAAATGGTTCCTTTTTAGTGTATGAGATGAACTGCCAGAACTTGAAGCTGAATCTGTTGAGTGGTGGTTGACGGAGATTGATTCCAGCACCCGAGTTCTTCGTTGCAGGAAATCAATGATGCAGGCGTAGTCCGGGTTCGCTACGGTCGACGCATGATCCTCCCACGCCTTCAACGTGTCGTCGTGTAAGCGCATACACAGTAGATGCTCCAGAATGCTGCTCCAAGTATCGGTAGGCTCTCCCAGTTGATGCAAAATCTTTGTATGCCGCTCGAACTCATCAACCAGCCCGTGTAACGAGGCAGCGGACTCCTTCTTCATGCGTGGGATGTCGAAGAGTGCCTGAAGATGACGTTTCCGTAAAAGGTAATCATTCGAATATCGATTTTCCAATGTTTGCCAAGCTAGCAGGTAGTTGGCAGAACTAATTCCAATGGATTCAATCAATTGAGCAGCTTCGCCCTTGATAGCCGCCCGCAGATAATGAAATTTCTGAATATCCGGGACATCCGGATTAGAATGGATAAGCGCCAAGAATGTATCGTGGAATGCAAGCCATTGCATATAATCTCCATCGAATTCGGGCAAAGAAATCGTTGGCAACTTGATACCAGAGAGAGTGGAAGAAACGTGAGGGGGTACAGGGCTACGATCATTAGGAATAGGAGAAAGTTTTGACATAAGACTTGCCTTTATTGTAAACAGACGTGGTTCAAATTCAGCTCGAACAGCTGCATGCTCTGTCCTACCTTCATCGGTAATCTCGATGTCCTCAAGCTGTGCCTGTACCGACTCGAGGTTGCTCCATACTCCGTTCAGGTATTCCAGCCTCAATGATACCTGACCCTGATCACGATGTGCATCGTATGCTGCATCAAAATCCTCTGCCCGACCCAGAGCAGCCAGAAGAGTTTCTCGTCGGTGAAGCAGCTGGTTTCTGGAATGCTCCTCCGCCATTGTATGAAGCAGAACGTTGAATACTGCACGTGTCCGAAAAGATGTCCGACCTGTCGATCAAAGACCACAAGTAGACCCACAAAAAAGTAACAAAAGGCTTGGAAAGGTGCTCACCTGTTCCAAGGCAAGCAATGCCTTGTATTATATACAGCCAACTGGAACCTGCCGCAACACCAACCGAGCCAAAATCCTCCGAAACTGCCGAATCACGCGCAACACTCAAGCAGGAATGAGCACAAAACCATAAAGGCAGAAATAGCTCCCAAAATCGTCCGATGGTAACTGGAATGGCCAACAAACAGGTACACCACAGCAACAATAGAAAACAGGCCACGTGTAACTGGAGTGATTCACGCCGCAGCTTGGGACGCCACGGGTAACAATGGTCCAATTGTTCAACAGCAAAATGGCGCTTCGAAGCAAGCCAAGCTCCGCAATGAATAGTAGCAATGGCCGAATCAGGAACAATTCGTATTGTTAAAGCATGCAAAGAAAAAAGAAAGCATCTAAAGGGCACCTGTGATACCCGCGGAGTGCATTGGACAGCTCTTTACCTGATGCCCAATAAATTGAGCCTTGTATAATGAATTATCAGCAATCGGGATCCAAAAACTTGGAGTATCGCTTTCAAACCAGGGTCCAAAATGGCGACGTCAAGAACAAACGGTCCGAGTAACGAAAAATCCTGGTCACGGCACCAATTTATGATGTCGCTTACCCTACGTTGTGATTATCTTCTTTTGCCACCAGAATTTTTCCGAACGGCACAAGCAGCAATAGGTACATTACCCTATTCGCCGTTCCACAGGTATGCTCAAGGTGCACCGAAAAGCAGCAGCCAGCAGCAGAAAATCGCTTGTGTCGCAGCAGCCAGCAGCAGAAAATCGCTATGTACCAGCAGTGGATTCGCGCACAAACAGGCAAGTAATTTTACCTTTCAGGTCAACAGTTCTACACAGGTAAGTACTTCGGATCACTACAGCACAGGTAAGTAAATCTCTTCCAAGTTTAACAGGTAAGTAATATATTTCAGAACATACGAATTACACTTCATTGAAACAAATTAAACTTCACTTTATTACTTTTCTGCGGGACTGTTCACAGTGCGATCTGCTCGCTTCACTAGTTAAATTTCTACTGACTGATCGGAGCGAGCGGGAGCGCTATATTATCGATCGTGATCACAAAACCTAGTTGCCAGAAGGGCCATAATTGTTATCTCACCGTCGCCCGTTAGCACCAATCTCATGTGAGAAATAATTATCACACGCAGTGCGGCCAAATTTAGTATACAAATCAACACCGATTGTTAATTGTTTTCGTTGGGAGGTAACGAAGCAAAAAAACATTTTAAGCAATTAAATTCTTATTGTCATAAGTTAATTAACAAAATAAAAACTGTTTAATAAGCACATGTAACTAGAAAAATGGTGTAAAAATATGGAATTGATTCGATTAGTAAAATCGGAGATAATAAAATTAAAAACCTGTTTTAATCCACCTAGTGGTGTAGTGATGCCTTTCTCATGTATAGTATTGTGGTACTCTATTCAAAATTTTGTTTTCGATTTTTGAAAGAAACCAAGGAATTGCTTGTGCATTTACTAGTATAACATACAGAACGAAACAGTGCTTTGCTCGCGTAGGTCATCCTTAAGAAAACGAAGTGGGTTCTCTATTATATGCACTACCGGCACCGGAACTCGAGAACCGGTATAATCGAAGTCGGTTCGTACGGCCACCAACTAACATGACGTACAAACTCTACTAGTTCTTTTTCAAATTTTGAAGATTTTATGCAATTTTGCCATCGCACTCTAAATGACGATTTAAATGTTTGTTGTATCCGAAAATATGTAGTAATTTTTGGTAGGACCGTAAGACCTTTCATTTGAGCCTAAGATTGGGAATAACGGTTTTGAGTCGAGTTTACAACATTTTTTACGTGTTTTGTTTCGCCGGTTTAAGTGACGGTGTACAATATTGAACACACTTTACCCCATAACTCCGGAACCGGAAGTCGGATCCGGATAAAATTCAGGAATTCCATGAGACCTTCCATTTGAATCTAAGTTTGTCAAAATCGGTTTAGCCATCTCCGAGAAAACCTAGTGAGATTATTTGACACATACACACACCCATACATACACACACACAAACATTGCTCAGCTCGATGAACTGAGTCGAGTTTTTACTAGTCGGTTTTCAAGTGATTGCATAACCTTTCTATATGAGAAAGGCAAAAACGAAAAAATTTTTTTTACAGCGTCTTTTGTAAATTACCGTGTAATAGCTACAATTTCCCTGGAAATTGTTCAATAATTTCTACAGTTATAGATCTTGTTAGCAGATGACCATCGTGTTGTATTTCTGAATGAAAACCTTGAAGGCAATACCGGATACGAATTTTGTTATGTAAGAATCGTTTCCAACATATTTTTTACATAAAGCTTGCTTCATTTAGAATTGGAAATTTGTTTTTGCCGACAAATTTGCATGAAAATTTATGATTTGGTAGGGCATTTGCAGCTGTGGCAAAAAACGAAATTTTTCGTTACAAATAAGACAACGACATCGGAACTATACCAAAAAAAGTGTCTCCAAAAACGAATTTTGCCGTTCATTCGATCCCACGACCATCCCGTGATGTTTTGGCCAGATTTGGCAAGCTGTCATTACAGCAAAGTCGTTCAAGAATAGTATGCAGAGAAAGGGGTCCACTTTGTTCCGAAAAACCTTAACCCACCCAACTGCTCCAGTTCCGCCCTATTGAGAAATACTGGGCAATCATGAAGAGGAGACTCAAGGCAAATGGAAAGGTTCTCAAAGACATCAATCAGATGACGCCCTGGTGGAATCAGATAGCTAAAACGATGGACGAAGAAGGTGTGCGCCGCCTAATGAGTCGTGTTACAGAAAAAAATCGAGAATTCCTTCGAAACCTTGACGAATAATTTTATCCGTATATTTTCTTAAAAGTATGAAGAAAACTAATACACTAAACTGAAATACAGGCTTGTCTTTGTTCCAATTCTATCTGAAGCAAGCTTTATTGGCCTAGAAATGCATTCCGTATAGCATTCTGATAGTTTCTGTCCTTGAAATATGCACATCCGAAATGAAATAATCGTCATAAAAATTCTATATGTAGCTATTTTTTTACTCTCATTTGTTCGGCGTTATTTAATTGTGTGGAAGAAAATATTTGTCGCCAATAAGTCATTTTTTATTATGAAGGCACCGCTGCAATTCTGGAAGCGATGCAGTAAAAAATTCACACAATCAACTAATACGAACGATTATTAGTTTTATTCGTATTCACGTCCTCCAGTTATGTCTGTGACATTACTCACCTGCCTTTTTCATGACCACTTCCAGTGTTTCTGAAACCAGAAATCGATCACCGACATAACGAATAGAATTTTTCGGACATGTTCAACGCTACATTGTTCATCATCTCAGCTGGTAACACCGACCACTACTCATGAGCCTGAGTAATTTACCCTACATTTTTGTACGACCGCACAACACAAAACTCTATCCTATTTCTGGAACATGAATTGAAACGACTGAACCGATCTATACTTCACTATAAGTGAAACAGTTCATACGCATTGTGGTTTCCATAAAAATACAACACATATAGATGGAACCCTATTTTGCATCCCTTGGGTCGTTGTGATCGCAAAGCAATAGCTAGGACACAGCTCAGGTGGTAACGTTTATTAATTTTCCACTATGATAAATTGCTTGGCTTTTCAATGGCCAATAAAAGTGACATTTATCGGAACATTTTGCTACCCGACCCAAAAGATGCAATACAATTTACTTTTATCAGTAACCTTTTTGGTGCAGACTCCAATTTCGATGAAAAATAACGGCAATGATGGGAAACGCTTCGAGATGCGGTTATATGGGATTTAGTTTGAAAAAAAACAGCGAGTAGAATCGTTTTTTTTGTACTAGCAAAGATCGGTGAACATAACAATGGTTCAAAGTTGATCCAAGCTGGATGGAACTTCAAAAGAGATAATCAATTTAACCGGTGAACGGGGAAAAACATCCTCAATCGCTTCGATCGATGAAATGCAACTCCCCGGACAGGGACCATTACCAACGGCAAGCAGAGGATAAAAACTGTTCTTCTTCGTTTCACGATTTTTTTTTGTTCAGTTCGATTCGATTTTCTTTCGCATTCCGGAAAGAACGCCTTCTGATTAAGGCCTTCAGCTTTTGCATATTTATGAATGAAATCTTTTCTCTGTTTTTTTTTGCTTTCACTTCTTTTCTACGGCTTTCATCGCGATAGCATTTTTTTTTGCGCTATACTAGCATATCAATTCTGTATCCGGCAGGCAAATCAATTGAGGAATTTGGGCATGAGAAAATCACCAAAACACTGCCTCTCGGCTCCGGCATGAAACTGCTTTCGGTAGGCCATCGAGGCTGATACCCAGGAAGTAATCAAAGGGATAGTGCGGTTTCCTTCGGGAAATTCAAAATTCTCATCGAAAGATTATCACAGAACGGTTCAGATTTTCATTTGGCAGAGCAGAGCACAATTTAGGGCGAGGTTTATCAGAATTGGTTTTCGCGAGGGTGTCCTTGTTTGTTTTTGATTTCGAATATGCATTATTTTTAGCAGGACCGACTTGAATGTAGTTACGTTATGCTGATAAGAAACTGTTCTGTGCAAAAAATTCGTGCTCGATTGACGAGATCAACAAGAATTTTAGAAACGACACAGGATCACCCTACTGCAGGATCCGGTTACCACAAATCGAATATTCAGCAGTGTAATCGGTTTCCTTGATACCAGCGAAGATTAAAACAGTTTTGCTGCCCCTCGTTCGAACCACTTTTCGTTGTGTAGGCTTCATAATAAGAAAAACCTTTTTTATTCCACCTGGTGGTGTAATTATGCCTTTCTCATATTACTAATATTTTCAAAAATAAATAAATTAATAAACTTTCTTTGGGTATAAACTAACATAACCTTTTCAATTTGTAAACAGTTATGTCAAGTTAATAAGAATTTTTCGTTATTTCGCATCGTCGCACTAAATGATTAAACACACTTCAACCTATAGCTCTGGAACCGGAAATCGGATTCGGATGAAATTAAACAGCAACCTATGAGACTATGGGAACTTTTATTTGAGCCTGTTAGTGGAAATCGATCAAATCATCTCTGAGAAAATTGAATGAGTTTCGTTTTAGAGTTTTTGACCATTATTTCCGGTACTTCTGGAACCGGGAACTTGGAGCCAGCATAGCCGAGGTCGGTTCGTTTAATAAGTAACTAATATAGTCTACAAAGTGAATCAGTTCTAAGCCAAATCTAGAAGAATTTCACCCTTTTTTAAATCGTCGCCCTAAATGACGGTGTGAAATTCAATAGCGACCTGTGGGACTACGAGATTTTTTATTTTATGAGTGACATAATTTGACACATACTCACACACATACACGCACAGACACATACATTACACACATAAAAATATCCTGTGATTTTACATCTTATTAGATGCACATAAATGGAGCTTCGCAGCTCACGCAAATTTACGTGGAAGAACATTTAATATTGTGTCGAAAACTCCATACATGAAATTCATTGAAATAAAAAAAAGAATACTGAGAGCAACCGTTGCGACTTGAACCGAGAATCATTTAATCGCAAGAACCACAGAAGCATACATCTGCTTAACTGGTAAAAGGTGCATTTAAATTCATACAGTCGCACCTGCTAGCAGAACGCAAGATACAGTCGAAACCAATAAAATTCTAGCTCATCTAACATTAAGTCATTACAAATGAGATTTTCTTCTTTCCTCACAAGCCAAGAGCTTCATTTCTTAAACCAAACAATAATCACATTCTCAAATTGAATGGCTTGGAATTGACATGGTCTGATCAAGCTAAATACTTAGGTTTAACGTATGACAAAAAACTCACTTTCAAGGATCACATTGAAGGAATCCAGGCAAAGTGTAATAAATATATTAAATGTTTATATCCTCTTATAAACAGAAATTCTAAGCTCTGTCCAAAAAAAAAATTGTTAATTTATAAACAAATTTTCAGACCAGCCATGCTTTATGCGGTACCAATTTGGTCAAGCTGTTGTTCCACCAGGAAGAAAACGCTTCAAAGGATTCAGAATAAAATTCTGAAAATGATTCTGAAGCGTCCTCCCTGGTTTAGTACAAATGAGTTACACAGACTCACAAATATAGAACCATTAGATGTAATGTCACATAATATTATAAGCAAATTCCGACAAAAATCGATGCAATCTTCAATTGAATCGATTCGCTCTCTGTATTAGTTAGTAAGTTAGTATATAAGTTCCTTTTCCCCATTACACAATACAAGTAGGTTTAGAATTTTCCCTACACAAAAATCTCAGAATTGCGGAAGCAAATGATGTCTTCATGGTAATAACCAAATCATATATATATAACAGGGCTGAAAAGTCACCACTTATGGCTGAACACCCAATTTAAATCTTAATAATTTAATTTTAACTCATATACCAATAAATAGTTATTTAAAAAAAAAAATAAAAAAAAAATAAATAAAAAAAAAATAAAAAAAAAATTAGATTTTCTGTCGTTTGACAAATAAGGTCTTTATGAATTACATCGTGTAAGGGATTAGGTCACCTGTAAAATTCAATTTTTTTAGTGTGTACTCAGCTTGATTAATTGTATCGAATGATATAGAACACTTAGCGCTCTGGACCAATTTTCACTAGTAAATTTTTCAAGAGATTGCATAAACTTCATATATGAGAAAGGTAATAAGTGTACTTTGATAGAAAAGCATCGTTACCATGATCTTGTAATAACACTAACAAGTGGGTACATATTGAATAAAAGAATCAGAATTTTACATTTTTTTCACCTAAAAACAATAAATTTTAATGTGGCAATCCTGCACGCTATACGAAATTGAACAAAGCACGCTGCGAACGGAGTAAAGCCGCACGTACCATCGCATACTAGTTTTGCATCGTCATTTTGAATGACGATTTGAATGGTTTGACACTCATCGCCCTATAACCGGAAGTCCGATCAGGATGAAAATGCACAATAGATTTTAAGACAATGAGAGCTTTAATTTGAATCAAGATTGGTGAAAATCGGCTTAACCATTGCTGAGATATCGAAGTGAGTTCCGTTTTTAACGATTTTCTTCACTATTATCCGTGCTTTCGGAAGCGGAAACTGAGGACTAGTAATTCCAAAGTAGTTTTGTATATTCACTAACTAACCAGATCTGTCAACTAGATGAATTTAGCAGTAAGTTTAATAAAAATGTGCACCTCGTTTCGCTATCACTTGTGAAAAAATACTCATGAAATTGAAAATTTTCACTAACCGCACTGTAATACTGGAACAGGAAGTCGAATCTGGATCGACTTTTCGGGGACTCTAAGACCTTTTGTTTGCTTCTTAGTTTTCGAAAATCGGTTAGGAAATTTCCGAGGAAATTGAGTGCACATTTTTAAATAAATTTGCACATATTGCCTTGTAATTCCGAAACCGAATGAAACTCAAGAACTTTGTATGGAACCTTTCATTTGAATCTAAGTTTGTGAAAATCGGTTAAGCCATTTCTAAGAGAATTGAGTGATATTATTTGTCACATAAACACATACATACATACACACACATACACACAGACAGACATTTTGTGATCTCGACGAACTGAGTCGAATGGTATATGACACTCGGCCCATAAAGTCGGTTTTCACAGTGATTGCAAAGCCTTTCTATATGAAAATGGTAAAAAGTTTTATACTAGTGATTTTCACGAAATCAGTCAAATTTTTTAATAATCCTTATCGAGTCCTGCACTGAAAAAAATTTGAAAATTTGAAATCGATTTACAAAACAAAACCCTAATATTGAGCAAAAAATTATGTCAAGATAGGTGATTATTTTTCCCCACCAACCGATCATACATTGAAAGTAGGACATTTCATTTTCTCAATTTTTCCAACAAAAACTATTCCTTGTCCAAACTGAGTTTTTTATCCAGTATCTTTTTATTGAAAACTAAACTAACAATGAATTTCAATTTGTGAGAAAATTACACCGAATCCCTGTTGCTAGGTGCCCGATATTTGCAGAAATCGGGCAGTACTGGATAAGAAAAAAATTATGTTAGCAAAACTTTTTTCCCTTCAAAACGCCCATCTTACAATATATGAAAGATTGGCAGGGAACATAATTATCTTGTTGTTGGAATACAATCCCATTCAAATAAAGAATGGTTTTTTTTTTGTATTTATAAGTGTAAAATTCAATTAGAAATTTTTTCAGTATTTTCATTCGAAAATTTGACTTATTTTGAGAAATTCACAAGTGCAACAATTTTTTGAAGGATTGGTCATTTTTCTACTCTAATTAATTGCAAAAAAATGGTAAAAATAACTAGTCCTATCCAAAAATTAGTCTGAATCAATTTTGGAAAAATAATTAGCTGCCAATTCCGAATAAGATTTTGCGCGAAATTCGTCTATTCGAATCCTACACCGAAAAAAATATCGGTTTTAAAAATTTAAAATCAATTCACAAAAAGAACACGAATTCAAATTCAATGAAACTTTGTCCCAAGGTAGGTCGTTATGTTTCCTTCCAACCGTTCATGTGTTGTGAGGAGTGCAGCTTTACGAAAAAAGTTTTTCTAACTAAAACATTTTCTTGTCCATTACTCATACTTTTCTGCAAATACTGGTATTTTGTGAAATCTCCTTTCAAATTGAGATTCATTGAATTCTTGGGTGATAATGACTTACAGTTTTGTTTAGCTTTTTGAATTTAAATTTTTGAAATCAATTTGTTCCAGTTTAGGACTCGGAAGTTATGGAAGTTTTTCAATATTTTTTTATTGAAAAATTTGACTGATTTTGTGAAAATCAATTGTGTTATACTATTTTGCAGGCTTTCTCAGTTTTCTTCAAGTATTTGAAAAAAATGACGGTCTAGATCAATTTTGGAAAAACAAAATATTTTGAAACAAAGTCTTCATGTCAATTATGAAATGAAAAATTTTCCACAAACGACTTTATCCAAAAAAATTATAGCAAATAACAACAAATGTTCAAGTTCAATTTTTGTATAGAAATTACAAAAGTATCTGCTACAAAAAATCATAATGAATGTAAAGTAATATGCTTAAATACAAGAGTGCGGACTGCTTAAATACCTTTTATTTACATGTATAAAATAATGTCAAGTGAATCAAGACTGCCGACTCTCCCCTAAATGTTCGAAAAAAGAATAGAAGTAGTTGCTATAAGTGCTAGTCTCGTATTGATCAGCGCGATTAGTTTTTTCTACTAAACTCAGCGGACCTACTTGTTCTTGAGACAATAATTCACAGAATAACACAATTACAAATGGAACTTAAAAAAATACCAATTTGAATGCTTCATAATTGTACTTCAAAACATCTGAAGCTCATATAAAGGATATTATTGTACCATCGGCTAGAAGCGAATTTTATCTCGGATCTGGATTATACAGAATAGTTACAGTTTGCTGGTCTCTCCAACTTACTTCGGTTATACCGAACTCTAGTTCTCTGCAAGCCTAGTAGTAAATAGTGATCAAAAGACTCCGAAATGGAACTCACATCGATTTCTTAGCGATGGATTAACGAATTCTAACTATGAATCAAATGTCCACCATGGTACCGACGGCATGGGCTACTGTTGCATTTTATTACGGGCTAATTGCAGAAGTGGTTGTTCAAACAATTACACTTCCTCAATAGCTAATTATCCACCATTGCGGAAGCTATAACAATTAATGAATATTATGTTAAATGGCCTTAGTTCACAAATCATCAATGCGTCATTGAACTTTTATGTGATAGATAAGTATAGTTTCCATGTAGTTTCATCTCATAAATCATGTTTTCATTTCACTACATAAATCATACAATATATATTATTATATGAGAATAGTAGGGCTTCATTATATCCATGGGTGGAACAAACAAGGGCTGTAGCTCAAATCTTTCGATACGAAAATCACAGAATTTGTCACATACCAAAATTTGGCATGAAGCCAAATCGTACGAAAATGTGAAATATCCCTGTTATAGCTTAAACCAGTAGGCTGGTGAAAATTTTGTTTCCTGAAACGTTTTTCATTGTATTACTATTGTTGTGAAAAATTCTAACAATGATCCACACAGGAAATGATTAGATAAATATTTTTGTTTGATACTGTAAATAATTTATCAGAGTTGTGTTTCTAAATCGAATAAAAAAAAATTGGTACTTTTCTGTTATCCTGGCACAGGAAAAAATATATCCAATGCGGTTTGCTTTAACGCGCGTGCTACCCAAATCTTGCTTCTGTTAGTTTCCAACTAACTAAGGTGAATGTACCTAAAATAAATTCACCTTATATCAGTGGCTGGCGCCGACTTCCGAAGGCCCTAATTGCAGATGTTTCTCTTTTCCTACTTTCAGTTACCAGAACTTTTCTTTTTACCTTTCTTATATAGAAGGGCTTAATATCCATTCGACTCAGCTCAGCTCGACGAACCGAGCAAATGACTGTATGTATATCTGTATGTATGTAAGTGACAAATAACGTCGCTCGATTTACTCAGAAATGGCTGAACCGATTTTCACAAACTTAGATTCAAAAGAAAGGTCCTATGGTTCCATAGCTCGCTATTGAATTTTATCGTTATCGGAATAGGGTTGCGGAATTACAAAGCAATATGTGCAAATCTATGAGAAAATGCGCACTCAATTTTTTCGGAAATCTCTTAATCGATTTTCATAAACTAAGATGCAAATGAAAGGTCTTAAAATTCTTTAAAAAGTCCCCGAAAAGTTGCTCGAGATCCGACTTCCGGTATTACAGCGCGATAAGTGAAAAAATTTCAATTTCATGTAGACTTTTTCAAAAGTGATGGCGAAACGAAGTGCAATGTTTTATATAATTTACTGGTAAATTCATCTAGTTGACAGATCTTGTTAGTTAGTGGATATACAAATCTACTTTGGGTCTACTAGTCCCCGGGTTCCGCTTCCGAACGCACCGGTAATAGTGAAGAAAAGTTCTAAAAACGGAACTCTCAGTGTCTTAAAAGATACTTTTCAATTTCATCCAGATCCGACTTCCGGTTCCGAAACTACAGGGCAATGAGTATCGAAACATTCAAACTGTCACACAAAATGATGAAAGATCGGTACGTGCTGGTACGGAAAAAGAAAACGCCACCGCCTATTTTGTATAGCGTGCAGGATTGTCACATTTAAATCTATATTAACTTGATATAACTGTTTACAAATTGACAAGGTGATGGTACTTTATACCAAAGAAAGTTTTTGATATTATTCAAGTTTGAAAAATAAACTTGACAGAATCTTCTAGTAATGTTATATAAGTAATATGACAGAAGCATCATTACACCACTAGGTGGATTGAAAAAAGTTGTTTTCTAAACTAAAGGTTCAACAAGTGTTTTCATTTATTCTTAATTTTTCAAGACAATGTTATCTATTCTTTCGAGTTTCAAAGAATAATCTAATTTGGAAAAAAATTTCTTCTTTCATGTTATGTATCGTTTTTAACACTATAAGTTGTGGTGAGCTCAAGGCATACGCGTTTCTTATCGTTTATTTTCATGGCGTGATTCGAAAGTGTTCCGCTTCATTATTGTTTGAAGTTTTCTTCATTTCATATGTATGTATGTGTGAAGCCACTATCAGTTCAAGGCATTACCAGTGTATGCGGATAGACTTACAGTAGATCCGGATTTGATAATCAAATAGCTCTCATATAACTGCTTTTAAGAAATGGGTTTTGAGGACCCGGCACCTTTCAGCAAGAACATCCAGCCATATAATAAAGAATTTCGCTATACCAGCTTAAACCCGCCTGATGGTTTGTTTGTTAGAAGAGTGTGTCTTACTCATTTCACACCTTCAGGGAGAAACACAAAGCTTCCTCCACGTGACTCAGGTAGGCAATCCACTCCATCATCCAATCATTAACGTGTAAGATACCCTTATTCACTCCCTGCCCTTCTCCGTTGTCGATATAATTGAGCATAATACAATATAATATAATATAATATAATATAATATAATATAATATAATATAATATAATATAATATAATATAATATAATGCAACAAAATATAATATATAAGATGATAATATATGAAATAATATACTATGATACAGTTAATGTCGCAGTGTAAGTTTTGCTTTTCTTTCGTCGCAGTACTGCAGGAAATATAATATTGATAAATAATGCTAATAATAATAATAATAATAATAATAATAATAATAATAATAATAATAATATTATTATTATTATTATTATTATTATTATTCTTATTATTATTATTATTATTATTATTATTATTATTATTATTATTATTATTATTATTATTATTATTATTACTATTATTATTATTATTATTATAAAATGTATGATGTAATATAATTCAATTCAATGCATAATTAATAAAGTAATAAACCACTGAATTATATGTTGCAATATACTATGATATACATTGCACTTTATGATGGGTTTTAATTTACAAGCCATAAGCCATTTCGCACCCTCTCTTTCTGCTACTACCGCAGAAGGCGATAACATCCGGTCGACGCCGTTCTTTTGACCAAATGTCATCATAGACTCACGTGGAGGCATGAGATAGGAACTTGCGAGGACGGTTATCTCACCACCAGTTTTCTTTATTTCATACGCCTTTTTCACTATTTTAAGGGGGTGTAGGGTATAAATGATGAAAAAAATCTCATTTTTGCGATTTTTTTCCGAACTATACTTCAACAAAATAATCATAAATAAATAATACAAAGCATCATTCTAACAACATTTCGTAATTTTTTCGTGAAAAAATATTGAGAAATAAGTCGATGAAGAGGGTTTTTTGAGAACGCTTCTTGAAAATTATGATTTGCGGTGTCCACTGTATCTCAGCGCAGACTAATCAGAAGTCAACAAATCAAAGCAGCATAGTTAGAGTAGAAGTTTTTCTAGACCCCAACGTTTCTGTTTAATTTTTTAAATTTTTTTTTTCAATTTTTAGTGGTTGTTCAAAGTGAAAACTACGATTTTTCACGAAAAAATCCACCATTTTGTAGCTATTAAACCTCCCCAAAGTAACATACAACAAAAAGGAAAACGTTGGAGTCTGGTTTTTTATATGTAGAAAGTGTGTGCAAAATTTCATAAAAATTGGTGCGGTAGATGGACACGGACTTTCAAAACCTGCTTACGAGAAAAACGCGCTTAAAGTTTTTTGTCTATAAAATCAATGAAAATAATTTGTTACTCAAGGGAGCCCGTAGGGTCTAACATTTTCAAAAAATCATAATTTTTCTTTTATAATTTGTTATAATGGAACATGTCAAGAATGTTTCGTCAAGTTTTTAAGTCAGTCGAAGCAGAAATCTTGGGCCTGTGTGCCGAGCTCTTACTTCTTCGCAGTATGGGATAAGCAAAGAAAAAGGCCCATAACTTGCTGAGTTTTGTTCCGAAAGGTTTGAAAATTTCACACAATATTCTTGAAATGTTTTACAATGATAAAATAGAAATAAAAAATAAATGATTTTTCGAATGTGTTAGACCCTACCCGCCCCTTAAAATTAATTAGTCTTTTTTACGCGGTTTTTTTATGCGGATTTAGGAAATCTTAAAATTCCAAATACCAGATCTAGACGTTTCATGCATTTCTAAGATATTTGGCATCGAAAAAAAATTTCTTTAGTTTTGCGTTTTTTAACGCAGATTTCCGAAGTTTTATTGCGAAGTTTTATTTCAAGCGGTACGTTTAGTTTTTGTATGACCAACTATCAGGAATCAGAACAAATTGGCTCAAATGGCACGTTCCCCTTGATATTTGGAGATTTGTGCCTTGCCATCAATTTGTTTTTAGCATCATTTTCCCGATATATAAGAGGGAAGGATTGAAAGGAAATGGTAAGGGTTGGACTAGGAGGATGGGAAAAATTGACGACACAAAAACACATAAAAGCAGAAGTAAATTCTGCACCCCTAAGGGATGCTGAAAAATCTGCTGAGGATCACATTTAGTGGAAGCAGAAGGAAATTCTGAACCTCTACGAGGTCCCGAACAGTCTGCTGTTAATAAAACCTCCAACCCCCGAGAGGATTTAGAGATCTTACAAAAGCGACACCATTCTGCACTCCCGGAAGAATGCAGAACGACTCGCAGTATGTACGAGCAGAAGTAAATGCGGTACCCCCCAGAGGATGCCAAACAATCTGCCAAACCCTATTTAAGGTGAATACAGAAGGGATTCATTCACTCCAGGAAGAACGATGAACCCTTCTGACTATAGCTCCTTACCACATTGGGTGAGAAACGAGAGAATATCCTTCAATTTTAGCTCCGCATACACAGACTCAACCATGTATGGAGAACCAAAAACCCGGATACGTAGCTGCGTCAATGCGGGACAGTTACATATCAGATGATATGAAGTACCATAATCGCATTCACACAAATCACACGAATAATACTCAGCACGTTGAATAGTAGTCATGTGATAATTGAGTTTGCAATGTCCAGTCAGAGCTCTGACCAGAATACTGCAATGTTGCTTGGAGAAATGAGCGCAAGTTTGCAAGCTGCGCCAGTAGCTGGCATGTTTGGATGCAGCCCAAGAACGTATCTTGTGCTTTATCCTACTAGTTGAAAGTGGTAAAACTGGTTCAGGACCAACGAAATCATTCGTTGCACCAGCTCTAGCCAACTCATCAGCCCATTCATTTCCAGTAATACCAGAATGGCCGGGTACCCATATGAAGTAAACAGCATTTGAAATGCTGAGGTCTTCAATTTGAGTTCGACATGCGATCACTAGATTCGACCGTGAGTCATTCGAACTGAGTGCTTTTAAGGCTGCCTGACTGTCGGAACAAAAATAAATACGTTTACCACAGATCCTCTGCTGAAGTGCCGATTGTACTCCACACAGAATTGCGTAGATTTCTGCTTGGAACACAGTACAGTATCTACCAAGTGAATGAGACTGCTCCAGCCTATTTCACGACAGTAGATACCAGCACCAGCACGACCATTCAACAGAGAACCGTCCGTAAAACAAACTATGTGTTCATCAAGTTGTCGTTCCAGACAATCAGACAATCATTCCTAACGAAGAGGATAGCTCACATTGAATGTTTTAAAAGGAAAACTGCATGTGAGAGTTAGGTCACTAGGAGCGAGTAAATACTCATCCCACGGAACCATTTGAGACCACAAGCGAGTGTGACTGGTAGCATATTCTAATGGGTTACTGTTCCAAAGCCCTGTAACCCTAAGACGGTATGCACAAGATAATGCTTCTTGTTTTAGGAACACATGTAGTGGTTTAATGCACAGTAGCGCCTCTAGAGCAGCAGTAGGAGTTGTCGTGAATGCTCCTGTCATCGCCATTAGGACCATCCTTTGGAGATGATTTAGCTTTGACTGAACTGTCGCGACTTCTCCTTTCTGCCACCATACAATCTTGGGCCTGTGTGCCGAGCTCTTACTTCTTCGCAGTATGGGATAAGCAAAGAAAAAGGCCCATAACTTGCTGAGTTTTGTTCCGAAAGGTTTGAAAATTTCACACAATATTCTTGAAATGTTTTACAATGATAAAATAGAAATAAAAAATAAATGATTTTTCGAATGTGTTAGACCCTACTCGCCCCTTAAAATTAATTAGTCTTTTTTACGCGGTTTTTTTATGCGGATTTAGGAAATCTTAAAATTCCAAATACCAGATCTAGACGTTTCATGCATTTCTAAGATATTTGGCATCGAAAAAAAATTTCTTTAGTTTTGCGTTTTTTAGCGCAGATTTCCGAAGTTTTATTGCGAAGTTTTATTTCAAGCGGTACGTTTAGTTTTTGTATGACCAACTAAGAATCTGTCCGGAAAATTCTCGAGTGATATAGTCTATGTCTATGTAGGTTTCGGATCCTTCGAATGGCCAATTCTTTTTGGTTCATACAACTTGGTTGTCTTAGATATTTTTAAGTTGAAATAGTTGGTGTGTCGGGGTGTTTAGTGTGTTGCCAGGTATGAGGTAGAAAATCAGAACAAGACAAGTTAAAAATTTGTTTTGGAACTGTTAGGATGAAAGTAGCTACACAGTTCGAAACTTTTTTGTGATTTTACATCTTATAAGATGCACATAAATGGAGCGTCATATTTCACACAAATGTATAGTCAAGAAAACGAATGTAACATGTATAGTAAAAAATTGTGTGATTTGAAAATTACAGCAGCAGCAGCGCGACTTGAACCGAGAAACATTAGAACACATGCACATCGATTACTCGACTGAACCGCAGTGCTCATATCTGTTCATCGAATAATTGATACATATAAATCCATGCCGCAGCACTTGGTAACCAAGTGCAAATTACACTCCGAGCGTGTAAAATTCTGTGCGAGTGGAATATTACGTCATTTGAAAAATTAAGTAGTCGTGAATTGTATCGTTTGTAGAATTCTGTCACCTGTAAAATTCATAATTTTTTTCGGTTTTTTTTCTGGATTTTATAGACAATTTCAACATCTAATATATATTTATATAGCATTTTGTAGCATTGTAGCATTGAAATGAAAAATGCTTAGTGGCATTAGAAATAAATCTATCGAATAAATAATCAGTATAAAAATTAATTTTACCGTTAGCATTCACAGTTAGTATTCACACCGATCATAGAACTTTCTGGTAGTTTTTACAGATCAACTTGGAACAGGAATGTAATTATTTTATCCAAGCTCAAAGTGGAATGTTCCAACATCGTACATTTGGAAAACCATCATTATTGTAAAGAAAGAGGTGGAGAAAGTGAGTCTCCATTTCGTTCAAGAATTCTTTATAGACAAGGCACTGTTAAAATTCTTGATTACAAAATTCATGACCTCATCTATTTTGACCGGAAATGAATCGGGTCACTGAGGAGAAGTTCGGTGAAAAGCGAGTGCTGAGGTTTGCTCGATAATGATTATTATTGTAAATGTATCTTTTGTGTAAATAATTAAATTTGTGCATAGAACTAAAGAGCTGGAATTCCTCATACAAAGAGCCGCATGTGGCTCGCAAACCGTAGATTGCCTACCTTTAGGTTATACCGGTTCTCAGCTCCAAAAATAATGGAAATAATGGCCAAAAACTTTAAAAAACGTTAAACTGATTTTCCCAAACTTAGATACAAATGAAAAGTCGTATGGCCTTATAGATTATTTTGAAATTTGAGATTTTCTAGGGTGAATAGTGTTGTTAACTGATGTCCACACTAATTTACATAGCCAATCCAATACAGGAAATAGTGAAAATGAGCTTGAATCAATTTCTCATATAACGATTTTGAAGAACATCTCAAACACTCCTTGAACTATTTCGTCAATTCAGTAATCACCGTATCGAAAATAAACCTTTTTTTTCATACAGTCAACGGAAAAATTAAAACTTTCTATAGGGCCTTCCTGGTCCAACGTCAAAATACGTAGACATCTGATTGCTTTGCAAACTCTTGTACTTATCCAATAGTAGGATGTAACGTGGCTATGCAAGTCGAGACCGGGTGAATGTAAGGCTTTTTCTTTGTCCATCCGTCCAACCGAACGGACGTGTTCACGGGACTCGTGTCGCAGTATATCGCGCGCGTATATTTAAACTTTTTTATTTCGACGCAAACGTGCAAGTAGGCACTCTTTTTTAAATAGTAATCATTTTTTAACATACCGTCGCGTAAACATGGAGAAGTGCGGAATTAGTAATTGTACTGTCTACGACAATCGCTATTTCTGGAAGTGTCACGGAAAGTGCAATCGAAAATTTCATGCAGCCTGCGTGGGAACACAGAGAAACCACGAAGAATTATTAAGGACCTTCATGGTACCTCTCTGTATTGACTGTCAGTAGGAATTTGCCGAAGAACTGCAAATGAAAAAACTTATTCATCAACAGCAGGAATTGAACCAAACTGTCCGTGCCCAAATTGAAGCAAACCATGCTTTATTCGCACAAATAAAAAGCATGAAAGTATCACATGACGCTCTCGACAGCATGGAATCTCTTTTGCTGAAGCTAGAAACGGACATAAAAAATGTAAACATTAATACATGCAACGCGGCCAGTAAAGTCATAAATCGCATTTTATCACTTTTGAATGAACGCGACGAAACTTTTTTAGCTGACATAAAAACCGCCAACAAGCAACTGTCCACTAAGACAGAAGTAAACCTTGAAAAAGTGTTTACTTTTTTCGAAAACAAAATTGACGGCGTGCAAACAAATATTAATGAAATAAAAAGTATCGACCCACCATGCAGCTTATCATCGAAAGAATTTTTGGACGACATCAAAGCACTGTGCAATGAAGCAATAATGAAGAAAGAGCAAGTCCCTCAAGCTCATCCATGTATTGCTGAAGAAATGGGAATCAGTGCCCAGTATGCTAAACCTTCACCGGAAGAAAAAGCTGACTCGAAAGTCACGTCAGGCTGGCGCTTCATCGGCAGCAAAAAAATATGGAAATGCGACTGGAGCGAGTATGACAAAAAACAGCGCACTCGACGACTGCAAGAAAAACAAGCAGAAAAAGCAAACCTCAGACGAAAACATCGGAAGCGGAAACAGCAAAATAATACAAATTACAGTATACGCAGTAAAAACAACAACTACACCAACGACAGCAAACACGACAACAACAACAACAACAGCAGCAACAACAACAACAGCAGCAGCAGCAGCAACAACAACAACAACAACAACAACGACAATAATGTGCACTACAACAGCAACTTGAACACTAATAGTAACAATACCTGCCACAACAATAACAATAATGTGTCATTACAATATACCTTACCCTTGGACAAAGACTTACTAGCAGCTGCACGGGTTCAATTCTCCGGGAATCCAGGTGCAGATATTGCCTCAAAATTCATAAATTTTCAAAAAGGTGAAACAATCAACCCTTACAAAGGAACAAGAAGTATTCAAAACAACACTACTCCGGTCTTAGGAAGTAATGACATCGAAGCTGCACCATCCACTAACTATATGAACACATCTTCAATATCACAGAACATAAATACGTCTGCAATATCACAGGACATGAATACAGACAGCCAATTCGAAATTGATCCAATGCGTCCTCCAATTGTACGTCTTACTTCACAATCTGCAAATGGCGACGAACGCTTCTTAAAAGCAAGGCTTCGTGACCCGTGCACCTGACCACCTCCTGGCCGACCTGGACTCTTATGGGAAATTTTTGACAAGTGAACGTATCCGCCGACTCCAACTGATCCGGGAAGCCGAACATAATTTTACAAGGCCGAATTTTCGGAAATAACGACGCCCTTTGACGAAGGAATAGAAACAGGAATTAGTAATGTAAGTATTCCAGAATTCTCAAAAACTTCTTCGCTTCACAGACAAAATGTGACTGAAATTTTGGTCTATTGCCAAAATTTCAACCGCATGAAAAGCCCGGCCAAAATGAAAGAAATTCACCAAAATTTAATAACCTCCTCTTTCGACGTAATCCTTGGAACTGAAAGCAGCTGGGATGAAAGTGTAAGAAGCGAAGAAGTATTTGGAAATAATTTTAACGTATTTCGGCACGACCGAAATTTATCTCTCTGTCAGAAAAAATCTGGAGGTGGAGTCCTTATAGCCATTAACTCTTGCTTTACTTCTGAAGAAATTATTACTCCTAAATATAAAGAATTTGAGCATGTATGGGCCAAAGTCTCAATATTGGGAGAAGAACATATTTACTGCTCTGTCTACTTCCCACCCGAAAATGCGAACAAATTCTCTTTTGAATTATTCTTTCAATCTTTAGACACAATTATTTCGAATATGGAACCTGAAGTAAAGCTTCATATTTTGGCGACTTCAATCAACGTAATGCGGACTTCATTTCTGACATTGAAAATGAATCAATCTTACTTCCAGTCGTAGGAGAAAACGAAACATTGCACTACTTTTTCGACAAAATTTCTAATTTTGGCCTACATCAAGTAAACTCCGTAAAAAATCAACAAAACGCATATTTAGACCTTCTTTTCACAAATTGCACAGAAGACTTTTGTGTGAATGCATCAAACCTGCCATTATGGAAAAATGAAGCATTTCACACCGCAATTGAATATTCATTATTTACACACAATGCATCCCTTCCCTACGACTTGGAATATGAGGAAGTGCCGGAATACAATAAAATTGACTTTGAAGTAGTCAAGTGTAGACTAAGTATAATAAATTGGCGGAACATACTGAGTACAGAAGGAAATGTCGACGTCGAAGTAAACAAATTTTATCACATTATAAACAAAATATTAGCCGAAACTTTGCCTATGAAAAGAAGAAGAAAAAATCATAACAGCAAATTACCTGTATGGTTCAATTCACAACTAAAACATTTGAAAAATAGGAAACAAAAAGCACACAAAACTTACAAACAAGAAAAAAGTGACGCTCATCTTCAAAATTACTTAAATCTATGCAATCAACTTAAAATAGCCATTAACACTGCACATGAAGAATATAACCGCAAAATTGAAAACGAAATAAAGACTTGCCCTAAGAACTTTTTTAACTACACAAAAACTAAACTAAAAAGCAACAATTTTCCATCTCAAATGCACCTCGACGAACATGTAGGGAAAAATAGTACAGAAATCTGCAATCAATTTGCAAATTTTTTCCAAGAAGTATATACATCTTATTCAGAAACTGACCGTGACCGTGAATACTTCTCTTTCATACCTGCATTTTCTAGCTCCATCTCTGTAAACTATCTATCAGAACATGACATTTCGACAGCACTGAAAAACTTAGACGCCTCAAAAGGGCCTGGACCTGACAGTATACCACCAATATTTTTAAAAAATCTTGCTGAAGAACTTACACTACCACTACAACTACTTTTTAACCTATCACTTAATAAATGTACTTTTCCTAAAGCATGGAAATCTTCCTTTCTTGTACCAATATTTAAATCTGGTGCAAAATCTAACATTCGGAACTACCGTGGAATAGCCATTATCTCATGCATTCCAAAATTATTTGAAAAAATTGTAAATGAAAAACTTTTTCATCAACTTAAAAATGTAATAACAAACAAACAACATGGCTTTTTTAAAGGCCGCTCAACTACAACAAATCTCTTAGAATTTATGACATTCACTCTGAATGCAATGGACGCCGGAAACTACGTAGAAACTCTTTACACTGACTTTAGCAAAGCCTTCGACCGTATTGACATACCATTACTTCTACACAAACTACAAAAATATGGCATAAAACATACTCTTCTGGAATGGCTCAAATCATACTTAACGAATCGTGTACAGGTAGTCCGCTTCCAAAACATTCTGTCTGAACCAATTAATGTAACTTCTGGCGTACCTCAGGGTTCTCACTTAGGGCCTCTCCTTTTCATTTTACATATAAACGACATTTCCTTCATACTCAAAAATCTGAAAGTGCTTATATATGCAGACGACATGAAACTCTTCATGGAAATTAAAAATATTAACGACGCTGTAATATTCCAGAACGAAATCAATCTATTCCACATTTGGTGCTGCAAAAGTCTACTCCAACTCAATGTACAAAAATGTAACTCAATAACTTTCAGTAGGAAAAATGAAACTATACCTATAAACATACATCTAGGAAATCAACTTGTAGAAAAATGTAAAATTGTAAGAGATTTAGGCGTAATCTTAGACTCCAAGCTCACTTTTGTGGAACACTACAATACCATAATCAATAAAGCTAATAGCATGCTGGGCTTTATTAAACGCTTCAGTCATAACTTTCAGGACCCATAAACAATTAAATTATTATACACTACATATGTCAGACCTATTCTGGAATATTGCAGCCTAGTATGGAATCCATACAATATTATTCACGAAGAACGCATCGAATCTATTCAAAAACAATTTCTTTTATATGCACTTCGTAAATTAAACTGGACAGCATTTCCTCTACCATCATATGAAGCACGCTGCATGCTCATCAATATACATACACTTAACGAACGCCGCGACTTTGCAATGCTTTATTTTATCAGCGACATTATTTCTCAACGCATTCAATCAGCTCCATTATTATCGCAATTAAATTTTTATATACCTAGCCGTCAATTACGTTCCAGGAAATTATTTTTAGAAAAACAAGCTAGAACAAATTATGCAAAATTCAATCCAGTCAATCGAATAATGCGCCATTACAATCAATACTGCGAACATCTTGACCTTACTATGTCTAAAAATCAAATCAAATCTCAGCTTTGTCGTAGAAATAATGCGTAGTATGTAAGTGAACATTGTAAACAATTTATATGTAGTCTACATTTGCTTGACGAAATAAATAAATAAATAAATAAATAAATCAGTTTTAATTATTCACCAAAGTGGCCATCTATATATGTACGATGACCGCAGTAGGCTGTTGGGCACGAGGTGAATCAGTTATTGAACCTCAAAAAAGCGAAACCGTCAAGTATTGGAGGAGGTCGCTCGGAGAGGTTCCACATAATTAGAATTTATTATTACCCAGTTCAATGGCAGGTCAGCGTCCGGCAGTATCATACCATACCGAAGAGAGAAAAAGTTACATCGTTTGCCAACAATGTCTGGTCGGAGCCAGCCGAGTTGATAGCAGGGTAACAAATAGCATTCGGACGTGCCGGAGAAGGGCTGTGTATTCTATCCGTGTGTACTGACCAAAACCAGCACACGATCATAAGTCATACGGCTATGTTGCTAATAGCATCGGGCAGGTTTCAGGCGAACGGAGCCAAAGTCGGAATGCAGCATCACTTGCATGTTGGATTAGGTTCATCCGGCTTTGCCCTTCGGCTGCCATCAGCCCACTCCTGCAGAGGACGGTTTGCTGCATGTTCGTAACCGGATGCCAATATTGATTAAAATTTGTGGCCGATGTCTTGATGTACGGGCACAAATTTACACCTGCCCAGAGGGTACTTTGGCCAAAATTGGGTTGCGGTGACCGAGTAGATTGGATTACCTACTAGCGCGTGTTGACCGAGCTATCGTAGTGGAGTTATCCAATCAACTGGAGCTCAACAATTTGCGGGAATCGTACAGTTTTATTGTCATTCTGAAAACTGGTCCCAATTTGGAGCACTAGAGCATGAATAATCTGATTTTTTTTTTAAATTAGCGACATTTTTTTTTTTTTTTTTTTTAAATAACTATTTATTGGAATATGAGTTAAAATTAAATTATTAAGATTTAAATTGGGTGTTCAGCCACAAGTGGTGACTTTTCAGCCCTGTTATATATATATGATTTTGTTATTACCATGAAGACATCATTTGCTTCCGCAATTCTGAGATTTTTGTGTAGGGAAAATTCTAAACCTACTTGTATTGTGTAATGGGGAAAAGGAACTTATATACTAACTTACTAACTAATACAGAGAGCGAATCGATTCAATTGAAGATTGCATCGATTTTTGTCGGAATTTGCTTATAATATTATGTGACATTACATCTAATGGTTCTATATTTGTGAGTCTGTGTATCTCATTTGTATTAAACCAGGGAGGACGCTTCAGAATCATTTTCAGAATTTTATTCTGAATCCTTTGAAGCGTTTTCTTCCTGGTGGAACAACAGCTTGACCAAATTGGTACCGCATAAAGCATGGCTGGTCTGAAAATTTGTTTATAAATTAACAATTTGTTTTTTAGACAGAGCTTAGAATTTCTGTTTATAAGAGGATATAAACATTTAATATATTTATTACACTTTGCCTGGATTCCTTCAATGTGATCCTTGAAAGTGAGTTTTTTGTCATACGTTAAACCTAAGTATTTAGCTTGATCAGACCATGTCAATTCCAAGCCATTCAATTTGAGAATGTGATTATTGTTTGGTTTAAGAAAAGAAGCTCTTGGCTTATGGGGAAAGATAATTAATTGCGTTTTTGCTGCATTTGGTTTAATTTTCCATTTTGACAGATAATCACTGAAAATATTTAAACTTCTTTGTAGGCGACTGCAGATCACTCTTAGATTTCTACCTGTGGCTAACAGACTTGTGTCGTCACAGAATAGCGATTTCTGACAACCAACGGGTAGATTTGGAAGATCAGAAGTGAAAATATTATACAAGATTGGAGCTACACTCGAACCCTGCGGAACACCGGCTCGTACGGGTAGCAATTCAGATTTACAATTCTGATAGCTAACCTGAAGAGTACGATCAGTTAAATAATTTTGAATCATTTTGATCAAATAAATAGGAAACTGGAAATCAGACATTTTTGCTATTAAACTTTTGTGCCAAACACTGTCGAATGCTTTTTCTATGTCTAGAAGAGCAACTCCAGTGGATAACCCAGAAGAATTATTTGCTTTTATCATGTTCGTTACTCTTACAAGTTGATGAGTAGTTGAATGTTCATGACGAAATCCAAACTGCTCTGGTAAAAAAAAAATTGAATTCTCATTTATATGAGACATTATTCTCAACAAGATAATTTTTTCAAAAAGTTTACTGATAGAAGAAAGTAAGCTAATTGGGCGATAACTTGATGTTTCTGCTGGGTTTTTATCAGGTTTTAGGATAGGAATTACTTTAGCGTTTTTCCATCTTTTTGGGAAGTAAGCTAATGAAAAACACTTGTTGAAAATTAAATTAGCGACATAAAAGAGAAGTTTGTTTGGTAAATTATCTCGATGAATCCATTTGTAATTACTATACACTCAAGTGAACCATTCAGAATCCACATGCATTTGCATTTTTTATTCTTATCATCAAACTCTGGCCAGCTACGCTCTACTCGTAAACATCCATAATTGATTTATTTAGACCAGCCACTCAATCAAACCAGATGCGCTAAATATGTCTATAAATATTCCAATTTACGTTGTTGAATGACGGAAATCAGGCTATTAGACAAAATATCAAAGAAATCAAGTAAATACCGGACAGAAGAATAAGTTTCTGCTGGATTCCCCATTTCAATGCAAAGCTTGACTATCTGACAAATTTCATTGCCGATTCTTCGACGCTTTTTAAGGTCTTATTTAATTTTATATGACTCATGTAAAATGAGTTGAATTCATGAATACCTTAAATCGGTTCATGAATTCTTCTCATGGATCTCTGGACATTAATGTAACTTCCTACACCCACAATCAAACAGATTAAGACGAATATTGTGAAAATTACCAGATTTCCTACACGAGTTGTTTTTTTTTTTTCCATAAACACGTTTATTTCTTAAGGCAGTTTACATAAGTTTTTCTTCGCCGTAGCATCACTTTTACATAATATTCTTATCCTAATTTAATTCTAACATAGTCACAACGTTTTGAATTTATTAAAACATATTCTCTTATAGCTTAAATATCATCTTAGGTAACTCGTCATTAATTATGAAATCTACTCGGAAATATTATTTGAACCAAACGATTAACTTCTATAAATTATAAAATAAGCTGTTATTTCCAGACATTTTGTTGATAATTTCATAAACTGTTTCGAGTTTGTTTGTATCATTACATAATTTTTATTCTTATTTAGCTATTGGTTGAACTCATGGACGCAGCTGGAATCAAAACTAAGTCTTAAAAGGGGCCTTTATTAAATTGAAACTCCAATTTTCTTTATAAAATGATAAATAAGTTTCATGTATGAAAGGTCACGACAAGCAAGAATGTCTCGAACTGGGACATTGGATAGTCTACCTTGGGTACGCAAAGAATTTATTAGTTGAGATCTGACATCACGATACTCCACGCATGTCCAAACGACATGATCAATATCCCGATAACCTTCTCCGCAAGCACAATGATTAGTCTCGGAGAGCCCAATTCGAAGGAGATGTGCATCTAACGTGTAGTGATTGGACATAAGTCTGGACATCACACGAATGAAATCCCTACTCACATCCAGTCTCCTGAACCATGCCTTTGTCGATATTTTCGGAATAATTGAGTGCATCCACCGACCCAGATCATCTCTATCCCAAGATGCTTGCCAGCTGGCAAGTGTTCTTTGGCGAGACGAACTATAGAATTCGTTGAAAGCAATCGGTCGCTCATAAATTTCACCCTCAATAGCACCACGTTTGGCTAAATTATCGGCTCTTTCATTGCCTGGAATGGAGCAATGAGCCGGGACCCAGACTATAGTGATTAGATAATTATTATTCAATATGTCGTTCAGACACTATTTTATTTTACCCAAGAAAAACGGTTCACTTTTGCCAGCAGCGATTGAGCGAATGGCTTCAATTGCACTCAGACTATCTGTGAAGAGGAAATAATGGTTTGGAGATAATGTGACGATTACACTCAAACTATAATGAACTGCTGCTAGCTCTGCTATATAAACAGATGCAGGTTCTTGAAGCCTAAATGAGGCCGAAACATTATTGTTGAACATACCAAACCCTGTCGCTTCTTCAATTCGCGATCCGTCCGTGTAAAACATTTTCTCAGAGTCAATATGCCTGAACTTACTTGAAAATATTTTTGGGATTTCCGTCGAGCGTAGATGATCCGGGATTCCACGCACTTCACGCTGCATGGATGTATCGAAAAATAAAGTTGAGTCAGGGGCACTTAGGATGCTGACACGGATAGGAATATATCTTGAAGGGTTGATTTCCTGTGACATATGGTTAAAATATACTGTCATAAATTTTGTTTGAGATCGAAGCTCGACTAGTCGTTCGAAATTATTAATTACCATGGGATTCAGCACCTCACAACTTATTAGCAGGCGTGATGAAAGCTCCCAAAACCGATCTTTTAATGGAAGAACTCCCGCCAGAACTTCAAGACTCATTGTATGTGTCGAGTGCATGCAGCCTAAGGCAATTCGCAAACAACGGTACTGAATTCGCTCAAGTTTGATAAAATGAGAGTTTGCAGCGGAACGAAAACAAACGCATCCATATTCCATCACTGAAAGTATCGTTGTTTGATACAATTTTATTAGATCTTGCGGATGAGAACCCCACCAAGATCCTGTTATTGTTCGAAGAAAATTTACTCTTTGTTGGCATTTCGTTATCAGATACCTAATGTGTCCTCCCCACGTGCATTTGGAATCGAACCACACCCCGAGGTATTTGAAAGTTAAAACCTGTTGGATCATTCTTCCCATCATATGGAGCTGAAGCTGCGCGGGATCATGCTTTCTTGAAAAGACAACTAACTCTGTTTTCTCCGCAGAGAATTCGATACCAAGATGAACAGCCCAAACGGACAAGTTATCTAAGGTATCTTGCAATGGTTTATGCAGATCAATAGCTTTGGGCCCAGTAACTGAAACCACGCCATCATCTGCCAATTGCCTTAGTGTACATGGGGTTACTAGACAGCTGTCAATGTCATTCACGTAAAAATTATAGAGGAGCGGACTGAGGCATGAGCCTTGCGGGAGACCCATGTAGCTAATTCTGAATGTTGCCAAATCGCCATGTGAAAAATACATGCACTTCTCTGACAAAAGGTTGTGCAAATAATTATTTATAACCGCTGGAAGTCCATGTTGGTGGAGCTTGTCTGAAAGAACATCAATGGAAACTGAATCAAATGCTCCTTTAATGTCTAAAAATACAGATGCCATTTGTTGCTTTTGAGCGAAGGCAATTTGGATGTCAGACGAAAGTAATGCAAGGCAATCATTCGTCCCTTTATTTCTACGGAAGCCAAACTGAGTATCTGACAACAAACCGTTCGTCTCGACCCAAGTGTCGAGACGTCGTAGAATAATTTTTTCGAACAATTTTCTGATGCAGGACAACATCGCAATGGGTCTATATGAGTTGTGATTGGAAGCTGGTTTCCCCGGCTTTTGAATGGCGATAACTTTCACTTGTCTCCAGTCAGGCGGAACAATATTTTGCTCAAGAAACTTGTTGAACAATTCCAACAAACGTCTTTTTGCGAGGTCGGGCAGATTCTTCACCAAGTTGAATTTAATTCTGTCCAACCCAGGGGCGTTATTGTTACAAGACAAGAGTGCTATAGAAAATTCCATCATTGAAAATGGGTTATTAATAAAACCATTATTTGGAGGAGATTCCCGTATAATGCTTTGCGTAGGAACAGAATCTGGGCAAATTTTCCTAGCAAAGTCAAATATCCATCGGTTCGAGTATTCATCACTCTCATTGCCCACGTTACGATTCCTCATTCGTCTGGCCGTGTTCCAAAGAGTGCTCATTGAGGTTTCTCTTGACAAACCTTCGACAAAATGTCTCCAATAGCTACATTTTTTGGCTCGAAGTATGCTCTTGTACTTGGTTTCTAAAACCATAAGTTTTTCAAAATTCTGAGGAGTTCCTCCTCCCCGTTTTAGAAACGTCTTGCAAGCATTTTGTTTTGCGAGTTTAGCCTCTGAGCACTCTTTGTCCCACCAGGGGTTGGGAGGCCTTCTGTTAGTCGTTGGCCCAGGAAAGCGTTTAGTTTGGGATTGTTCTGCTGCCTCCAGAATCGAACAAATGAGGAAGTCATATTCTTCAAGTGGAGGGAGCTCTTCCATTGAATTCAAAATACTAGAGATTCTACTTTGGTATTTAATCCAGTCGATATTTTTTGTCAAATCATATGGAATACTAGCTGAATTAGCAATACATTTGTTACAGCTAATTGAGATGATGATTGGTAAATGATCGCTACCGTGTAAATCAGGCAATATTTTCCAGGTGCAATCTAGTCGAATTGATGTTGAGCAAAGAGATAGATCTAATGCACTTGGGCGTGCAGGAGGTCTTGGGATCCGTGTCATGCTACCCATATTTAATACCGTCATGCTAAAATTGTCACGAATGTTTTGTATTAAAGATGATCTGCTATCATTGTAAACGGAACCCCACATCATTCCGTGCGAATTTAAATCCCCCAGAATCAATCGTGGAGCAGGAAGGGCTTCAACCATTTCATTAAGCTGTCGCTGTCCAACTTGTGCTTTTGGAGGAATATAAACCGAAGCTATGCAAATATCTTTGCCTTTAATGTTTATTTGGCAAGCAACAACTTCTATACTAGAAGTTGAAGGGATGTTTAATCTATAAAAGGAACAGCATTTCTTAATTCCCAAAAGCACTCCACTATACGGAGAGTCTCTTTCGAGACGTATAATGTTAAAATCATTGAAATTTAAAGCTATGTTTGAAGTAAGCCATGTTTCGCATAAAGCAAATACATCACATTTTTGACTATGCAATAAAATTTTAAATGAATCAAGTTTTGACATGATGCTTCGACAATTCCACTGCAGGACAGTGATTGTATCATTTGCGGCGGGTGATAAATTATCCATCAAAAGATACAAAACCTGAGACAATTGGCCATTGAGCTGATAACTGCTTCAAAAAATTTCTAGCTATTGGAAGGAATGCCATTATGAGGGTCTTTAAGGGTTCAGATATATTGAATGCTGAGAAAATCCATTCAACAATTTCCGAAAACTTCAGTAATCCTGTTGGTGGCTGTGAAATGGAGCCCACAGGATTATTACCTTTTTCTGTGCTAGATCCTGGATTGGTTTGTGAATTTGACAAACCAGGAGGCACAGTCTTTGGTTTTGGCTTTTTTTGTTTAACACGGGGTTCTTTTTTTGAAGATGAAACTTTAGGTGTCTTTTTTGGTAATTTGGAAGAAGACTTCTTTCTCTTAACTGACCCTTGGGTAGTGATAAACCAATTACCTTCACTATTTTCGTCAGAGTCAGAGTCCTCTGTTTCCTCTAGATTTGAAAACCCGTTTTCGGTTTCCAAAGGGGGGACATCAATGACCGTTTTAAGCATTTCTGCATATGTGCGCTTAGACCGTGCTTTTAAAGAAAGCTTAATTTTGTCTTTGTGCACTTTAAATGCAGTGCATACTGAAATATCCTCATGAGGACTTTCCCCACAATAAATACATTTTTCAATTTCCTTGTTGCAATCATTATCTTTATGAGGTCCTTCACACTTAATACATTTTGGTTTATTGCTACAGTAAGTAGCTGTGTGTCCGAATTTTTTGCAGTTCGTACAATTCATTACATTTGGAACAAAAAGCCGAACAGGGAGGCGAATTTTATCGACATAGACATGGGACGGCAACGCAGATCCGGCAAATGTCACTCGAAACGAGTCTGATGGGCGATAAACTTTTTTTCCCTCTTCATAAACTACTGAGTACAGTTGTTTGCACTCCAGTATTTTCACACCCTCAAGCATAGAGTTCTTGAAACGACCAACACCATGCTTGAGTAAATCATCTACCGAAAGACTCGCTTCGGTAACAACACCGTCAATTTCGACATCTTTGGAGGGTATGTAAACTTTATACTCTTTAATGAAATGTTCCGAAGAGACAATCTCATTCGCGTGTTTCAAATTATTTACCACAACACGAATTTTATCGTTATTTACTTTTATGATCTCTTTGATTGAAGAGTATCGTGATGTCAAACCTTTAGAAATTTGGTAAATGTTTAATGGCTTTGATATACGTCTAAAAAAGACTATCCAAGGCCCAGAAGAGCTCTCCTGATATTTTTTCGTTCGTGGGGGTATAGGATTCATGCTAGGATTTACGTCCATGGATTCATCCATCACATTGAAATTTTTAATCAAACTTTAAAATAAAAAATGAAACCAACACTACACAGTACTCAATCAAAAGGAAAAGAAAAAACTTCTACCTTGAAATTGTTGTCTATCTCCGTTGCACTGCCGTGTAGATCCTCGTTGCTCTAGATGTTCTTGTTGGTTGCTGATTGTTGGATGTGATGCTACTGCTACCTGACATCCAGCACCACTCGATTTCCGATTTACTTTTGTCTTCGCCAGCTGCAACCAGCGCAGGTCACCGGTGTATACCTGCGTGTTGTATGGCAGTGGAAAGACCGAGTTGTCTTGTCTCCTTCTTCCTTGTGCTCCGCACCGATATGCTTCTGCACCGAAGTGCCTTCGCACCGGTGTGCTTTTGCACTCTCCTGCTTCTGTGTGCCATTGCACTCTTCTTCTTCAATGTGCCTTTGCACTCTCCTGCTCAGCACTTGTGGCTGTATATTGTGGCCTGGGTAGAGCTTGGGAAACGCCCTTTGTTGTTTCCTTCACCAGCTTGGCCCAGCACTAGGGCTCTCTTATGCAGCACGATTTTACGTTTTAACGGCTGCTGCCAACAGGTCTCTACCTGTAGTTCAACCGTTGTCGTATTTAACGCGTGTAAACTAACCAGCGTTATTAAACTGTACGCTTCTATACACAACCTTCTCGGTTGAACGGCTATTACTGAATCAACACGAGTTGTTGTTATCAAGCCATTATAGCAACTGACCTAGTGTTCACATTTACTGAATAATAGGCGATCGATCATTTAATAACATCAACAGAGTTCGAATAGTAAACAAACAAAGATTTCAAGTACATCATCTGTGTGGATTTCAGGAATGGAAACAATTTGTTTTGTATATAGTCGCCGTTTGTTGACATAGCGCGGTCCATAACATATTTTGCATCTGCTAACAAGCAACAATATTGATATATCTATTTGATCAGCAAACAGTGACACTGGAGTGGAAAATAGATTATGTGGAAGGATTCGAGATGAATAGATACACAAACAAACATTACTGAAAATATTGGAATGAATTTTTCCATGGATATTCATGTATGTTGGAAAATTTGCATAGTTCGTTAGAATAAAGAAAACCTATTTAGAAAATAATTACGCAACATTTCTTTCATGTATTTGTCGTTTTCCCATTTCTGAAATGTGTTGAGAATCTAACGCGGAGCATAATACAACTCGAGCTAGACCGAATTCTTTTCAGTATCGAAAAAAAGCTCGACAACTATGGGGAAAACATACTCAAAAGCAAAGTAGGAAAGCCTTTTATTAGTCCACCTCAAGAGGTGATGATTCCTTTCTCATGTTACTCATATTCTGAGAAAGATTACTGTGATATTTCTTTAAAAAAAACCTGTTTTAATCCACCTAGTGGTGTAATGATGCCTTTCTCATATGAATCATATTCTCATATATGATACTGTGACATTCTATACAAAATGTTTCTTGAAAGGAACCAAGGAATTGTTCGTGCATTAACTAGTATAACATTCAGAATAAAACACGAGAAAGAGAAGTGAGTTCCACTATTGTATTTACTTGCGGCACCGGAACCCGAGAACTGGTATGATCGATTTCGGTTCGTATATGGCCATCAACTAACATGACGTACAAACTCCAACAAGTTTTTATTCAAATTTTGAAGATTTAATACGATTTTACATCGTATTCTACACTACGGTGCAAATTTTTGTTTGTATCCAAATATATGCAGTAATTTTTGCTAGGACTCATAACACCATTTTACCCTAAGATTGGGAATATCGGTTCTGCAATCTCTGAAAAAAGTGAGTGATTTTTGGGTATATGAGTATTAGGGGTAGATGGGGTAAAACGCACCCCCTAAGGAAATGTAGCTATATCTTAACTATAGAAAATAACACGGAAGAGTTTCATGCATGACTATCTTCCGTCATCATTATTTTTCAAAATTACGTACAAATACTCACTGAATGCATTGAAAAATACATGAAATATCTTTTTTTCCAAAACCCTTAAAAATTGTCTATTGAAATATATGCGGGGCATGACGCCCGATCGTGGAAAACATGAAAAGTATACATTTTAAATTACGCGAGGCGACGATTATCTGAACATAGAGGCAGGATAATCTTAAACAACGAGTAAATATCCATCAAAACAACGGATTAAAGCTCATGACAATTACGGGACAATATGCACCCTCATAAAGCTTCTTCTTTTTATTTAAAGAAAGCTTTGGACTTTTCGTTGACGAAATATTTGTCAGGTGGAAGATTGTTCACTATTATTCATTAAATTGATAACTTATGGATAATTTTTGTAAGCGAATTCTTGAGAATTTAGCGTCACACAATTCGGGTCGATTTGCCCTCAAAAATATGAGACGATATATTTAACGATTTTTCTATAAAATTGCAAATACATCGTCTGTATTAGAACTATTTTTAGAAACCCGAATGATTGGCAAATAAGTTCACTGGTTACATAATTAAAATCGTCTTCCTCATCCTATATAATTAATATGGAACGAACATCAAACTTATAAAACCGATACACTGAAGAAGGATGTAAATAACATTCCGAAATACGCGTATCTGTATTGTAACGTTTGTTATGCTTCATTAAAGTATAGTGACTTTGTGAAAGTGTAATAACGTGACAGTGAAATAGTGGAATTAAATGGTACACAAATAGTGCAACTGTTCATCAAAATTACTTATAACAGAAACATAATTGTTTTTTTTTATTTTTCCTGATATGATTGAACCATCGCCCCATCTTCCCTTATCTCCCGTCGTTATTCGAAAACCGGGAACCAGAATAGCGGAGGAAAGAAGCGTCGCAATTCACTTACGTTCACAATTCAAAGCATGTAAAAATAAGTCATATCATTAACTTCACAGTTAATTTTGCTCAAGTTTACATCGATACAGACGCAAAATTTATTTTTTACATGTTAGTAGATGTAATATTATCGCATCACCGAAAAAATTACTATGGGCTTGAATTTATTGACATTTAGACAATTAATGACACTTGGCCCTGCGGGTCAATTTTTACTAGTAGATTTTTCAAGTGTTTGCATAACCTTTCTATATGAGAAAAGCATAGTCTACTCATTGAACAGAAACTGGAGAATTGTTCGGGCGTAAACTAATATAACCTACTAATCGAAACAGATATGAGAAATTAGAAGATTGTTTTCCTTATTTGCAGTATCGATTTAAATTTAAATGTGCGGAAGATCTGTTCAATAAGGGCGTTGTTTGGGTTGAGTTTCGTATTCCAAATAATTTAACTAGCAAAACGATTCTTCGGAAAGAAAACGTTGCCGTTTCAAGCCCAGTCTAGGAAATAAATATTTTTACAGAATTTTGCATATCTACTTTTCCATTCATCATACTATTTCCAGTCTGTTTACTCGTTGTACAATAATGAAAGCTAAAACTTAACTCAAAACGGATCATACGTCTTATAGATAAAATAAATTAATGGTCTATCCAGATTTGTTCAGCCAACTGCTTTCGCGGTATAGAAGTTCCACATTTCAGAAGTTTCACATTTCGAAATTCTACAAAATCCCATTTTTGCTAATGCAGAGGTTTTCTCACAAGTTTGAAGAATTGTATCACAAATGAAATCGATAGCAATTGTGACTTATTGGCCGATATGTGACAACATTTGGCAGCAGAAGCCTCGCATTAAAAAAAATGCACTCGTGTTTAACATTGAAAAAAATGTTTCAATTCGATTCTTCTAGGAATCAAAAATCGAATGCTAGTGTCAGTATTTATACAGGGTGCTCCATATTTTATGTCGGTATGTAAAGTTTGAATAAAACAACCGATTTCTATAAATGATGTATTTTTATTCAGTTTGGTTCCTTACCATTTTTTCGGACTAATTTTTGAAAAAAATATCAATGAAGTGGCCACCTTTACTAGCAATTACAAAATGACTCCTTTTCTCTGCGTTTGTTATTACCTATTCGAGCATCTCGGATGTTACAGCGTCGATTTCAGCACGTCAATAGTTTGAGGTTGGTTGGCGTAAACCTTGTTTTTAAGATAATCCCACAAACAGAAAAAAAACGAAACGACGAATAGTATTGTCAGATGGTGCCTTTTTGCCGCGATATTTTTTCCCATATGCACGTTGAGTTAACACAATTGAACGACTGTTTCTGATGTAAAGTGTCGCTATTTCAGTGCGTTGTTTCGATGTGAATGATCCTTTTAAAAAATTATACTGAATTGACGTTTTCAAAACATATCTGGTGCAATCGCTCGGTTGGTAAAGGTGAAAGTTTTTTAGCGTTTACATACCGATATAAAAGATGAAGCACCTTGTAGATGGAGCTTCGAGTCCAATTTAGAAGAATATTCCCCTCTTTTGCATCGTCGCTCTATACGACGGCTAGGAATTTCAGCAATCATCCTGTAATTCCGGAACCGAAATTTTATCTAGCCTCTTTCTATCAATTCATCACATTATCTTAAAATTACTTATATGAAAACTAGAATAAAAATCGAACTTTCATTGATATTTTATACAAACAATATCGTAGTTTCGTTTTGTCGTCGGAAAGTCATCCCTTTTGGTACACTTTGTTTTAGTGATAGATGAAGACTTGTTGACTCTGTTCCAATATTGAAAATTTCTCTAGCAATTCAAGGTATTGTATTTCACTTTTTAAAAATGCTTAATCATTTTTTTGCCATTTTTTTGATAAAGAATAATGATTTGTCCTAAACAGCACAGTATTTATCAACACTTGAAAATTCACGCGGAACTTCGTTCGTTCAAGTGTCTAAGCGGACACTCGGAGCTTCTATCATACTTTCAAGTTGCCTAAAGTTCCGCGTTTACTTTTAAGCTGCGAAACAATTCCGGCGGATATTGTTCTTTACTTTCAAGTTGCCGAAAGTTCCAGGCAAGGATGGCTTTTATCGTATCAAAGAACGCTCACTAGCAACTCTTCACCCGATTGAATCTATGCCATCAAAGAGAGACGGATATCATCGCAGCAACAAAAAACCGGCATAGTTCATTTAACATAGAATAGACACCAGTGCGAGAGCGAATTCCTCTCGATGACCTGTCTGAGAATCAAAGGTTAGCTCACTGCTGTGGGGATTCTCTCTGAAGCAACAAACGGTCGCTTATTCTCGTTTCGCGATCCGTTTCTATATGGGCAGTTGATAATTGCGATAGAATCATTTTACTATTGCCGTTTATTCAAACTATGTGCATATAACCTTTGTATAAGTTGTGTCTATGAAAATGTATGTGAATGCTCCACACAAGGGTTTTGAAATATTGTAACCTAGTATGAGAATCATCAAGGCGAATCATCGATTCGATTTTCTGCGATAATTGTCAACTTGCGATTCTCTCTTGGTAAATTCCACACAGCACCAATCATTATCAGGCTGCAATTTTTTTTAAGGGCCGTGAAATACTCAGAATATGAAGTGGAGCGAAGCAATGTAGGAAAATTCTCTCGCAGTTCATGCATTGAGAGACTCGAGTTGTTGCCCATCTTCTACCGGATTACAAATGTTGTATACAATATAGAGAAAACTCGAGCAGCTTCTGTCGAATTTTCGCCAACCACCAACACTGTACTTTAAAGCTGCCAAAAGCTCACTAGTACTTTTTTGCAGCAAGCAAGTTCAAATGGGACAAGAAATTTCTGTAAACCTGGAAGATACACGTTGAAACATCGCAATTCAACAGAAATCTGAGTATATAAAAGTATAAAAAAAGTCAAATATAAAAATCTAACCTAATCTGAAAAAAGATACCAATAAGTCAATTTATTGTTTCATTTTTCAAATACACCAATCAAATTTCGTCAAATGTTGCTTATAATAACAAACTCGACTCAACAATATGGAAAAGTAAAATTGTAAAAATGTATGGTTTTTATTTTAATTGTTTAAGTTGAATTGGTCACTCTATCCGTAAAAATTGAGGCTTTTCCATACTGAAGACTTTGTACAAAGTTCCTTTTAAATCAAACCGATTCTGATTTTGTAACCGTTTCGGCTATTAATTTCAGCAATCGGAATGATATTGAACCATGTTTCAGCAAATGGTGATTAGAGATGAGAATGAGAGCTAAAATTTCTTTTTGGTAGGGATTTTGAAGCTACTTTCAAAATGTCAACAAGTTTCAGAACAAAGCGGTGAAAATGTGACTTAAATCGAAATTTACGTAAAAATAATCCCGTAGTGTGCTACAAACAGAAAGTATATTGCAATACAGGGCAAGATCTTCTGTTTCGAAAGACTTACCAGTATAATGTGCAAGACAATCGCATGACAAAATGATCCTAATGACTCTGAAAATTCTTCGAGGTGAGGGTTCGAACATACAACATTGAACTTAGGAGATCGGTATCTACAAACAACACTAGCAAATAACTAATCCAAACATCTTTCTGTATACTTCCAGATGAACATCTTGGTAATATCGTTCCTGGCATTGGCGTCACTGTCCACTTTCCCCACACAGACACTCGGTGCGGCGGCAGCCGCCGATGTGACCGATCCGAAGAAGTCGCTAGCTGCCGCCGAAGCGGCCCTACCCGTCAACGATAACGGTCTGAAGGAAATCTGGCAGGAGGACGACCGTGAAGTGCTGATCCGAAACGAACGGGGCACCAAGAATGGCGGTGGCGCCGGCGCCTCGGGTAAGAAAGACCGCAAAAAAGACAAATTCAACTCCAACTCCTCATCATCATCATCATCACCATCATCATCCTCCTCGGCCTCGTCCACCCTACAGAAACTCAAACAACAAAACACAAAATCCAAAACCGACAACACTAGACAGCAGGCGCAGAGTAAGTTGGAACCGATTGTGAACGAATATTTTTCAATTAAGGTTTTGGTTTGATTGGCTATTTGTTTTGTAATTTTTTTTTTCTTATTGGTTACTTTCTGTTGCTTTCGTTTGGTTGATCAAAATTTAATACACTAACAATTATTAAAAAGTTTTAATTTTGTCGTTTGAGTTATCAATGCGACCATTTTCATCGATAGGACATCCTGCATAATGAGTGAGTTTACAATGCCAAGTATAAAGACAGCGATGTATTCGTTATGAGATATATAAATTTGAAAAAAAGGAGCTCGAGCTTTTGAAATTTTATATGGAAAAAATGAAATTTTATATGGAAAAAATGAGCTAGAGTGCTTCTAAATAAAACTGTATTATTCAGTGCAAAAAATTTACAACTTATATTGACAATTTCTGATACGTCATTGGACGCTTTGACATCTGTCAGATTACGTGTCACACACTCACGTAAAAAAATTTAAAACAGTGTTTTATCTTTGTTCCAAATATTCATTAATTTAAAACGAGCAGCTTTAAATCTGTGCTCGAAAAATCGAACTAGAACTCAGCGTTGACATGTTTTAGTCGTAGATCTTAATTAGATCAGCCCATATGAAATAAAACTAAGTTGCGAACAATCCAAGAAGCCTCCCTCGGTGACCTCATATCGCAAACATTACTCACAAGTTGGCTTCGGTTTGAGTCAATGTATTGGAAATATTAGATTTTACGCATAAATAAAGCAAAAGAGCTAAGATGAATGTCAGTATAATGCATTGCAGGAAAACGGATTGGGTTTAAACATTTGAAAAACCGCGTAGAAATCAAATGAGATGTCGTATTATTTTATTGTCTACTTGGCTTAAAATAAATGGATTTAAGGTTACAGTTGAACAAAGCCAAAATTCTGAAATAAAGCGAGAAATGTGGAATGGAGATGTTACCATAAAGCGAAAATTAAACGGAAAAGGTCGGGATCGCAAAACGACTAATGTCGTTTTCGCTTGACAAAACTTAAACTGACCCAGGGTGTCATCAAACAAACACTTTTCGCGAAACTGTGTTAAGTTCGCACTTAGCAACCCCCCGTTTGAGCAAACCTGATATGAAAATCGGGTTAAAAACTGACTGGACTTTCAGTTCAACAACGTTAAAACTAAGTTCGAAACTAGCTTCAAACAAACGGTTTGACAGCATTTAGGGTGGAAACTGGGTTAGGTTTGGCATCAAGCGAAAACGACATAAGATATTCGTTATAGTTCGGAGTTTGATTGATAAAAATTAAGTACAATCAAACAATTCTGGGTAATTTTTTTAAATAACGTAGCCGTATAAACAAATGACCATTTCTCTTTGTTCACTTTACCGTTCGATTATTGAGGAGCGACTATGGAGATTTTCATAAATTGTCTAGCACTGACCAGAAGTTAAATTGTTCACGTCATTCAATTAACGTCGGAACGTCATTTATCATGCAGGTAGCTTAGCAATCACCCCAAATCGGTAATAAAACGCTACACGTGCAATGAACATAACTCATGATTTTGGTTGAAATTACGCAAATTCATAAATTGGAACGACGTGTCAAGATTTTACTATAAGTTTGAGTGAAAATGTCGCAAGTCATTAAAGTAGGCGCAGAGTTTTTGAACATTCAAATGAAAAGGATGCTTCAACCGCGATGTAAGTTGTAACTCAAAAATATATAGATTCAAATTGGTTTCTATTTCCGATCCTAGATCCGTTTTTGCAACTATTAACCGTCAATCATCGATGATTTCAATGGGGATTTTTGGCTACAATTATTAGGTCATTTATAGTGGAAGCATTTGTTTCTGAACAAAATACATGAAAAAAAAACTTTTTTATTTATTCTCATTTCTATTATAATTTCTTTTGGTTCAAGGAGATGTTGCAGCTATTTTTTGGAAACGATATCGCGTAAATGGCTATCTTTGTCCTTAAGTACAAAATGTGTTCCTTTCTTTGTCATTTTCCATCGTTTTGGCCAGTGTATCGGTCGATATGGCAGTGATTTCACGCCATATGTTGTACCTTGGATTTCAAATAGCCCCACAAAAAATCCGGTGGTGTCAAATCGGGTGATCTTGGGTGCCAGTCAAAATCACCGTTTTTCGACTCGTCCAGGGAACAATGGTCGTAATAAATCGATTGTTAGTCGAGCTGTATGACATGTTGCACCGTCCTGTTGAAACCAGTAGCCATACAATCTATTTTCACGAACATGGGCATCACAAAATCATTTATCATGGCTCGGTAACGATCACCATTTACAGTTCCCGCATCATCGCCTTGGGAAAAATTAGGACCACCGCACAAAAACCACACCAAACTGTAACTTTTTGGTCGTATAGAGGCTGTTTCTCAATTAATTGTGGGTTTTCAGTAGCATAGAGCCGACAATTTTGCTTAGTAACGTGTCCATTTAACGTGAAATGGGCCTCGTCTGACATGATGATTTTTCGCCAAAAGTTGGCCTCGTTCTCGGCGTAAAAATGAACAATTTCAGCGCGCCCTTTTTGTGTGTACTGTTACATGGTAAAATTTTCTTGGAATGACCAATGCGGTATGTCATTAGTCGATCTGACAGCTCTATCGAAAGTTATTGGGTTGCCCGATGCTTCCGCTATAAAAGGCCCACTCTGTATAGGTGAAAAGTTATTTTTCGTTTTAACTTCCAGGAACTTGAGGTTAGTTGACTAAAGTTTTTGAGATATAATGATTTCCTATTTTGAGTAACAAATACTTGCATTCCGACAACTTTATTCCTGAACTCAGAAATGAGTGGATGGGGAAAAACTCAAATTTTGGTGACGTGGAATAACACACCAAGCAGCAATGATATACTCTAAGCAGATACCTGAGTTGTCAAAACAAATCTAGTTATTGTTTCTGAAATTTGCATGAATTTAACGATTTAAATGGCTCTATTGTTATGATCAATTATTCTATTAAAAGTAACGTATTATTGGGAAGGCAGGATTTTTTCTATTGTCGTATTATTTTATTGTCTACTTGGCTTAAAATAAATGGATTTAAGGTTACAGTTGAACAAAGCCAAAATTCTGAAATAAAGCGAGAAATGTGGAATGGAGATGTTACCATAAAGCGAAAATTAAACGGAAAAGGTCGGGATCGCAAAACGACTAATGTCGTTTTCGCTTGACAAAACTTAAACTGACCCAGGGTGTCATCAAACAAACACTTTTCGCGAAACTGTGTTAAGTTCGCACTTAGCAACCCCCCGTTTGAGCAAACCTGATATGAAAATCGGGTTAAAAACTGACTGGACTTTCAGTTCAACAACGTTAAAACTAAGTTCGAAACTAGCTTCAAACAAACGGTTTGACAGCAGTTAGGGTGGAAACTGGGTTAGGTTTGGCATCAAGCGAAAACGACATAAGATATTCGTTATAGTTCGGAGTTTGATTGATAAAAATTAAGTACAATCAAACAATTCTGGGTAATTTTTTTAAATAACGTAGCCGTATAAACAAATGACCATTTCTCTTTGTTCACTTTACCGTTCGATTATTGAGGAGCGACTATGGAGATTTTCATAAATTGTCTAGCACTGACCAGAAGTTAAATTGTTCACGTCATTCAATTAACGTCGGAACGTCATTTATCATGCAGGTAGCTTAGCAATCACCCCAAATCGGTAATAAAACGCTACACGTGCAATGAACATAACTCATGATTTTGGTTGAAATTACGCAAATTCATAAATTGGAACGACGTGTCAAGATTTTACTATAAGTTTGAGTGAAAATGTCGCAAGTCATTAAAGTAGGCGCAGAGTTTTTGAACATTCAAATGAAAAGGATGCTTCAACCGCGATGTAAGTTGTAACTCAAAAATATATAGATTCAAATTGGTTTCTATTTCCGATCCTAGATCCGTTTTTGCAACTATTAACCGTCAATCATCGATGATTTCAATGGGGATTTTTGGCTACAATTATTAGGTCATTTATAGTGGAAGCATTTGTTTCTGAACAAAATACATGAAAAAAAAACTTTTTTATTTATTCTCATTTCTATTATAATTTCTTTTGGTTCAAGGAGATGTTGCAGCTATTTTTTGGAAACGATATCGCGTAAATGGCTATCTTTGTCCTTAAGTACAAAATGTGTTCCTTTCTTTGTCATTTTCCATCGTTTTGGCCAGTGTATCGGTCGATATGGCAGTGATTTCACGCCATATGTTGTACCTTGGATTTCAAATAGCCCCACAAAAAATCCGGTGGTGTCAAATCGGGTGATCTTGGGTGCCAGTCAAAATCACCGTTTTTCGACTCGTCCAGGGAACAATGGTCGTAATAAATCGATTGTTAGTCGAGCTGTATGACATGTTGCACCGTCCTGTTGAAACCAGTAGCCATACAATCTATTTTCACGAACATGGGCATCACAAAATCATTTATCATGGCTCGGTAACGATCACCATTTACAGTTCCCGCATCATCGCCTTGGGAAAAATTAGGACCACCGCACAAAAACCACACCAAACTGTAACTTTTTGGTCGTATAGAGGCTGTTTCTCAATTAATTGTGGGTTTTCAGTAGCATAGAGCCGACAATTTTGCTTAGTAACGTGTCCATTTAACGTGAAATGGGCCTCGTCTGACATGATGATTTTTCGCCAAAAGTTGGCCTCGTTCTCGGCGTAAAAATGAACAATTTCAGCGCGCCCTTTTTGTGTGTACTGTTACATGGTAAAATTTTCTTGGAATGACCAATGCGGTATGTCATTAGTCGATCTGACAGCTCTATCGAAAGTTATTGGGTTGCCCGATGCTTCCGCTATAAAAGGCCCACTCTGTATAGGTGAAAAGTTATTTTTCGTTTTAACTTCCAGGAACTTGAGGTTAGTTGACTAAAGTTTTTGAGATATAATGATTTCCTATTTTGAATAACAAATACTTGCATTCCGACAACTTTATTCCTGAACTCAGAAATGAGTGGATGGGGAAAAACTCAAATTTTGGTGACGTGGAATAACACACCAAGCAGCAATGATATACTCTAAGCAGATACCTGAGTTGTCAAAACAAATCTAGTTATTGTTTCTGAAATTTGCATGAATTTAACGATTTAAATGGCTCTATTGTTATGATCAATTATTCTATTAAAAGTAACGTATTATTGGGAAGGCAGGATTTTTTCTAGGTGTGTAAATTTTAATGACTGACATTAAGAATTTTAACTGGATCTAATTTTCGGCTTCTGAACTACAGAATAATATGTGCGAAAAAAGGCATGATAGTAGTCAAAAATTGTAGATGAATAAAGCAAATGAGATTGGCATACACCCTTAGAAAAAATCAGACTTGCACATGACGTAAATCCAAACATGCCGTATTTTATTGAATAATGACCAAATGTCTTGTCTTTTTTATGTAAAATTCAACTGAATTAGTGAAGATAAAAAATATTCATCACCACATACTTTGGATTGTAAATATAATACCGTTTTCGTTTTGGAGCCTAGACGCGGGCTACTCTGACTCCGAGTAAAACGAACACGTGGTACGCGCCCTAAACAACAACTCATTAAAAAAAGAAAAAATAAACAAACTCGGCTGGATGCGTGGTGCGACCCAAGAAAATTTTCAGAGCGTAACTACGCGATTGGAGTCCGATCTAGAGCGACCTCAGGTTGCTAAAACAAACATATCAAACGTTGTTTGGGCGACTCTGGGTCAGCTTTCGGGCTGCTCCGATCAATAAACGAAAACGATATAAGTGAATTGTGACACTCCTTTTAAGTGCGTGTAACCAGACGCGAATTTACATGAATTTTTCGTAGTGTGTAACAATCGTATTATCCTAAACTTTCACAAAAAATAGCCCTGTCTGATGTTAACCAATTAGACAGGGCTATTTTGTATCTGTCATATGATTAATTTGTGACTAAAGTAGAACAATTCTCTCTTTTTTTTTTTGGTAAAAAAATCATTGACCCAATTATGAAAATTCAGTTATTGCTAAAAGTAACAGTAAACGAAAAAAAAGAATTTTTCTTTCGTCTGGCATTGGAATTTGAACGCTTTTCGCCATAGCCTGGAATTCCTTTTAGAAGTACACTGAGGTCTTTTTTTACTCGGATTTCAAGCGTTTTTTTTTTGTGGCTTTTATACGCGTATTTCCGAAGTTTCTCGTTTTTTTGCATGGATTTCCGGAATTACGCGTTTTTACGTGAATTTTCAAAGTTATACGTGCAAAGTTTATACATTTCCAAGACATTTGGTCTCAAAATATATATTTCGATTTAGAAATCTCAAAATTTTTCTAAGTCACAAAGTCGATTTTTTTAGATTACACTAGAGCTTGACGTTTCATGCGTTTCTAAGACATTTGCCATAAAAAAATCTCTAGTTTTGCGATTTTTTTACGCGGATTCCCGAAGTTACGCGTTTGTTTTACGTGGTACGTATCTCCCGCGTAAAAAAGACTTCAGGGTAAATGTTAACAGTTGGCTTATTGGCCGTTATCACAAAAACACGAGAATTATTCTACAGAATTCGCAATACAAGCAGTCGCTTTTTTTCAAAATACCTACTCAGTTTAGAGCAGGTTTGTATCCGATGCAATCCAACTAAGTATATTCAATACAGAATTGAAAAGATCACACCATTCTTGAAATGGGTAGCTGTGGACTGAGAAGATATATAATCTTTCAAAAGTCAGACATCGTATTAACCAATTTAATAGGGACTTCCAAACTTGATCAAAAACCGAATTAAGTGCAACTAAGTAGCGATTAATAGGCGTGTAGATTGATTATCCGTCAAGCATTCTCCTTTTATCTAATATATAAATAAAATTTCCATATATTATGTCTTGTAGCATGCCTAGCAGTAATAAATCGGTAAATGGTATCATATAATTCTAAACTGTAGTTCTAAAATAAGTTGGGCCTGTTGGGTCAATGTAAAATACTGCTCATGAGTTGTGAGTTATTTACAAAAAACTAATAATATTTGTCTAACTGTGCTGCTCAGATAAACATAATCCCACCAGTAATCGTATTATCACAAGCACCACTCAAGCAAAGTTATACGACAGTAGCTTTTCCACCGGGAACAAACTTCCAAATCAGACTTTTACACGCGCATTCATAAAATTTGAATTTTAGTAAATTCCTACTCTTTTACTGAACTTATTTTGTTTCCTAAGGTTTTAAAAAACAGTACAAGTCTTTGGTATAACAACATTTTAAAAGTTAATCAAAATCAAAATTCTTCGTAACACTTTTTAAAACTTAAGCACAAAGGAGTAGTACAAATTCTTTTTACGAATACTGTGTACAATATAATTGGCACTGTTGATCTAATCTGGACCCTTGTTCCCAGTGAATTTACTATTGCAGTATGATAACTGATATGACTGGTACACCTCTTAGTCTCACCCAAACACCTCAACCCACTAACATGTACAGAATTGTTAATAGATGCGAATGAACTCTGTAAGCATTTACATCGTACCGCAAATAACTTATGCATTCTTTTTCCGGTTCGCATTTTCTGCTAATCAAACTGTAAAATCTCTCATTGGCCCAAACGCGAAATCTTCTGTACCGGACGTAGATTCGCAATGTCGCTATACCAAGGGACCATGGACCGAGTGTGACGCCAAAACCAACACCCGCTCCAGAACGCTGTCACTGAAGAAGGGAGAACCGTCATGCGTGCAAACCCGCACCATTCAGAAGAAGTGCAAAAAAGGTAACTACGATAATCGGCTGTGCGAAAAAGATGTGCAAAACGAAAATAGAGCAAATTAATTGGAAAGAAACATTTGTCCGACAGACATAAAGTATGGAAAGTCGAACCTTTTGATATACCGAAACAGACGGACTTGTCTTTCAATTAAACCTTTACTAGATTTAACGAACTAATGTCGAACGAAAATTAACAACGTAGAGACTCAGGAAAAGTGTTTTCGTTTTCCACGACGGTGCAAAGTTTGTATAGGACAGAAAATTTATTACATCAAAATTCGAACGATGCTAAACTTGAGTAATGCAGCGCATAAGCAAAAAAAAAGTACCATTAATTAAACTGTTTTACTAACGATCGAATATCATTTTTTACCTCCCACGCAGCGTGCCGTTATGACAAAGGAGCCTGGTCCGAATGTGCCCCCAATGGACAGATGTCCCGTACCGATAGTCTGAAGTCAAGCAGCGATGCGACCTGCCAGTCGCCTCGAGTAGTCAACAAGAACTGCAATCAGGGCAAGTCGAAAGACAAACAGAACAAGCCGGCCAAAACCGAGAAGAAAGAGAAAGGTAATTGAACGATCAATATTGTTTGTCGGACTGTTTAGAGGATTTACGATGAAAGCCAGATGTGTCTTTCGATTTGACACAACATCACTTGAACAGGGCTTCGAATTCTTACCCACATTACCAGTCCGGAATTGATTGCGAATCAAATCCAAATAGGCGAAAAATGTTCATATAGAAGTTCGAATCCAGTGCATCAACCGATTCGGAATGAATTTCGCCACCAACCGATTGATTCGGAAATCTGTCGGAATTAAGTAAGAAACTAGTTCTTTCTGAAACTTCAACATAAGCTGTGAAGATTTGCTGAAAACTAACAAAAAGGTCACCTTACTTAGCCTTAGTTAAAGTTTAATAAAATGGCGTAAGTCGCTTGATTTTTTAACTAACACGTTCATAAAGAGAACGAAAATTCAATGACATTCATATTATCACTGTTGATGTTTATAATGTCGAGAACTTTAAAACGAGTAGTCGAGTAAGATTGATTTACTCAGTCCATTTGGGAAACAACATATGTTCCTACACAGCAAAAAATGAGTTGTAACCATATCGATGTGATTATCAATAGATGTGAAAAAATTTAGACGTACTGAACATCAAATGCAATAATTTTCTGTTTTCAAGAAATGTTGCAGATAAATCCGACGTTATAACATCGAAACAACGTATTGAGTACATTACATCACCTTAACTAAATACTGTATATGATTATTATATGAAATTATGCATCTTTTCGTGTAACATTACAACCTTTAGAACGACACAAAGATTATTGTGATATTATATCGTAATCGCTACTACTGATGTGAAGCTATTTTGATGTGATATCACAAATGTGTTGGTGTCATTCTAAGGTTGTAATATTACACGAAAAAATGCATAATTTCCTATCAGAATCGTTTAAGTATTCAGTCAAGCTAATGTAATCTACTCAATACGTTGTTTCGATAATTCGTAATAACGTGTCATTTTTCTGCAATATTTCTTGAAATCAGAAAATTATTGCATTTGATGTTCAGTGCGTCTAATTTTTTTTACATCGATTGATAATCACATTGACATTGTTACAATTCTTTTTTTGTTGTGTTGTTACGTATCGTTTTGTATCACACTACTGGTGGCTGCTTTTCAGCACCGGACCACCAGTTCAGGGTCGTTTATCTTCTTGGTCACCGGAGAAATTTCACTTCACTATTTTTTGAGCGGACTTTCTTCCCAACCTGTGGCCACTGAGTAAATCGTTTCGGCGGAAACAAGTAACAAAAAAAAACAAAATGGACGACACAGCTTGTATAAAAAGAAAGACCGTACAATTTTAACTTTTTTTAAACACTATATTGTATAAAATAAACACAAAAGAATATACTTTTACTACTTGCGCAAGTTTATTTGGTGAACGTCTTAGCTTCGACGCTCCGTTGCGGCCGTGATGATCGTTGGTCGACTTTGGTGATCTCGGCGGGCGATGACGGGCGGGACGGCGCTGACTTCGGGGCGATGGGACCGTGATGTGATGACCAGGGTATCCAGATGATGCAGCAACTCGGCCTATTTGTAACGGAGGCCTGCGTTTCACAAACAACCCGGAGAGTGGTACACGTGCACTTAAATTATCACGAGTGTCTAACGCGAAGTCGAGTGGGATTTTTAACTTGATCGGTCTTTCCCGCCAAACCCTGCCAATACGTGGGTAGTGGCGTCGTAATTGGCGTCTTTGGTTTTGCCAACACTGACCGTCTATTGCACTCGCGGCGTACGATTCAAGGAAACGGCAACCACACTGATCCCAACTCGACTCACCGAACAGAAACTAACGTTCGTGTGGATCTTCTGAACGGTTAAAGATCCCTTTGGATCAACTTTACGGATGGCTTTTAAAACGCACTGTCACTTCTTGCCTGTGACTCGCTGCTGCGATCTTCACTCTTCCGGGTCTGAAAAATACTCGTCCCTGCTTAAGGGTTTTCCCGCGGTTTTATTGGCTTGCTGTCCATTTTCCATCCCAATCCCACCGCCACCTTCAAAGCAGGCCACCCCGCATTTTATGCTGCGATGATGACGATGATGACAGTGTGTAGACAGATGACGGTTACAATGATTTATCGTTTTTTTCTGGTTGGTGTCTTGGTTAGTGTTTGTACCTACTACACTTGTTTCCTTTTATTATATAAATATGTAATATGATTTGATGTATGAATGGTATTGAACAATAACAAAGATATGTATAAATTGATGAATATAAATAAATGAATATTTTTGAATAAATAATATATAATTTAATAATAAATATGTAGTAAATAAATGTAAATAAATAAATTTTGAATAAATAAATAAATAAATAAATATGTTGATAAATAAATAAATAGAATAAATAATTGAACAAAACCCTACTTTTGACACCAACCTAGGCTATTAAGCAGAACTTAAACGTGACTCAAACGTGTAAACACGGAGTAGAAACGCGATTGACATTTAAATTCTACTTAGACATTTACTGATAATTGATATAAACAAAAATATTACAAAATTTGACATATATATACAAGCTGGACTCAGTGACCAAAGGAACAACATTGTGACCAAAGAATAACAGGTCACAGTGTACATTATCAGTTCAAAATGAATTCCGATTCAAATCCGACTGGGCGAAAAACATTTCTTTCAGAATTCCAGTTGGGATTCAGTATTGTGTTAGCCAAAGCGAACTGAATTCTCGTTTTCTTCTTCACTGATTTTGCACGTTTTCGTACTGATTATTAGTTAAATTTGAAATAAAAATTTTATATAACTGAATATGTAAGTTTAAATATTCAAGTTTTTCGGATACTTCGTATTTAACTAAAAATCACCACGAACAAGTGTGAAAACCGAGAAGAACGGAAAATAATGAATTGACAGTTGATTTCTCACTCAATTACGACAGATTTACAAACCAATCGGTTGCAGGCGAAATTCATTAGGAACCGTTTGTTGCACTGGAGTCCGCATTGATTCGGAACAGAGTTGCCATTTTAAAATCTGGGTTTCAACTTGAAAAATCTGTGTACCATATGTTGCATATTTTTTATCATAATTTGTGGAAAACATTCTAAAAACCTTATGAATATAAATATAAAATATTCATAAAAATCGGTAAATTTTGATAAAATCTGTGTTATGTAACACAGAATCTGTGTGGCAAAATAGGCAAAAAAAATCTGTGGTTTTACAGAAAAATCTGGGAATATGATAACTCTGATTCCGAATCCATACTGAATTCCACATGGAATTCTAAATGAAAGGTTTTCGCTCACTCGAATTTGATTCGGATTTCATTCCAACGTAATAATGCGAGTGTGTTTGGGACAATATGGCTAACATTAACATTGATTAGTTAGCTGCAGCGATGCCAAATCTACGGAAATCTTCCTAGATCTACAGATTCTAAAAAGTCTACGGAATTTTCTACTGATAAAAGCGGGTTGAATCAGTAAATGATTCATTAAAAATACAGAGTTTTGTTTAACTTCTTTTGAATCAATAATTAGAAATTCGTTTCCGGTCTTTTTCGAAGAAACTCCACTAAACAACCTAAAAGCTGTTCCAGCTGTTTGGCACGGGTCGTGATTTAAGGACCAAGTTCAATACGACTTCACGCATTAACAAATCCAATAAATCGATGATAATAGAAATTCATCATCCCTCTGAAATCTGCCAAAGCTATGACAGGAAGACATCCGAATACAATTCCGAATCATTGAGATTTCGGAAGTTTTTGAGAAAATCTTGGCTTGGCTTGATATTCCAAACATCGAAAAAATTTATAATTTTATTATGAAATCGTTTGAAGCTTTCCTCATCTTTTAACATTGATTTTTATGCCAACGTGGATAATTCGTTGAAGATAAAATTGATAGGTAACATAATTTGTTTGCAGTATTGCCCGAGATCTTCCTGCAATAATGTGTTTTCATAACTTTTGCAGTCTTTAAGTCTTCTTTAGGTCCTACGGAATCGTCATGTCAATGGGGTGTGATTTATCTGGATTTGTTTCAGAGTCACATTCCTTCGTCAGCTATTTACATATATAAAAGAAAGAATTTTTTCAGCGTTTACTTTTCATTGTAATACTTTACAGTTATGGTGCGAATCTATACATCATTTTGATGATTTTTAGTTAATATGCGAATCTGTTCTAAGACTCGAGCCACTCAATTATTGGAGTGTATACAATAGTGCAATAGTCCGCTCTTTTTACACGTTATTTATTGGCTAAACTGCATCCATACGTAACCAAGAAACTGATTACATCCTACCATCGGAATCTTACAGCTTAAGCAATGTGTCTTAAAAATAATGTTATTAAATAAAAAACTGATTACTTCCGTTCTGTTTCTTCTACCAATACAGGTTAGAAAGCAAAAGTAATATCTTCAAAATTCTAGTAATAGTTTTGTTTAACAGCTTCATTCTTCATGTTTCCATTTTTTTCTCATCTTTCACTCAATAAGACCTGACAACTGGTTTCTTATTCACCCTTCTTTGTTTTCTTTTCGTCATCTTATCATAAATAGAAACAAATTTTGAGAGCTTGAAAGTACAGAACAAGTTCCGTGTGAACTTTCTAAATTTTCTAATTACTTAAAAACGGGCTGCTAATAATTTCGTAAGCTGCTTAAGCCAAATCAGTTCCTTTTATCCGAACATTACATTGAAATAACCTTCCATTTTTTAGTGCAGTATTTAGCTAAGGTTAGAAACTACCTTCGCTCGTTCATGTTTCATTGCGCGAATAATTAATAACGACTCAGATTTCTTGAAAACATTGTAAAGAAGGTTAAGCAGGGTTCCTGTTAACTTCCAGGATTTGATTGAATAAATTTGAAATATATTATTCATAATCTCTATCGCAAAATAAAAACATATTTATTCACAGCTCGCAAATGGAGACGAAAATTCGTGAAGCTCTACAATAAGGTCAAAAATAATATTGGAGCACAATAGGTTGCTGTAGGTATCGATTGCAACCCTTACTGGGTACTAACAAGTTTTAGCACACTTGGGATTTATATTGCACTGCGTTGTGTTCAACAATACTATTATTACTTCTGATAATTTTAAGTTTATGCCTGCATACAATGAGGCTGTATAACGCATCCCTCTCGTTCTTCTGGGTTGCACACATCCAGTGAGTGTAAGATACGCCTGTTGTCGATTACCTCTTCTAAGTTCTCTACTGAGAATCACTTGGGCCAAACTCTCTCTCTCTCTCGGCATTCGACTACAAGCTCAGCTACAAATTGTCAGTCATGTCAAATGATCTTGACAGACTGACTAAAGTCATCGTCAACTGTAATCGGTACGCTCAAAGTGTCTGTCAAATGAGATACTCGATAGTTCTATGACCAAGTAGAAGTATACTCATACCGTTTTCTTTTATTGAACAGAGCAGCTCGAGAGCTGACCCAGAGTCTCCAAAACAACTTTTGATGAGTTTGTTTTAGAAACCTGGGGTCGCTCTAGATCGGACTCGAATCGCGTAGTTTCGCTCTGGAAATTTTCTCGGGTCGCACAACGCTTCCATGCGAGTTTGTTTATTTTTTCTTTTTTATATGAGTTGTTGTTTAGGGCACGTACCACGTGTTCGTTTTACTCGGAGTCATATTTGCCCGCGTGTAGTTTCTAAAACAAAAACGGTATCAGTCAAAGACGACTTTTTTGTTTTCTCTCTCATTCTCCTATTCCCTGTTGAGGTAAAAAAAAATCCATGAGAGTACTAACATTTATGTTTATGATTAATATTTAGTCACATCGTAATCAAGCAGTGACAGGAGAAATGAAGATAATATCAAACGCAACGGCAATCAATGAGCGTCCTGGTGAGTGTAATATCAAGAAAATTTCAGTTATGACAGATCGGCTCTCAGACACTCAATATATGATGATTGGTACACGGAACCGCAAAACAACCTAATTTTATGTACATTCCACCCAATTTGGGGGTTCCGTTCAATAACCTAATTTTAGGTAAAGTGGCTCTAGGTAGATCCGTAAGGCACATGCAAAAAAATACTTAAATATGAGTTATATTTACTCTACAGTTGAGTCGTATTCACTTAATTTCAAGTTGGTACGGTTTACTTAATTTTAGCTTATTAAATGACACTTTCGCTGTTGGGTGGTTTGGCTCTTTGTATTCTGACAACAATTGAGGGAGCGAATGAAAGGAAAAATTCAAAGGAACTTGACTTTAAGTAAAAATAAGTCAAATAATAGGTAGTTTTTATTTTCCGTGTAGAGCCTGGTTGGAAGCAGTCCAGTGACATAAGCTTTCCAATTTTCGTCGTGCAAATTTGCTAGTTGATAGTGACATTTAGCAGCTCTGGCTACAAGTTCAACGGTCTACTTTGTTATTGCATGTTGCCAGTATTCCAAGTTTTTCATTTTTCACCAGCCATCATGCTTCAGTTTAAATAAAGTTGATGGTTAACTCCGTTGTTAACAATTCTTTTTTAAAAGGTACGAAAGCTACGTCTACAATCACCAATAATCTCAAATGTTATTCCCAAAGATCTACAAATTGATGCTGAATCATAATAGTTTTTGAATTCAAATCTGTTGCCCTCGTTGTACAAGATATAAAACATAACTTCAATTTACATTTGTGATTCTATTGATAATAATACATATTTGTTATCCAAAATTGAGTGTGATTTTCAAATGTGTTCAAATCAAGGGCTCCAGCAAGTGTGTTCGATTCGATAATGAAGGCCTTAACTTATTCTAAACTACAGACGAAGTGCCGTTAACGTTTACGGAAGTTGATTGATCGTCTGAATCATGTAAGTTGTAAGTGAGCTGTAAGAAAGGTCAATTGTAGATGTTTTTCCCTCAGTGTTCAGTTTAAACGCATCAATTACATTCGGTATCAATTCTCTGTGATGGATTCTCTAGGTTTTAGTAGCTTATATAACACCGAACAGGTGTCGCCATAAGCAGAGCAAACTTGTACACCTGAAAGATAGGCCATATGGGCCAGTTAAAATGCATTTGTTTCCTTTTCAGGTCATTTCGAGTGTTCTCCTACGATCGCTGAAAACACGGCCTCACCTCTTATTCTTTTCACCCTAGCAATTAAAAGTTCCTTTAATTACTGAAAACATTCACTCTCTTGCTGCTTAAAAGTACACGTGAACGGTCTCATCCGTTTGTCAACAGACAAACAAAAAAAGTATGTTTACAAACAGTACCGCTGAACTGTCAAAATGTGTTCATCCGTTTGAGGTTAGCAATTAGGTTTTGCACGAACATGACATCAATTTTGACAGCTATCAGTGGTTTGTTTATGTGTTCATTGCGTTCATTCTAATTTGAATACGCGTAATCGATACGTAAACAAACCACTGATAGCTGTCAAAAGGTGAACTTGATTCATCGGCAGTTCATTGGTGAGTTTTTGCAATGACTGAGCGGAAATATATATTGGAGAAGCCAAGTGAAAGAAAAACTAACAGAAAAGATGAATTTTTGGAAAAAGATACGCTCAGAGACAGGACTCGAACCTGCGTTCTTATGCATTCCGTGCATACGCGCTACCATTTCGCCACTCTGATCTTGCTTTAGCCACACTAAAACTCACAGACATAGTAGCAACGTACATCGAACATGGTCTACATCCTGGCCGTCACCCGACCGATACCCTATATCCAAGCATCTTCTCTGTCCATCAAACACTAGTCCTCTCGCTTTATACCTATTTCTCCGATCCAGGCATGTCCAAACACTGCACTACACTGCGTGCTTCATATAACCACCGCCACCGCGTGTATTGAGAATGCCATTGCGTGCCAGTGCACAATGAGAAACACGAAACGCAATATCCGAAGCCACGGTGCTCGTGGCGCTGTTTTATTTTCGGCACTGGTGTTTCAAGCTTCGGCATACACCGAAACCGCGTATTTTCAGTTTCGTTAAACACCGGAGTCGAGTGTTTTCAATTTCGCGAAGGCACCGAAGAGCACCCATGCGTTGGTTATATTGTCAATCAATTGAATTCAATCAGACGCGTATTGATGAAAAAAGAATTAATCATTCAAACGCATTTTTCGTCATACCGTGGCGCTATAGGTGCTTATAGTACAAGCAACGTATGTGGCAAAATCGGAAACACTCGGCTTCGGTGTTTGCCGAAGTCAGGAACACTCGACTTCAGTGCTGCCCGAAAATCCAAGCACCGGTGTTTGACAATTACACGACCACCGCTGCGAGTGCTTTTTCTACTGCGTTCGGTTTGTGTTTTTCAACACGGGCACGAAGCGTAGCATTCAATACTCCTGGTGGTGTGCTCACGAGTGAAGGTGAGTACCGTGCAGAACGGATCCGTGTTTTTGCCATGCCTGCTCCGATCAAGCATTGAGTAGGAGAGTGTAGGATAAGTTCATTGGTGGTTCATTCGAGTGGTCATCGTGCAAAACCTAATTAGGTTTTGCACGATGACGACACAAATGAACTGCCAATGAATCAAGTTCATCTTTGACAGTTGCCGTGTACTTGTTTTGTATTGCGACTGCAAGTTAATAATTGAAAAATGACGAAAAAGTGCCAGTTAAAAACGTGTTCCACATTGAAAAGAACTAAAAAGATTGCCCTGTATGTGTTTCCAGCATCAAGGAGCGATATATGTATGAATCTGTTTAGTGTGAGGCGACTTGCAATTTTTACATTCGAACGATGAACCTCTGATGAACTTTTAAACTGTAAACAAGTACACGTCGACTGTCTAAAAAAGTTCATTCTGTTCATTTTGTGAGGTTATGGCATGTTCGTGCAAAACCTAATTAACACGTATTCAAATTAGAATGAACTCAATGACCACACAAACAAACCACTGACAGCTGTCAAAATAGATTCATTTTTGTCAGGTTGTCATGTTCGTGCAAAACCTGATTCTAGAACCTGCTTAGAAATAACAGACTGGTGTGTATGACAATATTAGGTATTGATTTATCTCTTTTCAGAACTACCGTAGGTATAGAAGAAATGCCAAAATAAATTAACTTCACCGTTTTTAGTATATTTGAAACACGAACTAACACTAGCTCTCATAATGTAACTGGTACTTACATATCATTTCTTTTTTCTTCAAGGTCTCCGCAAAAACCGTCAGTAAGATGGAGTATCAGCGTTTCTTTAAATAAAACATCCTCACCTTCATAACATCCACACATGCATACACACCCACAATCATCGTTCAATTCCACACAACAGAATCAAGCGGCGAAGCTAATCCTCGGAATCACACGGACTAGGATTCTCCCGAGAGCTGCCATAACAAGCATCTTCCATTATAAAAAAAACCACAGCTACAGGAGGCAAAACCAATCCAAATAGAAACTAATCTGAAACAGTCGGAAATATTGAGAGCCAACGAAATCAAATATCTGTGAGATCTAAGAAAACACACAAACATGTTTACACAGTTTTACAAGCTCAGCTCACTCATACACACAATCGAAAGGACAACTAGTTGCAAGCCCAAACTTGCAAGGTTGAATACAACCAGTACTCACATTCATATATTCGTTTTAAAAATTGTCATTTGTAAAATAAGTAAACTTAAAAAAGTTTATTAAGTTAAATTTAAAAAAATAAAAAAAACGATTGAAAAGAAACTGATCATAACATACGTGTTGAATAAAACTAATTATAGTTATTGAGCGGAATAAAGGAATAAGCAGAGTCAGACCCCATTTGTATAACAAACTTAAACAAGAAATAGTATGTCCCGAATACTCTACGAGACGGATGGTAGAAGTGGAAGGAATTCGATGAATTTATCGAAGGCAAATCAACGACGAAGAATTAATTTGAAACATGCCGTGATGAAAGTGAAACCAAAAAAAAATCTGCTGATAGCGAGTCAACCCTAAAAATGCTATTCTTTAGCCAGATATACAAAACGAAAAAAACAAGAGTCATTTCTCCAGTTGATTCCATTACCTAATTAGAGTAGACGAAGCTAAGCCAAGTTATAGAGAAATTGTAAAATTTTACTATAGTAATGTGTATAACCACTATCCAACACATCCGATATTCTGAACCAACAACTTTTCATGTTCAATTTGTAGATCCTTCTGCTAGACATGTTTTTATTTATTTTACTGTTTTGGTTGACCATCGTAAAGGTATGAAAGTAGATCCAAAACTTAAATAGCAGCGAAGAAAACAGCGAAATCAAAACAATTTACCAAACCAAATAGCGAAAATTCTATGCTATCCCCATCCCGTCGACGAATAGCTCTTGTATGTTTGATGTTCAGCGTTAAAATTGAATTATTTCAACAGTCAACTACAAATGACCTTACTTACATAGCGAACACAAAACAGAAATTGAGGTGTAAATCTGTGTTTCCGAGTTCAAAGATGGCTATACAGGCACACAAAAACTAAAGAATTCTTGGATTGCGTGTTTTAGATAAACGAATAAACAGAACAACTCAATTGAGCCAACTGAGACATAACGAAGCTCTCTATTAAAGTACACTCGAACACATTAAACAAAGTCGGAAAGTTGATTCTATCATCCGATTATTGCCGAGTGAGTCGTGAAAACAATGAAAAAGCTAAACAACACGAAAGATACACGGGCAAACGGAAATCTGAAAACAACTAGATAAATATTTATAGACATGAAAAATAAAGAGGCAAACAACATATACAAATATTCTAAGTATTATTATTGCTGTAAAAAATGTCTCATTCTAAACAATAGAAATGGAGAAGTAAAATTGAAACCAAAAAAAAACAATAGAAATTCGACGAAGGTGTGCTCTCAGTTCAAAATATTGGCACGGGTTCAAATCCTACATGAACGTTTTTATTTTTGAGTTTTGCTTGTGCTATTGTGTTTCTGAAAGAGACGGAATTTACTTCCAACTTCACGTGCTATGAACTCTCCACTTTTCGACCGTTTAATACTCCGAGAAGTATACTGTTCCATACATTGATTTTGATTCTGCTCATTATTAAAAGCATATACAATAACTGTAGATTTAAAATATCAAATTTCTTAATAAAACATATTCTTTTGTGATATGTTGTAACGATGAGGTGAATTATTCATTTGCTGATGACAGTCCCGGCTGATGACAATGTATCCGGCTTTTATGCACTACAGAAAAAGACATTCAACAATTTCTCACAGATAGCCATTTTGTTTATTTACCTTACCTAGCAGCTATACACCCCGATTCTGAATTTCGTTCGAATCGGATTATTTCGATCGAATGCAAAATTTTGCATTCTGTATCTTGATCCAGTTTGAGTTTTTCATACTAAAGCATCACTCAATCGAATTACAGTATGCAAATTTTGACATTCGATCGAAGTGAACCAATTCGATCGAAATACATAATAGTGGTGATAGCTAATACAAATAATCCGACAGAAACAGAACCGTTAATAACGGATGTTGCAGTGTTACCAGACTTTTGCCGGAATTCTGGCAGAGTTCCGGCAAAAATGGTTGGCAGACATAGCCAGCCGTTTAGGAGGAAATCTGCCCGCCGCGTACAAGTGGGCGAGGATGGAACAGCTGACATCGGTAAACCAAATTAAAGGACTATTCACACATTTCAGTTCCGTGACGGTTCAGTGAAAGTGCCTTCAGTGCGCCGTCAGTGTTCTTTTTTTGTCTGAACCTTTCCGTTCCATTTCCGTGCTGTTTCCGTTCCGGAACGGAACATCTTGATCCAGTTTGAGTTTGCCGGACGGACGCTACACTGACGGCGAGCTGCACTGAAACGACACGGTGCCGGATAGGTGTGAATGCGCGCATAGAAAACGAATGAAATAATATCAGTATCCGTACACGGTGTCGTGCCGGCACTGAACCGGACCGTATATGTGTGAATAGTCCTTAAGTGTGTTGTGTACACACTTAAATTTTATTGCTGAATCTCGGCAAAAAATGTGCCGAAATGTGCACAGCCGAGAGCTCGGTAATAGTCTCAGCAAGATAATAATTACTGAGAATCTCGGCAATACTTTTTTTTTCAAAGATGTATTTATTAAGGAACAAAGCAGTTAGCTTTATGAAGCCAAGAACATTTTGTTATAATTATTTGAACTAAGAATATGTAGTGGCTGGAGAGATGGGTCTTCCATGTTTTACAGGTGACGTTGCTACGTAATGGTGTTGGCTTCATATTTGTCCTTGTGGGTCCGCGGGAAACACCCCGGGGTCTCAAGACTCGGCGGGTGGCCCGCGTGCTACCCATCGACGGGAGTGGCCCCCGTGGGCGGTGGTGATGAAAACTTTTTGCAATCATCCAAGTGACGTGAAAACGTATCGGAGGTTGTCCCATCCTTCTGAGGGTCCGCGGGAAACACTCCCAGGCAATGGTGATGTTGCCGAAGAGAACGAAAAACATGAATATTAGCTAACATCGCGATGGTGAAGAGACGGAGGAAGGGGAAACGAGAAAGTTAGTGACAGCCAGAAGATCTTGTTAGTTTCGATGAAGATGAATATTATCCGAAAAAACGCGAAGGGGCACTTGCCCTGGGCGCAGCGGTTTTAGGGGGGCGGCAAACCAAACCTTGGGACCTTTTTTTTATTCGCCCAAGCCATCTTTCCGGAGATGGAGTTCACCATTGTTTTTTTTTTGTTTTGCTCACTTTACCAACGTTAGAGGCGGCAAATCTCTCATTTCGCCCCGGGTGCCAAATTTCTGCGGTACGCACCTGTCATCAAGCAAAGCAAAGTGTCTTGGTATTATATTCCTTTTGTGGTATTTGACCTTTCTGTTTCAACAGACTTCGCAGCCGATACTTAGCGTTCAGAATCATTGCATGGCTAGTACTACGATCATACTGACACTAAGAATCCTTCCAGGTCGGGGATCGAACACACAAAAACTGGCTTGTAGTTCTAGCGCCCTATGCATTGAACCGCTAACCTGGGCCCAATTGGATTCATCAATAGATGTAATAATGCGAATATGGTTATAAGATTTTTCGAGGCTGTGTTAAGTTCAATACGTCCGCGTTCCTTAACTGTATTCGTCGGCAATGCTGTCATCGAAAATGTTTCACCGTTGTTTATTGCAAACATAAAACCACTGTTATAGTCCATATACTTTCGTACTTAGCAAACGAAATCGATGCTTTGCATTCATATGACCGAATAGAGAGCTTTCCGATCAATGTCAAACATGCGAGAGAACATGAGTGTGTTGGGGTTCTTTGAAGTGAAACACCGAAAAGAATTTTTCAATTTTCTAGCAACTAGCGAAGTCTGACCCATCCTTTTACAAAAAACCACCAGGCGAGTTCAAGAATGTATAGCGATATTTTTCATTCAAGCATTGGAAGAACAGTTTTTTCCGCGAAATGCATGTAAACTTATCTATTGTGTTATGCTAAATTTCTAAGCTCATTAATATTTAGCATAACCGACACTGCGATATCTGGAGTTGAATTTTATTAAATGCTATTACAATTTTTATGCGTAATAATGTATAACTGCTTTAGGAAGAGTTGACGTAAATCATGCAATACTTTATATTTGTCCAGCATATTCATTATTAAGTAATTAACAATCAAAACGTTATATTATTTATTTCTTTTTAAATACAACTGAAGTAACAACATTACCCACTGCACCACCGAATGTAAAAGAAGGTGTCGGAATAACCTGATGTAAACTGAAATGCTCTTCAAAACTTTTTACCAACTCCATTTGAGTCCAGTTACATGATGTGAGAATGAACAGTCCATCAGTTTGCAGCAGCTGGTGGACATTACAGATGTAAATTTGTCTCATAGACTTTGAATCTTCAGGATGTAAACTTATTGCATCGTAGGTGCCCTTATCATGAACTACTTTGAATGTTCCCAAGCTGGTCACATTTGATTTGTCTAGTAAATCAGCTACTTTGTACGTAATGTGCACATCTTGGTCTTTAGATATAGCTTGGGCAAGCTCCACGGCTTTAGGTGAATAATCAATACCAGTGAGATTGCTGTAACCTTCACGAGCCATTTCTACTAGCATCATTCCGTTTCCGCATCCTGCAATACAAAGTAAAAAAATTCGAAACATTCACAAAATCTATTACTTACCTAAATCAATGATAGGGTCATCTTGACATATTAACGCTTCCTGCTTCTCAATCCACCTGATAATTCTTAGTTGACTATCTTCGTCGAACCAAACCTCTCCAACATCTCCATGATCCCTATAGTTTTGAATTTCCGTTTCGTAGCTCTTCTCCCAATATTCTTTAGTACCCAACTCTGAACTCTCCAATTCTTCTATCGGTTTTTCATCCATCGTCAATTATTGATTTTATAGATTGCTGCACACTGTTGAAAACAAAATCTGAATAATGTTTGCAATCACAAACTCTTAGAAACCGAAAAATAACAATTACTACAAATGTCATTGATTCAAATTTTGGTGATTGTTTACTTCTTTTGATGATGTTGAACGGCTCGCATCTCACGCGCTTTAGGAACAATTCGTTCCAGAACATAGTAAACGCGTAAACGGTGGAACCGTGGAAACAGCCAGCGATGCCAGATAGTAGTAGTGTCATTTCCGTAGATTGGCACTTTTCTCGGAAGCTCTCGCGGTGAAAAGCTTTTTTTTTTGGTCGTCAGACAAAACTAGTTTCCGTAGTTCTCCGTTGATAAATTTAAATTTCCGTAGATTTGCGTAGAAAAATCCAATTTCCGTAGATTTTGTCTACGGATCAGTAGATCCGTAGAAAATGTTCGAATCCGTAGATCTGACATCGCTGGAAACAGCATGTCACTTGTATACATTGTCAGATACCGTTCCGGAATGACTGGCACTTTTTCAAAAACGTCATTCATTTCCATTTTTGAAAACGATATATACAAGATCGAACAAACGGAACAAACCGATAATACTGTGGTACACGGTTATAGCACCCACTGAGAAAGCGGTATGAATTTGATGTGCGTTGAGAGTTTGTTGAACGCAGAGATGCCTTTTATACAGATTTATCTGAATAGAGGTCCTTACCGGCCCATACACGAGAATTAATCGTCATTTTTAATAATTACTAAGTAATGACAATCCAAGTTGTATATGGAGAATTTCTCATTACTGCCCTTACTCGTTTAGATTAGATTTCCTAAATTTAATACAGATTTCACTAAAAAACATAGAGAAGAATTAAACCTTTGCGTCTGAGTTATCTTTTAGTACTTGATTGCAGTGTTGAGATAAAAGTTTATCAATCAACGAACAAATCACAAACTAATGTGAATATCATTGTGCAGATACTTGATGATCAACACTGAAATACACTAAATTACTGTTTGAGCTGTTAGTAGAATATTCTCACTAATAGCAGGGTTGCCACATTTAAATCAGCATTTTTCAGAAGAAAAATCTGTATCGGGAGCTCAATAACCTGTATTGAAAATCTGTATATAGAAGTGCTAAGAAATCGAAGCACAACGGAATGAAAAAGTCTTTAGAACACAAATTTAAAGATACCAAAACTTTTCTTAGTCTGAATTTTATGATTTTGTAGTTGAAAAAACGCTAGAAGTTGTTTTTGTGTTGGAGCCTTTCGAACTAATGATTTGACGAAAATCTTTCAAAATCCAATCTGAAAGTGAAACTTAATCTGATTGATCAATTGGTAATCTTTCTTCTTTACTACCTTACGTTATGGCCATCTTTTTATCTTATCAGAAGCAATTTTTGAAAGCATAAGCAATTTTTAATCCACGCTATCAAAAATCTGTACAAATCTGTATTTTTTGCCAAAAATCTGTAATCTGCATATACAGAATCTTGGTCACAAATTTATCTGAAAAATCTGTAAAATGCAGATTAATCTGTATATGTGGCAACCCTGACTAATAGTACTGTTGTTGTACCGTTGAATTCCACTATATCACGTCATTACACTCTTATAATAGACTTATAAAACCGATACACTGAAAAAGGATGTAAATAGCATTCCGAAATACGTATCTGTATTATAACGTTTGATACACTTTCGGAAAAATAGTGACTTTGTGAGAGTGTAATGACGTGATATAGTGAAATTCAACGATACAACAACAGTACTATTAGTACTGAAATACATTTATATTACAATATTAAGTTAATTAGAGCTGAGAGGGGTCATAGCATCAGGAGTCAAAGCATCACGAAATTTTATTGTCAGACTGAGGCCGCAGACAGAGTGAGCGCGGAAAAACTGAGCCGAGCACCAAAGTGAATAATGCACTTACAGTCAAATGGACCCTCTCAAAGTAGAAGCTATACTCTGATCAAAGGAACTCTTTCGATTTGCTGCAAGTATGTTTCCCGCTCTTCGCCTTCCAATGTCATCCACCAGCTCGACTCAGCTTCTTGAGCTTATTCTGTCTGCGGCCTGAGATTTGTGTGACCTGACTTGAGATTGCGTTGGAATTCCTTGTCAATTTTTAAAACTAGATGAGTATACGGATCAGAACATTCAATTTAAATTTAGGTGCTTTCTTCATATAAAAATCAAATGTGTTCTTATGCTACTTAAAGTAAAGGTATTCTACAGGTATGTAGTGTATTTTATTAAAAATAGGTAGTTCACTAACTTTAAAAATTCACCAGTTACATCTGGACCGATAATGAACTTTTTAAACATTCTGTGCGAAAAACTATCTAAAAAGAAGAGAGTGTGAACCTTAATTGAACTCGATCGCGACACGCATACATTTTCATTTATACGAATACGTCTGTACACACTGCATCTGAGAGTGTGACAGAGCTGTCAAACTACTCCACAAGCTTACTTGTAGCTACTCAAATGATGTTTTACTCAAAATTGGGTAAAACCCTATCAAACTGATTGATATGATGTCTGTTAATGTGACACTGACTTTAAGTGACATCCATCGTACATCGGCCGTTTTCTTTCTACAACTACTCGATTTTTGCAAAAACCATACCTACCTAAAAATTGAGTAGTTGTATAAAGAAAAGGTTGACCGATGTTCGAGGTTAAGACTCAGGTCAGTGATACTTTCATCAGATATCGTATCAATAAACTAGATAGAGTTCTACCCAATTTTTGGTGAAACACCATTTGGTGCCACTGGGTAGCAACAAGTAAGCTTGTATATGAAATACTGCACCACAGAAAACAGATATACAGGCTCACATATTAACATATGAACTGGCGAACACTTGCATATGAACTGACGAACACTTGCAGATGTCATCACGATCGACACGAGGCGCCACCGCGATTTGGGTGCCGCTTTCACATGAGACAAGTTTGCTTTTTTTTTATTCCGACCGAATCCTCGTGTGATTTATATGACATGGAAAAAAGTTGCCTTTAACACTTAGGGAAATCGTGTGATAAGTGTTAATATTGTTGTAGTTGCACACAAGGAAATATTATTCTACCAATGAAAACTTCCAACTTTGCTTTTAAAAGGCATCAAAAAATCATAATTTCAGCCAGAAAAGTTGAAAGTCTTCTTGATTTCGAAACAATTGAATTTAATAGTATGTTCACATTAGCGCTGATATCAAGTGATATACGGATATACTTGATATCCAGTGATATCATGTGCGATATCACTTGATAATAAAATTAGAATAAAAATTTACAGTTGAAAGTCTTCTTGATTTCGAAACAATTCAATTTAATAGTATGTTCACATTAGCGCTGATATCAAGTGATATACGGATATACTTGATATCCGGTGATATCATGTGCGATATCACTTGATATCCCATACAATTTGATGTCAACGCGATATAGTGGAATTTTATCTTAATATCCGGGATATCATGTACGATATCATGTCGAGTTAATCATTCATCATCATGTCGAGTTGTAAAAAATCGCAACTTGCAACACCGATAACTCATTTATGAACGTCACTTTGAGAGTGACAATAAACAATCATTATAATTTCGAATGTTTCAACGAATACTGGCGTTCGGACACAGACTAACAGACAGGACACTCAAATTAGATTCTTCAACCATTTTAACGGTCATTTCGAATATTCCTTTATTTGGGACAGTACTCACATGTGTCATGATGGCGCTACGTTACCCTATCAAAAACATCCTCTCTGTCATCTAGACTGTGTTTATTTTTTTCATTTACCAACAGAGTTGCCATTCATACAGAATTACCTGTAATATATTTTTTTTATAATAAAATTTTTATTGGGTTCATTTGCGTTAGCTTAATGTGGAAAGTTGTCTTGTTGTTAGGTGGAAAAGAGTGGAAGCCGTATTATGGGGCGGCCTGCTCCCCTAGAGTTAGTAAAGGAGTGTCAGGAGGGACCTATACTATACTGTGTTGGTTTTAAACATATTTTGATATTACAAATCATTCATTAATAGCTTTTAAATCTTTTAATCACACTTTGCATTTCCGGGTTCTCGACGTTCTCCAGATTGTAACGAGGAAGAGACTATACTAGACTCGGATGCTTTGTTGGTGTGCTTTGATGTTGGTGTGTCATTTATGGATGGTTTCCAGCAGTTCAGCTTGACCAGTGTTTAGTTCGTTTGGTGTAGGACCACAGTAGAAGAAAGAAAGAGAAAGAGAGGGCACTAGATTTGCACGTTGTTGGCTTTTAAGAAGTTATAGAGGTAGGTCATGTTAAGGGGATCTCGGGTTGCCAAAACGTCACGGACTGGAACATAAGGTGGTCTACCTCGGGTCCGAAGGGAATCAATTAGCTGGAGTCTGACGTCGCAATACTCGGAGGTAATCTTTGCTCACTAAGACCAACACGATGAAGATGCGCTTTGAGCAAAGAGTGGTTGGACATAAGTCTTGACATTGTGGACCTGTAATGTATTGATTTGTATACGTCCATGCGAATTTCATGCAGGATACAGATTTAATACATATTGCCAAAACTATATACATAATTGTGCCTACTTCTCATCCTCCAACGCAATACAAAATCGAACCCGTTTTGTTACAATATTTACTTGCTTCTTAATTTCGGGTGAAAACTACCAACACAACAAAAAATAGTCTAGATGAACAACGTTGAGTCAAATAAATGGTTACCCTCCAACATCGTGAAAAATTTAAATATATTATCAACGTAATCCAATAATTTATTGTGACGATTCATTTTCAAATATTTTGATGAAATCAGGCATCCCTGCAAGCAGCTGATCGGTTTTGACAAACGAGGGGAAACCAACTAGTAAAAAAACTTTTACATAACACAAGGGGTGTACAGATAGTAAATAGTTCGCGCAGTACAATATAGGTGGAACTAGTGCATCACGAAAAATTATTTTTATAAGAATTTACTCATACTGTCATGTCTGTTAGTCTGTGGTTCGGAGACCATTAAATGCAAGACTTTAATTATTGATATAATTGTAGGAGAGAAAAGCAATATTATTGATCCTAATGGGAACATTCAATATGACAACTTGATTGTCAAACGATATCATTTTGATCATATGTGAACACTTCCACTTGACATGCATATCATCTCGGAATATCAAGTGATATAAGCGCTAATGTGAACATGGTATAAGAGTATAAATATTTGAAATAATAGCGATAATACTTTTGAACAAACAAGCAACACTGAATCGGCACAGTGTATTTCTAAGCAGAAGTGATTAAATGCATTCCAGCGTTCATTTCGATTAACTTCTAGTTTTGATGTAAACATTGGGTACCATCAGACCCTGTCAGCTTTGAAGAAAATCAATCTTCAGTTCAGCAACGCCATCGCACGGCATCACATTCAACATATCATCACAGACTAACAGACATGACAGTATGAGTAAATTCTTATAAAAATAATTTTTCGTGATGCACTAGTTCCACCTATATTGTACTGCGCGAACTATTTACTATCTGTACACCCCTTGTGTTATGTAAAAGTTTTTTTACTAGTTGGTTTCCCCTCGTTTGTCAACACCGATCAGCTGCTTGCAGGGATGCCTGATTTCATCGAAATATTTGAAAATGAATCGTCACAATAAATTATTGGATTACGTTGATAATATATTTAACTTTTTCGCGATGTTGGAAGGTAACCATTTATTTTTTCTCAACGTTGCTCATCTAGATTATTTTTTATTGTGTTGGTAATTTTCACCCGAAATCAAGTGGCGGCAGACAAGAAGCAAGTAAATATTGTAACAAAACGGGTTCGATTTTGTATTGCGTTGGAGGATGAGAAGTAGGCACAATTATGTATATAGTTTTAGCAATATGTATTAAATCTGTATCCTGCATGAAATTCGCATGGACGTATACAAATCAATACATTACAGGTAATTCTGTATGAATGGCAACTCTGTTGGTAAATGAAAAAAATAAACACAGTCTAGATGACAGACAGGATGTTTTTGATAGGGTAACGTGGCGCCATCATGACACATGTGAGTACTGTCCCAAATAAAGGAATATTCGAAATGACCGTTAAAATGATTGAAGAATCTAATTTGAGTGTCCTGTCTGTTAGTCTGTGATATCATGTCAATTGTATGGGTGCGCAGTGCTGCTATTTTGGCGCACACGAATTTGACATTTCTTTCCCCTGCTTCTATGTACGAGATTCGATGCGGACTCGCCTGAGGGCGCCATGCTCGCAAGAAAGAATGTTGCCAATAATTTGTTCGGGAAATGTGAGAGCTGGATATCTTTTTAATATGATATCTTTGGTACCATGCAAATTTAAAAAACTGTAAATACATTTACCATTTGTATTATAAGTATGTATTTTGTTTTTATTTTGAAAGAAAAATCTGTTATGTCAAAAGCGTCTGCTATTCGCAACAAATATAGATAGCTTTTGTACTATTATGCGTACACTATCATTCTAACAAAAACATGATCATAATTGAAAAGAATAGCTTTTTAAACTCAATGCAGAACCACTTTTGAAATAAAAGCACAGACTAACAGACAGGACACTCAAATTAGATTCTTCAATCATTTTAACGGTCATTTCGAATATTCCTTTATTTGGGACAGTACTCACATGTGTCATGATGGCGCCACGTTACCCTATCAAAAACATCCTGTCTGTCATCTAGACTGTGTTTATTTTTTTCATTTACCAACAGAGTTGCCATTCATACAGAATTACCTGTAATGTATTGATTTGTATACGTCCATGCGAATTTCATGCAGGATACAGATTTAATACATATTGCCAAAACTATATACATAATTGTGCCTACTTCTCATCCTCCAACGCAATACAAAATCGAACCCGTTTTGTTACAATATTTACTTGCTTCTGGTCTGCCGCCACTTAATTTCGGGTGAAAACTACCAACACAATAAAAAATAGTCTAGATGAACAACGTTGAGTCAAATAAATGGTTACCTTCCAACATCGCGAAAAAGTTAAATATATTATTAACGTAATCCAATAATTTATTGTGACGATTCATTTTCAAATATTTTGATGAAATCAGGCATCCCTGCAAACAGCTGATCGGTGTTGACAAACGAGGGGAAACCAACTAGTAAAAAAATTTGTACATAACACAAGGGGTGTACAGATAGTAAATAGTTCGCGCAGTACAATATAGGTGGAACTAGTGCATCACGAAAAATTATTTTTATAAGAATTTACTCATACTGTCATGTCTGTTAGTCTGTGATAAAAGTTTTTAAAAGTTTTCCAGCTCTTAAATTGATAGTTTTTACTCTCTGCAAAAAAGAACCAACGAAAGCTCTCAAATTTACCAACGATCAAGATTAACCAACGTTATTTTTTTGTGTGTGGAATACTTTTATAACTGGCAGGAGGATTTTGTTATCGTTCCGTTAACGTAATGGAACGTTTTGAAAAAAAAGATGTAACCTTTTCAGATTTCACCTACAGCACAAAAGTAAACGCAGTGCAAAATATATTATAAAGCACGAAGAACATGAAATAAATCGAAGAAAATGTATGCTACATGTTGATTGAATTGTGATGCATTAAACAAAAGAAAATAATTTTGTTTTGATTACATGAAAATCTCTTAGAGAATGTTAAAATCTACCCAATTGAGGTAAATTGAATGATATGTGACGTTAATTATCAGTATCAATTATCGGTACTTAAAAGGTAATAATAAACCTCATGATTTTTCTTTCGATTTCACCCAAGCAATATTAGGAAAAACAGTAAATGTCATTAGAATTTCACATAACATGTAAGTGATTGTTCCAATGAATGCAATCCTATTCATATTTCATAAATCTAGTTGATTCGCACATGTTAAGTCATATAGAAAAATATATATTTATTAGGATAACTTCTACGTGATTTGTAGGTTCAGCGAAGGTTTACGCGAGAATAGTAAACTGTCTGATTTTCATTAGGGAGTATGCAATTGAAAGCTTTCCGGATGTACCACAGTACACCAAACTTTTCAATTTGACAGCCCGAATTGACAGTTATGCGTGGATAACTGTCAGCCAACAGGCAACTTTTGTCTACTTTTTCCCTTTCGCACAGGTTTCGAGTTGGCCATCGGAGCGGAGCTTCTTGCCTTTGCATTTCATAGTGCTGCGGCTTTTTAGTAAGGCCCACTTTTTACAGCGATCTCGTGCCGTGCAAATGCAACAACCATAAGAATAGTGAGAGGTGACTGCGTGTAACTTTTCTACGTGTGTTTCTTTGTATTTGGATTATTATAATTGCAAAGCGCTAAAATACGGTAAAGACATCCTGCTGCAGGACTGCAGTTTTGCTTCGGACAGATTCCAATCGTGCGAACTGTGAAGTGTTCCTTTGTTGAGTGCGTGTGTGAATCGTAACCCATCAAACCGCTTACAGAAAAAGGAATCTGAAAAATGAGTGGAACTCAAGCTGCTGCTGCCGCCGCCCCTGCGCCGGTTCTTAAGAAAGGAATTGTGAAACAGGTTAGTATTCCTAGGAACCACCTCGGAACAAATCAGATTTGAAGTCTAGAAAGCCCAAAGTCGATGCAAAAAAAATCCCACACTCGTTTCTATCGCCTTTCGTTACTATCGACTTACTTTTCACTGCTGCTGCTGCGGTGTTGGTGCCAACTTGGCATTATGTCTATAGCTATCGTTGGCTACTAGGTCCTACGTGAACAGTTTTTAATCAAAGCAAAGAATTGCTGCAATGATGTTCGAACTGCTTATCTCCAGAGACATCCAGCGCATGAGGTAGGAGTTAGTAGAAAATTCGGATGCACACCTTTGTTGGAACTCCCTCCTACTGGAGGCGATGTTTCTTAATGGGGTTGGGTAAGCGGATAGTGAAAGTAAGTCCCAAAACAAGGTGAAAGTTGTCCAGCAGATGTTGGCATTGGAAATAGGATTTTCCTTACGTCAGCATGCTGTTTTTTTTGCCAAAATAAGATTACCAACTGATGACCCCTAAGGCTGCAATGTCGTCTGTGGATTTAAATTTATTCCATATTGTACCTATGAAACTGCTCATATAGCAAAATTCGAACTGTACCTCCTATTAATCTTTGAATCTCTGGTCGTGTGAATAATTGAAGAAGCACTAATCCCATGATCAAATCTGTTGTGGGTTTAATATATCAAAATTTAAATTGGCTAGGGAATTAGAACAACAAGCAGATTCTATTGTTATAACATATTGTTAAATCTAATTCCGCTCAACGAGTTATAAAGGACGAAGCGGATCATTTATCGACTTCAAGTATTTCAATTTCAACTTGAGGAACTTTTAACAAAAAATCCATACATTAATACTTTTACGAAGTACAGGAGTTATATAAAAAAAAACATTCGAAACGAATAGTAATTGTTGACCGAAGCCAAAACAAATTTTCTATAGAAACGAAACGAAACTAACTGAAAATTGGGAAGGATACTTTTTCCCTCCTCCTTTCGAGAATAAGAAACGAAAAAATTAGATGTTTGAATCGAAAGACATCTCCCAAATGTTGGGTCAAAACCTACCTAAAATCAACTAAAGTGCATTTCCCCAATTTTATGTAACAAATTTAGATAAATTTAAATTTAGTCAAGTGTTATGCCATAACAAAGTACGCTAACCATATTTTACGATCAAGTCAAAGTTTGAGTAGATAACGACCTAATTTTGGGTAGCTTATAGAAGAGCTCGACAATGAATGATTTATCCGCAAAAAATTGGTAAAATAATTTTCAGTGAAGCAGTTGTAAAGTTTTTGTTATTTACAGAACTTATACAGATCGATTCAGGTTTGGTCATACAAGGGTTATTTTCTATTGGATTGAAATTTTGTCTCAAGATAGATTATTTTGTTCCCTACAAACTCTTCATGTACTAAAAGATGATTAGTTTTAAGTTAAAAAAAATCTATCTAAACCTAATTGCATTTGTATTCTGTGAAATGAGGAGCGATCATGATTTTCGGTTTAGCTTAGTTTCGCTTTTTTTTTCCTGAAAAATGCTTATATTGCAATGTATAGACGGTTGGTAGGAAACATAATTACCTCTCTTGGTACGAAATTTCATACGAATCAAAAGTTCCGTTTTCTTGTAAATCATTTTTTAACTACAGCCTACAGACTACAGCCATATGAAAAAAAAAAAACATTTCCCTTGTTCATTGAAAATAACACTATTTGTACACAATTTAGAGAATTTTAAAAATATCCTTCGCCATTTTTTATCAACCATTTTTAGAAGCATTGTGTAAGAAATGCAGGAAAGCGATTTCATTTTCGGTTGCTTCAACTTTATGTATAACAGTTTCAAATCGGCCTATTTTTGAACTACTTATGCCAAAAACTTCAGTTCAAAAAAAGCGATCTCAATACATACGAAAAATAAATTTCGGATTTCCCTTAGGATATGAAAGCCACCCTTATACCGTCTGAATCCAAAGAAGGCTTTTGTTAACACTGATCATTTGACCTAAATTATAATTTGTCCCCCTAAATTGTGGATCCGAACCACTGTGCAATGACCACATGACCGGTTAATTTTACCCAGATCCTGTCACAGAATTATGGAATAATGAGTGCAAACAAATACACTCAATATTATGAGTAACGATGATTGATATCCTCCCGGTCTTTTTTACGCGGGGGATACGTACCGCATAAAAAAACGCGTAACTTCGGAAATACGCGCAAAAATTATCGCAAAACTATAGAACAAATTTTTGGTTGCCAAATGTTTTCATAAAACTGATGAAACATCGGAATTCGGTGTTTTTTCAACAAAAATTTGTTTGAAAAATCGACTTCGAACTTAGAGATTTCCGAAATCAAAAATTTGTTTTGATGCCAAATGTCTTAGAAATTCATGAATCATCGTTATCTGGTGTAATCAAGAAAAATATTGGACTGTTAGAGTTGACTTTCAAAAAATTACGATAACAGAAGAATAGAAGCATAGAAGAACCACGTGAAAAAGTGTATTAGTGCCCAATAAATGCATAAACGTTTCGATTTCTCATAGATGGCAGGTAAAATTTCATAAACCTACGTTCAAATGAAAAATCCTATAATTTCATTTCTGGCTAATGAATTCAAACATTGCTAAAAATATCTGTTCTTCGAAAAAAAAAACTTTTTAATTCACCTAGTGGTGTAATGATACCTTTCTTATATTACTTATATTCTCAAAAATACCACTAGAAGATTCAGTGAAGAAATTTTTTTCAATCTTGAATAAAATAGGAAACTTTCATTGGGTATAAACTAACATAACCTTTTGAATTTGTAAACAGTTATGTCAAGTTAATAAGAATTTTTCTTTATTTTGCATATTTTGCATCATCACACTAAATGATTAAACACACTTCACCCTATAGCTCTGGAACGGGAAGTCGGATGCGGATGAAATTAAACAGCATCCTATGATACCATAGGAACTTTTATTTGAGCCTGTTTGTGGAAATCGATCAAATCATCTCTGAGAAAATTGAGTGAGTCTCATTTTAAACTTTTTGATCACTATTTCCGGTACTTCTGGAACCGGGAACTTGAAACCAGTACAGCCGAAGTCGGTTCGTTTAGTAAGTAACTAATATAGCCTACTAATTGAATCAGTTTTGAGACAAATCTTTTTACCCTTTTTTGCATCGTCGCTCTAAATGACGGTGTGAAATTCAATAGCAACCTATGGGACTACGAGATTATCTGACACATACTCACACACATACACGCACAGATAAAAGGTGATTTTTTTGAGGTTAGGATTTTCATGCATTAGTATTTGCTCAGATTTTTTGAGGTTATGATTTTCATGCATTATTATTTGCTCAGTATGCTCTGACATTTCATCATGAATAGACTTACTAACGAGCAACGCTTGCAAATCAGTGAATGGGCCCTAGAAAAGTTGGCAGAAAATCCGCTTTTTTATCGACAAATTTTGTTCAGCGATGAGGCTCATTTCTGGTTGAATGGCTACGTAAATAAGCAAAATTGCCGCATTTGGAGTGAAGAGCAACCAGAAGCCGTTCAAGAACTGCCCATGCATCCCGAAAAATGCACTGTTTGGTGTGGTTTGTACGCTGGTGGAATCATTGGACCGTATTTTTTCAAAGATGCTGTTGGACGCAACGTTACAGTGAATGGCGATCGCTATCGTTCGATGCTAACAAACTTTTTGTTGCCAAAAATGGAAGAACTGAACTTGGTTGACATGTGGTTTCAACAAGATGGCGCTACATGCCACACAGCTCGCGATTCTATGGCCATTTTGAGGGAAAACTTCGGAGAACAATTCATCTCAAGAAATGGACCGGTAAGTTGGCCACCAAGATCATGCGATTTGACGCCTTTAGACTATTTTTTGTGGGGCTACGTCAAGTCTAAAGTCTACAGAAATAAGCCAGTAACTATTCCAGCTTTGGAAGACAACATTTCCGAAGAAATTCGGGCTATTCCGGCCGAAATGCTCGAAAAAGTTGCCCAAAATTGGACTTTCCGAATGGACCACCTAAGACGCAGCCGCGGTCAACATTTAAATGAAATTATCTTCAAAAAGTAAATGTCATGTACCAATCTAACGTTTAAAATAAAGAACCGATGAGATTTTGCAAATTTTATGCGTTTTATTGTTTAAAAAAGTTCTCAAGCTCTTAAAAAATCACCCTTTACATACATTGCTCAGCTCGATGAACTGTGTCGAATGATATAGAACACTTAGCCCTCACTTTTCAAGTGATTGTATAAACTTTCTATGTGAGAAAGTCAATAAGTGTACTGTTATAGAAAAGCATCGGTATCATCTTGTAATAACAAAATGATAACTACACTAACAAGTAGATACAAATTGAATAAAAGAATTAAAAATTTACATTTTTTTTTCACCTGAAAAATATAAATTTTAATGTGGCAATTCTGCACGTTATACGAAATTGAACAAAGCACACTGCGAACGGAGCAAAGTCGCACGTACCGACGCGTACCAGTCATGCATCGTCATTTTGAATAACGATTTGAATGTTTTGACATTCATCGCTCTATAATATCGGAACCGGAAGCCGGATCAGGATGAAAATGCACAGTAGATGTTAAGACATTAAGAGGTTTAATTTGAAACATGTTTCGTGAAAATCGGTTTAACCGTTGCTGCACGGAAAGACCGAAATCAGCATTTTGGCGGAAAAATTAGTTGATTTTCTGATTTTAGTTAGTTATTTTTTGAGACAACTAAAAAAATCTTACTTTTCCTAATTTAGATTTTTTAATTCTCATTCCCTTAATACAAAAAAAATATGTTGAAACGGCTATTTTTTAATGTGGAACACATTTTTGTTTTCTATATAGGGGTGCAAATTAGAAACTCAAGAAAAATACACGTAGAAATATGGTCAGGTTTTTAACAATTACAGCTCAGTCAATTTTGTATCAATTATTAATATCATGTCACCATTTGATTGGAAATATTTCTACGTATTGATTTGAATGTTCATAGCCATGTATTTTTCTTTGTATATCATTGAAATGTTGATTAATAGCTAGCAGTGTCCTATTTTGTCTGCAAAAAATCTCCGGCATATCGGATTTCCCTGCCATAGACGACGGTTTTGAAGGGGTAAGCGATATATCAATGGGAAAGCATCGCTCTGATTGGTCAACCGATGCAAAAGCGAAGCTGTTGGAAGCACGCGAATCTATAAATAGAAGCAGAGTTAAAGCTAACGTTTCAGTGCTACGCATAGCTTGCTAGAGGTAGGTTGTTGCTAGACAGCAAGACAAAAAGTCCCAAAAAACCATTTAAAGCTTTAATTGGTATGCTCTGATCTTGTGTCATGCAAGATCGGATGAAATTCCATGTTATGCCGTTTCGCCTGAGAAATTGACAACTACCGCCGGGTAAATATGGAGTGCATAAGATTAACTTCCAATTTATATAAGATGAACTCGATTGATAATGAGAAAAAGTTTAATGGTAGAGAAACGCTATAAAAAAACTGCTTGCTTACAAAACTTGAACACAAGCTTGGCGAAAAGAAGCTTAAATATCGATATCCGTATCGCTAGAGTGTACAAACATATAATTGCATACATTTGGGCTATTGATGTAATTTCGTCGGCTACAAAACAAATACGAATCACGACAAATAGAGTCTATATTCTGGGTTCGCGTGTTCGGTTTTGGTTCCTAATAAAGATCAATCTAAGCAGTCTCTCGTGCATTTGCGAATTCAAGTGTGACGATTGATTGAACTATTTGATTGTAGATCATTAGAAATTTTGGTTTCCTTGTTCCACATCAACGGCTCGAACAACCCCATGGGGCTGATCCTTGTAGTTTTTAGTTGAAGGCACCAATTCAACGTGCTGTCATTTCTTAGCTAAGGCACACTTCATTTCCATTCAACAATTTTTTTAGTTGAATTAGAGAAATAAAACGTTGTTTTCAACCAACATAAATGGTTGGATTGGTTTCTGCAATTTGCAGCTATTTGGCGCTCTGTCACCGAAAAAACGTTAACACCGTAATGACTACTAGCCACTAGATGGAACACTACAAACGAAAAAAATTTCAGTCGCGGTTGTCTTTTCTATATTGGCAGGTATAAATACGATGTTCTATTGGAGAAAAAGACATAAACGAAACATAAACATCTTTTTGAAATCTTTTCTTCTAAATCACTGTTTTTTTTCATTCTTCACGAAATCGACTATCTTACTGAAAACTTTGAGCACTTGGAAAACGAAAACCGAATACAAGTAGTACACCGGATGGCGCAGCCCGGAAGGTTTGAAGATACAAAAAACTTCATTTGACATATACAATTAGAGTGCAACATTCGAAACCCACTTCACTGTTCCGCGTAAAAACATTATTACACACAATCGCTTCAAATGCGCACAAATTCTGAATAAATATACTTTCCACTAAAAGTTTGCGTCAAAACAACTGTCAGACAGACTATCCTTTTTAGCTTTTTAATGGATTGTTTTGCTTTGACACTTCTCATGAGTTTTTGGCTGATAAATTTGTTGATTAAACCGATTTCATTTTTGTTTTCTTTGTGCTGTACTTCAGAAATGATGGTGATAGAAAAATAGAGACAAATTTTCTGATTTTAGTCACAAAATTAGTTGTCAATGAGAATTTCGCGTTGGATTGAAATATTGCTGGTTTGTGTCATGGATATCCGCCAACTAAACACATTTTCTAAAAATAAAAGTTTTTTTCAGCAAAGTAAATTCTTAATTTTAACTAATTTTATTTGGAAATTTTGTTATTAAAATCAACTAATTCCAAAACAGTAATACGAATTAGGCGCAGAGCTAATTTCGGTCGTTCCGTGTGAGAAATCGAAGTGAATTCCGTTTTTAGAAATTTTCTCCACTATTAATCGATGCTTTCGGAAGCGGAAACCGGGGACTAGTAGTCCCAAAGTAGTTTTATATATTCACCAACTAACAAGGTCTGCCAATTAGATGAATTTAGCAATAAGTTTTATAAAAATGTGCACCTCGTTTCGCCATCGCTTGTGGAAAAATCCTCATGAAATTGAAAATTTTCAACAATCGCACTCTAATACCGGAACCGGAAGTCGGATCTGAATCGACTTTTCGGGGACTTTTTAAAGAATTTTATGTTTGTGAAAATCAGTTAAAAAATTTCCTAGGAAAATGGAGTGCGCATTTTTTAATAAATTTGCACATATTTCGAAGTCGGATCCAAATGAAATTCAAGAAAATTGTATGAGGCCCTAAAATCTTTCATTCGAATCATTTTTTAAAAAATCGGTTCAGCCATCTCTGAGAAAATTGAGAAAATTATTTGTCACATACACACACATACATTTTGTGATCTCGACGAAGTCGAAAGTCGGCCTTCGGGGCCTCGATTATTAAAACCGCGTAACTTCGGAAATCCGCGCACAAAAAAAATGTAAAAAAAAACCTAACAGTTCGGCTGAAAAGTTCGTATCGTTTAATAGAAACACACATTTTTTTGCCAAAATTCGTTTTTATTATTCAACATAATTGCCATCAGAGGCGATACAGCGATTATAGCGATCTTCCAACTTTTCGATACCATTTTTGTAGTACGATTTGTCCTTTGCCTCAAAATAGGCCTCAGTTTCAGCGATTACCTCTTCATTGCTTCTAAATTTTTTACCAGCGAGCATTCTCTTGAGGTCTGAGAACAGGAAAAAGTCACTAGGGGCCAAATCTGGAGAATACGGTGGATGAGGGAGCAATTCGAAACCCAATTCGTTCAATTTCAACATGGTTTTCATCGACTTGTGACACGGTGCATTGTCTTGATGAAACAAAACTTTTTTCTTCTTCAAATGAGGCCGTTTTTTTTTTTGAAATTTCGTCCTTCAAACGCTCTAATAACGCTATATAATAGTCACTGTTGATGGTTTTTCCCTTTTCAAGGTAGTCGATAAAAATTATACCATGCGAATTCCAAAATACAGACGCCATAACCTTACCGGCCGATTGTTGAGTCTTTCCACGCTTTGGGTTCGGTTCATCGCGTGCAGTCCACTCAGCTGACTGTCGATTGGACTCCGGAGTGAAGTGATGGAGCCATGTTTCGTCCATTGTTATATATCGACGAAAAATCGGTTTTATTTCGATATAACAGCTCCAAACACTGCTCAGAATCATCAATTCGTTGTTGTTTTTGATCGATTGTGAGCTCACGCGGCACCCATTTTGCACAAAGCTTTCTCATATCCAAATATTCGTGAATAATATGTCCAACACGTTCTTTTGATATCTTCAGGGTGTCAGCTATCTCGATCAACTTCACTTTACGGTCATTGAAAATCATTTTGTGGATTTTTTTCACGTTTTCATCGGTAACAGCCTCTTTTGGACGTCCACTGCGTTCATCGTCTTCGGTGCTCTTATGACCAGTACGAAATTTTGCAAACCACTTACGAATTGTTGCTTCGCCCGGTGCAGAGTCTGGATAACACTCATCAAGCCATTTTTTGGTATCGGTGGCACTTTTTTTCATCAAAAAGTAGTGTTTTATCAACACACGAAATTCCTTTTTTTCCATTTTTTTCACAATAACAAAAGTAGCTTCACTCAAAATGCAATATCTCACAAACTAATAATCAGACAGCTGTCAAATTTATACACGTATCTTTTGAAAGTTGATACTAACTGAAAATGGTATGGATTTAATTCTAGTGGCGCCCTCTCATAGAAACGATACGAACTTTTCAGCCGATCTGTTATTTGTGGAACAACACTAAGAAAATTTGGTTTTCTTTATGTTTCGTCTTCGACCCACCAGTGCAAAACAGTTTACGTTAAACTGTTATCAGTTGGATCGAGTAGTGGAGTTGTATACCTGTTATATACGTGCATGCATCCGTAAGTCTAGTCGACTGCCAGCCATTTAATGTTTGCACTCTTACCTTATAGGTACGTGCCTGCTCCAGTGCACTGCAATTGGTTCGATTGAGATTAAGTCAAATTTAACTACTCGATAAAAATTAGCTATCGAAATGTCAATTTTTTACCAAACGTTAAAATCATTCGCAAAATGGTTCACAGCCTGAATAGTCCGAAATTTAAGTAATGACGGTAGGTTCTTTTTCAGCATGTGTATGTTGGTGACAGCATTTCACAAATACATTTAACAGAGACACCATGTGTTGCTATCGGTTTTTTTTCTATCCTCCTTTTGCCATCGAACCTAGCCTTCATTTTGAATTCAACTATCGGCCTGTTCAGATCAGTTATTAATTGTGAATTGTTTTAGGTCCTTTCCGGAGATTCGTTGATAATCCGTGGTCAACCAAAGGGTGGTCCCCCACCAGAGAAGCAAATAAATTTCTCCGGTGTGATCGCACCGAAACTTGCCCGCCGACCAACCAGCAATTCCACGTGAGTATTATTGAGATAGTAAATGCAGTTCGGAATGTGAATGTGAATCGCATTTTCACTCGTTTAGGGATGCAACGAAAGATGAACCGTATGCCTGGGAAGCTCGCGAGTACTTGCGCCAACGGCTGATTGGCCAAGAGGTGTACTTCTATGCCGAACGCCCGCCGAATGCCAACCGTGACTATGGCTACGTCTGTCTCGGGAAGGATCAAGCTACCGCTGAGAACATTGTGGAATCGATCATATCGGAAGGGCTGGTGAGTGTTCGTCGAGACGGTGTCCGTCAAACGCCTGAACTTGCCCGTTTGATCGAGCTGGAAGATGCAGCCAAGGCAGCTCGCAAAGGTAAATGGAGCGATTCGCCGCCCTCGGAACACGTGCGCAACATAACCTGGAACATTGAAAATTCGAAGGCGTTCTGTGACCAATATTGCGGTAAGCCCATCAAAGCCATCATCGAGCATGTGCGCGATGGATCAACCGTGCGTGCATTCCTGTTGCCTGGTTTCCAGCATATTACGCTGATGATGTCCGGAATTCGATGCCCTGGTTTCAAGCTTGATGGTGACGGAAAACCTGACACCACAACGGAGGTGCCGTATGCCGAGGAAGCTCGTTATTTCGTTGAGTCGCGCCTATTGCAACGGGATGTAGAAATCCGCCTTGAATCGGTTACCAACACTAACTTCGTCGGCACGATAATATTCCCGAAGGGAAACATCGCAGAAGCATTACTTCGAGAAGGATTTGCTAGTTGCGTCGAATGGAGTATGCGTTACGTGAAGGAAGGTGTTGAGCGTCTGCGTGCTGCCGAGAAACACGCTAAAGCCAATCGGCTGCGTCTGTGGAAGGACTATCAACCACCGACTGCAGCATATAACACCAAGGACAAGGACTTTGCTGGAACGGTTACCGAAGTGTTCAATGGCGATGCCATCGCAGTCAAGATTAGCAATACCGTCACCAAGAAAGTATTCTTTTCACACATTAGGCCACCACGTGAGGCAAACCGTGGTCTCACTGAGGATGGTGCCCCTCCACCACCGCGCGCCAAGGGATCCCGCCCATTGTACGATGTTCCGTGGTTGTTTGAAGCCCGCGAATTCCTGCGCAAAAAACTTGTCGGCAAGAAGGTGAACTGTTCGTTGGATTATGTGTCACCGGCAAGGGATAATTTCCCGGAAAAGTACCACTACACCGTGACGCTGGCTGGAGTGTAAGTACCGCCATAGGTTTAATGTTTGTTTATTTCGATTTTGTGTTTTGATTACCATCACATAGGTTGTGGAGTTTCCCCTCCAATGGAAACTGTTACGATTAAGTGATGGTAGAGTAAATGACAGCCATTTTGAAATTGAGTTCTCTGCTATCACTATGGCTTATTCTTTTCGATGGTCTGAAACAAAATTTCGAGTTCCATAAGCAAAAAATTAACATTTTCCCTGAACCTTTTTTTGAAACATTTTATTTTTCCACAGTAATGTGGCAGAAGCCTTAGTCGCTAAGGGATTGGCTAATGTGATTGTGAACCGTGAAAACAACGATCAACGCTCACCGTTCTTCGACGATCTGCGAGCGGCAGAGGAACAAGCTAAGAAAGGTGGTAAAGGTTTGAACGCGAAGGATGACATTCCGACGCATCGTATCAACGATCTGACGGTGGATCACTCGCGTATCAAGCACCAGTACCTACCGTCGTGGCAACGTGCACTGCGTACCGAAGCAGTGGTCGAGTTCGTGGCTAGTGGCTCCCGCTTCCGAATCTACTGTCCGAAGGATAGTTGTCTAGTAACATTCCTTTTGGCCGGTATTTCCTGTCCCCGTTCGTCCCGACCTGCCATGAATGGTGCCCAGGCACAGGAAGGTGAACCTTTCGGTGACGATGCGCTGCAATTCAGCCGTGAGAGAGTTCTTCAGCGTGACGTGAGCGTGAAGATTGAAACCACGGACAAAGCCGCTACCAGTGTGATCGGGTGGTTGTGGACCGAAAACAACGTCAATCTTTCGGTGGCCCTCGTCGAGGAAGGTCTTGCCACGGTTCATTTCACCGCTGAGAAGACGGAACATTATCGTGCATTGGCGGACGCGGAAAGCCGAGCCAAGGCGAAACGCAAGAATATCTGGAAGGATTACGTAGAAAAGACGGAAGACGAGAACAAGGAAAACGAAGAAGAAAAGGAAGATCCGGCTGCTCCCGCCGACCGAAAGGTCAAATATGAGAACGTTGTCGTCACCGAAGTTACACCCGAGATGCACTTCTACGCTCAGCACTCCGAACAGGGCGCCAAGTTAGAGGAACTGATGAGCAAGTTGCGCCAGGAATTCCGAGCAATGCCACCGGTAACGGGAGCCTACAACCCAAGACGGGGTGATCTCTGTGCGGCGAAGTGAGTAATTATTACTTTTGTTAGTACATCATTCTTCTGGTTTTTTTGTCGATATTTAATCATTTTCCTTTCTGGATGCGATTCGATAGATTTGCCGAAGACAACGAGTGGTACCGCGCCAAGGTGGAAAAGGTCGAGAAAGGTGGCAACGCTTCGGTCCTGTACGTTGACTACGGCAACCGCGAGGTAAATGCGTCCTCAAATCCTAATGACATTACGTCGAAAATTTGCAAGTACCTTAGATCCATTTCTGTACCACCGAAAGAAATGCTTGAGTCATATGCTTGCTAGAATAATTTGTTGGCGATCATCGATCAGCTCCGATTCCGATTATGGCGTTCAAGGACGTTAAACCTTCTGCTCGAGGCCGAACCACCACTTCTCACTTCCGTTGGATTAATACCGACCGAAACACTGGTGACTCGTGGAAGCAACAAGCGTTTCGCGTTTTGCGAGATGCATTCGTTGTGTGATGCGACCTGGTGTTTAGGGAAGTGTCTCCTCGGATCGAAGGATGGTTCTCAAGCAATCGGTGTACCTTTTAAGCTCTAATCGGGCCTGGTGAATTTCGCACAAACTAGATACGGTGTGAGAGTACCTATTTTCGTCACGTTTACATTAGATTAGCTTTGTTGTAAGCTAACATAGTTTTCGAAGAGATGAATATAGGTACTCTACTACTCGATACTGTATCAATAATGTAATTAAATTGAAATGGGTTCACTGAAATGGTGCAATTTTACAGACTCTTCCAACAACCCGTTTAGCAATGCTTCCGCCTGCCTTCCTATCGGACAAACCGTACGCGCACGAGTACTCACTGGCGCTAGTTGTTTTGCCAACGGACCCGGACGACAAAACCGATGCAATCAAAGCCTTTGCCCAGGATACGCTCAACAAAACTCTGCAGCTTAACGTCGAGTATCGGTAAGTTTTTAGTCACAATACGCAACGCTAAGAACAAAAACTGGCAATAATGCCAAAGGATTGACGTCACATACAAAAAAACAAGTCACATTCTTCTAGATTATTGCCCACAGTAAAACAAGGACAGTGTCCTTATTGGCATTTCCGAACCGACCTTCCTAAGCGTGATTGTGTCACTATCATAGCAATCATCGCCTTAAATAGGTTCAACAATGTAAAAACTACTTAACCAATGTAGACTTAAGTGTATGGAAGACTACTACATTTTTTTTCAACTTTCTATTTTTTCTAGCGTCAGCGGTGCCGAACACGTAACTCTCGTTGATCCTGCTACCAAGTCAGACGTAGGTAAGGAATTAATTGCCGACGGTTTTCTGATTGCCGAGAAGGGCAAGAAAGATCGCAGACTGCAGAAGCTGGTAAGTGAATTGAGCTTTTTATTGACTTATATGGAGACCTCAGAAGACATCTTGTGGCTATAAAATCATGGTTGATGCATTTTCGGTTCGGTTCAATTTCAAATCTTTTACGTTTCGTCTTGGACTCATCAGTGCATTAGCAGTTTGATGTGAAAAAAAAACTGCTCATGCACCGATGAGTTTGTCCCGGGTTGGCGGTTCAATGCATAGGACGCTGGTCTTACAAGCCAGTTGTCGTATGTTCGAGCCCCGACCTAGAAGGGTTCTTAGTGTCAGTAGAATCCATAGTACTAGCCATGCAATGATTCTGTACGCTAAGAATCGGCTGCGAAGTCTGTTGAAACAGAAAGGCCAAATTCCACAAAAGGAATGTAATGCCAAGACTGCTTTTTGTACCGATGAGTCTAAGGCGAAACGTAAAACTCGAAACAGCAGTGTAAAATTAATGACCTAAGGATCGTCATTTTGCTGTTAGAAATCGGTTTCATAGAGAGCAATTTCAGAATCTCAAATTTCAGCAGAAAAGATCGACTTTCCCCGTTTTCAACGAAACTTTGTACACGTCTTCAGTGTGGCAAACCATTAATTTTGCACAGATAAGAAGATTGATTTGATTCAAGACTAAATTCTAAAAAGTGCGAATGTATTTCTTTGTAATTAGAAAACTGATACTTGTGCAAAAATTGTTTCCAAGAAATAGTAGGAAAACAATGAACCACTCTAAAAACGTACACTGCAAAACGAGAAAAATTAGTGCAACCGATTCGAACGAAACACAGAATTGGGGTAATTATAAACAAACGGTGTTTGAGTTACACCGATTCAAAGCAGATACAAATGAAAAATACATTTTTTAAAGTCAGGTTTGCGTCAAATCGGCCTGCTACGACAAGCTGATGACTTTATACCCCTTTCTGGAATTGCTCTATCATGAAAAGCTCGTCGTAATGAAATGCATTTAACTAAGATTTTATTTCCATGCGTGCATGTTGGGTATAGAACTCTATTCAATCCATCATAGGATGAAATATAATCTCCCGACATAAAGTATGAGATTGTATCTTAAATTGATGGTATAATAAATCAATATCTATCGAGACTCTAGGAAAGTTGTGAATTCATGTCCCACAGCGGCTTTCTTACCAGTGTATAGATACATTGTCCTTTCTCGCTCATGCACAGCAATGTTCCATGTTATAGACAAACCAACAGCCCCTTACACCTACCTACACTTTTTCTTTCAGATAAACGATTACAAGGAAGCTGAACAGTCGGCCCGTAAGAATCGCAACGGCATCTGGCAGTACGGTGACAGCACCGAGGATCAGGCTGGAGAGTTCGGCCTCGGCCGCTAGACTCGGCCGGTCTAAAGAAGCGTGAATATATCCCCTGCCCTTCATGAAAAAAAACAAAACAACACACACGTACACGTATATATTAACAACACTATTTTCAAGCAAAAGCATATACCTACGCGTGTAGAGTGAAAACAGATTCAACTCTTTGAGATATTATTCCAGTTTATATTTTTTAAAGAAAACATTACAATCAATACTTCCAAACATCCACTAAGCTAGCAGAAGCGGCAGACATGATTAACGGAGCAACCTACAGTAACAATAGGCGAAGCAACAAGTGAACAATCAGGACAACTGACTGGCCTTCTCCTTTCCGACAGAGTTTCAGGCAAGTTTAGTAGCCAATCCGTACTAAGCTGATTAAAAATGCTCACATTTCATCGCTTGACCACACACCCGTTCACATAAGGATAGTTAGCAGGGAAAGGAAGTGAAATCCATCACACAGACTCACGTACGCAAACATCAACCACAAACAGTCTGATTAATATTAAACTTCAAGCGGTGATGCTAACAAGTACGAACCATAGGTCGGTTTTTTGTTTTGTATTGATTGCAAATTATCGATATCAGAAATGAGACGTTTCATGTAGGAAGAATGGAGAGAACAGCTCCGAAAAAAATTGCAGCAAATTGATTTTTGTCATTATATCGTCTTGTATTTTTTTTTATTGGTATAGAATCGAAACTTTATTAAAACTTTTGAGTTTATGGGTAAAATAAATTCGTAATTTTTCGCTTCTATTAAAAAAACGTTTTGTTTTATCCAGTAGTAGCTTTAGAATGCAGAAAATGGCATCATCTGAATCAACAACAGAAAAAGTAAGAAACATGGAAACTTGTTGGTAAAACAGAAAATATATATTTATGAAATGTCTAAACGCAAGATCAAAACAGGAGTTAATAAAGCTGAATCGTCAAGTTACTATTTGCTCTACCACAAAAAAAATACAAAACGTCTTTGTAAACGTATGAAATATCCGAAACTTCTTCAATTGAGGTGTCTTGCGCTAGAACTAGTAAAGTCATTATTACCAAGTATTGCCGGTTTTAATGAACGCGTAAGGGCAATGATGACAAAACTCCCATACAAAATTGGAGTGTAATTACCTATTCATTAAAAACTAGATTACTCTTTCTCGTATAAAGTCCCCTACATAAAAAGAATGCAACTATTTTCTTTTTACCCTTATGTCATTTTCGCTTGAGAACTGAAACTGATCCAGAGCAGTTTCATCAAATAAACACTTTTCACGAAACTGTGTTGATTTCACACTTAGCAACAACAACGTTGAAACTAGATTCGAAACTAGCTTAAAAGAAACGGTTTGATGGCAGTTGGGGTGAAAACTGGGTTAGGTTTGGTATCAAGCGAAAACGACATTAAAGTCAATCTATCGAAGAGATACAGTATATATTTCTGATATTACATCTTTTAAGATTTTATCTGATCAACAATTCTTCTCCATGTAACTCGATCCATGGCTGCTTGCCTCCAACCACGTCGGCGCCCGATACTATCCAGGTTTCGCTCCACTTGGTCCAGCCACCGTGAACGCTGCGCTCCTCTTTGTCTTGTACCTGCCGGATTAGAGGTGAACACCAACTTGGTGGGGCTGTTGTCCGGCATTCTCACGACATGCCCCGCCCACCGTACCCTTCCAGCCTGGGCTACTTTCCGGATACTTGGCTCACCGTAGAGTTGCGCTAGTTCGTGGTTCATTCTTCTCCTCCACACTCCATTCTCCTGCACACCACCGAAGATCGTTCTCAGCACCCTCCTTTCGAAGACTTCGAGTGCTTGCAGGTCCTCCTCGAGCATTGTCCACGTTTCGTGCCCGTAGAGAACCACCGGTCTTACCAGTGATTTGTACATGGTGCACTTCGTGCGGGGGTGAAGTTTCCTGGATCTCAATGTTTTGTGGAGTCCATAGTAGGCACGACTTCCGGATATAATGCGCCTCCTGATCTCCCGGCTGGTGTCGTTGTCCGCAGTCACCATTGAGCCAAGATAGATGAACTCGTCAACCACCTCGAACTCGTCGCCGTCGATCGTAATACTGCTGCCCAGACGTTGCCTATCGCGTTCAGTTCCGCCAGCCAGCATGTACTTTGTCTTAGACACATTTATCCTCAGTCCTACTCGTGCCGCTTCGCGCTTTAGTCGGGTATACAGATCTGCTACCGTCTCCTTGTTTCTACCGATTATATCCACGTCATCAGCGAAGCACACGAATTGTCCGGACCTCGTGAAAATCGTGCCCCGCATGTTGAACCGCGCTCTTCGCATAACTCCTTCAAGTGCGATGTTGAACAGCAGGCAGGACAACCCATCACCTTGTCTTAATCCCCTACGTGATTCGAACGGTTCAGAGAAACCGCCCGCAATCTTGACACAACACTGTACACCATCCATCGTAGCCTTAATCAGTCTTGTCAGCTTCCCAGGGAAGCCGTTCTCGTCCATAATTTTCCATAGCTCTACACGGTCAACCGTGTCGTATGCGGCTTTGAAGTCGATGAACAGATGATGCGTCGGGACCCGGTATTCACGGCATTTTTGGAGGATTTGCCGTATAGTGAAGATTTGGTCGTTTGTTGATCTGCCGTTGATGAACCCGGCCTGATAACTCCCGACAAATCCATTTACCAGTGGTGATAGGCGCCGGAACAGGATCTGGGATAACACTTTGTAGGCGGCATTTGACACTGTGATTGCCCTGTAGTTTGCACAGTCCAATTTGTCACCTTTCTTGTATATCGGGGTGATGACCCCTTCCTTCCACTCCTCCGGTAGTTGTTCTCTGTCCCAGATCTCTTCGATTATTCGGTGCATGCATTCCGTCAGTTTCTCCGGTCCCCTTTTGAAGAGTTCTGCTCCTAGACCATCCTTACCAGCTGCTTTGTTATTCTTGAGCTGTTGGATAGCCTCCTTGACCTCGTTCATAGTGGGCACTGGTACATCTCCGTCGGCTGCAACACTGACATAATCTTCCTCCTCCAACGCCTGATTGTCCGCCTGTGCACTATTCAGATGTTCATCGTAGTGCTGCTTCCACCTTTCGATCACCTCACGTTCGTCCGTCAGGATGCCACCTTCCTTGTCTCTACACATTTCGGCTCGCGGCATGAAGCCGTTGCGAGAGTCATTCAGCTTCCTGTAGAACGCCCGTGTATCCTGAGAACGATATAGCATCTCCATCTCCTCTCTCTCCGACTCTTCCAGGCGGCGCTTTTTGTCCCGGAAAAGGCGAGTTTGCTGCTTTCGTCTCTGTCGATACGATTCCACGTTCTGACGGGTGGCTTGACGCAACATCGCTGCGCGTGCTGCATTCTTCTCGTCCAATATCTCCTGGCATTCGCCGTCGAACCATTCGTTCCGTCGACTCCTTGGCACGTATCCCAGGACGCTCTCCGCAGCATTGCTGATGGCTGCTTTAGTTCTGGTCCAGCAGTCCTCCAGGGGAGCATCATTGAACTCCTCCTCCGCTAGCAACGCTGCTTCGAGATGCCGCGCGTAGGCAGTCGCGACCTCGGTGTCCCTCAGTCGGTCCAGATTATACCGCGGCGGGCACCGGTACCGTACGTTATTCACAACGGACAGTTTTGGACGCAGCTTAACCATCACAAGGTAGTGGTCCGAGTCGATGTTAGCGCCCCGATAGGTTCGTACGTCGATAATGTCCGAGAAATGCCGTCCATCAATCAGGACGTGATCGATTTGTGTCTCCGTTTGCATGGGTGATCTCCAGGTGTATCGGTGCAGGAGGCGGTGCTGGAAAAAGGTGCTTTTTATGGCCATGTTCTTGGAGGTGGCAAAGTCGATGAGTCTTAGGCCGTTCTCGTTCGTTTGCTGGTGGGCGCTGAACCTTCCAACTACCGGTCTGAACTCCACCTCCTGGCCAACCTGAGCATTGAAATCGCCGATGACGATCTTGATGTCATGTCTTGGGCAGCGATCGTATTCACGTTCCAGCTGCGCGTAGAATTCGTCTTTGTCGTCATCGCTACTTCCGAGGTGGGGACTATGCACGTTAATTATGCTGATATTGAAGAACCGGCCCTTGATCCTCAACCTGCACATTCTGTCGCTGACCGGCCATCATCCGATCACACGCTTTTGCATCTCCCCCACAACCATAAAAGCTGTTCCCAGCTCGTGTGTGTTGCCGCAGCTCTGGTATATGGTGTGGTTCCCGCGAAAGACCCGCACCGTAGACCCCTTCCAACACACCTCCTGCAGCGCTACGATGTCGAACTTGCGGTCTTTCACTATATCGGATAGTATACGCGTGCTTCCGATGAAGTTGAGAGACTTACAGTTCCACGTACCGAGTTTCCAATCTCTTGTCCGTTTTCGTCGCAAAGGTCTGAGCCGATTAGATCCATCCGAATTTTCTTGTTGAACTTCCTGAGCAAGTCCTTTTTATGGGCGGCTAGCTAGGCCTGCGCCAACCTTGCAGTAACGCTGAAGGACCGCGAGAAGAGAGAGATTTGGGTCAGGTGCATATTGAAAGGCGGCGCCAACTCGCCTTGTCAGGGCCAACTACTTTAGGTCTTGTGGTTTTTAGGCCTAGAACGTGTAGGGCCCACTACCTCGTCCTACCCACACCTGCAGTCAGCCCCCGCTACATGGTTCGGGTCGCGAGTCACAACGAGTTGCTATCGCGACTAAGCATTATCCACCACCTATGACCCGCCCGGTTGCTTGCAGCTCAGCTTCCCTCATAGTGCTCCTCCTCCACCACAGGGCCCGAGAAAGAGATACAGTATATATTACTCTAATTAATGGTCAAAATTTGAGTATAAATTTCAAATAGTTTTTTTACACGGTATGATACTCAAATGCCTAAACGGAGCCATTATTATTTTGTTAACTTTTTATCGCTATTCTCGTTCTCGTTCATTTATTAGTGAACGGGTTATTGGCTATATTGGCATGTGGCCAGTTGATGGTCGTAGATGACAAGTGATTTACATGGATTCCTTGGGTCTTGGCCGGTGGTTACATATGAAGGTATACACCCCGATTCTGTATTTGGTTCAAATTGGATTATTCCATACGAATACGAAATTTTACTTGATCGAATTAGAGAATGCAAATTTTTACATCCGATCGAATTAGTCTGATACGATTAAAATTCAGAATAGATGTGATAGCCTTCGTTAGGCGGTCGCGTAACAAAGGTACGTCATACTTGTTTTCGGTGGGAAAATCTCCGCACTGCAAAATTTCAGAGAAAAAAATGACTACCACACAGACAAGACACCTAATATTTCTACATCGTGAGTCTGATCCAAACACAGACTAACAGACATGACACTATGAGTAAATTCTGTGGGTCACTAGTTCCACCTATATTGAACTGCGCGAACTATTTACTATCAGTACACCAGTTGTGTTATGTAAAAGTAGTTCTACTAGTTGGTTTTTCATTCCAGAATAAAAATCAGGTAAATCGTTATCAACCCTAGAACGCTCTCGTGACTTTTTCTATACGTGAATGCTCTTTAGGGTGAATTTTTACCCCGAATTGAAATTTGTGCAAAGTACTTAAATTTTTATGTATTTTCAAATAAACGGTACCTTCATTCCATTAATTCCATATTCCATTATATTTTTAATGAAATATAAAACTTTTTTAAAACAATTCCCTAAATACGTCAATACGTCTTTTTATCTTAATTTTGCTGTAACTCCAGCGATAATTTTGATAATTTTTGTGGCCTTGTTAAGTTTTTGATTTTTTTTAAAATATCAAATGTTTTCCTAATCAGTTAAAAAGTATATTTGTTCCGATATATTTGTGAGTAACAAATGTAATTTATTAACATCATATGTAGGTTGACCTATTGTATCTTACTTATGCAAAAGATAGGAAAGTGGGCTGCAAGGGAAGAGAAATCATATGTTGCCAGCTATTAAACATTGATGTTGCGTAGTATAAAATTATAACATATTCCAGTATAACGATTGTGTTTTGTCTCTTTTTTCGTGAAGCCAAAAATATCGACATCGCTTCACAAAGCAAAAAGACAATTATAACAATCTCGATGCGATTATCGATTCATATGCACTCAAATTAGATTCTTCAATTATTTTAACGGTCATTTCGAATATTCCTTTAGTTGGGACACTACTCACATGTGTCATGATGGCGCCACGTTACCCTATCAAAAACATCCTGTCTGTCATCTATACTGTGTTTATTTTTTCATTTACCAACAGAGTTGCCATTCATACAGAATTACCTGTAATGTATTGATTTGTATACGTCCATGCGAATTTCATGCAGGATACAGATTTAATACATATTGCCAAAACTATATACATAATTGTGCCTACTTCTCATCCTCCAACGCAATACAAAATTGAACCCGTTTTGTTACAATATTTACTTGCTTCTGGTCTGCCGCCACTTAATTTCGGGTGAAAACTACCAACACAATATAAAATAGTCTAGATGAACAACGTTGAGTCAAATAAATAATTACCTTCCAACATCGCGAAAAAGTTAAATATAATATCAATATAATCCAATAATTTATTGTGACGATTCATTTTCAAATATTTTGATGAAATCAGGCATCCCTGCAAGCAGCTGATCGGTGTTGACAAACGAGGGGAAACCAACTAGTAAAAAAACTTTCACATAACACAAGGGGTGTACAGATAGTAAATAGTTCGCGCAGTACAATATAGGTGGAACTAGTGCATCACGAAAAATTATTTTTATAAGAATTTACTCATACTGTCATGTCTGTTAGTCTGTGAATACATGTAAATGAAAACAAAAATCTTGTAAAGAAAATGTTATGGAAAAAATATGCTCGTCGCACGGATGCTTCGTAGATCGCCCTCCACTTGATCGATCTACCTTGCTCACAGCGCTCCTCTTCTTCTTGTGTTTACGTTTGCGCTTATGTTCAGATATTTGGCTCACAAATTTCCGTAATCTTCACTAACTTAAGCGCTCTCGTGGGGTACATTTCTACCCCAGGTCAACTTTAAAAAACCAATGTAAAAGGTAGATTATGGTTATAACAAACCGTAACCAAATAACAAAGGTTTTAAGTAGAATGCCTATAACCAGAGTGACGACAGCTGTTTGTTTGGAATGGCAGCTTTGTTCCAAACGAGCAAATGACCTGTCAAATATAATGTAAAAGTAACAAAACTGCCAACATTTCGGATTATACACGGAACCGCAAATCAACCTAATATTAAGTACATTCCACCCAATTTGGGGGTTTCGTTCAATAACCTAATTTTAAGTAAAGTGGCTCTAGGTAGTTTTCGTAAGACACGTGCAAAAAAATACTCAAAGATGAGTTATATTTACTCTATAGTTGAGTCATATTGACTCAATTTCAAGTTAATACGGTTTACTTAATTTTAGCTTATTGAACGAAACTCTCACTGTTGGGTGGTTTTGCTCTTTGTATTTTGACAACAATTGAAGGAGCGAATGAAAGGTAGTACTCAAAATTAAGTAAAAAGAAGTCAAATAATAGGTAGTTTTTATTTTCCGTGTATGTTTTGAATTGTTGCCAACATTACGGATGAAACGTTGTTACTCTTAGAGTGACTATAATCAGAGTGGCGACAGCTGTTCGTTTGGAATGACAGCTCCCAGTTCCAAACGAGCAAACGACCTGTCAATTCAATGTAAAGCTAATGGAATGTTTTGAATTGTTGCCAAAATTACGGATGAGATGTCGTCACTCTGGTTATAGGCACTCTAGTTACTCTGGTTATATGGGTTATATGCACTCTAGTTTCAAGTAGCACTGGGGTAGACACCACGAGAGTATTCTGGGATTAACAATCGAAAAAAATCGTCAATCTGGCAATAGATCTGGTTGGATGGGGTGTATGTCGGAATGAACATAATCTAGCATATTAGGTTTTTTGTCGTGACGACAGAAATGAACAAGTATTCATCCTTGACAGTTCAGCGGTACTGTTTACAAACAAGCTTAAACAAAAATCGAAGAGCACATCTAAAACAATCATCTTTACATTTTGCAATTAGTCACTTTTATTTAATAAATATCAAAAACAAACCGTATTCAATCGTGAACAAATGTTTTAAAACTTTATTTAGGCGATACGGACCGTAAATGGTCTGACCCAATTTGTCAATAAACAAACAAAAGAAATTTCTGTTTACAAACAGTACTGCTGAACTGTCAAAATGTGTTCATCCGATTAAGGTTAGCAGTGACGGTAAAAAACCTAATGCCAGTTAAATCTGCAGCATTGGCAACTCTGACCGTGGATATGTCTTCTTATGTCGACTGTCAGAAAGTAGCATCTGTCATTTTAAATGCGTGAGGCGGCTTTTCAGGATTGGAATCATTAAACGCTTGCTGCGTCTGTTAGGCCCTGTTGAGTGCATTTTTTGCGTTGTCAGATAAAGTTGTTCTGTGCTGCAAACGAATCATCGATGTAAAATCAACAAAACGTAATTGTACAAAAAACGTTAGTGACTGCGTCATATTTTTCAACTCATTTCTTCATTCTCGAATTTTGGTATTGTTATCATGAAGTTGACCAAAACGTGTATTGCTGAGCTCCGCACGAATGCTCTCAACTCACACAATTCCATCGTTTTAAATTGATCCTAAAAATAGTTTTTTCGAGAGCAAAATTTTATTCTTTCGTTGAATTTGCACATATCGTTGCCCGGAATGTACAGGTTATTTTTCATTTCAGTATCCAATAGTACCCGGTCGATCGATAAACATCGCTAGCTTTTGCCGTTGCAAGAAATATCCGCTTGTGCTTTTGATCTTCAAAGCATTCAAAAAGATGGCCAACAAAATAGAAGAGGTTCGGACATCGATTGAAGCATCGCTCAAGGATCAAACCAAACCATGGACGAAGGCCTTCAATTTGGCTGAAGCGCAATCCGGCATACCGAGGCTGTATATATTTCTAGGTAAGTCTGAAAGACAAAATATTAAAACGAACGGTGCTAACAAACCCAGCGAATTTCGCTTTGAGGTTATTCGTGTTAGTCTACAAATGCATTCGAGATAAGTGACCATGACAATGACTCGCTCGGGCTCATGTGGTATCTCACTGACTTGCATAATATGAATCGAAATCAATGTGAAACGATTAGATGAAATTAAACAAAACAATGAAATGCTTAATTGCCTTATTTAAAAAAATCGCTTTATTAAGTTGATCACTAAATTTACTAATCAAGATTATTTATTTTCCATGGTGATTTTTTTTATTTATTCAATTAGTTACAAAAATTGAATAATTTGATATCTAGACATTTTGTTTGAAACATGATAGCTGAAAAACATAATCTTTGTATATAACTATAATAATCTGTATACGCTGAAATAAAGTATTATTAATTTTACTTATCATTCAATATAAAATTATGTGCAAGTTGATGTGACGTAATGAACATATGAGAGTGAGAGATGCGACTTTCTCTTCCGTAAACTGATTGCATTTGCGCTTTCGACCAGGCTTTTCGCAAATTATGTTAATCCAAAAAGTAGTTCATCATACCGTTTAGGAAAAGTTGTGTAAGGGACCCATGATGATTTGAAGAGAAAGTAAACAAAAGGCCTCATTTTTGTTCACGTTATATTTCAATATTATCTTCAAATAGCAAACTACCGTTCTATGCAAAGTTGTATCATGTTCTCTGAATGTTTCGTCATTGGCAGGATGGACCGTGAGTTGTCTTAGCCGTCTAAATAGACACCACAAAGAAAAAAAATGTTTCGTCATAATTTTGTGAGTCACCTCTTGGTTCTTCCAGAGTTAATCGGCTCGCGGCGATATCTTCAAATACGAAGCAATTCTTTTCGATTCATTGGCAATCGACAGATAAGAAATTTTACACCTATGTGTGGTGACACTTTTTTTATTTTGCCGCACTGAATGATATGAAAAATTGTCTTTCAAATTGATTGTAAACATTAATAAGTTTGAGCTTGTAATTTTAATAAATCGTTATCAGTTCATGTTTATAAGTTGTGAATTAGCATGGTATAATTTTAACAGTGCTTGTTTAGTTGTGAGCTGTTTCAGTTCGCTACATCCCCGCAACTCAGCGACAAGACATCTGCCGCTGTTAATTGGCCCATGAAAGGTAACCGGTTTCAAAATAATTACACTTACTGTTTAATCTGTTCTCACTGATTCACAATGCATCGATCTGTCGTTTTACACATGTTTACCCTATACAGGTAAGGAGTCGTATGAAACGTAGTACAATTATGCGTAGAACGATAGCATACAGGTGTGTTTACAATGGTGATAAAGTATACTTGCATAGCTGTTCCATTAGCCACGTTCATCATTTAGGTGATCGAAATACAGTCCAATTTTGAGCTGGCAGTTCTTTCTCAATTATCGTCATAAATTCACCACGTCAAACGCTCACCTTGCTTGATCTGATAGTATTCGTTCGGTAACATAACAATTGCATTCGAAAGTGAGCTTCAATCTACTGATACATATCAACGTTAGAAAAGCGTGAAATTCTACATGCAATATTGTCTTGTTGAAAGTGAAATTTGTATTTTCTTGAAGCGTTACGGATTGATGCTCTGCGAGTAGTAGTATTTTTCCATCCGGACGAGATCGCTTTACTGAAGTGCAACAATAAATTATGCTAACTAAACGCACACTGAAATCACGCTTTCTAACACTTTTTACTTTTCGATCAAAACATGATTGTCTATTTAAAAATTTCCAAATCTTTCGGTAAAAACGCTCGGTGATGATAGACACATGTATTGTTCTGGAGGTGATGAAATTGATCAATTTCAAAGGAAAGTGAAAGTGACCTTTGGTTAAATTACAGCACTGTGTTTATGACTTAAGACTACCGAACACCCGGTCGTTTGAAATATAATATAATACACAGAGGAGTTTTTTTTACGCGATACGTATTGCGTAAAAAAACCGCATATCTTCAGAAATCCGCGTAAAAAACCGCAAAACTATGGAATTTTTTTCTTATATCAAATGTCTTACAAATGCATGAAACGTGAAGATCTGATGTAATCCAAAAAAATTGTTTTTAGAAAAAAAATCGGGATAACGATCTCGAAGTTTCATGCATTTTTAGGACAAATCAATAAAACCGCATAACTTCGGAAATCCGCGTGAAAAAAATGCATAAAAACCGCGTGAAGAAAGATATCAGTGTAATTATGTTTTGTCCGTTTCCTATTTAGAAGCAGCGTTTGCAAAAGATTTGGGTCGCACCACGACTAAAGGGCCTAAGTGTAAATGACAGTTTGTAGAAATCGGTCGCTGAGCCTATCGCTGAGAACAGTGAGTGAGATCGATTTTGGAATATATGATCACTATTTTCGGTGCTTCCGGAACCGGAGACGCGAGTAGGAAACGATTTGTTTAGTGGTAATGGCTATCGATTTTTGGAGTTTTGAGCCCAATTTAGAAACTTTTTTGCGGTTTTTGTTTCGTCGATTAAAGTGACGATGTACAATATTTAACACACTTTACCCTATAACTCCGAAACCGGAAGTGGGAATTCCGTATGGGACCATGAGACCTTTCATTTGAATGTAAGTTTGTCGAAATCAATTCAGCCATCTCCGAAAAAAACCTAGTAAGATTATTTGACACATACACATTGCTCACCTCGATTAGCTGATTCCAATGGTATATGACGCTTGGCCTTCCGGACCAAATTTTACTAATCGATTTTTCAAGAAATTGCATAACCTTTCCACAAAACACGTCCCTGAAAATGAAATGTTCATACCTATCAGTCTGTAATTCCAGAACCGGAAGTCGTATCCAGATTAAATTAGGCAGGATTATATGGGGTTGTAAGAACTTTCATTGGATCCTACGTTTATAAAAATTGGATGAGTGGTCTCTGAGAAAATCCATTGCACGTTTTTAGTTCATTTTGCACATTTTACCCCATAAGTCCCGAACCGGAAGTCGGATCCAGATGAAATTCAAGAGCAACCTATGAAACTACAAGGCTTTTAATTTAAATCTTAGTTGAAGAAAATCTATTGCGTGGTCTTTGAGAAAATCGAGTGCACTTTTTCTTCATTTTTTTGCACATTTTACCCCGTTACTCCCGAACCGAAAGTTTGATTCGGGTAAAATTCAATAGCACCTTATGGGACCAAGAGACTTGAATCAGACCCTGTCAGCTTGGAGCGAAGTCAATCTTCAGTTCAGCAACGCCATCGCACGGCATCACATTCAACATATCATGTCAATTGTATGGGTGCGCAACCCTGCTATTTTGGCGCGCACGAATTTGACATTTTTCTCCCCTACTTCTATGTATAAGATTCGATGCGGGCTCGCCTGGGGGCGACATGCTCGCAAAAAAGGATGTTGCCAATGATTTGTTCGAGAAATGTGAGAGCTGGATATCTTGTTAATATGATGTCTTTGCTTGAATTTAAGTTTGTGAAAATCAGTTCAGCCATTTCCGAGAAAATCGAGTGCACATTTTTGTTACACAAACACAGTTCGTCGAGCTGAGTCGAATGATATATGACATTCGGCCCTCCGGGCCTCGGTTAGAAACTCGGTTTTCACAGTGATTGCATAACCTTTCTATATGAGAAAGGCAAAAAGATACTTTACAGATGGAATTATTCTTACAAGCTCGGAGAAATATCCAAGGATTTCTAAATTATATAGAAAAATTAAGATACCTTTAAAAAAATTGTTATGTTGAATGAAGTGATAGTTTAGTAAAATTATGTTATATATGAGATATGAATCATTGAAAAGATCTTGTAACTGAAAGTAGAAAGAAAGTATCTCCTGATATGGAACAGGAACCCAGACCGTCTTATTTTGTAAAATTCGATTTAACCACTTCAAAGAAATTGATGACGATTCAAATTCAGTGTCTTTAGCCAAAGATAGCGAACAAACTATCTATCATCAAAAAAGTGAGATCCGTTTTTTGATTATTATTTACGGTACTTTCGGAACCAGTATTCAGAGACCAGCATATCCTAAAACGGCCTTGAATTACTATGACGAACAAATTAAAATAATTTTGAGCCAAACTTTGATGATTTTTGTGTATTGTCATTTTCTATGACGGTTCGAATTTTATATACTCATCATCCTGTACTTCCAGAATCGGGATTGGATAAAATCGAGCAACTTTGTATAAGACCATAAGTGATACTCGAGCAGTTTTCAGAAAAACGGAAAAGTTTTAAACTAAGATTTTCATATGGAAGATTTAGTTATTAAAATCAGAAAAAGAAGCGCAGGAATATGTTATTACGCACTAAAGAAATCAACATTACACTGGTTTCTGTTTAAAAAAATGTTGATCCGAAAAAACCTAACCTTACCCAATTTTACACATTTCTGAAGATTTTCCATGTTTAAGTAGTAGTAATCACTTTGAAGTCAATTTTCTTCTACTCCGAGTTTAGTTTCATTGTTGATATCTATTTATTATATTGAATAAACGAAAAAACCATTGCAAACCACTACTGCCGATATGAAAATTTTCGGGAGAAAATTGAATTACCGGTAATTCAAATTTGTGACAATGTGCCAATCATCGACCATTAAAATCGGCAAATCTGGTAAACCCGATTATTTATGTGACATTGACATTTTTACATTAATTACCTTGTATCTTTGATTTTTTTAAAAGTTTTAGCGAATTCTATACCTATTATTTATATTATTTTAAAAAGGGGGTTAAAATTTGTTTGGCTCTTTTCAACATTCAGTATAGACAAATTTTGGAAAAACGAAAGGTGGTTTCGTCGGATGGTAATTTAGCTAAATCAAATATTGATCTTTAAACTCTTGTTGACGTATTATCTGAATGATTGTTACCATCAGTGCAGTAAAATTTCATTTTCAATCGAATAATATAAGATGAAAATGAAATTTATGGCCACTGACCGTCAGCGTCGATACAAATTCATATGACTTTTGCTGCCACTTTCAAGTGAAGCTCCCAGAATTCATCGTCAGTTGAATAATCGTACCTAGTCATTTGAAGTTTTGCTTGCTCAGTTTCAAGTGCCAAGTAGTCTAGCTGCTTCATTGTCTTCGCTTTTGGTAGTAAGCAGGTTCGAACGAATAGAATTATAAATGGAGTAAAATATTAAAAATGAAAACTAAAGGAGGAAACAATTAATTTATGCGTATTCTGTGATTGATATTTCAGCTATCTGATTAGTCTTTTATCTATTATCTAGAACCAATTCGAATGTTTACATGAACCTCGTTTGAAGGCCGCTCTCACACTATTGAAAGAGTAATTTTGTTACTTCAAGAGATCAACTGACGGTGATTAAACTGAGCCTCGATTGAAGAGAAACGAGTGATGAACTGAATGCTGCCCGTTTGGGCCGTCAGCAAACATTGTGTGTGTCAGAGAGTGAAGTTTACTGCAGTGGAGAGATCGTCAATGTTTTCCACATTCAGTTTCAATTGAATTGAATGAAGTTTTACTGCACTGGTTACCATTAGGCCTTAGTTTCACTCATTCGGATTCAGCTAATCAATAAACCGTGCAAGACTAGTAAACCTAGACAGATGAAATTTCTACCAGAGGTTGCTTCCCCGCAAGGATCGGATTACCTACGATGGGTAACCAGATATAATCTCACCCTGAGTCATCTACAAAATGAACACCTTTGGTGAAGAGTTCTAGCCCGAAAGACATCAAATAAATTTGACGAATTCGGTGAAACGATTTTCGACGCATTGATTTTTAGTAGATCCTGTCAGCTTGGAGCGAAATCAATCTTCAGTTCAGCAACGCCATCGCACGGTTTCACATTTAACATATCATGTCAATTGTATGGGTGCGCAGTGCTGCTATTTTGGCGCGCACGAATTTGACATTTCTCTCTTTTACTTCTGTGTACGAGATTCGATGCGAACTCGCTTGAGGCCGCCATGCTCGCAAAAAATGTTGTTGCCAATGATTTGTTCGGGAAATGTGAGAGCTGGATATCTTGTTAATATGATGTCTTTGTTTTTAGTGAAATGATCTCACTTATAATCACTCCCGTTGAAGGATGTAAATAAAGATACGATATTATTATAAAAACAAAAAAAAAGTTGTCAAATGTTTACATTCCTAGATTTTTGCAAAGCGATTTGGAAAATAAGGGAATTTTAGTCGACACCCAGTAGCTGTTTTAAACTTCTAATCAGTTCTATTTTGGAACCACATTCATTTCCGTTGAAAAATATCCATCCGTGTATGCGGAATAATTTTAATGTGGGGTATATAACACCTCTTTATTTTCTATGTAGGGGTGTAAATTAGAAATTCAAGGGTAAATACAAGTAAAAATGTGGTCAGCTTTTGAACACTTATAGCTAAGTCAGTTTAGTTTCAATCAGTAATATTATTTCATCAATTGATTCGAAATATTTCTACGTAATGATTTGAATGTTCATGGCCATGTATTTTTAATTGTATATCATTGAAATGTTGATTAATAGCTACTAGTGTCCTGTTGTCTGCTAAAAATCTCCGGCATACCGGATTTCCCTGCCATAGACGACGATTTTGAAAGAGTAAGCGATATATCAATGGGAAAGCATCGCTCTGATTGGTCAATTGATGCAGAAGCACGTTGGAAGCACGCGAATCTATAAATATAAGCGAAGTTATAGCTAACGTTGCAGTCCTACGCGTAGCATGCTAGAGGTAGGTTGTTGCTAGACAAAAAGTGCCATAAAATGATTTGAAGCTTTAATTCAGGGGTTCCCAAAGTGGTCGACATAGACCCCTTGAGGTCGATATCCTTTTTGTGGGGGTCGACGTAAACGAAAACTGACTATGGAGGTTGATGAGGTCTAGCAAGTAATTGAATTTTCAAAGAAGTTTGTTAATGGGGGTCTGAGGCCTAAGTTAATTTTAGTAAAGAGGTCCATGACCCAAAATAGTTTGGGAATCCCTGCTTTAATTGATATGCTCTGATCTTGTGTCATGCGAGTGCGGATGAAATTCCATGTTATGTCGTTTTCACCAGAGAAATTTGCAACTACCTCGGGGTAAATTTTGAGTGCTTAAGATTGATTTCTAATTTATATAAGATGAGGTCGATTAATAATGAGAAAAAGTTTATCGTTTCAACCGAAATCACAGGCTGCGAACAACCCCATGGGGCTGATCCTTGTAGTTTTTTGTTAGAGTTTTCAATAAGTTCAAACTCTAAACAATCATTTCCTGCTCTCTGTTTAGTATGTTGAGAATAAGTTGACCGCCCTAACCAAGTGCTATCACGACAAAGAAACTGATTCGCCAGTCGTTTTAAAGTTGATAATTAACTGCGCCTAGCAGAATATGTTATTATTAGAAACACTGCTGTATTTGTGGCATGCATGTAATTTTCATTTGGGACCTAGTCGAAATCGCGAAATGTTCCGATTTTGATAAACCGCTGTGTAGCGGTGCTCTTTGGTATTCGCCTGGTCCTGGGAAGTCACATTGGCATGTTCACGTACACGAAAAACTTGCTTTCCCGTTTCTTAACGCATCGGGAGACGAACGAGAGAAGCAGACAAATAATCTGGGAAACTCGCGGTTTCGAACAATCATGTCTAATAACGAGAGGAAAATTTTATGATTAACCAAGTCGTACTGGTCTCTGGCGGTACAGCCAGTAGATCATTCATTACCAACCAGATTGTCCGTGTTTGATATCGAGAAGGTGTTGTGAGACGTGGCGCCTGCGGGTGTGTTTTCCGGTGTGCGTTTTGTGTTTTGACAGGACTCAAGTAACTGATAGCCGGAGTGTGCGGTGTTCAAATATTTTTTCGCTAGCTGGCATATTAATAGATACTTGAAGGACTCATCCGTGAAGAACAATGCAGGAGGAGGACGCAAAGGACAGCACAGATGGGCAACAGTCGCTCGATATTCGAACTCGATGCACCGTTATTGGTAAATATGTCATTAAAATATGTATTTACTTCGTTTATAGTGACAATAGTGAAGATAACATTTTGCCAGATTTTCTGCCATGCAGAAAATGTTTCCAACGGTAATTCGTATAATAGTCATTTATTTATAGATATTTCATGCAAATATGTCCACCTGCTTTGTGTTTTCAATGTCATTCGAATACTAATTAGAAGTGCTAGCGAAAATCGTTGAACAATGATTGATAGGCTGATCAGAACGTGTGTATCGAATTCAAACCTTTTTACATTATCGAAAAAAAAATCCTGTAATTTAGATTCAGCTAACATTTGACTATGAGATGGATCATTTATGTCGATGGTAGTGAAGTAATGCAGACCTTTGTGCATAGGGCACATAACCGTTTTAACATACTCTTCATGTTTCGTCTTCGACTCATCAGTGCATAAACATTTTTGTGGAACTGTTATGCCACTCAGCAGTTCAACATAAACCGCTAAGCAGACATAAACTATCTCCTACTTCCAGAGCACTATTTAATGTGCACAAAAGTCTCAATATCTTAACGTGTCGAACAAAATCGTGTTTCGGCATATGCTGGCGCTATGCTGTTATGTGCTCTATGTACACTAATTGGTTAACCCCTTAATGATCACTGCCTGAATCGGCCAGTATATGGCGAAACACGTTTGTGTTCGGCACATCTGTTAAGACATTTACCTTGGGGCAAACTTTTTAACAGAATGACGTCCATGGAATTGAGAATCGGTGCATTGTCTTGGTGATTCAGTTTTATTTCCTTCGACATATGAGATCGTTTTTCTTGATTCTTGCATTCAAACGATCTAACAACGCTATGTAGTATTCAGTTATGATTGCTTTCCTTTCCCAAGATAGTCGACGAAGATTACACCATGTGTATCCCAAAATACTGATGCCATAACGTTTCCAACTGACTGTTGTGCCTTTGAGCGCTTCGGACGGGGTTTACCTGCTTCAGCCCACTCAGATGAAGATCATTTTGATTTCGGAGTAAAGCGATAGATCCATGTTTCATCCATTGCTACATATCCGCGCAAAAAATCTGATTGATCATTTGTTAACATGGCCAAACGCTGCACGTTGTTGTTTTTGATCGACTGTTAGTAAACGTGGCATCCACTTTGAAAACAACTTTCTCAGAGTAAAATGTTCATGTATAATTGTAAACACACTGCCACAACTTATACCTTTACGGTCTCAGCTATCTCATGCAATTTCAGTTTACGATTAGATATAACCAATTTCTGAAATTTTTTGATATTTTTTTTTAAGTAGCCACCGCAATTAGACGACCAGAACGTTCACCATCGTCGGTGTAGAATGTAGTGCCAATCTTGAACTCGGTCGTGCAAAGGAAACGACCCTATTGAGCCAAGACGGGACAATTTTTACAGTGAAGCAAATCAAATAGTATCAAAGCCACAGTAGAAACTTCCTTGAACAGTTAATCCCGCTGCCTTTGTACAGACTTAGTGTCTTTTATGTAAGATAGTTCCAATGAACGAAAAGAACAGCCCGCCCAATGCTCTGTAGCCAATTCAGTCAGTTGCACACTTTTTTTTCGGAAGAAGCTTGTGTCGATCTAACCTGTGTCGTAACTACCCACAATTGCAATTCTACTAAACTAAAAGTAAACAAAAATAAAATGTGATTTGTTTTTCGGAAATTATAAAATTTGGTCCAACTATCCGATTATTGTTTGCTCTAAATTGTCACTTTTGTTTTGGAAGCAAAAGAACTGACGTTCGTTTGAAGAAATCTAAAAACAATTTTAAAAAGTCTGCCCACTTTTTTTTCTTTGAATTTTGCAAAAGATAAAAGTACGGAGTCTCGGTAATCTCAAATTTGCAGGGTTTGGATGAACGAAGCAGTGAAGATGAATATACATGCTTTACGGCGTATGATATTCATGAATATACCTGCTTTATGAACCATGTCGCTTTTGAGGAAGCGTGAACCTTGTTGTTTTATTGGAATGGCTGTCCATGCACGAGAATGGAAGAGAGCGAACAATATTCACCCCTACTACTGTTTCTCCTTGTCTCGGTATGAGAGAATGTCTAACCCCATAAGTAACAAGAGTGCAAGAGTTAGTTTCTCTCGAGCAGCCAGCAAACGAAGCGTTTGTTTGTTTGCAGTATTTGCTGAGATCGCTAGATCGCCATCGCTAATCCTGCACCCCTGCTACTACTGTTTATAATATTCAAGTTTAACTAAGAATTCTTACCCTCTATTCACTTGACACGAAATAAATAAGTGATATGCAACAGTTTTCGTGGCATAAAGTCATCATTACCAACCATTCGCGTTCGAAGCTCGCAGAAACATTCGAGAGCCAGTCATCAGTCTGTTAGCGAAAACTTAACATATGATCTTCATCACTTTCTATCCCCGTGAAGATAGTTTGCTTGCTATGAATTATTTTGTGAGAGGAACGACATTCAGATCACGAGAGAGAAAATACAATTATTCACGGCTTCTGTGCTTCATGAAGACTCTAATACCAACACACTGTTCCATCTGTGTATATGTGGCATATAATTGCTTCCACTAGCGTTTTGTTTGTGCGGTTCTTTTTGGCTGGCAAGGCGTACTCTTTGTGAGCGGTGGGATTGTTCGCTCACTATGCAATTAGGTTTTGCACGATGATGACATAAATGAACTGCCAATGAATCAAGTTCATCTTTGACAGTTGCCGTGCACTTGTTTTGTTTTGCGACTGCAAGTTAAAAATTAAAAAATGACGAAAAAGTGCCTGTTCAAAACGTATTCCACAGTGAAAATAACTAAAAAGATTGCCCTGTATGTGTTTCCAGCATCATGGAGCGATATATGTATGAATCTGTTGAGTGTGAGGCGACTTGCAATTTTTACATTCGAACGATGAACTTCTGATGAACGTTTTTACTGTAAACAAGTACACGTCGACTGTCAAAAAAAGTTAATTCTGTTCATTTTGTGAGGTTATGGCATGTTCGTGCAAAACCTAATGGAAACTATATATTCATTCACCGGTGAATGAATATTCCAAACCTTGCAAATTTAACAAATGTCAGTTATTACCGAAATTGTCAGCAAAAATTTTCTTGTATGTTCGGTATCACCTTTACTGAATGTTCGCTAAAAGCTACGAAGTGAAATTTATGAATTACTGAACCAACAGCAATTGAAAGTTAACAAAAAATTCCTTTTTTCAATTGTTAATATTTCCGTTGAAACATACAAAAAAAATCACATTACTTTTGTTTCGAGGATGTACAATTGTAAAATATGTAATTCGGACTCAACACTGAATGTCGAATATGTTGGTTGACATGTCGTTGAAGTTCTTCGACATATCCTGTGATTATACTTCTTGCAAACGAAAGCAGGATCTGGCAGGAGCTTTCTGTAAATAATTAACAATAATTGGTAGTTATTATACATGATCAGTGGTGTATTTAGAGGGGGAGGGGGCGAAGGAAGCACTCGCTCCGAGCGCAACTGTTACCAAAAGCAACCAAACCAAGGATGGGGACGGCAAATCTTATCTTGCCCCGAGGTGCCAAATTTAATCGGTATGCCACTATACTTACTGGATGGATTGTAGATCGAGTGATATCAGATGAAAATGAAATTTATGGCCACTGACCGTCAGCATATCTGTTACGAAACCGCAGGGCTGATTCGTGCGCGGTGATGAAGTTCAACACCGGTCACCGCTGTCAACGAAAGAGAGCATAGATGTCAGTAGAAAACGTCAGGCAACATAACCGCGTGCCAAACTATCGTCTGTAGCATAAGTAAATGTCAGTATACGCTGTGCAGTGCGGTGCAGTAATAAACTTAAAATCTAAATTGCTAAAAATTTGATTATTGTATCTACATAGATAGCAGTACGGCTCGTTTATGAGGGCATGCAAATTAGATTAAATAGTATCACAAGTAAGTCAATCGTATGTTTAAATATTACTCATATTAATGAATTGTTGAACTCAGGGCACTAAGCATTGTTAAAAACGCTAATCACAGACTGTTTCGGATAGAGGTTAGAAGAAGAAGACGAAAATGTAAGTGTAAGATGATTTATTGAAATCGAATAATTATTACGGAATATATTACAGCTGCGATTTAGCTGCTATCAAGATTGTGGTACTTCCCCATCCGAACAATCTTCAAAGATTTTCTTGTGATAATATTACCATCACGAATATCGACGAGATGGAGGTGGCGAAACACTGCACTAAATGCGATCGCCCGGATTCAGTTGATAATCTCGTAGGATGTGATGTCTGTGAGACATGGATGCACTTTGGATGTGCAAATGTGACAGATTCCATTGCGGATATCAATCGCAGTTGGAAATGTGAGCAGTGCAGGGAAGAGGAATCCATGATTCAATCACGTGTGTCAGTCGGTCGTTCGTCTACAAGCAAATGTTCAAGTCGAATTGAACTTAACCTAAAAATGTTGGAGGAACAAAAGGCTTTAAGAATGCAAAGAATACAGCAGGAAGAAGCAGCAAAAGCAAATGTCAGGATGCAATTAGCTGAGATGGAGGAAACTTTCTTGAAGAAAAAGTACGAGTTTCTGCTAGCAGAAGCAGATAATTCAGAAGATGGAGTCAGTAGGAAATCGAGATTGAGCAGTCGAGCTAGCGAGGAGAAAGTACGGACGTGGCTTAGCAAGCAGGAAGTGGACACATCAAACAATGTGAAAGTAGTGTCATCCAGTAATCCTTCGCCAATGATCGTTAACACTGAAGCAGCTCAGCAGTCTGGTATTCCAGCTCTCATCACTTCAAGTCCACCTACATCGAACGTTCCTGACATAGCAGTTTCTGGTCCTGCATCAGCATCAACACCAAATTCAACAGATGGTAAATGTTTTCCGTGTTCTGCTGCTGAGATTGTATCCCACGATTTGGTACCAGTGGGTTCAGATGGTTATGTATCTCATGCGGAAATAACGATCGACGTTCCCCGCCGAGCACCGGTGAGTTCTTCACATAGGACTAGATGCAGTTCGTTCATAGAAACAAACATTCTGGAGCAGATAGGCACCGATCGAGTCCTGCGGAAGATTACTAACAGTGCACCGCCATCTATTGTTAAGTTTCCTACCAGATCGGATTGTAATCAACAATCAGAAATAATAGCTAGTAATAACGATATGTTAGGCACGAGTAGGGCACTAGAGTACAACTACAATGCAGTCATACATTCCTCTAGTAATAGTAGGTCAATGATTCATGATACGCTAGTAGTAACAAGTGTGTCAGCAGTACCTCCCGTAACCTATAGGTCCTTGCCAGTGTGTAGCTATAATTCCATCTTTCCACAAAATACCTTTGCCTTAAATCAAGAGTTAAAACCATATACTCCCGCGCACAGTGTTGCGGCCAGTCGGTGTGTTGCAACTAATCCAACAAAGTCATGCTTGACTGGGGAACATTATCGTCGGATGGGAGGCAGTACGGTTAACTTCCAATGCCCTGGGTTATCAGTATCGAGTGTGCATACTGGAGCAACGTTAAGCACTACTTGTCAAACGACATGGACCCGTAACAAACCCCCCGGGCCTTTTGGCGATGATGTACCAGGGATGGTAAATAATTACATACCGATTTCATCACAGCCAAACGTTATGCTTACAAATATTGGTGGCTACCGTGCAAATACGAATGTGTTGATACCACCAGTTTCCCACGTCACTTCACGTCCATTCGATATTCCGTTCCATCAGCCGTCCGTACCCTCGTCCATATCCGTTTCTCAGATCGAACAACGACAGCAACAGTATATAGATCGACCCGCTGTCCCAGGGCGCTGTGGACCAACGAACGAACAAATGGCCGCAAGGCAAGTTATGCCAAGGGAGCTACCGTCCTTCTCCGGAGATCCGCAAGATTGGCCAATATTCTACAGTTCGTTCTGCAATTCGACTGATACATGTGGATTCAGTGACGCAGAGAATCTGGCGAGATTACAACGTTGTTTGAAAGGACAGGCGTTAGACGCAGTAAAAAGTCGATTACTCATGCCGCAATCGGTTCCATTCGTGATTGATACACTGCGTCGATTGTACGGGCGACCGGAAATACTTATATACTCGCTTCTTCAAAAGCTCCGAACAGTTCCTTCTCCTAAGACTGATACTTTGCAGTCGCAGATAGATTTCGGTCTTGCGGTACAAAATGTTGTAGATCATATGAGTATCGCTAATCTGTCTGATCACTTGTGTAATCCGATGCTTCTCCATGAGCTAGTGGAGAAACTTCCACCTCAGCTCAAGAAGCAGTGGTCTTATTACAAAAGTAGATTTACTTGTGTCAACTTGGCGACCTTCAGCGCGTTTATGTCGGAACTAGTGCTGATGGCATCGGAGGTTACACTCCCTATGGATGCGCTTACCCTCAACTCCAAATCAACTAAATCAGGCAGAGACAAACCGAAGCTTTATATACACGCTGAGGAGATACGGGATGGAAAATCCAAAGCCATCGAGAAGAATGGGGCGCTACCAGAGCAAGGTATAAAGGCTTGTATGTTTTGCGATAAAACAAACCATGAGATTGCAAACTGCAAGCAATTCAAGGCGCTCGATATCGATGATAGATGGAAGACCGTTAAGCAGAAACAGCTGTGCAGAAGCTGTTTAGTGCCACATCGGAAATGGCCATGTCGTACTAAAACGGAGTGCGGTGTTAATGGTTGCCGAATACATCATCACAAACTTCTGCATTCTGGGAACTTTTCCAGTAAAGCTGATCTAATAAGCGTCGCCGGTAACAAAAATACGGTAGTACACCAGAATCTACACCGTACGATGTCGTTTTCACTATTTCGGTATTTGCCAGTAACGATACATGGAAATGGTAAACAAGTCCACACGTATGCGTTTCTCGATGACGGGTCCAACTCAACCTTATTGGAGTGTAATATTGCGTCGGCTTTGGGAATCAAAGGACCTACAGACGGCTTCTGTCTAAGTTGGACTGGAAATATTACCAGAGAGGAAAAGGAGTCGCAGCGTATCAGCGTAGTAATTCACGGAAATGGAAAGAAGTTCAAGCTTCATAACGTGAGAACAGTACAGAATTTGCACTTACCGGCACAAACGTTGGACTACGAAGAACTGTCCTATACTTTTCCTCATCTGAAAGGCCTTCCTATCCAGAGCTATACCAACGCAGTTCCTGGGGTAATCATCGGAATCGAGCATATCCGGCTATTGACAGCACTGCGAACGAGAGAGGGTAATAACAACGAGCCAGTGGCGACTAAAACTCGCCTGGGATGGTGCATCTTCGGAAAGAGCTCCCAGAACAGTAACGTTATGGAGCAGTTGAATGTACACATAGACGACGGTATGTCAAATCGTGATCTGCATCAGTGGATGAAACAATTTTTCGCCGTTGAAGAGTCAAGCGTGACAGTAAAGCCGGAGGCTGACGAGGACAAACGAGCACGTCAAATCATGGAAACCACCACTCAGCGGGTCACCGGTGCGTTCGAGACAGGATTGCTATGGAAATACGATCACATCTGTTTTCCTGACAGCTACCCGATGGCACTACGGCGCATGAAAGCGTTGGAGAGGCGGTTAAGTAAAGAACCGGCTCTTGCATCAAGAGTGATGGAACAGATTTCGGAGTACGAAATGAAAGGGTACGCCCATCGTATCACTCCGGAAGAAATTCAATCTACGGAAGCGAGTAGAGTCTGGTATCTACCACTAGGCTTAGTGCAGAGTCCCAAGAAACCAGACAAACTGCGACTGATCTGGGACGCCAAGGCTCGTGTAGGCGGTGTGTCGCTGAACGATATGTTATTAAAAGGTCCTGATCTCTTGGTGGAACTAATTTCGGTACTGTTGCGTTTCCGACAGGGAGACATTGCAGTGGTAGACGACATAAAAGAAATGTTCCATCAGATCAGTGTTCGGAACGAAGACAAGCAGTCACAGAGATTCGTTTTTCGTATGCAGCCTGAGTTAGAACCCCAAATCTTCGTCATGGACGTATGCACCTTTGGAGCTACCTGTTCACCGAGTCTTGCGCAGTTCGTCAAGAACAAGAATGCAATGGAGTTTGCCGAAATCTTCCCAAGGGCGGCAAGGGCCATCAGGGATAACCACTACGTGGATGATTTTTTGGGCAGTGTAGACACCGTAGAAAAAGCTATTCGACTAGTCAAAGAGGTGAAATATATTCATGGACAGGCGGGGTTCGAGATCCGTAACCTCAGCTCAAATTCGGACGAAGTTCTAACGGGTATCGGTGAAACAGTTGAGCGACAGCAAGTATCTATGAACCTGGATAAACTCTATACAGAACGCGTGTTGGGCCTGATCTGGATACCGAAGGAAGATGTCTTCACATTCGATTTGAGCAACATGAAGGAGGAAATCAAAGCATTAGTTGAAAGCGAAAGTATACCAACTAAGCGTCAAGTCTTGCGAACGGTCATGTCTCTGTTCGACCCGATGGGATTGATTGCACACTTTGTTGTGCATGGCAAAGTTCTAATGCAGCAAATATGGAGAAGTGGAACGGATTGGGATGACCTGATATCGGTCGAATTGCGAGATGGTTGGAGGACTTGGTGCCGACAGATGCAGAAACTGAATGCTGTCAGCGTGCCTCGTTGCTTTTTCAAAGGGGTCAACAGTTCCATGCTCAAGGATGTGGAAGCTCATCTCTTCGTAGACGCAAGCGAACTAGCTTGTGCGGCTGTTCTATACCTACGATTCTGCAGTAGTGGCGGGCCTAGATGCGTGTTGGTAGCGGCAAAAACCAAAGTTTCTCCGTTGAAACCGCTATCTATCCCACGTCTTGAGTTACAAGCGGCGATGATCGGAACGAGATTGGTGGATTCTGTGCTTAAATCGCTAGACATCAAAATTACTAACCGCTTCATTTGGACGGACTCTACTACCGCGCTTTGTTGGTTGCGATCCGACAGTCGACGATACCACCAGTTCGTAGCCTTCCGTGTAGGAGAAATTCTCACTACAACCAGCGTAGATGAGTGGCACTATGTACCTTCGAGAATGAACATCGCCGATGCTGCCACCAAGTGGAAGGACGGGCCGAACTTTGACCCAAACAGCCCGTGGTTTAAAGGACCAGAATTCTTGTATCAAACACCAGATCACTGGCCCTCAGAACCGTCATTGAACCGAGCAGAGGCCGAAACCGAATTACGTTCAGTGTTTCTTTACCACGGAACGATTCCTTATTCGTTGATAGATGCTTCTAGGTTCTCAAACTGGAATCGTTTACTGAGGACTACAGCATACGTACTACGAGCTGGGCGCCGATTCAAAGGTGAAAAAGTTATCAAACCGTGTATCATGTCTAAGGAGGAATTGTTTCTAGCAGAGAACCTTTTATGGCAGCAGATACAAGCGGAATCGTATCCAGATGAGTATGCCATTCTACGTCGTAGTCGAGAAAACTGTACAAGTCCAGTTTCAATACCGAAGTCTAGTGCACTATACCGACTGTCGGTTTTTATTGATGAGTACGGTGTTATCCGGATGAACAGCAGAATATCCGAGGCACCAACTGTGCCGTACGATACCAAGTTTCCGATTCTACTACCCAGAAAGCACGTTGCAGTACATCTTCTGGCCAAAAGCTATCACCGAAAGTTTCGCCATGGGAACAACGAGACGGTCTGTAATGAAATGCGTCAACGATTTGTCGTACCCGGACTACGAGTTTTAATTCGGAAGATATCAAAGCGATGCATGACCTGTCGCGTTGAAAAGGCAATTCCTGTTCCTCCTATGATGTCATCGCTACCGTCAGCTCGCGTTACTGGATTGATTAGACCATTTACTCATACAGGATTGGACTATTTCGGACCAATTCAAGTGAGACAAGGTCGTAGTTTGGTAAAAAGGTGGGTGGCATTATTTACGTGCCTTACGATACGTGCTGTACATCTCGAGATAGTACATAGTCTCTCCACTCAGTCGTGTATCATGGCCATCAGGCGATTTGTGGCTCGTCGTGGTTCTCCGGAGACTTTCTACAGTGATAACGGGACGAACTTTCTTGGGGCAAGTAACCTACTGAAACAACAGATACAAGATATTCACGAAGACTGTGCGGTAACCTTCACGAGTGCTAAGACAAGCTGGATTTTCAACCCTCCATCGGCGCCTCATATGGGCGGATCCTGGGAGCGAATGGTGCGCTCAGTAAAGGCAGCCATGTTAGCGATTGCAGATTACCCTCATCATCCTAGTGACGAGGTATTGGAAACCGTAACGCTAGAAGCCGAATCGATCGTTAACTCTAGACCACTTACATACATCCCATTGAAGGCGTCGGAGCAAGAGTCGCTAACACCCAACCACTTTCTGTTATACGGAACGAAGGGAATTACACAACCAGAGCTACCAGTGAACAACGGAAAGAACGTTTTGCGAGATTGTTGGCGCCTAGCACAGTGTTTAGTGGATCACTTCTGGTCTCGCTGGATTCGGGAATACCTCCCAACGCTAACTAGGCGCTCTAAGTGGTTCGAACCTGTTCAGCCGCTCAAAGTCGGTGATCTTGTTCTAGTTGTGGAAGAATCCAAGCGGAACGGTTGGTTACGAGGTAGAGTCGTTGATGTAACCAAGGCTCCAGACGGACAAGTTCGTAGAGCAGTTGTGCAGACGAAGCATGGGTTACTCAACAGACCTGCAGTAAAGTTGGCTCTTCTGGACGTGTTGAATCCGGGAGACGGTCCGGAACTTCACGGGCAGGGGAATGTTACGAAACCGCAGGGCTGATTCGTGCGCGGTGGTGAAGTTCAACACCGGTCACCGCTGTCAACGAAAGAGAGCATAGATGTCAGTAGAAAACGTCAGGCAACATAACCGCGTGCCAAACTATCGTCTGTAGCATAAGTAAATGTCAGTATACGCTGTGCAGTGCGGTGCAGTAATAAACTTAAAATCTAAATTGCTAAAAATTTGATTATTGTATCTACATAGATAGCAGTACGGCTCGTTTATGAGGGCATGCAAATTAGATTAAATAGTATCACAAGTAAGTCAATCGTATGTTTAAATATTACTCATATTAATGAATTGTTGAACTCAGGGCACTAAGCATTGTTAAAAACGCTAATCACAGACTGTTTCGGATAGAGGTTAGAAGAAGAAGACGAAAATGTAAGTGTAAGATGATTTATTGAAATCGAATAATTATTACAGAATATATTACAGCTTTGAAGCTGCGATTTAGCTGCTATCAAGATTGTGGTACTTCCCCATCCGAACAATATCGATACAAATTCATATGACTTTTGCTGCACTTTTTAAGTGAAGTTCCCAGAATTCATCGTCAGTTGAATAATCGTGCCTAGTATTTGAAGTTTTGCTTACTGAGTTTCAAGTGCCAAGTAGTCTAGCTCCTTCATTATCTTCGCTCTTGGTAGTGAGCAAGTTTGAATGAATAGAATTCATTTATAAGTATTAAAAATGAAAACTGAAAGAGGAGACTATTAATTCATGTGTGTTCTGTAATTGATATTTCAGCTACCTGGTTTGCCTTTCATCTATTATCTTGATCAAATTCGAATGTTTACAAAAACCTCATTTGAAGGCCGCTCTCACACTATTGAAAGAGGTATTTTGTTACTTCAAGATATCAACTGACGGTAGTTAAACTGAGCTTTGATTTGAATCGGTTGAAGAACTGATTGCTGCCGGTTCGGTACGTCAGCGAACGTTGTGTGTGTCAGAGTGTGCAGTTTACTGCAGTAGAGAGATCGTAAGTGTGTTTCACATTCGGTTTGAATTGAATTGAATGAAATAATACATATTTCGAAATATCGGCAAACGCACATTATTTTGCCAAATCTCGGCAAAAAAATGTACTTTGCCGAAAAATCAGTGAATCTACTTAACGAATCTCGGAAAACATAATATTGAATAATGAGCAATCAGCAAAATTGTGTGTTGCCGATCTGTCTCGGCATTTTACATTACCGAGCTCGAGAATTGGTTTTAAGTGTGTATGGAAACAAAATTTCGATGCATTATTGGTAGCATAAATATCGATTGTTCGAAGTTAAATTCGCGCTCTAACGGCTAATCCTACAATTTTACAATAAAAATTGTTAGATGTTAGATGTTATAAATTCATTAATTATTGTAAGTATGATGTGGGAATGATGAATGCTAAATTATTCACTTATACACTGACCGAGCTATTTTCATCTTTTTATATTTAAGTTTAAGCCGTTCAGTAGCCATTTTTATTCAATTATTGTTTCAATTCTAAACGTTGCTGAGATTCTGCGACTTGTTTGAAATTATTTATCTCTCGTTTAGACTGTAATTCTTTAATAAATGTACACAATAGCAAATGCGACTTGCGATACAAGGTCACACAAACATGCTAGCAGAATTGCAAATTGTCAGTCATGTCAAATGACATTGACAGCCTGACTGAAATCATCGTCAACTGTAATCGGTACGGTCAAAATGTCTGTCAAATACTCTGAGATACTCGATAGTTCTATGACCAAGTAGAAGTATACTCAGTCAAAGACAGACGACTTTTTTGTTTTCTCTCTCATTCTCCTATTCCCTGTTGAACTAAAAAAAATCCATGAGAGTACTAACACAAACATAAATTGATAAAGTTCATTGTTCTTTCAAAAGTCATCGGAGTGTATTGATGTAAATGAATTTAATTCAATGTTTATGCTGCTTGAATTATATTTAGTCACATCGTAATCAAGCAGTGACAGGAGAAATGAAGATAATATCAATCGCATCAGCAATCAATGATTGTCCTGGTGAGTGTAATATCAAGCGAATTCAAGTTATGACAGATCGATTATGATATATCTCGGTTGATTTTTCATTAGGACGTATAAGCAAGTGACAGTTTCTCTTTAATCACTCTCTCTTTCGATTATTGTGATGTGATTAAAAAGACTTTCTTTGATATCACTATTCTGTTTGAAAGTCGAAAGTTTCGGATATCATTTCATGCAAAGAGTTGAATGATAAACGTGAAAACCGCTTGGTAATTAATAGAAGAGAAAGTAAACAAAGAGAAACTGTCACTTGCTTATACGCAATTAACCGAGATATGATGATTGGTAGAGCCTGGTTGACAGCGGTCCAGTGACATAAGCTTTCCAATTTTCGCCGTGAAAAGATGCTAGTTTATAGTGACATTTAGCAGCTCTGCATGCTAGATAAAAAAGAACGTCGTAGACCCTACAAAGAACTTATATGCGAGTGCTTTGATTGCTGTTCCCCAGCATCTTCAGGTATACCCTGGAGTTAGTAATTTTACAGAAACCTTTCGCAAGTTTAATGTATCTTGTCTACTAAATGACCTCACATCGAAGTTCAATTTACACCTACATACAGTCATCGGTCCGTATCTCTTTTTCTATCTCTCAGTCTTTTTGTCTTAAATATTTTTTCTCCACCTTGTTAAAACAGTCTAACTTCTTACTTGTTCTTCAAATTTTCCTGTGATTCGGTAAATTAATTAACATCCCTCACTTGTTACATATTTACAGGTGGCGTTGCCTTTATTGCTCTATATCTAGCCTTCGGATATGCTGCGCAGATCCTATGTAATGCAATCGGTGTTGCCTATCCAGCGTATATCTCGATGAAGGCAATCGAAACGCGCACCAAGGAGGACGACACGAGATGGCTCACCTACTGGGTCATCTACGGTGTGCTATCCGTGTTCGAACATGTCAGCTTTTTCCTGATACAGATAATACCGTTCTATTGGCTACTGAAGGTATTTGGCATTCTTCCTATTGTAAGCACAGTTAAAAAAACCAAAACTTTTTCTATTACAGTGCATCTTCTTCGTTTGGTGCATGATACCAATTGAGAACAACGGATCCTCTATCATGTATAATAAGGTCATTCTACCTTACTTCAAGAAGTACGAGAAAAGTAAGTAGATTGATGCGATTAATTCATGCAAGCATGATGAAAGCTAGCTGGTAAGTCGTGTCTCACATGAAAAGTGTTGAAGTTGGCATAAACCATTCGAATAACTATTTTTTTTCTTTTCTTCCCAAAGGTGCCGACAATCTAATTGGGCAGGCTGCCGACAAAATAAAACAGGTGGCAGGCGACGTAATCTCCAAGAAACTGTCATAAGTTTCTCGTAGTAATCGAAACATTTCTACTAAATTCAACATCTTGCTGAGCGTAGGAAGATAAATCTATGTCATCCTTTTCGTCGTATTTTAATCAATTTGGTAACAGTTATTACACCTCTGATCAATTCGCTCACTATTAAAACTGGGAAATATTCTCTATTTGTACATTGTATGTTCCCACCGGTCATCCAAGTTAGGCGATGCTTTCAATGCACTCTGTTTTGTACAATTTGTTAATATAGCTGTAGGTTGAGTTGAAGTTGGATCAGATAGCTGACGGTACAACCTGCAAATCTAGAACCAAGCTGTGTCGGTAAACTAGTTGATTTTTTCTTGGGGAGGAGTTATGCCAATGTAATTTACGTTTTAAAAAATTCAATGAAAAATGCACAGCAAATTAAAGCGAAAGTACATCACTCTGCATGTGGTTATGGTAAAAGACACTAAGCGTATAATATTTTTACAGTTTCTGTATTGGATAAACTTAAATAAAAACAAGACAACCGCCACAGTAAAGTTCTGTAGCTAAAATTTGAAAGAAAATTCAAATTCAGTTCCTGAATGTGAACCAAAGATCGTAAAGTTCATTGGAATGATGCAACGTTCAAACATATCTTTGTTTATGAAAAGTCTGCATTGTTCAGAAACTTGTGTCTATTTTATTGTGACTCTAATTTTCAAATGTTAACGATATTAGGCTTATTTTAAATAATGCAATTAATCCGTACTGTTTTCGGGGTCCTTCTTGGCGGCATCGATTTCAGCCAATTTAGCTGTCTCTTGACGATTCCTCCACGCTGTCATGTACGTACGTGGATGAACAGGAAGTAAACCAGCGATACCTAAAAATTCGAACATTTTCTATAAATATGTTTCAGTTAGCACCTGCTGATAGCATTACCTAATAGTTCTGCCACCGGTGTTGAAAGATGAGCTCCGTTGCCTAGCCAAAACCGCACGCGCTCGAAATTAAACGAAACCAATTTTTCATTGTGTTCATTTGGGATGGGGTCGAATGTGCCGACTTGCTCAATCACCGGTTGATATTGATCTTTCCGTCGCTGTGGAAATCGAAAAGAACAGTTCGATGATCGTCTTGTAATATTTAATTCTCATAATATACCTCCATAACAACAATGTGGTAAAAAGGCCTGTTGGTACACCCTTGGCGAGCAAATCTAATTATTTTAGCCGATCGAGCCCAAAACCGACCCGTCCCACTAGCCGGAATAAGAGGCATTATTAATTATAGTTCTAATTTAGTAGAAAATTCGCTATGTATGAATGTTTGATTTATTTTGAATATCGGCACAATAAGCAACTGTCAGATTTTACGTAACGATCGTAGAAAACAAAACGCGAGAAGGAAAACAGTCACATCGCGCATAAATCGACATTGCATGACAGCTGCGAGGGGTCACGATTGGACACCATGTATAATTAACAGTGGTGGTGCGATAGGGTGGTTTTGGCTGTGTTTGTAATTTTCTCATGAAATTTAGTATGGCACCGGGATAGACTCAAGTAAACATTGGAACAAAACATAGCTTAATATGTAGTGTTTCGGATATTTAGTTTAATTCGACGTATACATTTCAAAAGGGCCTAAAAACAATTGACAGATTTTCTTTGTTTACTTTTTTCGATTATATCTGCGTTATTATTCAATTGTTCGTTACATATCCGATACTGTCACAAAGCTTATTAACAGAAGAGAAAGCAAACGAAGGGAATCTCTTTTCGTTTATGTGACCTTATGAAATGTTCACGTCGAACTGTCTAAGTTATCAAGTATTTCGTTCTTGGTAAATCTCGGTTGATTTTTCATTTGGGCGTATAAGCAAGTGACAGTTTCTCTTTAATCACTCTCTCTTTCGATTATTGTGATGTGATTAAAAAGATTTTCTTGATATCACTATTCTGTTTGAAAGTCGAAAGTTTCGGGTATCATTTCATGCAAAGTGTTGAGGGATAAACGTGGAAACCGCTTGGTAATTAATATAAGAGAAAGTAAACAAAGAGAAACTGTCACTTGCTTATACCACAGACTAACAGACAGGACACTCAAATTAGATTCTTCAATCATTTTAACGGTCATTTCGAATATTCCTTTATTTGGGACAGTACTCACATGTGTCATGATGGCGCCACGTTACCCTATCAAAAACATCCTGTCTGTCATCTAGACTGTGTTTATTTTTTCATTTACCAACAGAGTTGCCATTCATACAGAATTACCTATAATGTATTGATTTGTATACGTCCATGCGAATTTCATGCAGGATACAGATTTAATACATATTGCCAAAACTATATACATAATTGTGCCTACTTCTCATCCTCCAACGCAAGACAAAATCGAACCCGTTTTGTTACAATATTTACTTGCTTCTGGTCTGCCGCCACTTAATTTCGGGTGATAACTACCAACACAATAAAAAATAGTCTAGATGAACAACGTTGAGTCAAATAAATGGTTACCTTCCAACATCGCGAAAAAGTTAAATATATTATCAACGTAATCCAATAATTTATTGTAACGATTCATTATCAAATATTTTGATGAAATCAGGCATCACTGCAAGCAGCTGATCGGTGTTGACAAACGAGGGGAAACCAACTAGTAAAAAAACTTTTACATAACACAAGGGGTGTACAAATAGTAAATAGTTCGCGCAGTACAATATAGGTGGAGCTAGTGCATCACGAAAAATTTTTTTTATAAGAATTTACTCATACTGTCATGTCTGTTAGTCTGTGCTTATACCACAGACTAACAGACAGGACACTCAAATTAGATTCTTCAATCATTTTAACGGTCATTTCGAATATTCCTTTATTTGGGACAGTACTCACATGTGTCATGATGGCGCCACGTTACCCTATCAAAAACATCCTGTCTGTCATCTATACTGTGTTTATTTTTTTCATTTACCAACAGAGTTGCCATTCATGCAGAATTACCTGTAATGTATTGATTTGTATACGTCCATGCGAATTTCATGCAGGATACAGATTTAATACATATTGCCAAAACTATATACAGAATTATGCCTACTTCTCATCCTCCAACGCAATACAAAATCGAACCCGTTTTGTTACAATATTCACTTGCTTCTGGTCTGCCGCCACTTAATTTCGGGTGAAAACTACCAACACATTAAAAAATAGTCTAGATAAACAACGTTGAGTCAAATAAATGGTTACCTTCCAACATCGCGAAAAAGTTAAATATATTATCAACGTAATCCAATAATTTATTGTGACGATTCATTTTCAACAATTTTGATGAAATCAGGCATCCCTGCAAGCAGCTGATCGGTGTTGACAAACGAGGGGAAACCAACTAGTAAAAAAACTTTTACGTAACACAAGGGGTGTACCGATAGTAAATAGTTCGCGCAGTACAATATAGGTGGAACTAGTGCATTACGAAAAATTATTTTTATAAGAATTTACTCATACTGTCATGTCTGTTAGTCTGTGCTTATACGCTCTTTTGAAAAATTAACCGAGAAATATAAACACTCGTTAAAAATTGACAACCGCACTTACACATTGAAAAATCACGCCACCTGTCCATTTACTATCGTGATGATGAGCGATGTCCTGCCAGGTATACTGATTTATCACTATTAATATCGATTTTTGTCCTTTATACAGGCACGTTATCCTATAATGCCGATTATTCATTGTTCATACGAATAAACAATTTTGGGAAAAATGAAAATTTCGAAAATCGCTATTTTTCGCCAGTTATTTTCAGACAAAAATCATTGATCAGAAAGCTCATTAACGTAAAGTTTACTACTGATTCTCGAACAGAAGATTTTAATGAACCTTTATAGCCATTATATCTCAACCCTTTGCAGATGACATGATGAATAAATTCACCTATGAACAAAAACTGAACCTTTCTGGAAATGTTCAGTGCGCTTAGGGTGGTTGAAATTCAATAAAAAACTAACCTCTTGCAATTTGATGTTCTGTTGTTAAGTGAATCAATAGTTGTGATGTATTCGTGGTGGTGGAGTAATATAATCAACAAAGGTAGCAAATACTGTGACTAATATTTTTTATAATGAAAATAAAAACATTAATAAAAACCCAGTCACAAAGCATGTCATGCAACTTATTAAAAAGTGTTACCCAATAAGCTTGAATATCATACGCAGAATAACATGAGCGCAGGCTATTGCTACGCCAATTCATGCATTGCCCACCCTACGTTCATCGATAATATCGTAGTCATAATTTATCAGATTAAATAGTTTTTTTTTTCAAATGTCGCCTTCTTTTTACTATTTCGATTGTAGTCAGAAAACGAAGAGCAAAACTACCCTACCCAAGTTCAATACAAGAACTTAATATTAGGTAAATCACATTCAACCTGAAGTCGAACAGAACAAAACTCAACCGTTGAGTAAGACTGTTTTGCTGTTAAGTTCCCACTCACAATTCCTCTACCGAGTGCAAATACTTAAAATTAGCGACGTGTAGATAATCGTTTTTGTTTTCAACAGTGGCACTACACCGGTAAAAGGAACGCCTTGATTAGACACAAATTGGAGTGAGTAGAGTCGTTGCTACAATACACCAGTGCAGCGCAAACAACAAAAACGGCATATAATTTATTCGATTAGCTTAGAAAATTGATCATAGAATATTTTCAAAATTCGTTTAGGAACACTATCACCCTAACAGTATACCACGTAACGTAAAATGTGTTCCGTACTATAATTTGTAGTTGCTAATATTGTAAATAAATTCTTTCAGATTTAACCTAAAAGTTTTATAAAATTCTGTGGAGCCCCTCGTTTGGTCGACTAGTATGATCGCCCTAAAAAAACGGGTATAGTCTTTTTCACTAGCTGGCGAAACGAGCGAACCAAATGTTTCTCTCTCACGGTCTTTTTTTCGCTGCTTGTAGATGTGATGCAGGAAAGAGTACGGTAGAGCAAACGTCCGCTGTGCGTATTAAAGCGCATTTGCAGGTATCTATCGTTCGGACATCATTATTAGTCAACAATTTTTCATTTTGTATTTTTACATTGTAAAACTGTAGTTTTGGTGTTGAAAATATCGTTAATTGTTAGAAGAAAGTAATATCTCTACTTTACGCTAGTTAGTGATTGTGAGCTTGGATGCAATAGTGTAAAATGTTTATCCGCGTCTAGACCAGACTTTCCCATTTTCTCTACTTAGCGAATCATCTTTTGTAAGGTTTTCTTCCCAGTACGTTTTCTCTCGCTCTCGTGTGCTCTGGCTACGGCTGTCGTGGAGTCATCGTGGAAAGCTGATGGGATGCTTGATGTTTATGCCCCGTTTACACTTCTGCTGGCTGCCAGCATGCTGGTGTCAGTGTACTGCCCTCTTAGGAAAAAACGTTCAACTGTGGTCCAATGATCCAAAGTATTAGACCAACGAAGGACCACCGTTGAACGTTTTTTTCCTAAGAGGGCAGTACACTGACACCAGCATGCTGGCAGCCAGCAGAAGTGTAAACGGGGCATTAGTTATATGCGGAGTGAGTAGTTGAAGCCGGTGTTGAGGAGGAAACAAGAGGTGATGAGAGACACACATACTATCTCGCTCTTCGTCTCTAATCAACAGTGTTGTTAGATTGGTCATGAATTCAAACGCCGGTGATCGGTTTTTTATAATTTTGCAATTTTGATTCTCTGCTGCACATCAGTATAGCACAGGTTATACTAGCACGAATTTAGCTGTGAACAAGGCATCCTTTTCTGCTGTTCTATACCATTGAACAAAACTAAATATTGGCAATTATCGTTCTTAGAAAAACTGAAGTAGCAGTCTGATTTTATCAGCGGGACTTAAACGAGTCAATATTTAATTTGATGAATAAGCTTGGAGTAGGAATCATGAAGTATGATAAATATGTATTTACTAGTGTATGTCCCTTCGAGTTTATTTCGAAGTAATGGTCTATTTTTTCTGGCATCACGGTTGAATTATGATCGCTCTCGTGTCCTACAAACTCACTCTCCTGCCAGATTAGCAGACTTTCGGACAAAATGATGGCGTCCATGACTGTAAAAGAGAGAGGGAAACAGACGAGCTTCTGTTCGCTCTGCTGTGACAACTACCCTACCTACCCATAATCAAAAGCACCAAGAAAAGTAAAAGAAGATTGCGGTGAACACAGGCAGCAGAAAGTAAAATTTGGCACATGGTCCATTTTCCTGCGTAGTTTGTGAGTGGAAGTTCCCGTAAAACTACTGAATAAATCCGGCAGAAATTGCATAGATTTATGTTTACAATAATTCTAGTGTCTTCCAGTATTGGTAATAGTGTTCGTCAATAGTCAAAAATCGATTGACTCAGTGAAACCACCTCTCATTCACTCTTGTATTTTGTTCCGGTCTTTGTCCTGACTTTGTAATCGTTCATCTTTTTTTCCAACAATTTCTGCTCGCGTCTCGCGATTTTTTTAATTCTCCAGTCACGGTTTAGTTTCATTCCGATATCCGATTAGTTACCCTTCCGATTTCCAAGGACACAATCAGTAGTTAGCCTCAAGAGATATCGCTTTCTTCAAACAACAGTAGTGGGAAACTTTGACGGTTAACGACCCGGAATATTTGGAAATATATCATTTCGGATGTATTGTTTTTATTGAAATGAACCATCGAATGGGTGAGATTTTCTCCCGTCATCGTTGGCATAACCATTCAGATTTGACACAGCATAGTAAACGAGTAAGTCCCGGAAGAGCGAACTGCTTCAGCTAAAAAAAAGAGCACGAGCTGCCTTCATTGATTATGAAGCTGATTTCGGATATGTATAAGCAAGAAGAGAAAATGCAGCAAGAACTGGAAGCTTTAAACCGTACATCGTTGGAGTTTCCCCACTGCTGTTACTGTTTTTTTTTTCTGTATTTAGATCAACATCAAATTTCGAGTTTCATCATTTCTTTTGAATGCTGTGCTAGTAGGTACGTAAAAGTGGACGCATTTGTCTTTTGTGTAGCAGCGTACGGTGTTTTCTTTTCCTGAAAATGTGAATTTCTATTGGTGATTTCAACTTAGGACAAATTCACTTAAAACTGAATATTCAATATTTTTTGTTAAATTCTATTACCGTTTGTCGTTACCGTATTTGTCCATTTATCAGTTCAAATTTAAGCCAAGTGTTGCATCACTGAACGCTTTAGTGAACAGGGCCGTTATATGAGTCCGCCGAGTGATATCGTGTTCACAGTTAATGATTTTTGGTTTTATAATAGCTGATAGTTATCGTGATTTGTAAATTAAAAATTCTTCGTCGTAGATTCGTTGTAAATTTTATTTGCTTTTGCTTGTGTTTTGTTTATTAGTTAAAAATTGACTGCGTCGCGTTGGTTTAAGCAAATTTGTATGTAGTGATTTGGCAATTTTGAAATTAATTTGAAAACGATCTACTACAAAATCATCACGATAAAACTTAAAAGCATTCACGGTAGGTCGCTGCCCTGACCAATACACACCCGACAACTGCTTTCTTTAATTCATGTCAACATCTGAATTATTTGGTGCCGATGCTAATGGAAGGTTTAAGTAACTAAGTACGAGTACGAAAAATAATCAAGATGTCGAGGCAAACAACAACGGAATAAAACTCCACGCTATGCAAATGCGTCACTTTTACGTATCACTGGTCATAATTTTGAAGCATTCATGTAAATTAGAATAGTTTTCGGTCAATCTCCAAATTTTGTGAATTGGGTTAACGACTGTTCTCTCATCCCATCGATAGCTACTTTGTAAATACATTTGTATATATAGCGGAGATGAGCACACAAACCCGTTCCGGTGGTGGTGGCGGTGGCCGCAACAAGTCCAAGGCTAGCAAGGAGAACAAAGAGAATGCTGGCACGGACGATTCACAGCAGCAGCAGCAGCAACCGTTACAACAACAGAAAGGTGGTGCCACAAACAACTCCGGTGGTGGTGAGCCGAAACAGAAGAAAGGCACAGACAATTCCGGATCCAAAGGTGGTGATTCGAAGGACAAACAACATCACCAGACAACCACACACGTCAAGGTCAAGCAACCGACTGCCGAACAGATTCGCATTGCTCAAATTACAGACATCAAAAGCGGTATGGATGATCCGAAGATACAGGAGAAAATCCAGAATTTGATGGAAACAACGCAGCGTTCGGAGGAAGAGGTTTGCTGTGCTCTACAAGAGTGCGACAATGATCTAGACCGTGCGGTGATTTTCCTTCTCGAAACACTTCCGGTAGGAGCATTCGCCACGACTTCCAAAAAGAAGAAAAACAAATCACAGAATAAGGAGCAGAACGACGCAGCTCCAAGTGATGGCGATTGGGATAATGGCGCAGTGAATACTGGCTCCGGATCCGGAGGAGGTGGAGGCTCGAGCAGCGATCCCAAGGATCGTCGTGGAAATCGTTCTGGCAACACACAACGTACCGGTGGGGGAGGCTCGGGTGGAGTTGGATCCGGTCGAGGAGGGCGGGGTAACTTCCGCGACGGAGATCGTGGTGGTGATCGGGATCGCAATGGTTTTGACCGTGGTGGACGTGGCCCACGTGGTCGGGATGGTCGCGATGGTGGTCCAGGCCGTGGTAGCTACAACGGTGGAGGATCTCGTGGTGGACGCGGTGGTGGGCCACGTGTTGGAACGCGTGGTCCCGGATTGCGGGACCAAAATCGAGGAGCACGGTTAACCGATCATCAGGAGATAGACGCGTGGGATCCGGTAACGACCACAAATTCTAATGATCTCAACAAACCGGAAGAATCTTCTGCGTTTACCGACACCTGGGGAGACTGGGATAATGAGGAGTACACGGGTTCTTTGTCGGATACCAAAGTCTTCACACCGAGCACGCAGTCTACTGTGGTGTCACAGCAACCGCAAGGAGCAGCGCAACCGCAACAAACAACTTCCCAGTTGCCGCCACCGCAATCTCAACCTACGCCACAATCGCAGTCTCAACAGCAGTCGACGCAACAGCAACCTTCACTGGTAGCTGCCCAGCCAGCTGCAGTCACGACTTCGGTGACGAGTGAGTATTCGGTATTTTGGCATGCTTTCACAAATTAATGTATCATATGTTTTCCTTAGATCCTACGGAATTATCCGCCCCGCCAGGTCTAGAACAGCAGATTCTAAATCCACCACAGCCTAAAGAGACTGATCTGGTGCAACAGTATAGCACCACCGTCGTGTCAAGCACGGCGACGGCAGCGGCCGCTGCCAGTAATACGGTCCAGTATCCAGATCTCCACTCGACGTCCAGTACAACACAGCATCTGCGTCAAACTATTGACATACCGCAGATAAACTCTTCCTCGTCGCTCTCCGCAGAACAATCACAGTATTTCAATACGTTATCTTCTCAGAATTCCAATCTCCAGCCGAGTGTTGTGAACACGTATCCTCCAAGCACTGTGCAATATCCGGCCACTTTCGGGTCGAGCAGCAGCTATAGTGAACAGGTTTCATCGTCGCAGCAGGCACCGGTGGCACGTCGACCGCGGGCACGAGTCCCGCCGCCGTCGAAGATTCCATCCAGTGCCGTCGAGATGCCGGGTGACAGTCTAAACAACATTGGATATCTGGATGTGCAATTCGGTGCACTTGATTTCGGCACCGACGATTCGTTCGACAGTGTTTCTGTGACGGATAAGTTCAATGCGAACAGTTTGGAACAGAATGCCCCGTCGGCTGTCCAATTGCCACCGACAGTTCAGCCAACGCAACCGGACGTTAGTGATTATCAGAGTAAATCGAATGTCGTGAATAATCTTCAGCCTAAATCGAATCTAAGCAGTAGCATGCAAAACCCTCAAATTTTATCAGGACAAAATGATCCACTCACGGCGACGCAGAGTGATCCTTTGTCTAGTAGTTATTCCCAGCGCAATAGTTCCACCGTTGTTCCTTCATCAGTTAGTACAGGTGTTAATGTGAATTCTATCAACAGTACCACTTCGAGTAAGTTCATTCGCAGATTGTGAATAGTAACCATTTAACCAAATAAATTAACGAAACATTTTACAGCACTGGAACAATTGACTAAGACTGATCCCTATAGTCAATCCACTGGGACGAATGCTGCTTCGGGTGGATATCAAAATGTATCGTACTCTACATCGCAGGCGAACAAAACCTCGTCGTATCCATCTTCGGCTGCGCCGCAGGGATACAACAATTCTAGCTATTCAAACTCACAGGTAAATGTGTATTTTTGTATGTTCTGGAAACCAAAAATTACAGAAAAAAATGAAACTTAACGCTAAATGTTCTGTTCAGGTATCCACCAACACTTACCCAGCGTCGTCCAATAACTATAGCTCGTATAATCAGAGCGGGGTCAACTCGTATCAGCAACCGAGCAGTAATGTGTCAAGTAGCGTTGTGCCCAACAATAATTCTAACAGTTCCGTTGGTGTGTCTGCTGTGAATCAGTCTAATCCTAACCTACCGGTTAACAGCAGTAATGTAAGCAACAACAGGTAAGAGAACCATCTCGAACACCCTTGCTTTAGTAAGTTTGTATCTAACTTACCCGATCGTCGGTCCTCTTTCTATTTATCTTTCCATGTGAATAAAACTATTCGTTCTATGTACCCCGATCCGCCATAAAATGGTACAGTTCGAACAGCAACGCGGGATATCTGTCCAGTCAGTATCCGGTCAGTCAGACGTCGTCGGCCTTCCCCTCGCAACAGAACTACCAGAACAGTTCCCAGAATGTGTACGGAAACACGGGACTGAATAGTAATACGGGGTAAGTCAATGTCGCTTTGATTGTTGAGTTGTGGAGTTTTTTTTTGTTAGAATCTATCAAGCCAGTCAGTTGACTAGGTTTTTGAACAGCTGATATGTTCAAATTCAAGAAATGAAACCTGAGATATCGGGTTCTGGCAAAGGTTTAGGTTAGATTTCGATTTTATTCATCAATATATTGTCCTTGAAGAGTGATATAATGGTTCCAAAGGCGTTTCAACATTTCTACGTGTGTGTATGTGTATTATCAACAAAGAGATCGAGATCTCAGAGATGACTGGTCCGATTTTGATCAAATTAGCCGCAAACGTATGGTCTCCTCGTCACCCAGAACGTTATTGAATGTTTTTGAGACCGGGTGTTTACTTTTCCAGTTATACAAAGTTTTATGTCATTTTTATTTGTTTTTTTTTTGACATCGGTCACAATTGTAAACAAAATATGTTTTTAGACTCGACATTTTTGTGTAAGCGACTTTTTCTCCTATTCCAGCTGTAGCCGTTTTGAGCACTGTATGATAAAGCGATGCTTGAGAGCAAAGAGAAACGCAACTTTTTATACTGTTGTATGCAATTGTTTCTAAGCACAAAATAAACTGTACTTCATGACATGTTGCCTCGTTTCGATTCTAGCACGATTCGTTTTAGAAAACTTTATCGTTTGAATATGTATTAAAAAGATGACAGTACTTTCGAATTCAAAAACAGTTTCATATTTATATTGATTCAAACTGCTAAAAAGCAATAATCGCTGGACAACATAACTTTTAACATCCATATACTATTCGAATCAGTTCGTCGAGATCAGCAAATGTGTGTGTGAAATTATTTCTCAATTTTCTCGTGGATGGTTGAACCGATTTCCTCCATCCTCCATCAAAATACCAAAACTGGAAACAAGTTAGGCTTGCGAATTATTTTGTTAAGGTAATGTATCGAAAAATCTCTTGATTCAATGGTATTCCTATGCTGCCTCCATCTAAGATTCGAATGAAAGGCCTTAAGATTAGTGTGAAAATGTCAATTTCACAAAAATTAATCGCGTTTATCGGGTTTGCAGATAATCGAAGATCAAATAAATATTCGGTTTTCGAGCCCGGAAAATATCTAAAAACTGGTTTTCAAAAATGTCGACCCAATGAAATGGCTTACAATACCTTAGGTGAAATTAACAGACTTCGGCAGCACCGATTTCCAGATTCCAGATCCGAAAGTATCAGAAGTTTACTCAAAACGTTTTCCCAAATGACCTTGACGAATGTCATAAACCAAAATTCAAATTAAAATTGGTAAGTTTTATCCGATTCCGACTTTCGATTCAGGAATTACAGGGTCATAAGCTTTTAGAATTCCTCTATGATGCAAAAAATTTTCAAAATGGGGTCAAAACTATTTCAATTTAATCAGCGTATTAATTCATCGCAATACGAACAATTTTTGATTTCACTAGTCCCTGAATACCGGCTCGTCCCGAGTGGTACCAAAATCGGAGGTGTGAAAAATATATTTAAAAATTTTAATTATTTTTAATGCAAGAAATACAGGTTCAGAAAGCTTGAAAAAAAAATTAAATCTTTCTGACATTCTCTAGTACATCCCTGATATTTTTCAAATTTTTCGGTGGAGCGGTTGCTTGAAAAATCAAATTAAATGAAAATCAATAGAACCACCGTAACTCCGTCAATACAGCAGTTAAAGAATTGAAACTTTGGGAAATTTGCCTTCAGTCCAAGCTCTTTCGGATATGGTATATGAATTTCCTTTTGAAGCAGGTTTCACATGCTTACCCATCTATTTCATTTTGGGTCAAAATTTACATATTTGCGTTTTATTGAAAAAAACTGCGACAGTCTAAACAAAAACAACCTTTAATTATATGCGTCTCAATTCTTTGTTCGATTCCATCTATGAAAACCATTCGTTGGAAGTGCCATAAAAATTAGTTCGAGAAGAAAAAATATTTTTGTCCTATTGTTGGGTATCGGCAGCGCTTATTTTGAAAAAAACGGCATATTAGAAAAATGCAACTTGATATGCTGCGTAGCCTAAAAATTTGTAGAACATTTTATCTGGATCCGACTTCCGGTTCCGGAACTAAAGCGTAATAAGTGGAAAATTACCAATTTTATTAGTATTTTTCCACGAACGATGGTTAAAAACAGGTACAAATCCCATAAAACTGTCTGATAAATTCTTCTAGTTTGCAGAGATTGTTAGTTTTTGGGCATGAAAACTTAATTCGGCACTACTGGTCCCCTCTTTTCCTGTTCCGAGAGCACCGAAAGTAGAGAAGAAAAACTTCTAAAACTAAATTCACTTCGATTTCTCTGCGATGTTTGAACCGATTTTCACAAATCTTGATTTGAATTAAAGTTCATACTGTCTTTAAAGCTACTGTGAAATTTCATCCGGATTCGACTTCCGGTTCCGTAGTTACAGTTCGAAACTGTTCCAATTTGTAGGTCATATTTGTTGGTAGCAAACGAAACACAGGATTTATAAAGTTTGTGAGATTAGGTCCGAACAAATTTTCCTATTTCTATTCAATAAACAGTTGTTTTTGCAAATTTCACGGTTATATTTATGATGTAATGAGTAATATGAGAAAGGCATCATTACACCACTAGGTAGATTAAAATAGGTTTTTTTGATGAGCTATTGATTATGTAGCAATTGCTCGCGCATGCTAACCGATAATCGTAGATACACGTATCTACATCACCTACATTTTGGTAGTAGATGTGTAAATTACAATATTTGATGGGTACATTTGTCCAGTTCCAGTATTAACGCGTTTCTTCATTTGCATTTACTGACTTTCCTTCGTCGAGTCGCTGCTTTATAATAGACCAGTATTTTTCGATTGGCAGATATTCCGAGCAACTCGGAAAATTCATTAGCCTGAGGCCAAATTTGAACTTTTTGGCAGAATACCACTCCATAACCACCTTGAAGTAGTGGCACCTGGCCAAATCGTATCAAAAGATGATTTTGCCCCTATGCTTGTGGATAAATGGTAATATACAAACGTTCGGGCATTCTTCGATGTAAACTAGGGATAAAATGTAAATGTTGTAACTCAAGTAGAGTTTGAAGAAATTGCAATTCATGTGCGTTACATTGATTCTATTGGTAATAAATATCGAAGTAGTTTTCCATTACACCGACATGTCCTCCGAACTGCTACAGGTAATTGAGTTGCATGATTTTTTTTCGTTTATTTAAAAACATAAAATTACTTTAAACTAACAAGATTTGTATTTCTCTATTTTCCATGTTTGTTTTTTTTTTCGCTAACACTTCATACTCGTCGTTTGCTTTTGCCATCATGTCACCAATTTAATTTCACTCTCGAATCAACTATCGGATGAAAAAAAAACAATGAACGATCAGGTACTCGAGCAGTGCAAGTACCTCCTCCGGACAGTATAGTAATTTTAGCAGTTCGAAGCTTAAGGACACACCCGTATCTACGCAATTTGAAAGGTAAGAATGCGCTTCACACTCTGGCGTTTCTTTTTTTCCTCCGTTACCTGTTTTAATTTGCTATCGTGATAATGTCGTTCAAGCACTAATCCCGCACGATAATTGACCTTATATCTTTCCAGTGTTGCCTCCAGTACGGTACCCAACAATAACAACACGAACAACAACAATGTGTCGAATTCTTCTTCCTCGCTGCCAAACAGCTCCGTGGTATCCACGACAAGTATGAGTTCACCATCGTTTGGTTTAACGAATACTAAAGTGACCAATTCCACAGCTAAAAGCAGCAGTAGTAGCGGAACCGGAGTGGTGCCCAACATACCGATGGTCAACCCGTACATTCAACCTGGTGTACCGTTCTACCAGCAACCGGTTTACTCGTACGAGGATCTGCAAATGATCCAGCAGCGTATGTCTGGACATGTGCCTGGATATTATGATGTGAATTATCAGACACCGACGAGCCTCGGAGCGGGCGGAGTACGCGACGCTAACCTCGGTTCCGTCGCGTACTCGACCATGTCCGATGGTCGGTTCACTCGAACCGACAACAACTCGTCTCCTGTTAGTAACGTTCCAAGTACCATGTCACAACAAACAGGGTCTGGTGGTCCTATGTTGAACCTGCCATACGCTTATTTTTACGGCGGCAATGTGATGCCCACAGGCTTCCAATATGGCACCCCAGCAATATATCCTGTTAGTAGTTAGATTGATTATTAGTATTCGAACGTAGAAATTTTACTTGTTGTCTTTTTTGCATGTACTCTTATCAAACAAATCTTCGAACACTCTTGATGCCACAATAAAAATCAAAAATCTTCAACAACTTCTATAGCAACAAATGGCGACGAATGCGACTTCGGGAGGACAATTCCAAAAGCCGGCGTACAACAGTGGTTATGGAACTAGTGGATACGACACGTTGAGCCAAACCGGGCAGGATTACAACAAGAATGCTTATCCGACGTCGAATGTCGGACAGCAGTCCAAGGGACAGACGGTTAGCAATCCACAATCGGCTGGAGGAACGGGTTCCGATATTGCGCCTTCGATGTATGGCAAAAGCCATGTCGCGCTAAATAAAGTCAATGTAAGGTTTAAAAATTTCAACCTGCTCATGCAACATATTCGTGAACGAGCGAGTTTCTTTTTTTCCGTTCAAAAAGACATTGTTGTTTCTAGAAAATTATTGCCATGCTTTGATTTGTTTTCCTTTTCAGTCGTACGAGAAACAATCGTTTCACTCGGGTACTCCACCCCCTTACAACATTGCCGGAACACAGACTGCGGGAGCAACGTCCGCACAACCCTACGGGCAGCATCTCTATATTCCGACGATACCAACTCATCATAATATCAACATGCATCAAGCAATGCATCAGGTATGAGAAAGTTAATCCTGCTACTTGATTCGCTTTAGTGAATGCGCTTACACATGGAACGTGAACGTTAGCAAGTAGCGTTACGGTTTCTCAGCGATACTCGTAGGTCGCATTTAACATTAATCGGTAGTATATGTAGTGAAAAATAGATACTAATAACGTCGTTTTACTTATTCGAGAGTGCATCCCCTAATTTTAATGAAACTAACGTCATCGAAATGATGGACGTCATTTTGTGGACTTTGAACTTTCATATCATTTCGTTTGATGTCACCAAACTACTGGGTTTGTGTCGGAAAAAGGTGTACGCATTTTGTTTTATGTATGCAACAGTTTCGTCCCATTTGGCATAATCAAGAAGCGAGAATTCGAACTGAGCTAAAAAAAATAGCTTCTAGATTGAGTGGACCGGCCAAACGAGGCGCAAGTTTAAAATGTCGCTTGGCTATCCAGGGCTGAGAAAATCAAGATCAAAAAATCATCAAATCGTAATCACTACCGAAGATGATTACTTGTAATTTTTCCCAATAAAGATCACTACTGATCTGATCTTTTTAAGATCAGTTGTGTGCTCGTTGCTGATGGATTAGATGATGTTTTCAAAACCAGGCTCCGATATGTCGGGCAAGGATGGCTTTTATCGTATCAAAGAACGTTCACTGGCAACTCTTCACACGATTGAATCAGTGCCATCAAAGAGAAACGGAAATCATCGCAACAAAAAAACCCGGCATGGCTCATTTAACATAGAATTGACACCAGTGCGAGAGCGAATTTCTCTCGATGGCATTTCTGAGAATCAAAGGTTAGCACGCTGATGTGGGGATCCTCTCTGAAGCAACGAACGGTCGCTTATTCTCGTTTCGCGATCCGATTCTGTATGGGCAGTGGATAACTGCGATAGAATCATTTTACTATTGCCGCTTATTCTAACTATGTACATATAACCTTTGCATAAGTTGTGTCTATGAATATGTCTGTGAATGCTCCATAAAAGGGTTTTGAAATATTGCAACCTAGTATGAGAAACATCAAGTTGAATAATCGATTCGATTTTCTGCGATAATTGTCAACTTGCGATTCTCTCTTAGGGAATTCCACACAGCAACGATCATTATCAGACTGTAAATTTTTTTTAAGGGCCATGAAATACTCAGAGTATGAAGTGGAGCGAAGAAATGTAGCAAAATTCTCTCACGGTTCATGCATTGAGAGACTCGAGCTCTTGTAGCATCTTCTACCGGATTGAAAATGTTGTATACAATATAGATAGCAATATAGCAGCTTCTGTCAAATTTTCGGCAATCACCAACACTGATGTCGGGTATTGTTTTCTTTACCGCGTATACAAAATTAGATTTCCGAAAGTTAGAAAATTGATAATTCTCAGCTTATATGAATTGATCAAAATTCTCAATGCATAACTTCAGTTCAAAGTTTTGATTTCAATTCAATGCATTTTTTATGTCTATTCCACCCGTTCAATACTCATATTATGCAAAAATTATTAATTTATTTAGTTTACTCGTCCCTCTGTGTACTTTTGGCTGATCATCATTATCCGAAACGGTTTTCTACATCAATAATTTCCGATCGAATCAGCAGTGATTTTTTTTTAGAATTTAAATCTTTACTGATTTCGACGTGATATAATCATGATCATATCAAAATCAAAATCACTTGGAAATCAGATCATTTTTTTACTATCAGGTGTACAACTCTGCTCCCGCCGTTTTTTTTTTTTTTTCAAAATTAAAAGCTTTATTGCGAAAAAGTGCTTACAGATGTATTATTCAAAGTATTGTCCGTCGCTAGCGACAACTTTGTCCCATCTTTCCGGCAATTTTCGGATCCCGGCTCGAAAAAAGGAGTCATCTTTTGACGCTATCCATGAAGCAATCCATTTTTCCTTGAAAATGTTGATCTGCCAGGCCGTGTGCCATCGGACGGAATAGGTGGAAGTCGGAAGGGCCGACATCTGGGGAATACGGCGGGTGGGGCAAGACTTCCCATTTCAACGTTTCCAGGTACTTTTGGACCACTTTTGCGACGTGAGGCCGAGCATTGTCGTGTTAGAGGAATACTTTGTCATATCGCTCTTGATATTGTGACCGCTTTTTTTTGAGCGCGCGACTAAGGCGCATCAGTTGCGTTCGGTAGCGATCTCCTGTGATGGTTTCACCCGGTTTTAAGAGTTCGTAGTAAATCACACCGAGTTGATCCCACCAAATACAAATCATAACCTTGACGTTGTGAATATTCGGTTTTGCCTTCGATGAAGTAGCATGTCAGCTTTCCCCATGATTTTCTGCGTTTAGGATTATCGTATCGAACCCAGTTTTCATCACCGGTTACGATTCGATGTAAAAACTCCTTACGAATTTGTTTTTGAAGCAGTTGCTCACGTACAAATAGACGGCGCTCGATGTCCCTCGGTTTCAACTCGTACGGCACCCAGTTTTTTTTTCTAAATCATGCCCAGGGCCTTGAGACGTTTTGAAATGGCTTGCTGACTTACTCCCAACGATTCCGCAAGCTCTTCTTGGGTTTGGCACGAATCTTCATCATGCAATGCTTCTAGTTGTTCATCTTTGAAGGTTTTTTTCTCTTCCACCACCATGTTTGTCTTCGACATCGAAATCACCATTTTTAAAACGTTGAAACTACTCCCGACACGTTATTTCACCCAGAGCAGAATCACCATAAGTTTCTGAGAGTATTCGATGCGCTCCAGCTGCATTTTTTTTCGAATTGTAACAGAAAAGTAAAACTTCCCGCAAATGGCGAGAATTGGGCACATAAACAGACATTTTCGAGTGTGAATAATACGAAAACAAGAACAACTGTCACTGAAACGGCGATGACAATTCGTTAGGCACTGTACACACTCACTTTAAAGGCATTATCATCTATGTATTTTGACCAGCCTCAGCCGGTACAGCCACTTATCGGAAATCGGCGGAAGCAAAGTTGTACACCTGATAAAATCACCTGTGATGAAATCAGTATGTACGCGAACAGTGATCTTAAAATCAAGAGTGATTTTAGATCACCAATGTGTGGTGAAAACTGAAGGTAGTAATTTACTACATCCGTCCTCAACTCGGCGAAACAGTTCATCATCCCGATTCTGAATTTCGATCGAATCGGATTGTTCCGATCGCATGCGAAATTTTGCATTCTGCATCTCGATCGAGTTCGAGTTTTCTATACAAAAGTACTACTCGATCGGATTGCAAAATGCTAATTTTCACATTCATTCGAAATAATCCGATTCGATCGAAATTCAGAATTGGGGTGGATACCTACCAGCTACGCACACAAAATGGTTGATTTGAACAACGCAATTATCGAAAAACGATTCGAAGATACGGAAAAGTAATTCTGCATCATGGCGATGCTCCGGTACAATCAGCCAAAGTGATCTACACCCCTATTCTGCATTTCGATCGAATCGGATTTCGTCGAACGAAAGTAAAATTTGCATTCTGTAATTCGATCAAGTGATGCTTTTTATGGAAAACTCGAACCCAATCGAGCTACAGAATGCAAAATTTCGTATTCGATCGAAGCAATCCGATTCGAACGAAATACAGAATCGTGGTGCTAGTAACAATTTCTACGATTGGTTGGGAACTCCTACCACACCCGCCATAATCATCAGACCTGGCACATTGTGATTGTCAGAACATTTTCACCGATTGGGCACGAACAGACTGAGGCGCATACTTCAACGCGGTAGTTACGAGTTAGGGTGCATGAGGCATTCACTTCCGATTGATTTTTGGCCGACTCAGTCGGTGTTGTTTCGGCGCCTTTGGATAACCTACCCTCGTTAGTTGCTCCACATTGATAGACATTTAAAGAAAGTTTTACTTCACTTGTTTTGTAGTACCCGGCACGTACCGATTGCTATTTTAATTTCTGCTGCAATGGCGGAAATACGTAACCTCCCAAACTTTGTGTTGTGCAGTTTGTATAATCCAGTCGATGTGCACAAAAATGTCAATGATTTCAACGAACGAAGCTCGACGCGAGTTGCTACAAAACCCCAGACAAAACAAGTTCCGATCTATTTAAGAGAAATCCTACTTACAGGCTTTATCAGATCCATGCTCAACTGGCTATTAGGATATATAGGGTAATGGCTCCAGTAATCTTCTCATATTCGAAAACCATCAGTTAGAGTGAGAGCTGCTGTCTCTGTTCGATAGATTGTCTCCTAGGCTGAGATGAAAATTATTGCATTCGGTTGGATTTTTCGCGTCGCCATACCAGATGTATTGAACAAGTTTCGAACTATTTTTTTTCTACGGTATTACTTCTTTGAGCCGAAGCAAAATTATTATATCCGATTTTATCACAATTCGTTGATTGAAAGTCGAGTAATCGAAAAAATAATCTGGCGACTCTACTAATGAGATGACTATTGGTACAATAGGGCAATAGATAGAGTTCTAACCAGGAATAAATGTTTGAAAATTTGCTAGAAATATCTAATGATATAACAGATTTTCTGTTATCCCCGTAATCGTTCATATTTCTTAACTAAGTTACTAAAATATTTAAACTAATTTACTACAATGTGAAATGTGCTATACTTTACCATTTTTCGAATATTGGTTATTACTGAAATAGTAAGGAAAACGCTTGTGCTCGTGTCACAACATTCGGAAGAGAGACTATACTTACTTACTTGGTTGCTTTTTATTTGCTCTAACCTCTCCGTTCCCTTGTTTTATATATTGCAAAACTTAATGATCTGTAGTAATAATTCTCCTTAAAAGTACTTCAATGAAAAAACCTGTTTTTATCCACCTAGTGGTATGATGATGCCTTTCTCATTAGCAATTCATGAGAAATCGATGTAAGTTTCAAATTGGAGTTTTTGACAATCTGTTTCCAGAGCCGGAACCCGGAGTAAAATCATATAGGTTGAGTGAAATCACTTCCGTATGATTTTACTCAACCGCAGCAGCATGTTCAACCAAACCAGAACCGGTAACAGACATTCGTGTCTGCACGCGCTTTCTGGTTTCTTCAACGCGATTGGAAACATGTGCTCATGTAAGATGCTTGGTGCCGATGGACTCGGTTGTGGTTTCAAAACGCTTTTCGTTTTCTTTATAGTGTGTAGAATATCGGCCAAAGCATGCCGTGTGCATCGTTCGTGAAGACGGTTGTGTTTTTTCTTCCGTGCCGATACTTATCGGTTTTTATCGTCATTTCATATGACGATTGGAAAGTTTTGACACTCATCGCCCTGTAATTCCGGAAACGGAAGCAGGATTAGGATGAAATTGCACAGTAGCTTTTGAGACAATCACCCCTATTCTGTACGTCGATCGATTCGAAATATTCCGATCGAATGTGCAATTTCAATTCTGCATTCCGTTCGAGTTTGGTATGAACTTGAATATCATTCGTTCGAGTTGTTCAATTTTCGAACATTACTCGATCGACTTGCGTACGTATTACTTCTGTTCGGTTTAGAATCGTTCTAATTTGTTTGTACAAGTGTGACGGTTTCGTATACTAAGAAATGAATAATATAAATAATATAGAATGTGTAAGTAGTGTTGACAGCTTTGATGGTTAGTGTTCGAAAATTCAAATGTTCCCGAACGAATCGATCGAATCATACAAGTCGAACGGAATAAAGAAAGCTAAATTCGTACTCGAACGAAAGTGTAGATATCAGTGATGGTCCAGCACACGAGCCAGCTCTCATACAGTCCGTGTGCTGTACCTTTTCAAAAACACGCACACGATGTCTGAAGCACACGCTCGTGTGCCGTGTTGTTACTAGATCGAGAGTCGTATGCTTTGAAGAACCAGCTCGCGATGATTCTATAACATTTCCCCGAAAACTATTCTCCAGAACATAAAAAAACGAAGCTTTTTCCCCCGAAATTTATTGCCCAGAATGTAATAATCTCCAGAAATACAAACTTTAGAAAGTAATAAAATCCAGAAAAAAATTCCCAGAATTTACCAAAGTCCAGAAAACCATTCACCCGAAGGCATTAGTCGTTAGAATATTATTATTGGAATAATACCGTTTGGCATAATGGTTGTTTGGCATAATGCTAATTTGGCATAACAGATCAACATGCTGCTTAATAGAATTTGTTCTAATTAACTGCGATTTTGAAAGGTCTAATGCGGCTACGCCTCATCGTTTTTAATGACCTGCTGTCCGACCTCGCTGCCACTCGTTCGGTCTTAGCTGAGGGATAGCCCCTAGCTTTGGGTAATCCAGGCAAACGAACGCAACTAGACAGAGGTGATTTCTGCGGGTGATCTGTTCCTATGTTGTTTCTGTATTATTTTCCATTCTGGGGAAACAGTTTCTAGGAGATGGCATTCTGGGGAATGGTACATTCTGTTGTGTGTCTTTCTACTAATTATTACCTTCGAGAATATGGTTTTCTGGAGAACGGTACATTCTGGGAGAAACACTTCGTTGCTTTAATTTCTGGGAAATAATTTTCGGGAGACAGTCGTAGAACCGCTCGCGATGCTGGCTCATGAGCTGGAATGGGGAGCTAGCTCGTGAGCTGACTCATGTGCTAGACTGCTAGCTCACGTGCTGAGTTGACTGTCCGTTTTTTTTATTTAATAATATAATATAATTGTTAAGCACACTGTGTCCGCTCCTATATTGTCTCTTGTCAGTAGGTGGACTACACAAATAGCACACGCTCATGAGTCTGGTTTGAAAAGCACAGCACACGAGTTTAATAGGCACACACTGCATGTATAGAGCAGCTCGTGTGCTGAGCTCGGACATCACTGGTAGATTCGTTCGTATCACATATCCGTCGGTTTGCAGAATCGGGGTGAATGAGAGCTATAGCTTAAATCAAGATTTGAGAAAATCGATAAAACCATTGCTGAGAAATCGAGTTTTATAAAAATTTGCACCTCTTTTCGCCATAACTTAGGAAAAAGTACTCAAAAAATTGAAAAATTTTCCATTATGTAATTCCGGAACCGGAAGTCGGATCCGGATCGAATTCGAGTACTTCTTAAAGAATTATAAGACCTTTCATTTGCGACTTAGTTTGTGAAAATTGAGAAATTTCCGAGAAAATTTAGTTTAGAAATTTTTAAGATAGTCTGAGTCTTAGAAATTGTGCATTTTTTCTATGTTTCCACCAACTCACGGATACCACATCAAATGGACTGTTCATCTACTGAAACGATTCAGTCGTGAAACCTTTTTTTCACATCTTCATGAAATGTTACTCAGCAAGTGTGCTTTGTGAACAAATGATAGTTGGAAGGAGCTAAAGTTTGAGTAGCTCGTAGTGCAAGGCACCTTTTCGACACTTCGTCTTGCCTATCGAGGATCCTACTGAAAAAAATTCGAAATGAAATGGTTTTTTTCCTTTTGAACGTAATGGTCGAGCATTTGTCTGGACCACTTGATGAAACTCTGCTACTGTCGTTGTAGAAAAGCTGCATCTTTTGGGCTTCTCAGATATAATAATAGATTTTAACGTCATCAGCAAACGATAGGCGAGCACCCTTTAGAAAAAATGTGACGTCGTTGAAGTACAGTAAGAATAGTAAACGCCCGTGATGACTACCCTGCGGAATTTCGGACGATGCGATAAACCAGTTGTCATATGTTCGAGCCCCGACCTGGAAGGATTCGTAGTGTCAGTAGTATCGTAGCACCAGTCATGCAATGGTTCTTTACACTAAGAATCGGCTGCAAAGTCTGTTGAAACAGAAGGTCAAATTCCACTACAGGAATGTAATACCAAGGCTTTGGTTATATCAAAGGCAGAGTAAAGATCAGTGTAAATAACATCAGTTTGTACATCTTTAGACATACCATCAGTCACAATAGGTTGGTTTTTGTGGATCGCTAGACATAAAACCATGTTGAGTTTAAATGGTTGGAAATCGGTGTCAGAAAACCCTTTTCGAACACTTACCTCGATTTGCTTGAGACAGACCGTGGATAATGCTTATCAAACCATTTCATTTCTTGCATTTTCTTATGACCAGTGTATTCAACACACACAATTTTTGCATTTCTTTATAGAAAGATTATAGAATTGCTAGAAAATCGACATTCATAAGAATACAGTGAGAACCCATATTGCTACCTCGAGATACACCTGTCACGCAGGAATCGAGCTTTCAGATCAGTATATACAGCATCAAATGAATATTGTTGGGTGTGTTTTTTGGATTTATGGACCCAAGGAACTTATTCTAACAATTTCGTGAAATTCGTATTCGCTACATATACTACAAAATACTTTGTTCGGAAATGCCGTAGATATTAGATATTTTGCATGCAATTTAGTTTCTTTTTTTTCTCTATACTATTCGGTTTTCTTTTTCTTTCTTTTTTTACCATCCAACAACACACATAATAAACCGAAACGTTAATTGTATTGATTTTGGTTGAATACGCATTGAAAACTACTTGCTCATCCACGCCATCTAACACATGCACACAAACGCTCGCTCCCCTCTGCGCACGCAAAATGCAATGCGATCAATGAAACGTAAATCGGCGGGGCCGGCATTGTCTCTCTTCGCTGACTACGCAATGAAGATGGACAATAGAAGTTTTAATAGTGGTAGTGGTGTGATGAGGGTAAGTAGTTGTTTTGTTAGTAATGTAGAATTGATTACACTAATAATTGCTTTTCCGTAGACGCTTACTACTTCTACTACTACTATTACTATTACTACTACTACTACTACTACTACTACTACTACTACTACTAGCACTACTACTATTTGCTGGAAATGTTCACTTGCTCTTCCAAATCATTCATTGTTGTATTTTCTTTCATTATCATCGACAGGATTCCAACAGCAGTGGTCAGAGACCACAATCGAACAGCCAGGGTAAGACTGCAACCAAGCAAGGCTATTCACCATCGACTTATTGGGCAGCGCAGAATTAAATACACACGTGTCCACATCAAACCAAACGCTCGTATAACGCATTCGGAGCGACATAAAAAGTACTGGTATATCCGAACACTCATCCAAATATGAAGTCACACACAAACGCATAGTTATTCACATTCATCCGCTGTAAACGCTGCAAGCTATCCGTACACAACACGCTGTTCGGTAAATTGGAGACTGGACTGTGCAAAACAGAAAGAGAAGATAAAGAAGATGGTAAATAATATAAAAAACTAAACGAAAAAGATCTACTTAAAAGTCAAAGCTGAAGTCGAATGAATAAAAAATTTGCAAAACACACTTAAAAGATATTTAAAGTAAAGGGAAACTCATTGAATGAATTTAGCAAAAATACACGTTTACACACATACATTCTTAAACCAGAAAAGAAATTGATTCATTGAATGCTATATACACAAAAACTATCTTACAGAGGTCAGCTGCAAGTGAGTATTTTCGGTTTTCGTTTAATTTTTAATGAATGCAAATCTTCTTTTCAAATCTTTTTTTTAATGTTATTCTTATCGAATTACTCGCGGAAACAGTAAGAAGTATGAATACAATAGTAAAAAGCGCAAGTAAAAAAAAAGTATACAGAGAGCGCGTGTATGAAGGCAAGCAGAAAAACAAAACACATAAATTAATAACATGTTCTGTAATAATTTAATTTAAATGTAGAGACGAAATTTCTAATATACCTGTAAACATTTTATTCTGGATTTCTGACTGCCGATGACAAATTTACCTTGTTCTTGCCAATTCTGCCGTTCTGCTGTCATTCGAACGATGCTGTATTAATGTTGAATCAAATATGTAATCAATTCCATCTTGTGTAGTGGAGTGTCGTGTGTTTGAACCAATGCTTTTAATTGAGATTTTTCTGAAACAAAACCCCACCATTTCCAAAATGTCAACACTCACTGGAAGAAGAAATATCGTATTACACAACATCAAGGACAATAAACTGACGATCACATCCAGCGGCCAGCGGTAGGTAGAAGCTCGTAAATCATGACAAGTATAACTATACAGGTAGGCTCACATATCTACACACCGTTTTTATCATATCTAACTATTTACAAATAGCTTAGCTCATCACAAAAAATACTAGCAAACGCGCGTTTAGTTACGAGTTGAATTTCAGTCACATCGAATCTCTGCGGCACGATCGACGGGAAGCGCGAACGTTTCATATACGTAGCCCAAACGAGCGAGCAATCTAGCATGATAATTACGGGTGATAACATGTGACTGGCTGCGCTGTCGCGTGTCACAGTGTATCTGAAGAGTTAACCGCAGTGCTTTGCGATTGGATAACTGAACCGAAAACATTATTGGACTGTGACTCTACCCTACATAGTGCACTCGATCGGTGAACATTATGGAGCCAAAACATAATCGACCGGAACTGCCCGACAACGATTCGTTGATTTTGTACTGCAATCAGTACAGCTACTACTGCCAGAAGGTAAGAGACAGACAGGTGTAAGATTGTTATCCAATTATGTACGTTTGATGGTCACGAGGATCTGGTGCTAATCAGTAATTTATCTGGGGATTGCACATTTTCAAATTTTGTTTTGAACGCATGAAACTATTGCAGATTAAAGATAATAATACTTGATCTTCTGATCTACTTAGTGTAGAGTCCAACTTCGCGACACTTTCGGACCAAAAGTAGATTACTCGATCATTTACTTCGTAACCAGCAGTTTATTTAATTCCGTTCGATGCCGTGATTTCGTCACCCTTTTTAACTGATCGCGTTTGAAACGTTTCTTGCTATCTAACCGGAACTTACTTCCTCCCCTTTTGTTTGTGACATATCTAGAAGACCTTTTCATTAGGACGTATCTATACTCTACAATATCTATAGTAATGTTTTTCATAAGGACGTATCTATACTCTACATCTCTATCCTGCTTCAAGGATAAACGTGATTTACGCAAACTTACAGAATGAAATAAAATTTATAATGAAACTATAACCTTGTATTTTTATTCATAATACCGTGCTGGCATTTTAATAGATCTCTTGGGTCTTTTGACTGTTGATTTCTCCATGTTCGGATTTTCATTCATCTGTCTCGTCTCCGTCAGACGTAATTCATCATACGTTTTAGAAGGTGATTGAAGAAGGTCATTTTGGTCACGTGTAGTATTCCATTTTTTCAAATGGGCAACAGGTCGTCGATATTTAACCCCATCTTCGTTCAGGACAACTACATCATTACCATTCTTTTGGATCACTGTATACTTTTCTGAATGAAAACTTGGTTCTAGTTTCCCTGTCTCATAGCATTTGATCATAACGGTATCTCCAACAGCTATCTCAGATTCTCTTGCGTGACGTCGCTTGTCCGCATACAATTTGCCTTGCATCTTTTTTATAGAATCTTTATCTCGGGTTTCTTCGTCTCGTTTCCAATATGGCTCGGTCCTTAAAGATGGTAACAAATCCTTGACTGGTCTTCCTGTTAACAGTTCCATTGGTGACTTACCAGTAACGGAATGCGGTGTGGTATTGTAGGAATATACGTATTCATTAACGGCTTTTCTCCAATCCTCTTTCATCGATCTAGCGATTCGCAGTGCCCGCAAAATTCCTTGGTTTTGCCGTTCAACTAGCCCGTTCATTTGGGGCCAGTATGGGATAGTGCGGATGAGCCGGATATTTTTGTGGACACAATAGTTTGAAAATTCTTCGCTGGCAAATGGCGGTCCGTTGTCTGTTCGAATTGTTTCAGGATATGTGTGCTCTCTGAAAATATGTTCTAAGGCTTCAACGGTTTTAGATGCGTTCGTTAGTTTCATTTCAGTAACTATCAGAAATCGGCTGTAATAATCAACCACGACCAAAAATGTCGCACATTCCTTGGCAGAGAAGAAATCTAGTGCCAAGTCCTGCCATGCCCGTTCAGGCATTTCTTTTCGTATCATTGGCTCTGGAGGTCCTTGAAGGCTCACTGAAGCACAGCCAGCACACTCTTGCACTCGATTTTCCACATCACGGTCCATATACGGCCACCAGACTCTCTCTCTGAGATTTCGTTTCATAGAGACCACACCAGGGTGTCCTCGATGTGCGATATTTAACGCCCTTTGTCGAAGTTTTGACGGTAGAATAATTCTGTCGTTTCTCACAACAACACCATCTATGACTCCTAGCTCCTTTGAAAATGCCTGATAATTAAATAAGTCTGACGGCCAGATGTGCGTTTCAATAGACTTAACGACTTCTTTTAATGTATCATCCAGTTTGGTTTCATTCTTGATATCACTCAATGTGATGGCAGAAGGGCCCTCACCGATACCACAAACAAAATGTTCTGAAAACTCATCAAACGGTGCATCTGACTGCGAACACAGCCTTGAAAAAATATCAGAAATATTTTCGATACCACGAACGTATTCTACTGTAAAGTCGTAAGGTTGAAGCCTTAACGCCCAGGCCTCCGCACGAGAACATGCACGTTTCCCTTCCTGATGTTTACCCCCGAATATATATTCCAACGTCTTATGATCAGTGAACAACGTAAAATGTATACCGAATAGGTATAAGTAGAATTTCTCCACAGCCCACACAACAGCCAACGCTTCGCGTTGAGTTTGTGGGTACACTCTTTCAGTTTTTGTTAGACCCTTTGATGCGAAGCTGATAATCCTTGGATTATTAGAACTGTCTCTTTGTATCAAGACGGCACCAAGACCGACTGCAGATGCGTCTACGTACAACTCGGTTTGATCTTTAGGGTCAAAAAAACCTAAACGACGAACTGTGTTACAAAGTTCATTACGCAAATCATCAAAAGCTTGCTGCTGGTCAAGGCCAAACGACTGTACTTCACCTCTAATAAAACGTCGTAATACTTCAGTTCTCGTGGAAAGATGTGGAATGAAATGACCCACGAAATTGACCAACCCTAAAAAGCTTCGAACTTCTTCCTTCGTTTCCGGTATTCTGAAATTCTGGATCGCTGAGATTTTATCGTCTGTAGGGCTGATCCCCTTCCCACTGATTTTGAATCCAAGTATTTCAAGCTCATGTACTTCGAACAGGCATTTAGTTTTATTCAACAATGCGTGGTTTTCATCAAGGACCTTCAAAACTTTTTGTAACCTTTCGTTATGTTCGATCAAATTTGCACCCCATACAATAACGTCATCGATGTAAACCATTACACCATCAATACCAGCTAGCATCTCGCACATGATTCTTTGGAATATCTCCGGTGCACAATTAACACCAAACATTAGTCTTTTGAAACGCATCAGACCGTTTGCTGTTATAAAAGTTGTTATTTCTCGTGAGTCGGGATGTAATTCTACGTGGTAGTAAGCGGATGTAATATCTAGTTTTGAAAATATGACCGCTCCCTTGAGCTTGCATAATAAAGTATCAACCAGTGGAAGTGGGTAGTGTTCCCGTTGTATCGCTCGATTGGGATACCGCATATCAATGCACAGACGGATATCATGAGCTCCCTTTGGGACTACCACCATAGGAGAAATCCAATCAGAGGGTCCAAAAACTGGTTCAATGATATCTGCATCCAACATTTCCTGAAGCTTTTGACTGACCTTATTCTCCAATGCCACAGGAATTCGGAGGTAAGCTAGCTTTCTTGGGGGGACAGTGTAATCAATTGACAATTTTACTTGGACATTTGGAAACTTTGGAAATTCAACTTTCTTCTGTGTAATGGTTTGAACTTCTAGTCCTACTTTCAGTATCTTCAAGTCTTCCGCTGTTCTTTTGCTAAGCAAACATTTTTGCGCACCTTGTATCACAAACAATTCTGCATAATTTTTTGGTTTTGTTTCATTAATAGTAATCCAAGCTTCAAAGATGGCTATTACTCGTAACGGTTCCTCGGAAGCATACGCTATGAACTGACGGTCGCATTTAAATTTCTTTTTAAAAATCCTAGCATTGCTTGCAATTAACTTTTCCCATACCAGATTCGTAACCGTGTTGATAGTCGCTCCAGAGTCAATCAAGAATTTTACAGGAAGTTTATCTATAAAGCCCACGATGGTTCCATCGTTAGGATTAACCTGGTGAAATAAATTATGCAAAACGTTATAATCAACTTAGAATAGTTTATTTTATTTTTTTTTTAACAAAGATGGTTCATTAAGTAACAAAAAATAAGAATAAAATTCATTCTACCTTCATCGGTGTAATCTCTTCATGACGACCAGAACATCTAGCTTCACGATTAAAATCAACTTCATTTCGCAGTGTATTAACTGCTTCTGTCTTCTTCCATGTAAAACGATTTTTCATTGACGCATATCGTTTATCTGAACATTTTCTTGCAAAGTGGCCTACAGCCCCACACTTGTTGCAAGTTGCATTTCGTGCAATGCAATCCTTCGATTCTTGCTGGTGTCTCCATGATCCACACCGGCTACATTCAGTGGAAGGTCTATTGCCGTATTCCTGCTTTCGCACACGATTAAAACGCTGATAAGAATGTCCGTCTTTTGGCATTGTCTTCTTCATCCAATCTTGCTTTACTAGTGATACTACATCAGACTCCGATCTAAAGGGTTGTGCTTTCTGTTTTTGATTCAGTAATATTTCGCGATTGATCGCATAATTAATTATCTCATCTAAACTCATGGTACCCTCGAGGCCTTTGTCTCGCACTCTCTCGTCGATGGCGCCAACAGTTATTTGCTGGAGTAATTCCTTTTCCACGCGATCAAGAAAGTCACAGCAGGCGGCCTGCGTACGTAATCTCAAAACAAACCGATTGAACGACTCTCCAGCAGCCTGCCGAATTGAACGAAATATTTCTAATTCCACTCGTTCATTACGTTTTCCCACAAAAAATGAATTGAGACGTTTGACAGCATTATCATATTCCGGAACTTCTTCAGGAGCAAACGGAATTTTCACGGGTCCTGGATAAATGTCACCAACCACAGGGGCGAGATTGTGATAGATTCTCTGAAGACCTCTGCCACCTCGGGCCAACATAAAAAGCAGTTTTTGATGCTGGGATTCTATGTTTTTCAATTCTACGACGATTTCGCAGGCTCGATGCCATTCCTCCCACTCGCGTCGTAAATTAGAGGAATCAACCGTATCATTAAAAAAATCCAATTGGAAATGAGTGTCCATCTACAAAGTAAGAATAAAAGATTGTAAAATTTTCAATAATGTAAATTCCCTTTTATCGATTACATTAACATTACACATTACAAAGAACTTTCGGAATGGAAATTAATATTGTGCATTAAAATTTAATAAATCATTGAATTGATCGTTATTTGAGTATGTGCGTTTGTTCCTTTAACTTACATTCACCTAGATGGACAAAAATCTCGAGTCATTGCCACTGTACCTTGACATGTACCTCTATACACGTTTTAACAATTTGAAAGCAAATTTTGTTCCTTCTTCTTTTTTTTTTTTTTTTTTGCTTCTGTACGCTTCGGTCATCAACCGGTCTCGTATCTTTAACTCGTCGCTTCAAACAATAATACTTATACCTTTTTTTTTACAGTCGTCAACTGGTCTTGAATTTCTTTTTTTTTTTTTTTAATTCTTCACTTTTCACCTCTTTGCCCATGTTTCTGCAATGAATTTTGGGAAAATATCGAATCTACTCACCATAAAATCGTACCGGCTGCGCCAAATTGTAGAGTCCAACTTCGCGACACTTTCGGACCAAAAGTAGATTACTCGATCATTTACTTCGTAACCAGCAGTTTATTTAATTCCGTTCGATGCCGTGATTTCGTCACCCTTTTTAACTGATCGCGTTTGAAACGTTTCTTGCTATCTAACCGGAACTTACTTCCTCCCCTTTTGTTTGTGACATATCTAGAAGACCTTTTCATTAGGACGTATCTATACTCTACAATATCTATAGTAATGTTTTTCATAAGGACGTATCTATACTCTACACTTAGTATGCTATCGAATTCGGTCAGTCAATTATAAAATTGGTGGGATAGAATTTGGAACTTAATCACAGGATGATGCCAAGCCTTCCGAGAATCGAAGCGACATTTTAATAAGTAGTGTTTCGTATAATCGGACATGAATTTTCAAATCTAGTTTTTTACATTGCATATTCGACACGGCTCATTACTGTAATGATTAAAAATAGAATCTAAATAAAAATAATAAAAGGTTGTCATTAAGGGGGGAGTAAGGGATAATTTGAATAAAAATATTAATATTGAAAACCTCTTTTGAGAATCACGTTGCGCGGTGAACACGTTAACTCGTCGTAGAATTATCTGAAATCAAAACTGTTTTCAAATTTACTTAAAGTACGAATTATTTCTCCCCTCTCCGTCCTTCTCAAGTTATTATTTTGATTTTTAACAGTTAGTGGCATATTTAAGCAAAAATCGCGATCTTACGCTAAAATTTCCGCCAATTTTGAGATAAAATACTACCATGATATGAAAATGGAAAAATTTCAAAAACGTAGGGGGGAGACATTTTATACCAAGAAAGTATATTCCAAGTTTGAAAAGAATCAGTTCCGTAGATTTTGCAATACTAACACAGCCGTAATACTAACAAGATATAACAAGAAGTAATGTCGATATCTACTATATCGATTTTCGATTGGTTCTTTTCGGCAAGCATTAACTAAGAGAGACGAAAGATAGGAAATGAAATCCGTCTTTTCATTTCCTATCTTTCGTCTCTCTCAGATAATGCTTGCCGAAAAGAACCAATCAAAAATCGATATAGTAGACATTATGCGGCAATTAAAACCAAATAACAATGTCGAAATCTACTCTCTAACTAAAATAATAAAATACCTCATGGATTTTCCTCGCAGTCTAAGCTTTATTCACATACGTCCTAGTTAAGCACGGTCGCAATAAATATCTGCACGGTTATAAACTTGACGCGCGCATCTTATACTTATCCTTTAACTTGAATAAAAATAGTTCCATTGCAGGGTTATTACGGTCGCGCGAATTTCGCGGATTTGGCGCGGTTTCTGCTAAGCTTTTGATGCTATGGCGCGGATTTCGCGCGAATTTTAAAAACTATCATTTCACATTTGTGAATTATTTGTTCGAATAATAAAAGTTCTTTGCAAATTTTTTGAGCTTGTGAGTTTTATGAAACTCTAAAAAATTAAAGATGGACGAACGTTGCAGCAATTGGTCGAGCTGACCGAATTGGTGAATTTTCACATTGATAAAACCAAAATTTACTAGAAGGCGCTTCTAGTAAATGTTTTCTTAAGTGGACAAAATTTCGAAGTTCTGGGATTCCATCCGTGGTGATAGTAAATTGTTCTAATAGTTTGTTAGTTTCTCTATTCAACATTTTCAATTGTTCTATGCGTTCTGGAATTTTTTTCCTGAAATATGGAAGAAATCCTATGTGAACAAGGGTACAGTATCCAACTACCTTGTAATAGCTGCTTTGTGCGCTTTATCGAAGCTGTTTGAAATTATAGTTATGGATTTTTAACACATAGTTGCTCTGACTACATATCTGAGACTCAGTATGGATTCATGCCAAAGCCTTCAACTTCCCCAAATTTAGTAACCTACACTTCCATAATCATACGTTCTTTCCAAGCACGACTACAAGTAGATTCTATATACACCGATTTTGCTGCTGCGTTCGACAAAATTAATCATCACATAACGATCTTCAAATTAAGTAGACTGGGATTAAACGGAACATTTTTAAATTGGCTTCGATCATATCTAATTTGTCATGAAATGATGTGAAAATAGGAGACTGTACAACCCCACCATTTGCTGTTACCTCTGGAGTTCCTCAAGGAAGTCGCCTTGGACCGTTTATAATTTTATTGTATCTCAACGATCTAATTTTTCGATCCAGTGTATGAAGCCATCGTTTGCCGATGACTTTCATATTTCATATTTCAAAATGGGTTTAAATGCCACTCAATTCTCCGTCATCTCTTTTTGTAGCAAAAAGTCTGTATTCAAGTTCGACTATAATATTCCACAAACTGTTCGTTCAACGCTCGAATATGCTGCTGTTATCTGGTCACCTTATTACCAAAACGAAATCCAACGCATTGAAGTGACTCAACGCTATTTTCCCTGATTCGCTCTCCGACGTCTTCAATGGAGATATCCTTTAAACTTACCGAGTTACCATGACCGCCGCAAACTGATTGGTCTCGATTTATTATCTGTCCGTCGCGATGTTTGTAAGGCTAATTTTGTGGCAGACATACTTCAGTCGCAGATCGATTGCTCCGAGCAATTGCAATTGTTACAATTTGACATTCGACGTCGTAACCTTCGATCCTATTTTTTTCTTCGGATTCCCTATGTTAGAACTTTTTATGGATATAACAAGCCCATAGCTAGCATGTGCCGCATATTTAACAAATGTTCAATTCTTTCGGCTTTCATTTATCGCGTAATGTTATCAAGAAATCTTTTCTTATGTTACTGTTTCATTAGATTTAGCTACTATAGAAGCACTATATTTAAGGAAATGTATCATTTGAATGATATTAATCTATTTATACAAAAGATGAGGAGGTTTTATGCTTGCTGGAGAACAAGTTTGACAAAAACTAACTCCAGTAGACATTCAGAGTAAAATCTGACAACAGGAGAAGGCGCTATCATAATTGAAACTGAAATTAAAAGGAGTAAATCAGATCATGCTGATGTGGTCTTCCTTATAATTATTCTCACAAAGAAGGACATGCTTGCCGAGCAAGAAGATGTTGTAGCAAAAAAATTGTCCTCGCTGAAATCTGAACTTCTTTCAAAATCGCAATTGTAAGCATTTTTATTTTTACTGTAAAATTTTCCGTACATCAGAGAGTATTAATTAACTAAGGACATCGAAAAATATGGAGAATAAAAAATGAAATCGTTTCATGGGGCTTCTAAAAGTGACGTGTTGTATGCAGACTTATTTATTGTGTTTATATAAAAAAATTATGCAGATTTTCGAATTATATTTAACTGAGTTTTCAAGTTCTGCGCAAAGTATCACCTGCATTAAAATAGTGGTGTAATGTTTCGCTCGAATATCGCGCGTTTTAGTTTCCAACTTCGCGCGGATTTCGCGCGTTTTAGTTTTTGGCTTCGCGCGGATTTCGCGCGTTTTGATTTTGAAATTTTTCGTAACAACGCGGGATGACTATTGACTTGTAAATTTTCACACATCGACAATGATATGCAGATGGCGCTTCGATCGTTTGACATCGTTTAATTTTGGGCGGTAAATTCGCAGTATCCATCGCTTGAACATTTTTTCAACAGTTCGAAGTTCTAAAGACTGCGACTTCTGGTTGCAAAGATATAATCGACGACAGGACCAGGCACTCCAAAGTAAAATTTTGAAAAAAGTGTTCGTGAGCGATTTACCGCCAGTTACCACAAATATAGCGACCCCTTGAAAATGATAAAAATAATCTTCTTGACTTACACTGTTTAAGTTGCTACGAACTGGTTACCAAGGAGTCTCATAATAAATAAATAAACCGCAATGTCGAAAAAAATCAGAACGGTTTTCGATAGTCAAACTTTTGCTGAGTTTGAATTGGTTATTTCTGAGTTTAAACTAGTTATTGCTGGATTACTTTGCGGAAAGTATTAATAAAAAGATATTGGATCAGATTCAGTCAAGATTTGAAAATCTTAATGTTACTTTGGGGTTGCATTATAACGAATCGTTTTAGAACATCATATATGACATATGGAACACGCGTCAGGATAATAAGTATCGTGACGTAATGGCAATTGCAAACGCAGGAAGCTCAATGGATCTTCGAATTCTCGTGAGGCAATTCGCAAGAACCATACCCTCGAAACTTGTACCTGGGAAAACATGTCGAGAAGTAATATGACTCATTGAGGCCTGCAATTGATTGGCTGCCTATGCAAATACGGTTCGAGCAATAGCAGTAACTGCAAATGGCACGAAGTTATTTATTTAGAAATGATGGTTCGATCTATCGTTTTCATAAGATTTTAGAGTTTTATCGCAATGTAAGAAGTTTGAAAGTAACCTTTTCGATCCCATTGAACTTTTTTTTATTCCGAATTACATAATGATCCGCACCAGAGCCAAGTTCAACAAATGATCATGTAGGGTAACGGATATACTTTGGCCACTAATAAATGTTCTGTTTTATAAAATTGAAGTACATCGATTCCCGGATTTTGGAAGACTTTTTCATTCATAAACATATTAGATACATATCAACCAAAAATCTTCCCGTTACCCTGTTTGTTAGATAGTAGAAAGCCCAGTTTAAGAAGTTGTTCATCCCTATAGCACAAGATCAAGATTATGTGACTATATGTCCTCATGATTTTTTTCGTAATTTTCAGCGACTCAAAACTGGTTTCGTATGATTGTTTTGTTTGATTAGAATCTATGACTTAGATAAAAGTTTTCACTTGAAGATACCACAAAGATGCTAGCAGAATTCAGTATCTGTTCAAATTCAAATACAGCCAGGGCAGCATTAAGGGTTGAGGACAGTACCATAAAGTGGTAGGTTTTTTACTATTTTCCCGTTTCAAATTAAATTTTCTTGAAAACGGTGCAGAATATAGAAAAACTCACCTGACAATGACTTCGAAATTTAGTTGAGAATATTCTGTGAAATTTTCAGAATGATTCATTGAGTTTAGCGGTCGTGTTGTATTTTTTTCTGACTGAAAAACTGCTGAAAATTGGAACGCTCGGAAATGCATACCTCTACTTGTTCTTCGAATATCTCGGCGTTGAAGGCTTGTATCATAAATCTACCGTGACAAAGTCTAGATAATTTAGTTTAGATGCGATTAGTATATAAAAACATATATGTTATAGCGATAAAAATACAGCCTTGTATTTTTCTGTGAAACAAAGTCAGTTTCAATGCATCCGCCATTTTTTTCGCTTTGGTTTCCTGATAGCATTCTGAAAAAGGAGAGAGAAATAAAATTGGCTCGACAAGGCTGCCAAACACACAGACATTCAATCTTTGTGAAAATTGAATAGTTTTTCATTGTTCATTGGAATCCATGTAATGTCCAACCCATACGATAGATTAATGTGATAAAACTTCTCATCAAAATAATAAAATGTATGCTGGCAACCCGGTACAGTTTGCTCATATACGAGAGAGTACAAGAGAAACACGATGCGCAAAGGGAATTGAGCGAGCCACGTGGTCGATTTAAAATTCAACATGTGACCCTCTGTCCTCAGACCTTAATAAGGTCCGTCGAGAAATCTGATTGGTTCCTTATACGAATATAATCCCATGTTATACTTGAAAAACATAACAATGTGGCTTCGAGAACCGGTGCAAAGTAACCGCGTGATCACCAAGCGAATGGTATTCTGTAGAGATGGTAGAGCTTTCGCTGTTAAAGATATTTAGATTTAATTTCCTCTTTTGTAACTGTTTTGAAGATATTAAAGTAAATAAATGTAACTACGGTACAGTCATGTCCATCTCCTCTGTGTGACGAAGAGCAAGCAAAATTTCTCCCCTCGCACTGACAACTTCAATGAGAGCTCTTCTCTTTCACATATATACACCACTGTTGTATAAAGTGTGCACGCATCATGAGTGCGTTTGTTTATTTCCTTTTACCTCTTCCACTGAATCGCACCAAAGTGCTAGAGCATTAGTTAATAAATTCTCTGAGGTGGATGCAGATACTTTCACAGAGGTGTACACGCTGGTGAGCACTCTACTGTATGGTTTGCGTAGAAGAAGCGTGGACACGCAAAATCAGTAAAATAAAACAATTTATCGTAAAATTTTCGGTTTTCCTTGCAAATTTTTCATAGCAAGGCCAGATCTACTCTCTATTAATTGAAGTTCACAGAAGTGTTCGCTCACCATCACGCGCCAGTGGTCACTTGGGTGTATTTAGACGAGAGCGCGTGTGAGCGATTCATGCGAAGAGAATGTGTTTCACTCGCGCCAGCTGCTTTAACCACAAGCACACATTCAAATGCTGTCTATTCGACATTGAGAAGAAGTGCGCTTTCCTCTTTGTGCGATGCTTCGTTTTTTGCATCCTCGGTGTGGACAAGAATCTGACGCCAGCGTGTATCACTCTGGTGAAATGCCATCTCTGCTACGGTAACGGTAGCTGTTATTTTACAAACAATAATTTTTCAGGTTGTGTTGCCCGTTTTATACATTTTTGAGTTTTTTTTTGTTTTGACATTACGAGTTACTGAGGGGTAGTTAAATTTGCGATACAGTTTTTAATAGCGAGTGGCAGGTCGTGTCGTCGATATAATGGTAGAAGTGACGTTACCAACAAAACTCTTTTTTTATCGCTTAGGTTTGTTTGTAAGCTACAATCAATGACATTTGATCAAGTTTCAAAGAGTAATGGCGAACATTTCCGGTTCGGGAGATGTAATCTTATATGTGACGTAACTGACAAATCAGTGTTTTCCAATGCGCCAAAATTTCACAGAGATGCCTGAATCGATTTCGAAAGTTTTAAACACGTTTTAATAATTACTATTAGGTTATTTGATAGGCTTAAGATTCAATTGAACTGGTTAGAACTAGAGATGGGCAATTCGTTCGCGAACGGTTCAAAAGAACTAGTTCTTTTGAAAGAATGAACGAGCTATAGTTCTTTTTTCGAGAACGGTAGTTCATCAGTTCAAAGTCGAGGGATCTTTTTTTTGTTTTTTAAGCTCACTCAACCTTTTTTCAAGAACGGTACTAATAAGAAAGTTTCGTAACGAAACCTCAGTTCTATTTCGAGGGACCTTTTTTTCCTCGCTTAAGCTCACAAAAGTGAGTTCTCGTTCAGTCTTTGAACAAACAAACCAACTATGAAAAGAACGAACGAACGGCTCTGGAGAACTAGTTCTTTCAACAGAACTCTGCATCACTGAACGGTTCTTTAAAATGAACTGTTTTGCCCATCTCTAGTTAGAACGCTGCACTGCACAGATTTGACTGCAGGAATGGATGGAATGAGCGGTATGTCCCATCTACGAAAAGGGTATTAAGCTTGATTATTGCAATTAACGATTGCTGAACGCCGCCTACAAGGTGAACACCAAATCCTTTGCCGTCGTCTACCACCAATAGCTATTCGTAGCAATTCGTAGGGCCGTACCAAGCGGGATTTACTAAGTAAAGTACAAAAGTGTCGTGAATACAACGTACCCACGACAGAATCGATCGAGAATAGCTATGGCAGATTAAGCACGAACACGGTTTTCGGGATAAACTGACGCGATTGGTCGAAGTAACGATGGATATAGTGATGTCCTCTACGGCAAGGTGATGGACTCTCCTCGTGAACTTTCTCGCTGCATAGGAGCTGAACAATGTATACTAGAAGTAGCTTAGTAGTTGGTTCGGTTGCGTCGCGTGAACTTTCAAGTGTTTACTTGAAAAACGGGTTGCTTAGAATTCTGTTCATGACTTTCTTAAGTTACTTAATCTAAATCAGTCCCTTTTATCCAAAGTTTTGGTTAGTTGGGATGTCAGAAAGATGGAAATGGCGAGGCAGTTTAACATGAACTGCTATGCACTGATGAGTCGAAGACGAAACGTAAAAATAAAAAATAAAAAAAAAACAAATCGATTAGCAAACAAAAATCCTAGCTAGGTGATTAAGCCTGCTGTTATGTTTGAATAAATCATCCTTTGAAGACCACATTTTAAAATTTCCTCTAATGTTTCTAAAGTTTCCGTTTGTTCACCGTTTCAGGTACTGTGGGCGCTCTATGAGAAGGACATCAAGTTTACCAGATATGAGGTTGATGTCACCAACGATGAACATTTTAGCGAGTGGTTTTTAACACTAAATCCTCGGGGCGAGCTGCCTGTGCTACAGAGTGGATCACTAGTCGTACCCGGTTCGAATCGCATTCTAGATTATTTGGAAGAAAAACAGTCCCAAGGTTAACAATGTAATACTTGTTAGACCAAATCTCAAAGTTGTTTTTTTTGTTTCAGATAAACAGTTAAAATTACCGTGGAATTCGGACAAGCAAATCCGATATTTCAAAAACACTTTGGATAAAATTCCAATTGGTGTTATTACGATTGGTTCATTTTTGCACCCGCGAATGGTGGTTTCACCTAAATCACCCTATGTTCAACCAGTCCGTTACACTATCCTGGAACGTGATGAACTGGTTAGTGGCCGTTTGCGATCGTACGCCGAAGTATTCCCGGCATTCAGTGAAGCACTACTGCAGAAGGCCGATTTCCATGATCGAAAGCGGAATGTTCTAGCCAGTGAAGCATACTTTTGCAAACTGCTAGATGGACTGGAAGAGTTTCTTTCGGAGATGGAGTTGCATTTAGCGAGAATTAATGTCGAACACAGTTGGATAGCGGGCCACGATTTCACCCTGGTCGACATAGGTTTGGGTTGTCTTCTTTACCGCTTATACGTGCTTGGTTTGGAAGATCGATTTTGGACCGGAGGAAAAAAGACCGAGCTGGAGAGATATTTTAACAAAATAATGGTATCCAACAGTTTCCAAAGCACGTTACCAACCAAGACCTCACTACTTAGGACGATATGGCTCAATACACCCTCCTCGTATAAGGCAGGAATTGCGGCATTTTCTTTTTCATCTATGATCATAGGGTCGCAGTTATTGAAAAGATGAAATCGGTCATTTTTTTACAAACATTTGCATTTTTTATTAAACCATCATCTCAACCGTACGAAACAACCAATTACCACTTAATAGTATAAACAAATATAGAACTGTTCATTGGTGGGCTGCTGCAGTTGTCAAACAAAAAATTGAGAGAATTGATATCAATAAACAGTTACAACAGGTGATTTGATTACTTTATGCATAAAAAGAATTGATTCAGCACCAATTATTCGACATAATCCACGCATAATTTTTGTTTACTTTTAGCAACATATTCCTAATATATTACAAAGCTTCTTAAAAACTTCAACTTTACGTTGTGCTTCTTTGAAACTAATTGAATAACCAAAATGTCAAGCCATAACCCATTCATTTTTACACAGTCTAATGTAGTTATTCGATTGACAAAAGTAGGTGCGATTAGTAATATTATCGGATTAAAAACAGAACTTCACTGTGAACGAGTAGTTGGTCTTTGGCAATGTTAAATAAAAGTGTGACCTGATAAGCTTTGAGGGCAAGTTTTATTTAAAGCTACAATCGATGCCTCAGCCTCATATAGTTGGGGTAAACTTTACAAACTATTGGATTCAGAAACCTATACCAAATGACGTAAAAGATTTTATTTTCAAAAAGAAAACAGTACTCAGAGACTCTGATTCCTAAGAGCGTCTTAAAAACGTATCATAAGTTTTCATAATTTTTGGCCTAACTTGAAAGTACTGACTTACTTATTGACTACTCAAACCGATCAAATCTGCTTCGTTGCGCGCTCTGCTGGAATCGAGACAAAGGTGGATTGTTGATATCGAAGTTACCACCTCCGCCGGCGGCTCCTAACCGTGATACACCAGCATTGATGTTAAAGGAAGTGGAAGTACCTACGAATGAAGATCCCGAACTGGAATCCTGCGGAGATCCTATTCCGCCCATATTATTGACAGAAGGGTTTGTTTGTCTTGCTGCATATAGAGGCATACCCATAAATTTGGGTATGTCTTGTGACTGCGGTGAATTTTGCTGCAGAAGACTAGTCCGTCTTCGAAGCCCAGTCTCAACCGATCGGGACGCAACTTGATAGTTGAACAAACCCTTTCCAACTGGATCCGGTAGTAAGGATTGCGCTGGGTACCAAGCACGGTACGTAAAGAACCACGTTAGAACAGCGAAGATTCCACTAAGAACTTTCTCCACCATGCGATGATAGTACAACATAGTTCCAACCAGCATTATATCCCATAATAACTGTAACATGGTCATACCCACAAAGAGTAGCCTGATTGTAGGAGTGTATCGAATATAGAAATGCTTCAATGCTTTCAGGTCACCGTCTTTCAAACTTTTCAGAGGATTTGTTGCCTGGGTTGTGTCATTCTTAGCTCTGTTATGTTCCTCATTTCGAAGATGCTCTTTGATGCTTTCCCAACCAATAATTGATCGAGCTTCTTCCATCAGAATAAGACTTGAGTAGATGAGAATAAATGCATGCCCGGAAATATCGAATCCACTCCACAGGTGACCCGCTTTTAAGCAACCAGATTTCGAATCAAATCCTCGAATACTGCATCGACCATACGTTGATTCTATAATATTAAATAGTTTCGTCCACACAAACCAAAACACCGTTGCGATTCCCAATCTGGGAAGATGATTTTTCACCAGTCTCTGATGGTCTCCACAACATATTGTCACCGATGTTAACGCTAGAAAAGGCACCGAAAACAGTAATGTCCAGGCCCATCCCATTTTTACAAAATAAACATTGAATAGGTTATCCGATCTTGCCAGATATGTTTTTGGGTAAGGTATAAAATCTCCAATAAGAGACACAAAGAATAAGCTCCCCAGGTAGAGTGGTACTTTCAGGTTGGTATCGAAGAATATTATCTTTTTACACACATGCAACACCATCATCGTGAGAACTTCTTTGATCGAAGTCGGTGCCGGCGTTGGACGAGTCCCCTTTGCCTCCGCCCGAGCGGTCGTGTCGTTTACATTGGCCCTGTAGTTCATGTTCGGGCGTTGCGCGCTGCCCGTTTGCGTGTGAATTGGTTTCCGTTTTGTTGCCATTTCTTTGTGCCAGATAGTCTGAAACAAAGCGAAATACACTGCTTTACGCACATAAAGAAAGCATGGTAGTACTAGTTGCGCTCGCAATTATTTGCCAAATAAAGAAATTAAAAATAAGCCTAGAACAAGCTATCAGAAATGTAGTGAAATTAAAAATAAACATTAGCTTGCCGATTCAATGTAATGTGCCAGAGTGAGATAAAAACAGGGTCCAGCTGGTCGAAAATGTTCCAAAAATAAAATCATAATGCAACGGACAAGGAAAGTAGAGGGATTTAATGCTTACATCACGTTGACTTCTATCAAAAGGTCACGAAAATTTGCATGCAAACGGTATAGATTCTGCCTTAAGTATTCACTTTCGTATGGTGATGAACTATCTTACTAGATCTAAATAAATTTCACATCATATTAGCATCTGCGACGTGCAAATGATTTCTAGTGAATAACATAAATGACGTGCTTTCCTCATACACTTTCACTTCTTATTCGTTGAAATGTCAAATTTCGAGAAAATTTGTTGTTCCCTTGAGGCGAACTCATAATATACGTATACGACGAATATGAACTCGCCGAATCGGCAGATATACACTCTTACCAGCCGCTACCTAATTTTGGGACAAAACCTACCCAAAATAAACTAAAGTGCATCTTCCTAAATTTAGGTAACGAGTGATGACCTCAAAATTTAGGTAAATGTAAGTTCACCCAAAGTTCACAGTTATGCCATTGCAAAGCACGCTACCCACTTTTACGATTAACTCAAAGTTTAAGTAGAAAAAGACCTAATTTTGGGTAGCTTATAGGAGAGCTCGACAATGAGTGATTTCTCCTCAAAAAACAGGTAAACTTGATTTTTAGTGTATTAAACTTCCAGCTGCTGAATTTTCTCTTACGCCGCTCTATTTTTTCTACCCTAATAAAAATCACCACACTTATGTCGTTTTTCGTTGATTCCACTCGCTCGGTTCCATTGTTTTGCCCTGAAAGTCGATCAATGAAACGGTTTTGTAAAATTTGGTTTGCACGCTTGCTGCTCGGAGAAGAAAATGGATGCAAAATAGTTACCCGCGAATTGCCCCGAAAGTACATGAACCTGTTTTGATTACTCCACTGCACTAAAAATGCACGAAACTAGTAAAACACTCCACGAGTATTTTCAATGAATTGAAATGCCATCAGCTAGAAATAAAATTTCACATAATTTGATAAATATTATTTATACCAAAAAAATTTTTGTTTCTGACACATAAAAAATCGTTGTCGTACATGAGATGTTATCAAACATTGTGGAAGTCAGTGAGCAAGTGACAAAGATAAACTCAAAATTACAATGTCCCATACGATTCATTTAGAAATGTTGGGTCAGTAATCGTGAACCAGTTGGTTCAGTAATACTGTAATTTTATTGACCCTCCGTTAATAAGCGTCGACTAGTTCCGACAAAATGCCATGGAAACAATACAAGTTATAAAAGAAGCAAACATATGTTTACATTCAGCACATATTGATTTCTTGCCTCAACAGACTTTAATGCTTCATGAGATGAGGAAAGAACAAACTAAATAAATTCTAGGTAATGGTTTTAAGTAGTTTTTACTTTCTTATTGTAAGAAATAATATAGTTAATATAGTTCATACTGTAACTTGATACGTTTTCAAACATAAATAATCATTGTCATAGTCATCAGACGCTTGTTGTTTGCTTCAAAAGACTGAAACTGACAGTGAACCGAGCTCATCGAGGGGTCCTATTCAAATGATACATAAGAAATCGCAGACTACTCTATCTTGAGTATATCTTTGATTGTGATGTGATTATAAATATTTTCTTGGGTTTCACAATTCTGTTCGAAAGTCGAAAGTTTCGGGTATAACTTTATGCAAAGAGTTGAGTGATAAACGTGGAAACCGCTTGATAATTAATAGAAGAGAAAGTAAACAAAGAAAGACTGTCACTTGCTCTTACGGCCTTTTGAAAAATCAACCGAGATTTGTTAATTTCAGGTTTTGTTTCATTCGCAAAGTTGAGAGGCGAATTGAATAATTGATATGTTAATACTCCTAGAAACATATAATGTGTTTAGAGAAACATATTAAAAAAACGTGAATTTTTAGCAGTGTATAAGATAGATACCAAAATCCATCTACAGTTTTGACAAGTTGGCCGAAAAAATTTGCTTCTTTCCCTTTCAAGTTTACACGTTCAAATCAATAGCTGCGTGTTCTGGTTTCCAGCTATTTATTATAATATCTCAGTTAGTAGCTAAAAATCATCTTTTAAAATGTACTCCAACGATGATTATGCAGAAGGGGTAAGTAATTATTATTGACCTAATACTGTAAATAAACCGTAAATAGTCTTATTTTGCCCTGTGAAAATGACAAACCATAACCTATTCGGTTTCTTGCAGGGCTACGACGATTATGGATACGATATGGGAACGGTAGATGATGGAATATATGAACGGGGTTACTATCCGATGCACGAAGATGTAAAAAAATTTTTGGTATATTTTTGCAACGTGATCAAGGGTGGAGTCGTTTACGAGATTCAAAATTTGTACGAAAACACCTTTCCCAAGCTAAGCGAACAGCACTTTGAAAAAAAGGCTTGGCCTAGTGAGGAGGAAGTGGCTCACCTAGTGGATAACGACAATCTGTTCATGATTCTGTACAAGGAACTCTACTACAGACATTTACACGCCAGGATTCAGGGCGGTCCGTCGTTGGAACAACGTTTGAATTCGTTCTATAACTATTGCAATTTTTTCAATTATATTCTGCCTTCAAAGGAACCGGTCCAGTTGGAGCTTCCCGACATATGGTTATGGGAACTGATCGACGAATTTGTATATCAGTTTCAAAATTTTGCTCAGTACCGTGCAAGGTTGACAGACAAGAGCGATGAAGAAATGGACACATTGCTGAACAATAACAGCAAAGTATGGAATATTCTTTGCATTCTGAACGTTCTCCATTCGTTGGTTTCGATGTCAAAGATTAAGGATCAACTGGAAGCTGCTGCTGCTGGTCATGATCCAGAAGAGGTTGCCGGTGAATTCGGTCGTCATTCATTCTACAAAATGCTGGGATACTTTAGTTTGGTTGGTCTATTGCGAGTTCATTCGCTTTTGGGTGATTATCATCAAGCTATTAAAGTGCTGGAGCCTATCGAGATTCATAAGAAAAGCCAATACTCGCATATCCCTGCTTGTCAAATTTCGACATCTTACTATGTTGGATTTGCTTATATGATGATGAGACGTTACTCTGATGCTATTCGCACTTTTTCTTCGATCCTTCTGTATATCCAGCGCACCAAACAGTTGTATAGCGCTCGGTCTTACCAGAACGATCAGATCAACAAACAAACGGATCAAATGTATCACTTGCTGGCCATTTGTCTGGTACTGCATCCTCAATGTATTGACGAATCAATTCAACAAGTACTACGCGAGAAGAACTACCATGATAATATGTATAAAATGCAGTGCGGTGATTTGGATACATTCCGCACTTTCTTTGTATTTGCCTGCCCGAAATTCGTTTCTCCGGTCCCGCCACCACCAGACGCACCGATTGATGACTACGTTAAGGAAGCTTTGGAACACCAAACGAACGTTTTCATGGATGAAGTGCGTCAGCAGCAAGAACTACCAACTATTCGTTCATATTTGAAGTTGTACACCACTCTCCCGTTACTGAAACTGGCATCGTTCATGGATAACATTCCACAGGACGAAATCGGTGAGCAGAAAATCGAAAACCTGCTTACGCATTTGCTTTGTTTCAAGCATAAAATGAAGAACATAGTTTGGACCAAAGGAGCAAGTGGTTTGGAAGGCAAGTTCCAGTCCGGTTCCGAGCTAGATTTCTTCATCGACAAGGATATGATTCACATCGCTGACACTAAGGTTTCGCATCGTTATGGCGACTTTTTCATTCGCAAGATTATGAAATTTGAAGATTTGAACCGTCGTTTGCATAACTTGAAGGGTTGAAATTGAGACCAAAATTTAGCAATCGTACAGTCCTATCGACCATTCTTAAAACATACAATTGTAACCTACAAAAATAACGAATAAAAAGAAGATATTCTTAAGGATTTTTTTAGTTTTCTAATGCGAAGAACGTCCGATGGTTGAATGTAGGCTATCAACCCAATTTGCTTAGCAACGAACCAACTGTGCCAATGAACAAATTTGCTCAGTTTGCTGCTTACCTTTATCAATTGTTTCAATCTTTCCCATTTACCAGCACGAACCGAAAATCCCAATACGTATTACCAAATATTACGGCACAGTTATAAATTTATCCTAACATTCTTTGAGTGCTAAAAACGTGTTTTGATTCCTCTGTAAACAAGTGATAACGGACCCAAATGATCGTTTCTATTAACCGAAAACTCTTATTGCGAATTGAATCCAATAATGTGAAATTTGTACAAAAATATCGACGACTATAAACACAAAAATCGACGCTGGCGAAGCAGCTTAATTTTCTCTTGCCGGTAGTACCACTTTTCTGCCGATAATATTAATTCAATTAATATCCCCATTGCTGCAACACTTTTAAACAGTTTTGCTAAATTTTATCACTACAAAAACCGTCTTTCTAAATTTCTTTCGCAAAAAACGTTGAAGAAAATATTATTTTCTTTATCTTTCTCAAGTGTCGAAAAAATTCTTCTTGAACTCTACTGGAATCCCAAATTGAGCACATCTTGATGACCATTAGTAAAAAGGCCTCAATTTCAACTGACAGATTCTCTGTTTAATTACACTTTCAGTTATTACGGAATATCCCTGTATTTTCCAACAATTTCTTAACTACAGATCGAAAGTCGATGGGTTCAGTTATTATTCTATGTAAAGAGTTAGAGAGAGGGATTACTGATATGACTGTAATAATCGAAAGAGTCCAAGGTAGCGAGAAGCTTTAGCAACAATGTAGTTGGTTGAATGTTCGTCAAGAAAAACGCCAAGATCCTTCATACGCATCGATCTGTCAATCATGAATTCCCCAATATAGTATTCGAATTTTAAAGGTACTTTTTTCTCGTAAACGTAATGACCGAGTATTTGTCTGAATTAACGATCTTCTGACTCACCAATTCGCAAAGATTACCAATGCGAATAACATGGTATATCTTGAGGTCATTTGCGAAAGATTTCCGCGGTCCTTCCAGTGAAAAATTAACGCTGTTAAAGTACAGCAAGAAGATCTGAGGGCCGAGACGACTCCTCTGCGGAATTCTAGATGCTCCAAAAAAAATTAACCATAATTTTAATCACGGATAGACGATTCTGAAGATATGATTCTATCCATCGAAAGACGTTTGTACATGAGTTTAATACTTTCTCAAGACGTTCCGTGATGGTGTTTAACTAATTTTGATGGTGACGGTGACGGAGGTTGACTGTGACGGAAGGTGACGGACCGTCTGAATCGTACTGCAATGTCTCCATAAGAATTCATGTAACTAATTTTGATGGTGACGGTGACGGAGGTTGACTGTGACGGAAGGTGACGGACCGTCTGAATCGTACTTCAATGTCTCCATAAGAATGCATGCAACTTATTTTGACGGTGACGGAGCTCGTCTGTGATGGACCGTCTGAATCGTACTTAAACTACGAGGGATATTAATTTTTCCTTTTAAGAATTATTTATTTTTTACTTATTTACATCATACAACCTTTTATTCTTAAGCAAATGTTTTGTACGATTTTGATGAATAAGGTTTTCCTTAATAACTTTTCCTACAAATGTTTGACTGTTTCCTCGTTAATTTTTCTAAGTAAATAACTCATTCGCTGATTTTTAGAGTCTGTAGGATGATCTCGACGAATTATTTTTTTTTTAACTCAGTTTTCCTGTAATGAATTCAATACAAACTTCAAACCTCGGGCGCGACAACATTATTTCCCCGATCTAGCTTAAATTTTGCGTAGTTCCAAAGACACCCAATAGGAAGAGAAAACATTTGAAAGAGCGTCACCCTAATGGCCACGTAAGTCTTCCGATGCTTTTGTGACAACATGTGACATATTAACTAGTTCTGATGACCGTAAGCCACCACGATTGGGATAAGATTGATACTGCGCGAATATCACGGATTACGTATCAGTAAGCCGTCGACGTCGAATTGAGATACAAGAGGGACATAGATGAAAGCCACACATAGCGTTTTTTGATTCCTGTAAGTACTTTTATCAAGAGTCTACACAATCAAAGTGAAATATATTGTACGCCTTCTTCTACACAGACAATGAACAGGGACTATCTTTCTCTGTCAAACCAATACAGTTTATACAAGACTATAATTTTATTATCGACGACTTAATTCCATATATCACTACAAATACTTATTCCATAAAAATAAACAACATCCTTTACCACCTACGCCTGATACCCTGTCAGTTAGCGGCAGGTAAAAAGTCCCGCGGAGAACGAACAATGTTAACTTGAATGACGCTTTCTAAACTGCATTCTTCGACCTACTTTATTTTTCAGGATCGAGTGAATGCCGAGTAAGGTGCGATAGTTGGTTTTAGACATATGACCCACTACTGCTTGACCCATGATTCGCTGGAACTTCGCAGTGATTGGATCATTGTCGAGAACTTTGACCATATGCTGACACTCGTTCAGTAGCCCATTGATTTTTTGTTGTTTAAACCCAGAATTGGTTGTTGATTTAATCTTCAGTTGTTGGCTTGAGGACGCAGATGATAATGTCGACTCATTTGGAATCGTTTTAGATTCACTTGATCTTCGTTCTTCGGAACTCTCTATCAGGTCACTATTCGGTTCCAGTAGTTGATCGGAGGTATTGAGAATAAGATTTTCATCGACATCCTCGAGAAAATCAATGGAACGATTGTGCTCATCAGAACTCTGGTTCCTGGACTCATCAGTGTTTCTGCTTTTGTATGTTAAACACTTGGGGAGATCTAAATCTTCAGGTCTTATTTTCACCAGCTTCTGTTTACGCCGAAGATATTCGTATTCGCTTATAATGGCACTGTAGTCAGCATGATCGTAAGCGGTAAATATATAACGAATGTGCTGGTTGATCTCGTCTCTCATCGACATGGATACGCTTAGGTCTTGGCTGTTTTTCAATTCTTTCAGATACAACTGTAGTTTGTTCAGGTGATATCGTCCTTCTCGCATGCCAAACTGTCCGAAGAGAACGATATTCAACGTTCGGCGAATTTTATCCGCGGTTTTTGCGTTACCACTAAAATGTTGATAGCGACTGAAAATGTTTTTCACCTTCAAATATGATCGTGTAAGTAACTGAAGATGTTCCACTATGTACAGAATAGTTTTCTCGGTAAGCTTCGGAACATTGTTTATATTTTTCAATTGTTCGTTTTGATGAGATGCGTCGTTGAGATATTTTACTAGCTCATTGTGAAAATTGTCCTGAGCTGTCGATGAGCCATTCACAATCAGAACATTGCCAACAGACTGAAACGAAATACTCAGCTTCAAAGAAAACTTGGCAGAAGCATCTTTAAGGAAGGCTGCTCCATTCGGTCCAAGCAGAATCTTCGCGTGGGGTTTTGTGAGATAAATCTTTGCGTCAGTTATTTGTTCCTCCTCGTGGCTTAGAGACGGAATTTCACTAGAAACTGGAGTTTCGCTGGATTCTAGTGGTATGTAATCCAACAAAGATCCAATTGTTTTAGATTGCGGTGTTATCGAGGAGGAAGGTTCGAAAAAATCTGAAAAACTGTAGTTCGAATCTTCCTTAGAATTTTTGGGTGGATCACCTTTACCCTCTTGAGCTGCTTCCTTTGTTTGCGTGGTTGAATCATTAATATCTTTCGTTACGTTATCGCAAACAGATGCAATATCATTTTTCTCTCCTTCGGTTATTACTTGACCAGTTTGTCTACGTTTTCTAGCCTCCCGACGCATCCTACGAGATTGTTTCTCCTCTTTTCGCCTTTTCTTATCCAGCAGCCCAACTGATTTGGCGAATCGATTATAGAAACTTTTCTCGTCCGTTGCGAACTTTTCGTCGAAATTTAACTGATAGTCGCTCATATCGCTGAACCGGTTGTACTTCTGTTCATTCATTGAAAACTGCTGACGGTACCGTTCGTTTATGTAGTACACCGGCTGGTAGTTCTGTACCTCGGTAGTCGGTACGAGTTGTCCGAAAATTTGTTGCGCTGCGTGGCACATGTGAGCCTGATGGCCAGGACGCGAACAAATGCAACAGTGCTTCGCATTTGGATTACGCACAAAGTTTTGCGTCAGCGGTTTATTGTCTTCGATCTGTGGAGCGTGGTGATTCGTGCATCCGTTTATTTTTTTTCGTTTGTTTGTTCAGAATTGATGGATGGGAAGAAACGATTTTGGATCGAAAATATGATTAGAAAATAAAACCACTAATTGTCATCAACGAGAATGCCGAGCCGTGGTACTGGAACTCAGTGGTTGCATCGAACAAAACAACCGAACTTTGGCCGCTGAATTTCGGTTTTGGTGTTATGCAGTTTTTTGTGGTTAAAGTGGATCTATTGCTTTAGTAAGCCAATTAACACAATATACAATTTATTTTCTAATTTTAGGCACTGGTTCAAAGCGGATTTTCACTGCCTTATTTATTCATACATTTATCTATTTATTTATTTATTTATTTATTTATTTAGATCAGGAAAACCCACTGGAGTTGATACTCATTAAATCTTAAATCTCTCTCTCAGTAGGCATAAAACCTCATATTTTGTACCAACAGATAATTACATCCAAATGATACATTAATTAACTAAACTTATTACGAATAACAAACGAACCGAGCCATCAGATTCTGGGTGAAATGAGCAAAACAATCGACTATCGATTCAAATTTTCGGTGACGAATAAATCGAAACTCATTGGAAACTTTGTCAAATAGACAGTCAATCAGCAAAATTGTATGAAGTGCAGTGCTTTGACAATGCTTCAACTAACGACAAACCTGAAGATGTGAACGACTAGGGCCGAAGCAAAAAGTTCTTTCGCCCAGTTCAGAGCCAAACATTATCACGTATTTTCAATGAAAGAACAAGCAGCCTCATTTTCATTTTATTACTAGCGACTCTTAAGTGGCCCTTACACGAGTCATTAAAAATGTCATCACTAAAAAATAATATCATTTTAATGAACGTGTAATGGTACAGTAATGACGAGATTTCTATCAAATTTGAAATACATCATTACTTAGTCATCATTAAAAATGACAAAAATAATGCTTGCGTAAGGGCCACTTTACACGTGACAATATTATTGTCAATCCAAAGTATTGTAAATACCGTTACCGTTTTACCTTTTTTTATACAGGGTGATTTTTTAAGAGCTTGAGAACTTTTTTAAACAATAAAACGCATAAAATTTGGAAAATCTCATCGGTTCTTTATTTTAAACGTTAGATTGGTACATGACATTTACTTTTTGAAGATAATTTCATTTAAATGTTGACCGCGGCTGCGTCTTAGGTGGTCCATTCGGAAAGTCCAATTTTGGGCAACTTTTTCGAGCATTTCGGCCGGAATAGCCCGAATTTCTTCGGAAATGTTGTCTTCCAAAGCTGGAATAGTTACTGGCTTATTTCTGTAGACTTTAGACTTGACGTAGCCCCACAAAAAATAGTCTAAAGGCGTCAAATCGCATGATCTTGGTGGCCAACTTACCGGTCCATTTCTTGAGATGAATTGTTCTCCGAAGTTTTCCCTCAAAATGGCCATAGAATCGCGAGCTGTGTGGCATGTAGCGCCATCTTGTTGAAACCACATGTCAACCAAGTTCAGTTCTTCCATTTTTGGCAACAAAAAGTTTGTTAGCATCGAACGATAGCGATCGCCATTCACTGTAACGTTGCGTCCAACAGCATCTTTGAAAAAATACGGTCCAATGATTCCACCAGCGTACAAACCACACCAAACAGTGCATTTTTCGGGATGCATGGGCAGTTCTTGAACGGCTTCTGGTTGCTCTTCACTCCAAATGCGGCAATTTTGCTTATTTACGTAGCCATTCAACCAGAAATGAGCCTCATCGCTGAACAAAATTTGTCGATAAACAAGCGGACTTTCCGAATGGACCACCTAAGACGCAGCCGCGGTCAACATTTAAATGAAATTATCTTCAAAAAGTAAATGTCATGTACCAATCTAACGTTTAAAATAAAGAACCGATGAGATTTTGCAAATTTTATGCGTTTTATTGTTTAAAAAAGTTCTCAAGCTCTTAAAAAATCACCCTGTAAAAATAAAAAATAGGTATAGAATTCGCTCAAACTTTACAGGGTCCGGCACTCGAAGTGTAACCAATTAAAAAGGCCATACATTCAGTTTGGAAAATTACTTTTACTTAATTCAAAGTACAAAATGTGTAAAAATAATACAAAATTTAGAATCAATTCACTTTTGCTCGATATGACCACCTTTTGCCTTGACTATGACCTTGAGACGGTCAAAAAACGAATCGCAAGCTGCCCGAATGTGACTTGCAGGTGTATTTTGGCCCACTCGCGGACAATAACTTTTTTCAGCGCCTCGAGACTGGTGTATCTTTTAGTTCGGACTTTGCTCTCCAAAATGGCCCAAAGAGAATAATACGTTGGATTCGCATCTGGTGAATTCGAGAGCCATTGTGTGGACGTGATGAAGTTCGGAACGTTGTTTTTCAGCCATTCTTGGTTCACTCGAGCTTTGTGTGACGGTGCCGAGTCCTGCTGAAACGTCCATGGTCTGCCACCGAAATGTTTGTCTGCCCAAGGCTTCAAAGCAACCTCCAGAATACTTTCCCGATAATATGTCGCATTAACCTTGACGCCAGGCTCGAAGGTCTGAAGTTGGTTACACTTCGAGTGCTGGACCCTGTAGAAAAATTTTCCGAGGCTCGGAGGGCCGAATGTCATATACCAATCGATTCAGCTCGACGAACTGAACAAATGTCCGTGTGTGTGTGTATGTGTGTTGTCAACTAAGAGGTCGAGATCTCAGAGATGGCTGCACCGATTTTGATCAAACTAGTCGCAAATGAAAGTTCTCCCCGTCACCCAGAACGCTATTGAATGGTTTTGAGATCGGATGTTTACTTTTTGAGTTATACGAAGTATTATGTCAAAATTTTCAGTTTTTTGACAGTATCTGTCACAATTGACCTTGAAAACAAAATATATTTTCAGACTAAGATTTCGCATGGTAATACCTAACCAACAAGCCATAGATTGTTAAAATCCGCCCATTTTCAACGGAGATATCGAAATTTTTGTGTAAGCGACTTTTTCCCTTGTTCCGGCAGTAGAAGTTTTGAGCGCTGTCTGGCAAACAAATGCTTGGGAGCAACATAAAACACGATTTTTTATACTGTTACATACATTTGTTTCTAAGTACCCAAAAGAATGTGTACAGCATGATATTTTGCCTCGGACCGATTTTAGCACGGTTCGTTTTTGGCAACATAATCGTTCGAATATGACACATGTAAACCAGATGATGGCAGAATTTTCGAGTTGAAAGCAATTCCATAATTAAATTGATTTAAACTATTTACAGCAATAAATGCTGGAAGAACATAACAGCCATATACCATTCGAATCAGTTCGTTGAGATCAGCAAATGCGTGTGTGACAAATAATTTCACTCAATTTTTTTTGGAGATGACCGTTTTCTATAAACTCAGATTCATATGAAAAGTTGTATACTCCCAAACAGGGTTCCTGAATTACGTTTGGTTCCGACCTCTGGTTCCGGAGCTACAGGAGGACATTGTGTAACTCATTTTCTCGTAAATGGCTGAACCGTTCGAAGATTCAAATGTAGTCTAAGAATTATCTAAGATTCAAATAAAAAGTCTTTAGATTCTATAAAACATCTTGCTTTTCAGTCAGATCCAACTTCCGGTTTCGGGGATACAGGGTGGTTGCTATAAAAATGTCTATTTCACATAAATTAATCAGGTTTATCGGGTTTGCAGATTTGTACAGTAAATAACCAAATAAACTTATTTCATTTTTGGTTGTATTCAGTTTTCGTTTCGGAAGGCACCCAAAAATTTAATTCGCGCTACGATTCCTCAAAGATGTCAACATTGATTTTCAAACATTTTGAAACACAGCTACTCAGGTGAATTTATCTGACTTCGGCCATACTGATTTTCGAATTCCGATTCCAATATCGAATCGTTTCTCAAAGCTCAATCGTTTTCTAAAAAAAAGCCAAATCGAATTTCAGAAACAAAAGTTCAAATTAAAATAAATCCAATTTTATCCAATTCTGACTTCCGATTCAAGAACTGTAGGATGATGATTTTTTTTTTAAATTCAAACCGATATAGAAGATGACAATCACGAAAAGCTTTAAAGCTGGACTCAAAACTATTGAAATTTATTCGTCATATGGCCATACGAATCGGTTTGGGTTATGCTGGTTCCTGAATACCGGCTCTGGAAGTACGTTAAATTAACGTAAACTCTAAAGTGGAACTTACTTCGACATATCATGGAATGTTTAATCGATTGTCCCACTTTTAGATTCAAATTCGATCCAATTTGCAGTCTCGACCATACAGATTAATAATTGATTAAAATCACAAACGAAACGACGGTCTTTAAAATAATGTCATGAAAACTGAAACACCGAAGAATATTTATGCAAAAAACACATGCGGATTGATAAAAAAGGTATCATCTCACTGCTAGGTGGATTAATCACGTTTTTGTATTTAGCGGCCCTTACTCGATCATTAAAAGTGTCATTACTAAAAAGTAATGACACTTTTAATGATCGTGTAAGGTCTACGAGTTCAGTAATGACACGAGTATTGATGGAATTCCGGATTTTCCATCATTACCAACATTATTTCTTCTTCATATTTTTGTGAAAGTACTGAATATCGTCATTTGTGTTAGATGAGAAAATTTGACAACCTTCTCTCCAGAACTATAAGTGAAAAAAAATTCTGGAAATGACAAAGTGTAGATTTAAATTATAAATGTCTCAATCACCTTATCGTTTCAATGGCAAATCAAATTTATTTTCGGCTAAGCGAAGATAAAAAATACTGCTAATATTCTTTAATTGCTGAGGGAAAGTTATTCTGGTTACAAGCTGGAGTAGTTACAAATACTCATCATTAATAATGAACGTGTATTGCTAAAAAGTAATGATGTACAGTAATGCAGTAATGACGAGCGTTTGAGCAGAAGTGTCATTACTTAGTAATGACACTTTTTATGATCGTGTAAGGGCCACTTTTGGAATCCAATTGGAAATTACAATAACGGGTACGATCATTAAAAGTGTCATTACTAAATAATGACACTACTGCTCAAATGCTCGTCATTACTGCATAATTGTTCATCATTATTTTTCAGCATTACGCGTTCATTATTTATGATGGCATTATTTGCGTAGGGTAAGGGAGAGTGATTGGTTACCGGTACCTTTTTCTTTTAAGCTTATAACTTCTGACTAAGTGCACATAATGCGGACATATATACATCAATGGAAAGCATAGGTTCCTAGCTAACAACTGAATAAGAAACTCAGTTAATTCAATCGATTGAAAATTTTGGCCATTTCAAAAAAGGTGTTCGGTTACCAGCACCCTGAGAAATTTCACTAAACATGGAAAAATATATGTAAAGATTGCAGTTAATAAAAACAAAACCTTTGGTTGCGAAAATTTTGATAGCATCCGGTATTAAATCACCAAATAGATCGATTTCATCTCATAAATATTCAATCCACTCACCTTTTCGATTGACGCTTTTCAATTTATGATACTATAAAAAAATCCTAAAAAACTTTTGTGTTGATTTTCACGCAATTAAAGTTTGTTTTGAGCGCAGCAAAAAGTACAAGCGTCTGTTTGCTTTGGTATTCAGCACAAAAAGAACGTGCTGCTATTACACACACACATGACATTTGTCGGAATGACGCTATCTGCTTTCTGTCAAAAGTTACGGTGGGGTGCCGACAACCGAACATCTTCCCCTAATATATGTTAAATCTATTGCTTTTTTATTACTACATTGGATATATTTTTAAAGCGAGAAATTGAACCTAATATATTTCTACTTATTTTCACACTTTAAAATTTTGTACAATTCTTATCATATTCAAGAAAAATATTTTGAAATGCCTAATCTGGAGAAACAAAACTTGTTTTGTTTAGAAGTGTTTTTCAGATAATTAAGAGTAGGATAGATTCTTGAAGAGGATGTTTATAAGAACTGTTTTTGTCGTGATTAGGACAATTAAAATAGACCACTTTTCCATGATAATTAATTCAATATTTAAAAAAATTATGTTAAAAAAGTATGTTTTGTCTCTGAAATATTTGTCTGTACAAGGTTACTGAGCTCACCAAATTTTGATTCTTTAAAACAGTGATTCCCAAAGTCACCCTTCCACTGCGGCAGCGAATCGAGATGCTCAATGACTGAGAATGACTGCTTTAAAAATTGTCCAATCAAATATCATATACTGTTCGACTTAGTTCAAGTTTTGGAAATGAAACATGCCAAATATCAGTTACTCTCTGTATCATATTTAATATGATTTTTTAAAGTTGTTCATACTTATCAATCCGTAAATGAGTTTGGTCATCAACTAAACAAATCAACAAATTGGCTTGATGATATCGTCCCTGTTTTTGCGTCATCAACCATATAGAGGTTGGAAATTTTTAGCAGTCATCATCATACAAGACCTGAATTTCAAGCCTCTAGATAGCCCAATACCAAATTTCATGACAATTTATACACTAGTGTTTGAACAACAGTTGATCGAGACAGACGAGTTCTAGTTTTCATTAAGCTATGGGAAAAGACGCACCATCGCATTCTTGCATAAAAGCAACGGTGAAATTGGATGATTTGCGGTACGGATTGGTCCACCATCCCCCGTATTCTCCAGACCTGGCCCCCAGTGACTATTATCTATTTCCAAACTTGAAAAGATTTCTCCGGGGAACGAAATGTTCGTCGAATGCTGAGGTCATAGGAGAACGGGCTTCAAAATGTTGGAAGATTGATGAGTCAAGTGTATCGTTCTAGATGGAGATTATAGTGAAGAATAAAAAAGTTTTCAAGGTTAAGAATCGACATTTTTAGGTTAGGCCTGGGACCTCCCATTTCATGTAGTTTCATTAGGAATTAAAAATCACCATTCTGCCATGAAGCATAACAGTAAAATTCGTTACGTGAATTTATGAGGAAAATTTTATAACAAAACCTAAATTAAAGTTGGCCATAATTTTATCCTAAACTACAACAAATTGTTCATCAGCGAGCCCCTTAGAAAAAAGTTTCAAGAAAGCCTGGCAATATGTATATATGTAGACCCACAGTGTTATATACCAATCGAATTAGCAACTTAACAACGAGAACGTTGGGCGTTGGAACGAACCAAATGATACTGCTTCTCCCCTCAGGATCCAGTTAGATATTCTAAAAGAAACACACAGAAAACATCCACTACATACGACATAAAATTCACACTACAAAAAAAAAAGTTTGTCAATAAATTAGGAACTCTCCAGTTCTGACTGCGACTGTGCAAGTATTTTGTCAGAAATAAAAATATTCAACCTTTTTCAATAAAGCAAAGATTCGAAACGTGTTTTCACAAAAAATCTGTGGCTTCAACATCAATCGGGCAAGTTTATATGATGTATTTTACGTTTTTAATATTGGCTCAATGGAGCATGATCACACGCTTTCCGATTTAAACTGCATAACACCAGACACTTCGCCACAGTACTTACCTGTCCATTCGAAATGCAACCAGCTGTAGAATTCCCACCACACCCAGCATTGCTATCGCCAATAACAAATGTTCTACAAGTCGTCGGCTACAGATAAAGTTTCCATTGTTCCAATGCTCGCCCAGGCAGGGGCACCCAAGAGCTGGTAAACTCAAGGTAAACCGATCGCAGACTGTTTCAGAAGCAACCGGTGCACGCGAACATCACTTCATCTTTACGCTCGGGACATAACTTACCGTTGAATGATAGCGCCTCCACTTGTCAGGGCAATTCCGCTGCCCATGGCCACGAACTCCGCAGAGGTGGCAGGTCATGTTCTGTTCGCGAGAGCACGACTGACACCCACGAAGGAAAGTTTTCGTTTTCTCTCCACACTGACAAAAGATTAATGATTGTGTACAACAGTCACTAACTAGCAAACCTTCAAAAATCTCACCTTAAGGCACACAGTATTGGGGCATCGTGGCTCCTGGTGCCCAGTTTGACCACACATGTAGCAGGTTCTTGGTTTCGGTGGATTCCGACATTGATAGCGCATATGGCCTCGATCGCCGCAGTTGTTGCATGTAATTTCCTTTTTTGGGGGATCCGGATATTTGTCTTTGTGCACGATCGGCCAACTTTTACTAGAACCTGTAGAATACAATTTGCATCTTAAGAGTACATCTCACACAAACCGACACAACTTACGGGGCATGTTAAACAACACAGTCGAAACATCGAACTCTTCACAATTCCACGAATTATGGTAGAACTTTCTAATCTCATCGTTCCAACAATACTCGGGCTCATCTTCCCTGCGATCAGTTGTTTTCAGCGAATCTTCCTTTCGATAGCTAGTTGACCTCTGAACTTGATTGTCAACTGGTGCTGGATCACTGTCAATACATATGATTACCGAATCGTTAAGGCTTTGTGTAGGAGGCTTAGAGAAAACTTCAATTTGTTTTGCTTCCACCTGTGGTAGACTAATTGTGTTTGGCTCCTGATCCTTTATTTCCAAAATATCATTTGAACTGTCCTTGTGCTGATCTATTGATTCATTCGTTGCTGATTGTTTCTCATTCTGAGTAATATTTTCTCCATCTGAACTTTCATCTTCTTCATTTTCGGAAATTGCTTGAACAATATCGGTTAACATAGATGCAAAGTCCTCATCGGAGTAGTGCTCAGAATCTTGTCTTCGATTTTGTAAACGTCTTTTCAAACTTTTGCTACTAGTGCTGGCATCCGAGTGGTAAGATTTTGATCGTTTCGAGTGAGATGATATATTCCCACCGGTGCTTTCATCTGACGACAAGTTACTGAGAGGTTCCTCCGCAGAAAGTTTCGATTTTTTGGCCGACGTACTAGTATAGATACTGTCATCTTCGGTTGGCTGTCCCTTGGAGCTATTCGCAACCTTCCGGGCTGATAAAATTAGTTTCGGTGTTGAACATAACTTGGGTAATGGAGAGGTAGGGACTTTATTAGGACTATTGCGTTTATCTTGATCGGTGGTATCACTGTTAGTAGCAACAGTCCCTTCAGAAGAGATTGATGGGGCACGAGCTACACTGACGGCATTTGTTCGTTGGCCAGCTAGCAAGGAACCTACAGTAGGCATTGTAGAACAATCGAGTTCTACATCGTTTGTCATACCTTCGATATAACTGTCATTTAAACGAGCTCGATCATTTAAAGCAATGAAATCATCCGACATGATGGAACTGTTAGATGGGCTTAAACATCGAGGTGAGTTAGTCTTGTTTATGTTTCCTTTCTTTTTAGATTTCGGATGAGTAAAGTCATTTTTCCCTGTTTCATCATCACTGCTCTCTATGCAGACAAGTGGTGGCGGTGCTGATGGAATGACGACCACCTCATCCGGGTCAGAATCCTCTAAATCTTGATGTTCTATGTTCTCATCTTTGAATTCTTGTTTAATAGGGTCTGGTGAACGGTATTCACCATCCTCTTCTGAAGACGAGTCTATTTCTATTGTAGCTATCAAACGCTGCTGATCAGCAAACGCTTTTTGGCGACTTCGTTGTGCCTTGACCTTTTTAGCTTTAACTTTATTTAGCTGTTCCATTTTTCTATTCCGCATGTTGTTGAAGTGAGATATTCTCTTGTCATCTCCTGACAAAATTTTTCTTTTCTTTTGTTTTTCGTGATTGGTAAAAATATCTACTGAATCTATGTTGGACTCACCCTTGCCTAAACGCTGGGTAGGTGTTCCAAGTATTGACCGATAGGGTGTAAATGATTGCTGTTTTGTAGATGAACCTTGTTCATTTGACCCTAACCTAATATCAGATACACCGCTCCATGGCTTGTTACCTTGAATACCGGGATATCGCTTAGCTTTTTGTTGCGAAGTCCAATAGCGTTTTAATTTTGAAGTAGTTCGTCGACCTTCATTGATGACAGTCTTATCAGTAACCACGCGATGACGAGGCGGTATAAATTCTTTAGATGATACTGATGATTGCTTAAATCCTGATTTGTTCAACAAATCATTGTTCGGTTCGGCACTTGCATGATGTATACTGGAGTATAGCCTCTCTTCCAATTCGGCCAGTTCATGCTCGTTTAGATCCTGTAATAATTTGGCGAAAGTATTTCGAGTTTATTGCTTTATTTTACACAAGGTTATTGATCTTACCATTACGACAAAAGCATTGAATGATGCAACAATATGGATAATCGAGTAATAATAACAATAACAAACAAAATTTTCGGTGCAATTTCTTAATTTAATGGATTTTCTATCAAAATTTAGCAAACCACGAGGATTTGATAATAGTAATTTTACCAATTATTTTACCATTGAGTAATTTGACGTCTCTGCAGAGATGCCAGGTAAAAATTTCAAATATCTTCAGAAAGGGTTGCAAATAGCGTTGCCAGGTTTATTTTTGGTCACTGAAAATGAAGTCCGGTCAAAATTTCCTTGTATATACTCGATGAACATTAGAAAAGGTTTCAAGTGCAAATGACAGTTTCTCTTGGTTTACTTTCTCTTTTTTGCACTTAGGACCTTTTCTCGTGTTTGTCTTCTATAGTAGACCCAGTCAAATCCAGATAAATTTGTCAGACAGATTTTTGAAAAAAATAACCTGGCAACTCTGGTTGCAAAAGTCTGTGTATTCGAAAACAATCTGCAGTCAGCAAGTATCTCTTGCTGGCATCAATTTCTCTACAAAGTATGATACGCGAAACTGGCTTGGAGAGCAAAAAATAAAAAGGACGCCAACAATTTCAAAAGTCTGAAAATTCTGACGAAAATCTGCGAAAAACACGATTTTCAAAAGTCTGTAAAAGTCTGCACAACAAAAAATATCTGCAGCACTATGTACGAAATCTGCAGATCTGGCATCTCTGCGTCTCTGTTACGCACACCAGCGCTGCCAGGTGATTTTTCCAAAAATCTGTAACCAGCACAAAAATCTATCGGTACCATATAGCAGCCCTTACACGTGACAATATTATTGTCAATCCAAAGTATTGTCAATACCGTCAATCCAATTGACTTGGTAACTTGAGTCCGCATTTTTCGAGAAAATCAAGCGTTTGGAGCTTCAAATATTGCAAATGAACATTGAAATATTGAGAGATGAGTTCATTGCACATATTTGGCAGTTTCCTCTCTGTAGAGAAAATATTGTCGGATTGATGAGCAGTTTTGATTTCTTGACAATATTTTCGTCAATCCAATGGAGTTTCCACTACAAGATCAAAAGTATTGTCAATACTCCTTGTATTGACAATAATATTGTCTCGTGTAAAGCAGCCCTATCTGTATCAGAATTTCTGCAACATAAGTACCAGGAAAATGTCACCGGGGCTCAGTTAGGTGAGCAAAAAAAAAGGTCTTACGACAACCTTTTCTCATGTCTCTTCAATCAGAGATGCCAGGTCTGCAGATTTGTCTGTAAATGTGCAGATTTGGGGTATAGTGCTGCAGACATTTTTTGTTGTGCAGACTTTTGCAGACTTTTGAATTTCTCGCAGACTTTGACAGACTTTTGAAATTCTCGCAGACTTTCCGCAACTTTTTTTTTGCTCGCCAAGTCAGTTTTGTTTGTCATACTTTATAGACAAATTGCTGCCAGCACATACTTGCTGACTGCAGATTTTTTTTCAGATTTACAGACCCTGGCTGCAGACATTTGAAATTTTTACCTGGCATCTCTGTTGCTAATAGAGCGAGACCCCAGTTATTGTTTGTACTAGAGTGACTATAATCAGAGTGGCGACAGCTGTTCGTTTGGAATGACTCCCAGTTCCAAACGAGCAAACGACCTGTCAATTCAATGTAAAGCTAATGGAATGTTTTGAATTGTTGCCAAAATTACGGATGAGATGTCGTCACTCTGGTTATAGGCACTCTAGTTTGTACGTACAGTATCAATTGATTAACGCTGCTGATGTATTTCACAGCTCCTCGAAGAAATAAAAAGGACGGATACGATGTTCACTAGCAGATGATAATATTCACATGTCGAAAGTCCAATACTCAGTAGCAGCATGCAATGCAAATACAGTAAAAGAACATTCTGAATATTGATTACCGAGAAAAACACTTCCTTTTAATTCCAGGATTGTTTTACTCTCATGGTTTATTTGGATTAAACCCAATTAAAAGCTATTTAGTACGAATTTGATTTATAGAAGTAACAGGAGTTCAGGGTTTTGCGCAGTGTTTGAAACAGCCCTCCGGTGAAGAGCTGGTTTGAACGATTGTTTGTGTTCGCTCTAGTCCTGTACTCCTGTTAATTCTCTGTACGAAATTCAAGTAAATAGCGGTAATATGGTTGAAACTGCTGCATGAAACATGCTTTGTGATTAGATTTTTATTATTGTCGTTATAATAACGATAACCTATGGAACCTCAACGCAGCAATAGAACTGAGTTCGAATAAGAGTTCGTGTGGGAGCGAAAGAGCGAGTGGGAGCGAAAGAGCGAGTAGGAGTTTTCATGTGTGTAATAATCAAAGAGTAAGCAACAGCAAGAGTGCGAGAGTGGAAGAGGAATGGGTGCAGTAGGAGTGTGCATGCTTGTCTGTACACGAGTGAGTGAGTGAGGGCCAAAAGAAGCACGACTGAGGTGGAGAATGTTTGATCGTCACTAACCAGTTAAGAATGCCGTAGAGCAATTATGCGAAAAAATGTGTGTGGAGCACGCTCACAGGAGAGTCTTTGATGTTTAGGTGGCACATGAGGGAGCAGAATGTGTGCAATTTGAATGAGCTTAGCAAGACTGTCTTCAATCAATACCCTTAATCGGTATTTATCTGTATGATCAGTCAATTATCGGTATTTTAGGAGAGCATATCTGTATTGCGGGATATAGAGTGACTATAATCAGAGTGACGACAGCTGTTCGTTTAGAATGACAGCTTCCAGTTCCAAACGAGCAAACCACCTGTCAATTACAGCGTGAAGCTAACGAAACGCCAACGTTTTGGATTAAATGTTTTGAATTGTTGCCAACATTACGGTTGAGAAGTCGTCACTCTGGTTATATAGGCACTCTTGCGGGATAGAGGCCATAAATCGGTATACCTGGCATCCCTGACGCACACAGTGTACAGCTTTGCCAGGTTGCTAGATTTATCTGGCAAATGCCCGATTTTTCTCGCTTCGCCAGACTCGTTTTTTTCCTCAGAGGGCAGTACACTGACACCAGCATGCTGGCAGCCAGCAGAAGTGTAAACGGGGCATAGCTAACCAGATCTTTTGCCAGATTTAACAAATTTTACCAGATTACCGCAATAGGTAATTTAATGTGATTAGCTTCAAATGGATGCAACATGGGTTACTTAACATTGATTAAATCCATAAAGTTTACCCAAAAAGTGTCGCGATGTCGATCGTGGTGACAACTGCAAGTGTTGGCCTCGCTGAATGAGCCTTTTCTACGCACAGTTCACATGTGAGCCTGTATGTCTGTTTTCTGAGTTATTGATGAGCACCCATATAAAAGGTCTCTTTCGAATTACTTGAAAAATCACGAGAAATGGTTTCAAATATCAAGGTGACGTGACGAAAATGAATGTGAGGCGAACATGTTCTAAATTCAATAGAATCTTCACATACAACTTACGTGAATTGACCTACCATCGAACATTCTACGTGAATTGCTTAAAGTGTGAGTAGTTTGGACATTTTCCAAAAAATCCTTTCAAAGTCTATAAAGCGAAATTTGTCAACTTCACAAATTTGGTAGGTGGTATCCTAAAAAACCCACTCCCAATCGACAGCAGTTGAATTATATCAAGATTCGGCATTTGTCGCAGAGTAATGCGTGTTACAGTTTGAAGTCCTTGTTAGTTGATAATAAACACGCCATGTTAAAATCTTCATCACACCTATAGGTAGTTGGAGACAGGCTCTAATGCGATTTTCGACAAATTATTATAGAATATAACAATACTTAAGATAAGTGTTGCCACAATATCAGGTGAAGTATTTTTGGCATTTAGCAATATTCTAAATAGCAATAGTATATCTCGTAGGTGAATGTGATATTAACACACACTACTTTTTTGATGAAACACGTAACTCCTACTGGACTATACATCAAATATGTTCTGAAGGGCAGTTCATTATAAACTGTGAGAAAAGCAGGGTGGAATATATTCACAAAACTTTTCACGAAATTATAATGTGATACATTTTTTTGAGTGAATATCTTGTTTGATTTTACACTGATAAAAATTAGCACGATGCAACATGTGCGAAGCACATCCACTATCACCTCGTAACACAAGCGAAACTCAAAGAAATTTCATTCAACTCATTTTATAAGAGTATATAAAATGAAATTTCAATGAAACTCATACTACGTTCATTTGATTTTCATATCGAAACAATAGAAAGTTTCGATGACGCGATTTTTTTTATCAGTTGAACACAATTTTACACCTCAATTTCAATTATATCACGCTTTATTGAATCAAGAGTTTTTCAGAAGCAATTGTACGATAAAAATTACCGCTTGAAAATGATGTGCTATACTGTATGCATAGTAAAGCTTATCAATACGAAAAAATAAATACGAGTATGAAGTATTTGGTTCAGCTATCAACAAAATACGAGTATAAAATATTTTTGTTGATGTGAAATTGAAAACATTATTTACTCAACAAATGGAAGTGTAGTCGGAAGTTTCATAACAATAATTCACTGTTACAAATCAAAGTTTTAGAGGATCCCACTTACATAAAACTAAAATGAACAAATAACGTCATACACGAAACCAAAAAAAAAAAACTATCGATAAAATAAATAAATGGGGACAAGAAGGCTAGATTTTTTTTGCACGAATAAAAGATTAATTGCCATTCTCAATATTTTTCTATATAGACACATATAAATTTGCCAACTTGACAATTCATTATGAATTTATTTGCTTGAAAAAATCAATTGAATATTTTATTTCCATAACACTGCGTCGAAAACACTATCACGCTGGGTAATAGCTTGCAACTCTGATAAATTTCATGCAAAATTAGAAAAATAAATCAGTATGTTGATTACAGAAGAGTTTTTCAAATTAGTTTTTGAGGAATCAGAGCTTTGTACAAATAAATCTTTATTTAACAAAATGAAAAAGAAAAGAGAATAGAAAAATATTAGAAGTAGGTTTGAATGTTTGATATCAATAGAAATCTTTTGAATGAGCGTTGTGAATTTCCCTACTCGTCTTTTCTACTTCCCTACTCATTTGGAACATATTGCAGTTCTCCAAAACAATGTATCGACGCAGGTTTGTCCAGTTATCATGTCCATGAGATATATTGCAAGGGTCTTCATATTTTGAATGTTTTATTCGTAAATTTTGAGAAAAATTATAAAACTAAAAACGAGTTAAGAAGATGCCGGTGCTGCTGTGTTGGTTGAAACTGCTTCGGTAGTTGTTGATGCGGTATCAGTTGGCAAAGTTTCAGTGATAGCTAACCACGGTAATCGCTTCTGTAATTCCACTCTGTACCTTGGATGACTAATAGCGTACACGTACGGGTCGATGCAGGCAACAAATTTACAAGCACATGCGGGGAACATGGTTACTCCTGGTGTTAGCAAACTTTGATTACCGAAAGCACCTATCAATGCCAACACTGCATATGGGGTCCAAGATGCAACGAACAGGAAGCAAACTGTGATGGCAGCTTTAGCTATCCTCACCTCGACCGACGTATTGGCTTGGTTTTGATTTGAACGCAATGAGTCAACGTTCATTTTTTTGGCCTGCTCACGCAAGGCTTTCTCGTGATTGACCACGTGACTAACTATTTGACTATAGTAATAAATGATGAGACTCATCGGTAATACGTAGCTGAAAGTGAAGATAGTACCAACAAACATACGAGTGTCGAAAGTATTGGTGAGGTAATCAAACGTACATGATGTAAGGTAGCCCTCTGAAAGACAACAAAAAGACAAGCATAAAAACTTGTAAATAAATAAATTAAAAAAAAATTAGGAAATATTGATTAATATATTGAATTAATAAATCAAACGTGACTCAAACTCAAGACCTTGATTTGGACTATTTATAAATTCAATAAACATGACAAGAAATGAGTATAATATTTATATTAAATAATTCGCATGATGAGTTACACTATGTTTCTGATAAATAGCGCAGAAAAATGCATGTTCCATAGAAGCAGCTATTCAAAATGTAGATAGAAACAATCAAGCGCCCAAAAAGTGTCGTGCAAGGTCAACGAAATGGTTTAGATGAAGTTTAATATAATTATAAATTAAATTATTACTATCCCATAAACGATCATTTTTTGCTCCAAGCGCTAATTCCGAACCTAGAATTCTGGTCGACCTGAATTCTGAACATAATTTCAGGTTTACTTAAACCAAAGACATCATATTAACAAGATATCCAGCTCTCACATTTCACGAACAAATCGTTGGCAACAACATTTTTTGCGAGCATGGTGCCCTCAAACGAGTCCGCATCGAATCTCGTACACAGAAGTTGGGGAGAGAAATGTCAAATTCGTGCGCACTGCAAACACATTCACATTCACACAATAAACTAATATCACAGACTAACAGACAGGACACTCAAATTAGATTCTTCAATCATTTTAACGGTCATTTCGAATATTCCTTTATTTGGGACAGTACTCACATGTGTCATGATGGCGCCACGTTACCCTATCAAAAACATCCTGTCTGTCATCTAGACTGTTTTTATTTTTTTCATTTACCAACAGAGTTGCCATTCATATAGAATTACCTGTAATGTATTGATTTGTATACGTCCATGCGAATTTCATGCAGGATACAGATTTAATACATATTGCCAAAACTATATACATAATTGTGCCTACTTCTCATCCTCCAAAGCAATACAAAATCGAACCCGTTTTGTTACAATATTTACTTGCTTCTGGTCTGCCGCCACTTAATTTCGGGTGAAAACTACCAACACAATAAAAAATAGTCTAGATGAACAACGTTGAGTCAAATAAATGGTTACCTTCCAACATCGCGAAAAAGTTAAATATATTATCAACGTAATCCAATCATTTATTGTAACGATTCATTTTCAAATATTTCGATGAAATCAGGCATCCCTGCAAGCAGCTGATCGGTGTTGACAAACGAGGAGAAACCAACTAGTAAAAAAACTTTTACATAACACAAGGAGTGTACAGATAGTAAATAGTTCGCGCAGTACAATATAGGTGGAACTAGTGCATCACGAAAAATATATTTAAATAACAATTTACTCATACTGTCATGTCTGTTAGTCTGTGCTAATATGATCGATTACCTATAGTCGGAAGTGTCAAATAAGCATACCAGTTTTATTCGTATTCGCGTCCTGCAGTCATGTCGACGTGAACATTTCATAAGGGCACATAAACCAATGAGAGATTCTCTTTGTTTACTTTCTCTTCTGTTAATAACACCTTTATTTTGACGTTCACTTACCAAATTTGCATATAGAATGAAAGAAAATATCTCCAGCTTTGTAATAGTACCATACATGTAACGAACAATTGCGTAATAACGCAGATATAATCGAAAGAGAAAGTAAACAAAGAGAATTTGACAATTCGACGTGAACATTCAAAAAGGGCCTTTGAACATTTGACAAATTCTCTTTGTTTACTTTCTCTTTCGATTATATCTGCGTTATTACGCAATTGTTCGTTACATGTATGATACTATTACAAAGCTGGAGATATTTTCTTTCATTCTATATGCAAATTTGGTAAGTGACCGTCAAAATTTAGATGTTACTAATAGAAGAGAAAGTAAACAAAGAGAATCTCTCATTGGTTTATGTGCCCTTATGAAATGTTCACGTCGAATTGTTTTAAGGCCCTTTAGCCACAGACTAACAGACATGACAGTATGAGTTAATTATTATAAAAATCATTTTTAGTGATGCACTAGTTCCACCTATATTGTACTGCGCGAACTATTTACTATCGGTACACCCCTTGTGTTACGTAAAAGTTTTTTTACTAGTTGGTTTCCCCTCGTTTGTCAACACCGATCAGCTGCTTGCAGGGTTGCCAGATTTCATCAAAATATTTGATAATGAATCGTCACAATAAATTATTGGATTACGTTGATAATATATTTAACTTTTTTAGCGATGTTGGTAGGTAAACATTTATTTTACTCAACGTTGTTCATCTAGACTATTTTTGATTGTGTTGGTAATTTTCACCCGAAATTAAGTGACGGCAGACCAGAAAAAAGTAGATATTGTAACAAAACGGGTTCGATTTTGTATTGCGTTGTAGGATGAGAAGTAGGCTGGATATATGTAATTAATCTGTATCCTGCATGAAATTCGCATGGAGGTATACAAATCAATACAGTACAGGTAATTCTGTATGAATGGCAACTCGGTTGGTAAATGAAAAAAATAAACACAGTCAAGATGACAGACAGGATGTATTTGATAGGGTAACGTGGCGCCATCATGACACATGTGAGTACTGTCCCAAATAAAGGAATATTCGAAATGACCGTTAAAATGATTGAAGAATCTAATTTGAGTGTCCTGTCTGTTAGTCTGTGCTTTAGCAGCCCTTACACGTGACAATATTTTTGTCAATCCAAAGTATTGTCAATACCATCAATCCAATTGGCTTGATAACTTGAGTCCGAGTTTTTCGAAAAATTCAAGCGTTTTCCGCGTTAAATATTGTAAATGAATTTTAAAATATTGAGAGAAGAGGCCATTGCACATATTTAACAGTTTCTCTCTGGAGAGAAAGTATTGTCGGATTGATGGGCAGTTTTGATTTTTTGACAATATTTTCGTCAATCCAATAAAGTTTCCACTACACGATCAAAAGTATTGTCAATACTCGTTGTATTAGCAGCCCTTACACGTGACAATATTATTGTCAATCCAAAGTATTGTCAATACCGTCAATCCAATTGACTTGGTAACTTGAGTCCGCATTTTTCGAGAAAATCAAGCGTTTGGAGCTTCAAATATTGCAAATGAACATTGAAATATTGAGAGATGAGTTCATTGCACATATTTGGCAGTTTCCTCTCTGGAGAGAAAGTATTGTCGGATTGATGAGCAGTTTTGATTTTTTGACAATATTTTCGTCAATCCAATGAAGTTTCCATTACACGATCAAAAGTATTGTCAATACTCCTTGTATTGACAATAATATTGTCTCGTGTAAGGGCTGCTATTGACAATAATATTGTCTCGTGTAAGGGCCGCTTTTTAAATGTTCACGTCGATGTGTAAACTCCACTAAATTCCACTCACACACGCGAAATCCACGCATATTTTTAATTATAAATAGACCTGGCATCCCTAAAAAAGACTCAATTGTCCTGTCATTCCACACTTGATAATCAAGCTTACAGTGAGTCAACCTTTCATAAGATTTACAATCTTGGTATCGCGCAACATTATTATTCGCTTCCAATGTTGCACGTAAGATAATAGAAATAGGTGCAAATCATATTCCTAATGTTACCAAGAATTACAAACTTTCATTTAAACACATTTCAATACGATTTAATCGACGATATCTAATTTTAGCAATTGTGTTCGCAAAAATTTTGTTGTGATCTTTTGCATTTGTTAAATATAAAGAATGTTTTTAACTCATATCCAATTTGCATGTTTTATTTTCCTGCCAATACCTTCTATGTATTATCTTGGTGGATACAAGAGTAATGGAAAAACATTACGCATAGCGAAAGGGAAACATTTTTAGTCAATCGTGGATTCGTGCAAAGTGCAAGAGTAAATATTTTTGATAGTTTTTATCGTGAAAATCCCGTTATGGTAGCTGAAATTATCATCATTTGTTTCAACAGGTTTTAATTCGTCGTAAGCATTGTCTAAGAAGTAATGGATATACGATAGTGACTAGCAATTTTGTGCTTTTCGTGATCGCTCGCATAGGAGCGACTGACGCAAAAATACACAAGAGGAAGGTGGCAGAGCACCAGTACAGCTGAAAAGTAATTAGCTTTTTAATCAATCAATTTCGATTCCTACGAGCTGTGGAGAGTGTTTGTGGCGACAATTACTTGATAGTGTTGTGATATTTGGGTTCGTGGCTTAACGGAGCACTGCCATACAGTTGCTAAGCAAGAGAAAATGTCTAACAAAATTAACAATCCAAAAAGGCGAGAGGTCACTGGTTCATCGTCTTCTAATTCATCTATTTCATCGGTCGGAGCTGGGGATAACGGAATTTCGGCAGATTTGGCATCGTTATTCGAGTGCCCGGTATGTTTCGATTATGTACTACCACCAATATTACAGTGCCAAAGTGGTCACTTGGTGTGTACAAGTTGCCGTTCAAAATTAACTTGCTGTCCCACATGTCGTGGCTCTCTGGGGAATATTCGAAACTTGGCAATGGAGAAGGTTGCCTCAAATGTAAAATTTCCTTGCAAGCATTCAAACCATGGCTGTACTGTCTCATTAGTTTACACCGAAAAGGCTGAGCACGAAGAAGCTTGCGAGTTCCGACCCTATCTCTGTCCATGTCCGGGAGCATCATGCAAATGGCAAGGGTCACTAGACTATGTGATGCCTCATCTGATGATGTCCCACAAAAGCATTACCACACTCCAGGGAGAGGACATTGTGTTTCTCGCAACTGACATCAATCTCCCCGGTGCCGTCGATTGGGTCATGATGCAGTCTTGCTTCGGACACCATTTCATGTTGGTGCTTGAGAAACAGGAAAAATATGACGGCCATCAACAGTTCTATGCGATTGTTCAACTAATCGGATCTCGAAAGGAAGCGGAAAATTTCGCCTACCGACTGGAGCTAAACGGTAATCGTCGCCGGTTAACCTGGGAAGCAATGCCCCGATCCATTCATGAAGGAGTGGCCAGCGCGATCCTCAACTCGGACTGTCTTGTGTTCGATACCTCAATTGCACAGCTTTTTGCCGATAATGGTAATCTTGGTATTAATGTGACTATATCCGTTGTGTAGAAAGGGACGTTTCGTTGACATTTCATTACTTCTAAAATGCATTAAATTAATTCTACATCACATACGTATAGCATATGCATATGATAGCAAGAAAGCATAACTCATTGAAAAATTGATAAGCGTAAATTGACGGGGCATATATTACCTCTATTGAAATCAATTATGCAAGTAGAGATGTAGTTTAGTTTTGAGGAGCGATAGATTGAATTGACATAAAAAATACAATCAACCGGCGTGAATTGGTATGGTAGGATTTTTATCTCGAAATAGAAGGTAGAAAGTATCCTCCTCTTGCGCAAATGGACGACTTACGATTTTTTTCCACATTTAGTTGATATTGTCAGGATGTAAAAATTTCAGTCAATAAACTAATTTTATTGAAAGCATAGAAAATGTTTTGTTTCTGTCACTGTTAACTATGTTACTTACCTGGTACGTATCGTCCCCAAATCTCGAGCAATGGCAAAGTTGCCCATGGGATGGCATATAGATACACAAAAATTGTAATGCAGATCGCTTTTGTGTGTGTTAGTCTTCCTTCGAAGGGTCGAGCGATGGTATTGAATCTATAAAACAAAAATGTGGAAAATTTTACAATAATAATATTTGATATTTATTCTATTAAGGGGTTACACTACTAGATAAAAAGAGGACTTTTTTGGTGAATTATTTTGGGATCCTAAAAATGGAGTAATCCGAATTTTGTATAAAGCACTTTTTAATATGTATATTTCAGTACAAAAGAGATGATCAGTTTTAAAAATTGAAAAACAAAATGGCGGCATTTCCGCGAAAGTGCTGCATTTTGACAGTCGGAAACATAAGTCAAGTAAATCTTGACCAATCGATTCAAAAATTTTACAGAATATACTCGATAGTTATCTCCACAGAGGTACGTAGGGGTGGTACACCCCTTAACAGATAAGAAAGCAATCAAAGATAATCTATCTTTGGCTTTTAGGCCCTTTTTGTTCGTAGCAGTTGAGTGCGCAACTGTCATTTGCATACGAAGAGAGACAAACCTGGTTAAAGATTTGCAATGGAATTACCATCGCATGTAAGCTCGAACGCAACGAAAATAATAAAAAGCGCCATGGGTCAGTAGTTCAATAAGCAAATGTAATCGTTCGGAACACTTATGAAACATCTGTCAACAATCCTACCCAGAATAAAAACATCTTACCTATCGTAGGCTATACATGCGTTGGTAGCACTTGCACCGATGCCTGGAAAATAAACGGAAAATAGAATTACGAAGGTGAAGTAGATGTTTAATGAAGATCTACGGAAAGAAAATAAGAATACGAAACTCTTCACGAATTCCTTCCGATCAAATTTGATAGGAAATTCAGCTCGTTTTAATTTACAAGTTATCCATTACCAATTCAGATTCAACCCTTAAGAAACGACTGATCTATCAACACTTAATGTATTGTTCAAATCAATGCTTGCTCATGCTTCATTTTTTTGAATTTATTTTTCATCCTTATGTGTGTATTTTGTTCATCACTAATCATTTTAAAGATTTTTATCTCCGCACAATTTTCTCGGAGATGGCTGAACCGATTTTAACAAGCTTATGCGCCTAAATAGCTGGGTTGTGAATTAAGTTGAAAATCAAGTTGTTGTCACTCCTGGTTCCGTAGATATATTGGTATAAGCAACGTAACCGACAAAACACTTTTTCCCTTCGCTCCATTTTCTCGGATATGGCTTAACCGATTGTAACAAGGTTGGGCGCGTTTGAAAGATCCTATTGTGTTGTGAATTAAGTTCGAAGACCAATTGGCTGTCACTACCGGCTCCGGAGATATAATGATATAAGTTATGTAACCGACAAAACGCATTTTTTCCTTTCCGCTTAACTTTTTCCGAGATGACTGAATCGATTGCTACGAACTTAGGCTCGTTTGAAAGATACTTTTAGATTGCGAATCAAGATCGAAGATCAATTGGCTGTCACTTCTGGTTCTGAAGATATATTGGTATAAATGATGTAACCGACAAAACGCTTTTTTTTTCTCCGCTCAAATTTCTTGGATATAGCTTAACCTATTTCAACAAGCTTAGGTACGTTTGAAAGCTACTGTTGGGTTTGAATTGAGTTCAAAGATCAATTGGCTGTCGCTACCGATTCTGGAGATGGAATGGTATAAGTGACGTAACAGAAAAAGAACGGATTTTTGTCCGTTCAATTTCCTCCGAGATGGCTGAATCGATTTCTACAAGCTAGAAAAAATCAATAGGCTGTCACTAATTGTTCCGAAGATATAATGTTTAAATGATGTAACCGATAAAACGCGTTTTTTTTCAAGCCGAACTTTTTGTTCAGAAAGTAACCAATGATCAAACCACACTACAAAGCTCCACAAGGGGTCCACTGATAGTTGACGCAACTACTTTATTCTACGATTTGCCATTAACTAGTGTGGAATCCCAGTGGAACTCTTTTAAGAGATCTAACTATAATTAAAAAATAAAATACTGTTGATGTTTACAAAAGATTGAATTACAGATAAATTATAGTTACTATTTTACTGAAATCAGTTAATTTGCCGAAATCTCGGTACACAGTTTCCAGACAACCGGAATAGAGTTTGAAATCCAGCGAAGTTATAAACACAAATTAAAGTCTGTTTTAATCCACCTGATGGTGTAATGATGCATTTCTCATATCTCACATATTCTCATATATAAATGTGTGGTATTCTTCGAAACAATTTTCTTCGATTCTTAAAAAACAAAAAGGTTCGTCCTAGTATAACCTACAGAGTGAAACAGTACTCAGGTCGGTTTGAGGCCATCTATGAGGAAACGAAAAGAGGTACTTCCGAAACCGGAATCTGGGTATAATCGAAGTTGGTTTGAGAAAAGTGACTGGGATCCATTTTTGAGTCTATGGCTACAATCTTCGGTCATTCATCAAAAACCCAAGAACAAGGAAAGCCAAAATCATGTTTGGCCGTCTACTGACCATGACTACCGATTGGAAAAGTTTTGAGATAAGTTTAGAGATTATTTTACTTTTTATTTCCTTCCGGAATCAGAAACCGAGAACCAGCATAGCCGGAATCGGGTTGTTTGGTTGTCTATTGACAATGGATACCGATTGCAATAGTTTTGAGGCCAGTTTAGAAATTTTTTACGTGTTTTGTTTCGCGGCTTCAAGTGACGGTATCCAATTTTTAACACACTTCATCCTATAATTCCGGAACTGGAAGTCGGATCCAGATGAAATTTGGAAGTTTTGTATGAGACTATAAGACCGTTCATTTGAATTTAAGTTTGTTGAAATCGGACACATAATCTCTGATAAAAGTGGGGAAGTCGGATTCGAATAAAATTCAGGAACTTTATGTGGGGTTACAAGACCTTTCATTTAAATCGAAGTTCATGAAATTCGGCTCAGCCATCTCCGAGAAAAATGAGTGCAAAAAATACGTACACATACACACATACAAACATTTTACGTACTCGACGAACTGAGTCGAATGGTATGTGACACTCGGCCCTCCAGGCTTCGGTTCAAAAGTCGGTGAGTGATGAGATCATTGGCTCCTACCAATGTAAATACTCGTAACCGAAGCCGACCCATTTGAAATCATAATTAATTAATTTTGTCCGCTGGAAAATTTGATAAAAAGACATTATCATTATATATGCCAGAGGCAACGGCTGACATAAAAAAATGTCCATGAAAATGATTCGGGGCCCACCATCATACCATAAATTGAAATATTAGTAACGATTGAGAATTATCTAAGGACCTAAGTTATTGGCATTTAACTACAATTTTATTACATTTATAAATTCAATTCAGCTCAAGCACTTTCTTATTTCTTTTTACTCACATATAGCCATAAAAATCTTGGAATAACCGATGAATTCACAGCAAACGACTACTGTACAAATTATCAAACGGCATGCGGACAAGTTCAGTGAAATGTTATTTTTGTTCTCCTTAAACGTTTATATTGAATAAAGTTGTTTGGAAGTCAAGTTTTTATGTGGGACATTTTAGTAGGATATTTTCCAATTCTAATGTTATTGAGCAGTTTATAGATTTAACGTGAGTTTCGATTACGCTGAGAGTTAGACAGATTTAACGTTTGAGATTACGATTATTTGACTTCGCCGATTATATACTGTTGTCTCTGAAAGACATTAAACATTACGACAGTAAAAATCGCATCTTTAAATTAAGTCTGGAAGATGAAGATTTACTTTTCTGGAATGTTTTAGAAAATTATGAATTATTGATGTACCTATCCACATAAATATCCCTTCTAATATACATTAATTTGTCTTTAAAATTCCGTATATTGTTCTTATGTTTCCATACAGAACTTCTCTAAAACTTGACTCGACAGCATTGAACACAATTCGTATACCGAAAAATGACATAGGAAGCATGTTTGAAACCAAGTAAATATTTTTTTACGAGCGCTGGGAGGTGTTCCTAAAAATATCTTTATCCTTTGTTTTTGATTACTCACCGGATATCGAGCCCATAAATGCAAATATCTGGCAGCCAAGGTGGCCAGCTGTGAATCCTTTGGTGAAGGAATTGTAAATAAATATGGGTGTTTTGAGCATCATTATAAAGTCACATATAGCCAGGTTTACGACGAAAACGTTAGAAGGGGTCCGCAAAGATTTTGCACTGTAAAAAATGTATTGAATAAATGTCCTAAAAACAATCCTCCTAGTACACTTACGACGAAAAGACCCATATCACCAATCCATTGCCGACAAGAGAGAATACCGTAAAGGCTACATACAACAATCCTAACAGGTAATGTAGGGACGATTCCGGTTCAGGATATTTCAACCAGTGTTCTGGTATATGCGGTAGGTCTTCGGGGGCCACATTCCAGCCCAGGTAACGTGTTTCAGGCGAAAGGCGTGCCTCTGGCCGTAGCACAGTATAGTTTTCGTGTAGATGATCCAGGTAGGGCATTTTCAAATAAACAAGGTTTTACTCAACACAACACATGAGCACTAAAACATTCGTTGATCCACTAAATCAAGTAATTTGATTCCTCTGTTTTTTATTCACCACACCGTCCTAGACACTTCCACTGTGCCTACTGACAAAATCCTACGGGGTTCAACGGACTTTTATACAAATTCAAACAGCAACAGTCGAATCAAAGTAAATGTAATTAGACTCTTCGATAGGATTATTGAGTTCCTTGATTTGAATTCTATTGCATGGGCCCGAACGATTGATGATAGATACACGTAACGGATCTAATTCAATTAAACGGATATAACCTACTCGGTCAATCATTGCAAAGAACTAGTTATCCCTAAAACGGGTCACGAAAACTTTATACAGAATTGCTTCGCGTGCTGTAAATAAATTGATCGCAAAACTGTATATTGCAACCAAGAAGCATCGGAATGTGACGATAATGCCATAGACATTTCCCGATCATTTTCTTTATACTGGATTAAAATTAAATTGTATGTGTTTCTATCAGAATACTGAGGATGAATAGAGAGTGTATGACTACAAGACAATGCTTATTCCCTTTATTGACCCTTTCTATATGGCTTCATCCATACATATTTATTTTAAAACGAACAAATTTTGTAAGATTATGATTATGTATATCCTTGGTTCAAGTTCGAATATGTTGGAGGTTGTGAACTTGGCACTGTTTCAAATGGTCATCAGTTACGCCTGTTTACACTTGATTCCTGGGTTTCAGTTAGATAATAGTTTTACTGAAAAATCGACATTTTGGTCAAAATAATCAATTTATTCACTATTCTTATATAAATATAAAATAAATCTTGTTTATCGATCAGAAATTTATCATATTTAAGTGAATTGGTTAGTAAATAATATACTGGACTGCACTGTGAAGATCTAACACGTAACCCTACATTATGGTTTCCAGTATGCTATATTTAGTGTAAGAAATAATGAATAATCAACCTACTGGTGTGGTAAAGCCTTTATCTTGTCATTTAAACAGTCTCAATATAATATACTTTTTTCATTGAGGCTTATAATTTCTGACAAAAAATCGTTTAGATTGATTCGGTTAGCTCACAAAAGCGGGCTTCAGCTCTTACGTCGCATATCGGACAACACTTTCGAAACCAAAAGTATCAGTAATAATACATTCGAACTTGATCATTGGTTACTTCCATAACAAAAATGCGGATAAAAAACACGCTATTTAGGCTGTAAACCATTTCGCGGTTAATTTTAACTTTTGGTTAAAATCTGACACTCGAGTGGTTAATTTGATGTTGTCAAAAATAACCCTGCTCGAGAGCATGGTTATTTTTGACAGATCGATAGTTATTTTCCAACACTGAAAAAAATCTCGCAATGAAAATTCTAATACTAATTCTTTAGTTGAAATTATTTCCAGTGGAAAATAAACCCAAATAACTTTCCGTCCGTCAAATTTTGAAATGGTCCACAGTTTTAGTCAAATTTAACTACTCGACACCAAATAACCACTCAAGTGTCAGATTTTAACCAAAAGTTAAAATTAACCGTGAAATGGTTCACAGCCTTAGAATTGATTGATTCCTTACCTAGAAAATTGAACATAGAAAAAAAACTTCATTCTGTCGGTTACGTCACTTATATATCATTATATGTCCGGAGCTGGAAGGGACAACCAATTGATCTTCGATCTTAATTCACAACTCAAGACAAGCTTTGAAATGAACTCAAGTTTGTTAAAAGCGGTTCAGCCAAAGATAAACTCAAGATTACGAAGTCCCATATAAATCAAAGAAAAAAACTTGCTCAGTAATCGTGAACTCTGTAATAGTATCCTTTTATTAGCCTCTTGTTGAAAGCGTCGATAAACATATAAAGCGTCGCAGAAATACCATGGTTACGCTACAATACCGAAAGAAAGTAAACAAAAGTTTGCAAGTTTCGCGTAAAACGATTTTTTGATATGATTGCTTCTAAAGTGAATTAAACCGTCTTACACTAATTCAATATTAGGCTAGTTGAGTATAATAAATTACTTCTCCATTCGAATACAGAGAACCGCGGAAAGTGCTGCGTGATTGTTCTATATCATGCATATTTGAACACGATTTGCTACTAATACGCAATCAAACATTATCATAGTTACGGCGCATAGAGCGACTGGACGTTTATTGTTTCGGTTCAACTAATCATTGAACTGCGACTGACGGTGAATCGAGTTCATCGAGGGGTTTTATATGAATGGTACATGAAAAATCATTGACTATTCCATCTTGAGTTTATCTTTGGTTTAGCCATCTCCAAGAAAATAGAGCGGAGAGAAAAATAGTTCGTTTTTCGGTTAAGTCACTTATACCGTTATATCTCCGGAACAGGAAGTGATAACCAATTGATCTTTGAACATAATTCACAACTCAAGAGTAACCTTCAAATGAGCCAAAGCTCGTTAATATCGGTTCAACCATCTCCGAGAAAAATGAACGGAGAGAAAAGTCTTTTAAAATGTGCACACTTATACATACAGACATTTTCCGTTCTCGTCGAGCTGAGTCAAATGGTATATAATACTTGGGGTCTCCGAGACTCTGATCAAAAGTTAGTTTCTCCAGCGCTTCTCGGAGAAAGCTCTCATTCTACCTGGTGGTATGATAATGCTTTCTGAAAAAAATGTGCGGTTAGAACAAAATGTGAATTGTCGGATACATCGCTTATAGGAATGTATCTCCGTAATTGGAAACGTCTGCTATTCGGTCTTTGAACTTGATCATTGACCTAATAGTAGCTTTCAAACGAAGTTGTTGCAACTGGTTCATCCATCTTCGAGAAAATTGAATGTAAAGAAAAAATAAGTGCGGTATGTCGTTTCTGCGATTATATCTCCGGAACCGGAAGTGTCAGCCATATGATTTTGGATCATGATTCATAAGCCAATATTAGTCTCGAACGACCCTTGAGCGATAACAAATGTGAGTTTCGTTGTTTCTGTCACTACCTCGATTATATCTCCGGAACAGGAAGTGACAGACAGCAGAGATGTCTATCTCCTCTGTGTGACGAAGAGTAAGCAAAATTTCTCCCCTCGCACTGACAACTTCAACGAGAGCTCTTCTCTTTCACATATATACACCACTGTTGTATAAAGCGTGCACGCATCATGAGTGCGTTTGTTTATTTCCTTTTACCTCCTCCACTGAATCGCACCAAAGTGCTAGAGCATTAGCTAATACATTCTTTGAGGTGGATGCAGATACTTTCACAGAGGTGTACACGCTGGTGAGCACTCTGCTGTATGGTTTGCGTAGAAGAAGCGTGGACACGCAAAATCAACAAAATAAAACAATTTATCGTAAAATTTTCGGTTTTCCTCGAAAAATTTTCATAGCAAGGCCAGATCTGCTCTCTTCTTCTTCTTCTTCTTTTCTGGTTGGCGTCACCTCACTTGAGATGACGCCGAATTGATGATACAGCAACTAAGGCTATATTGCTAGTTAATTTTCGTTTATAGTCCAATGGACTTTATTTTCACTTGACTACAAGCGAAAATCTCGCTGTGTGGCTGCGTCGAATCGTCAAAGTACGGCTGAGAATCCTTTCTTTCTCGCGAAATACTCGAATTTTCTCCGGACTAACACGATGCAACGTGCTCACACGTTGAGAGTTTCACCGGAAGTCCGATCTACTCTCTATTAATTGAAGTTCACAGAAGTGTTCGCTCACCATCACGCGCCAGTGATCACTTGGGTGTATTTAGACGAGAGCGCGTGTGAGCGATTCATGCGAAGAGAATGTGTTTCACTCGCGCCAGCTGCTTTAACCACAAGCACACACTCAAATGCTGTCTATTCGACACTGAGAAGAAGTGCGCTTTCCTCTTTGTGCGGTGCTTCGTTTTTTGCATCCTCGGTGTGGACAAGAATCTGACTCCAGCGTGTATCACTCTGGTGAAATGCCATCTCTGACAGACAGTAGATCTAAATACAAATAATAATACGGAGTACTTCGACATATTTTCGAGGACACCTTTTGCGCTATGTGGTACACTGACAAAGGTACATTGTCAGAGTGACAGAGACCTTTAGTGAAATTTCTATAGAACTGGCAATGCTGAATGTTGAAAATCAGTTCGCCATGGTAACTGTTCATTATTATATTAAACAAAAAAAAGTTTAGATAAGCGATAAGCTCAACGCGAAGCTATGTTGAGGATATTGAGGTTTGAGGTACAAGTCAGAAAATTAAATTTCGATTCCGATAACTCGGAAAGGTATTAGTTGCTGATGTGGGACTCTACAGCTATGCATAAAGACTTATTTCGTGCAAGAGTTTAATCCTGGAATCTCGATTTATAATAACCTGCAGTAGAGATAATGTTCAATATGATACAGTTTCACTAATACGAAACGAATATCAATTTATCTTTGAGTAGTTGTGTTTGTAAATAGTTTGATTTTTCATCAAACTGTAAGTATCGCATTTCATAATCCTACTCTAAAATCTCAAACACAGTCCCGCGTTCATGTTCCTTGTACTTTACAAAGCAAATTATCAAATTCTCGAAATTTTAATTAAATAATGCACCACAAAACGAATTTTTTTATGCAGCACTTTATTTTCTAAATTGTTTGCGTTATGTTGACAACTCGTTAAATGTCATGATAGTGATAAACATTTTATACTGTCCCTTAAAGCTGCGAAGCAAAGACAATCTTAATCCATCTAACAGTAAGGTGATACCTTTCTTTACTGATCCACATGTTTCCTGCATCAACAATCTTTTTTCTCTCAAAAATTGTGACTAGAAAGTGGAACAATTATGTTGTCAAAATGGACCAAATACTTGCTTCTGAGTGATTGAAAGATTGAAAATACATCTTTCATTCACTCAGAAATGATTGTATTGAAATTTGCGGTTAATTTTGATTTCAAGCGTCATCTCATCGTACGTCGTTCGAAACCCCAGCTATTAGGATATGACGAAAATATCGATCCGTAAATAGTTGACGGACTCGTTTGATTGGTATTACGATAAGGTATCTAAATTTTGGCCATTTTTTAGTTTTCATGGTCAATTGTTACAGATATTGTCAAAAAACTTTTTAAATAAAAGTTTGTATAACTCGGAAAGTAATCATCAGATCCAAAAACAAAAATTATTTCCTGGAAGACGTTTCATTTGCAACTAGTTTGGTTAAAATCGGTCCAGCCTTCTTCGCGATTCACGCCTTATTCTGCACACACGAACAGACACGCATACATACACACACAGACATTCGTTCAGTTCGTTTCCCAAAGTTTGAGCGAACTCTAAATCTATTTTTTATATTAAAAAAAAGTTAAATAGGTAAAACTACATTCTGGGGCCGCCGATAAACAATACTTCATATCCCGAATCCATTTTAAAGAGTTCATGTGTTCGGAATGTATTCTTGTAATAATATGGTATACAAGTTCTCCGAAGAAATGAATTCTCTATATAGAACATAGGCAAATTATAATATTAACCAACACTTCTAGGTGAATTACTGACAATTTTAATTATATCAAGAGAAGGGAACAATTCCAATTAAAATTTCGTCTGAGCTTCCAAAATTAACCTCTGAAACGCAAACAAAAAATGTGTTTTCGTGTAATTTGGAACACTGTGCACTGAAAAAAGGGGAAAATCGTTTACACAAAAATTTCAATATCTCTGTTAAAAATGGACGGATTTTCACAATCTATGGCTTGTTGGATAGCTATTACCGTGTAGAATTTGAGTCTCAAGACATATTTCGTTTACAATGCCAATTGTGACAGATATTGTTAAAAACTGCATTTTTACATAAAAGTCTGGATAACTCGCCAAATACACAGGGTTGAAGTGTGTTAAAAATTTTATACCGTCACTTAGAGCGGCGAAGCAAAACAATTAATACATTTTTTAAACTGGTTCCAAAATTATTCTTAGCGATAGTCAATTTCAGTAGAAGGTCAAATAAAGCGAATTCGACTATCCTGTTTTTCGATTCCCGAAGCACCGGAAATAGTAGAACCATTTCATTTTGTAGGTTGTACAAGTTGATGCACAAATGAACTTTTTTGTTTTCTTTCAAGAAGTAAATAAAATTATGTTGACGAATTTCAAATCATTACATGTGAGAATATGAGTGATATGAGAAAGGCATCATTACACCACTAGGTGAATTAAAACAGGGTTTTAAAAATCTATTTTGGGTATATATTTTTTTAAAACCCGTTGAAACGAAATTATTGTAATATATCTAATCTTTTTCGAATACATTTAAAAACCTTTGTAAATTTTTTTAACACAGAATATTTTCGGAGATACACCGATCAGGATCAGATTTAAAAAGCTTTCGGATCATTTAAGATACAAAAATAACACCATTGTTTTCGTGATACTTGGGACTGTTCGGAACTAAAGCAAACAATATTATTGAAAAACAAATTGGAAAGCTTCAATGAAAAAAATCTAGGTTTTCCTCTTTGTTTTGGAGTCTATATAAGTGCTAAAAAACCAACGAAGCAATCTTAATTCTTTTATTTCAAGTTGTAAATGTGTTAAGATGCTGTATAAATTTGAGCAGAAACAATTAAATAGTTTTCGTGATATCATGGCTTGGAGTAAAGGACCTTAAGCAAGCTCCACGCTAGACGAAATACGAAAATGTTTTCGACAGGTCGCATGGAAAAACGAGATCTCGATCGAAATTCAAAAATCTGGCGAGATGAACCAGTAACGGTTTTAGCCGTTCAACTGACACAGCAAAGAAAACAAAACTTCTGAAAGTATGGAAGGACCAGCTGTACAAAGTACACAACAAAGTCACAGTGATACAAACAAAGTGACGGTGCCAGTGGCACGATTAAGTCAATTGTTTTTAACTTCCCAAAGAGCATTTTTCGACCTTAAGTAAGCGAAATTGAAACCTTGCAGAAGGAACAGAATGTACCTAGACATTAAAAAGGGTAAAAAACTGCCGTTGAATAAATCTGAATACGCCATATACATAATGTGCTTCCTCAAATACGAAGCGTCCAAGGACATCTAAAACATTTCTGTATCGGCTCCAAACAAAATCAGCACATCTGCCACTACAAACAACCATACCAACAATTCAAAAAATAATAGACGTAGTTAATACAAAAAAAAATCAACGATGCTTCCAACAACCACAACAAAAACAACGAAAGCGATGACGAATCAATGGATGAATGCGCGATATGTGAACCAATAGTTCCTAACCCTCGCTAAATGTTAAAGATAAACGCGATACAAAAGAACTTGCGGCAGCTAATAGGACTTTTTACGAACTCTGTAGCAAGCTAGAACTTGCAGATACGTTCAAAACTCGCCCTGCACGAGCTATCACCCCTATTCTGTATTTCGATCGAAGGTGAATATTCTGATTCGAAACTCAGAATCGGGGAGTATCTCATGGACAAGGGGCATGGAAAATTTTTCATAAGCTTCTTGTTTTGTTCGGGAAGGAGATTGTGAATGTAATTTAAAACCAGCCGCAAAATCCCGAATGCATGAGAATAACATATGAATCGATTATTACATTTTTACACTATTGTACAAAATAAGTTTATATTTCAACCATAACTGAGGCATTGAAGTTATTCACGTATCCAGATATAATAAACGGTACCTTCACTTCTAGTTTCCTGAAGGATGTGTAAATGTCGCAGCATTGTAAGTTTGGAATTAACTTTTTTGTCAATAAGTCGACCCAACTTCCTGGCAATATCGCCTTGTGTGATAAATTTGCTATCTGAAATTTAAACAATAATCAACTGAAACAACTAGCAAGATTTACTTACTTGGAAACGCAGTTTGCTGCTGATGGAAGGTTTTCCACATTGCCAAATCTTGCTGATTAGTAACAGCTTTTTTATTTTTATACAGCAAAGAGTACTTTTCTTCGAAGCAGGACACAATCACCGACTGAAGGAATCCAATTAGTTCGTCTAAACTGTCACGACCTCTCATATATTTAGGTACTTGTTCAAATTCTTCTTGGCTTATCTGTATATTGAAATCCAAAAACGATAGGCATCTAGGTTTCATTTTTGACACAAATGGTGATTTCTGATAATCCGTTAGAAACATTTTATCAACTGTATGTACAGTTGGAATGGAATTGGTTTTTTGTTGCTGACTGTTCATAACTGTGTTTGGATGTTGTTCTTTCAGAACATTGTTACATTGAATTTTATCAATTTGTTCCATTAAATGCAACATAAGAAGAAGGTTTTTATGCAGTAATTGCTTCACTTCAGTATACTTAGGATATAAGTGTTTTCGAAAATGTGTAACGGATTTTCGTGCCTCCCGTAGTGCATCGGAACTATCACAAGAATTTGTATGAAGATTGTTACAATCCGAAACTATGAGAGATTTACACGCTTGGAGCTCAAAAAAAGTTTCTATACGTTTTATTAGTTCAACTTGCTTTTTCAAACGTGATTCTAAACCTTCCATTATAAATTATGTACGGAACATTAACAACTAGTGTTCAGATATGTAAAAGGTTCACAACAACAACTTTTACGTATTCAAAATTAATCTGAAAATTTAGAATGAATATCAGAGTAGAATATTAATAATTATTGTTTTCGGTGAATAACCGCCTCTTCACAACTGTTTTGTTTACGATTACTCTTCAAGTGAATGGTTTCATCTATGAAATTATGTTGAAATGTTTCTACACAAACAATCAAAAATACCCACTTGCTCCTTCAATTTTACTCTAATTTGCGCTTATTCTTGCTCCGTCATCTACCACCGGTATTTTAGCATGTGCCATTTCAAGGTACACCGATTACGTTGGGCCTTCAAAAATGTGAAAATTAGTTCCACTTGATGCCTCAGATCAGTTCCAGTTGCATTTTAGGTAAATAGACATGCCATTGTGAGTGAATCGACTTAGTCATCTTAAACTTTCGGACATCAAACAAGGTGAAGCAAAACATGATGGCATTTATGGTTGTTTATATACACCACAGACTAACAGACAGTACACTCAAATTAGATTCTTCAATCATTTTAACGGTCATTTCGAATATTCCTTTATTTGGGACAGTACTCACATGTGTCATGATGGCGCCACGTTACCCTATCAAAAACATCCTGTCTGTCATCTAGACTGTGTTTATTTTTTTCATTTACCAACAGAGTTGCCATTCATACAGAATTACCTGTAATGTATTGATTTGTATACGTCCATGCGAATTTCATGCAGGATACAGATTTAATACATATTGCTAAAACTATATACTTAATTGTGCCTACTTCTCATCCTCCAACGCAATACAAAATCGAACCCGTTTTGTTACAATATTTACTTGCTTCTTGTCTGCCGCCACTTGATTTCGGGTGAAAATTACCAACACAATAAAAAATAATCTAGATGAGCAACGTTGAGAAAAAATAAATGGTTACCTTCCAACATCGCGAAAAAGTTAAATATATTATCAACGTAATCCAATAATTTATTGTGACGATTCATTTTCAAATATTTCGATGAAATCAGGCATCCCTGCAAGCAGCTGATCGGTGTTGACAAACGAGGGGAAACCAACTAGTAAAAAAACTTTTACATAACACAAGGGGTGTACAGATAGTAAATAGTTCGCGCAGTACAATATAGGTGGAACTAGTGCATCACGAAAAATTATTTTTATAAGAATTTACTCATACTGTCATGTCTGTTAGTCTGTGTATACACTGCCTTGTGCTATTCGAGAAAATTTTGGAAAATTGGATCCTAAAAGCAATCACAGGTTTTCGATGATTATTTTAAGAGGACAATCACCCTTATTCTGAATAACGACGTGTCGTTTTTTCGATCGTATTTCATTCGTATTGCTAATAACGCTAGCAAAATCAAAGGTAGCTAGGATTCGACCGACCCATATTCGCTCGAAAAAGCAATACGTCGTTATTCAGAGTAAGGGCGAATATGTTTCAGTTGAGTTTCTTGTCAGTGCCGTATCTGGTCCAGATTTTCGCACCCTTTGATTATGGCATACATAATATATTTAAAGAAAATACATGAACATTAAATTACGATTGCGCAACTTGTTATTTACTTTTTAATTTTAAATTGTGTTAAAAATGTAATAATTTATTTCAAAAAAATAGCATAGAAGTTCAATGACTGAAAATAGTACAGGCAACCGATAACATCGTGAGAGTGGGTTTGTAAAGCTGACAAAACCGGCATAGCTGACTAATATCAATTCAAATCTAAATCACAATTCTTTTTGCTATATAGTAAAATATTGTAACTGAAAAATATTTCACGCGAATTTTCAAACTGCTTACACTTGGAGGACTCACTTTTCGTCATTTTCAAAATCGAATGTTTCACATTGGAAATTCACGTGAATTGTTTGACGTTTGATAAATTCGCATTTCAGAGAATGTTCGTATAACATTCTTTTTCGTATCGTAAAATAATCAATTTGACATTCGAAACCATCTTGCGTGATTTTTCAAGTAAATCGAACGCGAATGTTTATTTAAGTCACCCAAATTCGTGCACAAAATTATTATTAGAGTGATACAGCATTTTGAGATTTTCCGTATAAACAACATTGAAATATTTCATGGTTTGTGTTCGATTTTGTTTAGTGTTTTTCTTTTGGTTGTCAGCGGTTGTATGTAAGTGATGTGAGTACTGTTATGTTCTAGGTTTTTTAAACTAAGAACGCTCTAAAAATTCTAGATTATTTTGTAACATTATTAGTGAGAAAGATATTAAAAGCCTATTTGTAAGTACTGGAATTTATCACCAATATGCATTTATTAGTTCCGTCTGTCCACAGTACTGACAACGACATGATCATGGACAACCAAAAAACTACCAGCAAAACTACGCTGCTCAAGCTGCTATTAATGCGAGCCTGGAAAGAACGTTGGTCTGATTGCCAATGGGGGATCAACGTGAAAACGGTGAGTCCACTTTGTTGGAACTATTTTCCTGCATAGATACTTCCAACTCTTTCAACAAGTGTCGTTGGCGGCTTGTAATTTGGGTTGGGATACGAATTTTAACCTTGACAATATGTTGTCCGAATTCTTGTGTCGAAGCATCCCACACTCCTTTGCCGGGAACGCGAATCTCAGCGTCTGGCTGTGTCCCAGGCGGTATGTGCACATTGAACACTCCATTGATACCTTTTATTGGAATGTTGGCACCGAGTATTGCCTGTGTTAAGGTTACTTCTTCCGTTGTATGTATGTTGAGACCATTCCGCTGGAAACGGTCAACATCCTGAATGTTCAAAATAATGTTTATAGACCGTTGATTACCGGGAATCCTTGCCTTGATTATGTCTCGGTGTTTAGATCCTTTTGGTATGTGTATCATTAAAGGATGCGGTTTTAATATGATTCCTTTGCCATGACACTTCGGACAAATACTTTTTTGTGGTGTAACCCTTGATCCTTTGCAAAATTTACATGTCATCCAGAGTGTTCCACTTTCAGTTTGAAGTGTTTGTTTCCCTGTGCCCTGACAAATATTGCACGATCCTTCACTGTCCATCGGAGGAAAAGTACCCCACGCAGAACACTTTTCACATTTGGTTCCGATAGGAAGCTTTATCTCACGCCGACTACCTTCGGCTGCCTCCTTAAATGAAATACTAAGAATTACGTCTTCGTAGTTCAGTTCGTTAACTGTGTTCCACGCGGAGGCGATACTTCGACGTCGGTCGGTGCCCACGTTCCTGAAGAAAGCATTTAAATTAAAAAATGAATTTTTATTAGTATTATCAACTATTACTTGTACAGTTCTGGGTTCAGGGAAATAACGCTATCGCCCTTTTTTTGTTCACTCATCAATGCCTCGTATGCCTCGGTAATCTCTTTGAACTTAGCTTCGTCAGGCAGGTTTTCCATGCCGGAACGTTGAAGATCTGGATGGAACTCCTTTGCAAGCGTATAATAAGCCTGTTTGATATCCCGGAAACTGGCCGATCTTCGAACACCAAGAATGCTGTAGTAATCTTTGGCTACTGCAGTTAGCTCTTGAGGTGTCGCTGCCGGTGTCGTTGTCGGGCGAATGTATTTAAACTTCGGTTTCGGTGAAGCAATAGGAGTACCTTTGATGTAACGGATCAAACCAGAACCGAACTTAAATTTGTCGATCATGGTGATGCGGGGTGTTTTTGAGGTTTCGTCGGATGAAACAAAAGGCTTCCGAAAGGGGAAAATTTTCTGGTGACATTAGCCAATAGCTGACATCGCTTGCTGGGATCATAATAATTTTGTAATTTAGTGAGCTAATGCTAGCAACATATGTTCTACATTCAGGGGTTTTTATCACTTCTGACCATTTTATGCAAAAGTGCACAGAATCTCAGAATATTTTTTTGCTTTGTTTACGCTTCCTCTTCGACTCACTAGTGCAGTAGCAGCTTATATTGAACAGTCGTTCAACATGAACCGCTTAACAGACGTAAATATTTACTCTACTTTGATTGCCACAAATTAAACGTTTACGCCGAAATGCAATGTATTTTCTAACGTTTCGGACAAATTCGCAACATTACTGGCATACATTCAATAGGCAGTGTTATCATTTTCAGAAAATCAAAAATCAGCTATATTCAGCTATAATAGCCAGTGATTATCGTTTACAAAACCATCACTGAACATCATGACGAAAATTGTTTGATGTTCTGAGAATGATATTGAAGAAGCATTATCATCGATTAATCGATACTGCAATATATGACCACTAGTTTCGGTGCTTGGGGATTTGGAAACCGAGAATTAGGATAGTCGGAATTGGATTGTTTGACTGTCTGCTGATAATTACTAACGATTGAAGTTGTTTCGAAGACAGTTTTGAATATTTTATACGTTTTATGTTTAGGCGCTTCAAGTTACGGTACAAAATTTTTTACACGCCCTATAATTCCCGAACCGGATGTCGGGTCCAGATGAAATTCAGGGACTTCGTATGGGACGACAAGAATAAATGGTATAATTAGCAGCTCCAGTATTTCATGCTATTCGATTTTTATGATTATGATTTTTCACAGCAATATCTTGATGGTAGAATAATACCGCCAATAAAAACAGCAAGCAATATTGATACAGATGCTTTGGTTAATAATTATTATAATGGCGATAGTAACAAAGATGTTTTATGTTTCAACAATATGACACTATTAACTTACATTTTATAAACACAAGTAACAGGAGAGCATTATTTCGCTCGTCTGGCGAACCCAACATATACAGCGAACACACAGATAAAACAAATTCTGCGCTTCTGTTACTTCTATAAAAAAAATAATGCTAAACGGTGTGTGTTTAATTGAATTTCAACATTCAGAACGTTTTTGTCTCTGTAATAATTATTCAGCCAGTGATATTTTTTAAGCTGAATATACATTACATAATACTACGTATTTTTTTTTTTTTTTTTTCAAATAAAATTTTTATTAGGCTCATTTGCTTTAGCTTAACGTGGCCGATTGTCTTGTTGTTAGGGAGAGAGAAAGGGATGCCGTATTACGGGGCGGCATACTCCCCAGTTAGTAAGGGGACATAGGGAGGGTGGGACCTACACAGTATTGAATTGAAATTTGAATACATCATTGGTTTGTGGCATACATCTTTTAGACACATTTTGCGTTCGATGAATCTTCATGTTTTTCAGCTTGTAGCAATGAAGAGATTATTCTGGATTGGGATGCTTCGTTGGTGTGTTCTGACGTTGATGTGACGTTTTTGGGTAGCTTCCAGCAACTCAGTCAGTTCAAGGCAGGTGCATGCTCCGAAGCATCGTTTACACAGGCCATACTTCCAGCAACGTAAAGAAGAGTGCGGTAGAGCTGTAGACGAGAAAGAGATAGGGAGAGCACTAAATTTGAGCATTGATAGTTTTCAAGAAGTTATAGATGAGAGTCATATAAGGAAGATTTCGAGTTGCCAAGACGTCGCGGACTGGTACGAAGGGTGGTATACCTCGGGCCCGAAGGGAACCTATGAGTTGGGACCTGGCATCACAATACTCGACACATGTCCAAACAACATGTTCGATGTCATGATAACCCTCACCGCAAACGCAGACACCACTCTCAGCGAGCCCCACACGACGGAGATGCGCGCTGAACATATAATGATTAGACATGAGCCTTGACATTACACGAATAAAGTCTCGGCTCACGTCCAACCCCCGGAACCAAGCTTTCGTCGATACCTGTGGGATTATTGAGTGTAACCATCGTCCCAGAGTTCCACTATTCCATGTATTCTGCCAGCTAGCTAGAGTTTTCTGACGACAGCAACTGAAAAATTCATTGAAGCAGATTGGTCTTTCATAGATATCACCTTCTAGTGCGCCCACCTTGGCTAACGAGTCCGCCCTCTCATTGCCCCGTATGGAACAATGTGAGGGGACCCAAACCAAGGTAATCTGGTATGATTTTGCAGATAAAGCACTCAATTGTTCCCGTATTTTCCCCAGGAAATACGGTGAGTGCTTTCCAGGCTTCACTGAACGGAGAGCCTCAATGGAACTGAGACTGTCCGATACAATGAAGTAGTGATCTGTGGGCAGAGTGTCAATGATCTCAAGGGTATACTGAATTGCAGCTAGTTCTGCGACGTAAACTGAAGCTGGATCACTGAGTTTATAGGAAGCGGTGAAATTTACATTGAATATACCGAAGCCAGTGGACCCGTCTAGATATGATCCGTCAGTGTAAAACATTTTATTACAGTCGACTTCTTTAAATTTATTATTAAAAATTTTTGGGATCTCTTGAGGGCGTACAGGATCCGGGATTCCACGAATTTCTTCTTTCATGGATGTGTCGAAGAACACAGTAGAATTAGAAGTATCCACAAAATGAACACGATTGGGAACAAACGAAGAAGGATTTATATTCTGAGCCATGTAGTCAAAATACAAGGACATAAAACGGGTTTGTGAATTAAGCTCGACGAGCTTTTCAAAGTTTTCTATCACCATCGGATTCAAAATGTCGCATCGGATTAGCAGTCGATATGAGAGATCCCAGAACCTGTTTTTCAACGGTAAGACGCCCGCCAGCACTTCAAGACTCATCGTATGGGTTGATTGCATGCAACCCAAGGCAATACGTAAACAACGATACTGAATTCTTTCCAGTTTAATGAAATGAATATTCGTAGCGGAGCGGAAACAGAAACATCCATATTCCATTACTGACAATATCGTCGTTTTGTACAACCTGATCAGGTCTCCTGGGTGAGAGCCCCACCAAGTTCCGGTTATTGTACGAAGGAAATTGATCCTCTGTAGGCATTTTCGTTTCAAATACCTAATGTGACATCCCCAGGTACCTTTGGAATCGAACCAGACCCCGAGATATTTAAATGTGAAAACCTGAGCTATGGTTTCACCCCCTAGTTGAAGCTGTAATTGCGCAGGTTCTCGCTTCCTTGAAAATACAACCAGCTCAGTTTTCTCCGTAGAGAACTCGATACCCATTTGAAAAGCCCATGTCGACAAGTTGTCGAGGGTATCTTGCAATGGTCCTTGGAGATCGGCAGCTTTGGGTCCTATAATAAACACAACACTGTCGTCGGCAAGTTGTCTTAGCGTGCAAGATGTGTTGATACATTCATCAATGTTATTTACGTAAAAGTTGTATAAAAGGGGGCTTAAGCATGAGCCCTGAGGAAGACCCATGTAACTGAATCGCTTTGTCGTCAAATCACCATGCTCAAAATGCATGTGTTTCTCGGACAATAGATTATATAAAAAGTTGTTCAAAACTGGTGAAAGACCATGCTGATGCAACTTCTCAGATAGAACGTTAATGGAAACTGAATCGAATGCCCCCTTGATGTCGAGGAAAACTGATGCCATTTGTTCTTTACGAGCAAATGCCATTTGAATTTCTGTTGAGAGCAACGCTAGACAATCGTTCGTTCCTTTGCCCCTGCGGAACCCAAATTGTGTACCTGAAAGCAATCCATTTGTTTCGACCCAATTGTCTAGACGGAAGAGAATCATTTTCTCCAACAATTTCCGAATACAGGAAAGCATAGCAATCGGCCGATACGAATTGTGATCGGAGGCTGGTTTTCCAGGTTTTTGAATAGTAATAACTCTCACTTCTCTCCATTCGTGTGGGACAATATTACCCTCGAGGAACTTGTTGAATAAATTCAACAAGCGCCTTTTGGCAGAGTCGGGCAGATTTTTCAACAAGTTGAATTTAATTCTGTCTAACCCCGGGGCTCTATTGTTACACGACAAGAGCGCAAGTGAGAACTCTACCATCGAAAACGGTGTTTCGTTTGTATTCAATGTCGCGACGCGGGATATCTTCTGTTCCGGAACAGAATCAGGACATACTTTCTTAGCGAAATCAAATATCCAGCGGTTAGAATATTCCTCGCTTTCGTTCGCGTGATTTCGATTGCGCATGCGACGGGCCGTATTCCAAAGAGTGCTCATTGCTGTTTCTCTCGTTAATCCGTCAACAAACCTTCGCCAGTAGCCGCGTTTCTTAGCTTTAATCAGACTTTTCATTTGAAATTCTAACGCCGCGTATTTCCGATAATTATCTGGAGTTCCGTTCCTTCTAAACGAGATGAAGGCTGAAGCTTTTTTCGTTTTCAGCTCTGAGCACTCTTTGTCCCACCATGGGTTGGGAGAACGCATACTAGTTTGCGCGCTAGGTACTCGTTTCGTCTGAGCTTGAATTGCGGTGTCAAGAATCAAGCCAGCCAAAAATGTATACTCTTCCTCCGGAGGAAGCTCCTGTGATGTTTCCAGTTTCTCAGACATCGAGCTCGCGTAACGTTTCCAATCAATGTTTCGTGTGAAATCGTACGAAACATTGATTGTTTCCGATGGTCTTCCACGGTTGGTGATAGAAACTATGATCGGCAAGTGATCGCTACCGTGAGGATCACAGATTACCTTCCACTTGCAATCTAACTGTAGCGAAGTCGAGCAAAGGGATAAATCCAGCGCACTTGGTTGTGCTGGTGGTCTAGGGTTCCGTGTCATTTCTCCCGTGTTTAGAATTGTCAAATTGAAGTTGTCACACAGATCTTGAATTAACGAAGAACGATTATCATCATATAAGCAGCCCCATCCTGTACCATGCGAGTTAAAGTCCCCTAAAACCAGCCGCGGTGAAGGAAGAAGTTCTATGATGTCTGCAAGCCGACGATGCCCTATCGAGACTCTGGGAGGAATGTAGATAGAAGCTATACATAGATCTTTGCCTTTAATATTAATTTGGCAAGCAACAACTTCAATTCCCGGTGTCGAGGGGAGGTTAATACGATAAAATGAATAGCACTTTTTAATCCCAAAAAGTACCCCTCCATAAGAGTCTTCTCGGTCCAGGCGGATTATGTTAAAATTATGGAAGTCGAGGTTGATGTTAGAAGTAAGCCAAGTTTCACTCAAGGAGAATACATCGCAATTATGAGTATGTATTAAGTGTTTGGAAGAATCAAGTTTTGGGATGATACTTCTGCAATTCCACTGAAGCACAATGATCATATCTTCGATTCTCAGCGGTAAATTATCCATCAAAAGATACGATCGCTGCAAGGAGGGGCCATTGCAATACTACGTATTGAAAACTTTCAAAATAACATCATCTATTGCCCAATTGATTGAAATCCGTAATTGCACAAGGTGTATTGAATACAAAGGATTAATCGTTTAAATCGTCTGAGAGCAAATTCGGAATGTTGAATACTTTCATTCGTTCAAATATGGGGTTACTGTTTTCTTAAGAATGTCTGTTTAGTTTCACTTTTTGAATAATTAATTACAGGTAGCGAAACACGCACAGCTGGTTTTATTTTAGTGATATATTGATTCAAAATAAGATGGCATTGCGTAAAAGAAACAACAAGTGTATCCGTCGGGTTTGTCATACAACATTTCATTATCTATTATTATTCTAGGTTTTGACTCGAGGTGTAAGTGGAGATGTTTACAATCTAGCGGACTGTATAATACAACAGGCTGTAGTAGGATCCGGTGCGAACACGGTAGTATAATCGGTTAATTCACTTACTAGAACGCTGTTTTATCATGGTTTTCTTTTTTTCAGCTGTTTCTGTCATACCTCAAACATTCACTATGTGCTCATTTGATTTCCCACGCAGCTGTGTTGAAACGAATATCAAAATACGAACACTTTGAAATGTCCCATTGCTTAGTCGCTTTGTTAGAGTTTCTCGATTCCATCATCGGTGGTGTGACTTGCCGGGGGAAACAGGAGGAAAGTCTTTTGACCAAAGCGATGGTATCTCTGGTCTATTGGATAATGCAAATCTATGAACATGCAATTGAAACATTCAACGAAAATCGTTCGTTGACCGGCGAACAACAGGAAGTAGTAGAAAAAATGGCACACGTTCTGGAGAAGATCGTTCAAAGTCAATTCCTACTCGGTGTTGTTTATGTGGGAAAATTCGAAGATCCCGAGATGTTTGGACCTATTGAACAAAAATGTACGCGAATTGATAATTTAACCGTTGCGTCTGGATTTGTTCCGCCTATGATAACCCAGAAGAATCTAACCATAAACGATTACATCCGGAAGGTGGCGTGCATCGAATGTACTGCCTTGGACATGAAAGAATTTGACGGAAAATGTACAGAACGAATATCGTACTGTTTGCAGCCACTCATAGCGATTGATTTTATTCTCAATCCGAACCTCGATACTCACACTTACGTTTGTAAATTTAGGTCCATTCAAAGGCTGAAAGGTTATTCCTTGTCTAGACTGTACTATGAGCTGATTCGAGGATGCTTGATCTGCTTGAACAACGTAAACGGTACGGCCCGAGAATCGTTTGTTTGTGCTTTCACGTTCATCAAAGTGCCGCACATTTTCCGGCAACTTCATTTCCAATCTCGACTACTGGATCCGAATGAATTTGAAGATACCAAACTGGACTATTCGCCGGAAATCGTGGAAGCGTTTGAGCTGTTGTTGCAGGATGCGCCAATCCTGGACTATGTTGACGCAAAATGCGCTTGTAATACCATTGAGTGTTTGCTGAATGAGATGCTCAAGCACAATTTGGTGAACGAGCACTATATGAAGATGATCGCGGCTAAACGGGACATGATAGCCGCCGGATTGCAGAAGCTAGAATTAAACAGCAATCAGCATTCGATCGTAAAGTTCGTTTGTCGCGCGGAACCCCCGCTTGTTGGCATCCTTAAATCGTTGAATGCCGACTACAACAAGATGCAGGAAGCGATGCTGGGCGTATTGTGTCAGGTTTTGTCCGGTAATTGATTTGTTGTATTATTTTTCCTATCGATAATTTTCTTTGACAGTGATTTACATTGCGATAAAAAGTATCCGGCGTTGAAAATAATTCGTAGCGTAGACTATTTATAGTCGCAGATTCAAAACTAAATGTGCTATCAGAGGTAGTATCGCAGTAGGTAGGCTTGCGCGACGGATTTGAACAGTTATCGCTTCCGTCAAAATTTTTCGAAAAGTTGCTTTTTCTCAATTTAAAAGATGTAATACTTAAATGAAGATTTCATGATTGTGATTCTATGCTAAATAGAAGTAAATTTTAATTTATTTTTTTTTGTGATTCGAGTACGAATTCTACGTTGTATTTATATAGACTGGCTTATGAAATCTTTTCATCATTACTGATATTCTGTGTGTTAAACTGGTGATCACATAGATTGACTCCAGGTTTGACAGGAGTAGTTTAGTCGGTGAGAATGTAATAATTTTCATTAAATTCTTCGTGCTTTATGATGAAAACAAACTTTTCATTCTTGGTTCCTACTTATACCATGAATCCTACACCTCATACTTACCCAAATCTCCAACTCAGCGGCAGCTATGGAAGAGATTAATGAGTCGTCGCTCTTCCGGAAAGTAGGTATTGCATCAATACTTCTTTTTCTCCTTATCCGTGAACGATGGAGATAGAGGTCGACTGCTGTTAAGATGTTCAGTTTGAGTTGGATTAATATCAATTCCCAATACTATTTTGCTAAGCAACTCTTATTTGTCAATCAGCAGAAAACATGATGATATAAGTGTGCAATACGCCAAGACCATCGTCAAAACGCAACGTAATGCCTTCAAAAATAAAAATTGTCTGGTAAGCTACTGACATAGCGCACAGTATTTTTGCACTAAAAGTGGTTTTTGCGGAAAATGTTTCTTCATTACTTTTACATGCAGAAAAGTACCGCGGAAAGTCATTGTCTGTCAGTTCAAAAATGTGAATTTTGGTGGCGTTGCTCGAAATCCCGTGTCAAACTTTTCTGGAGTTTTCCACATTACTTGGAGTCGACTTTTTGACATCGGAAAACGCTTCAAAGTCATGTGAATGGTACAAAAATAGGAGCGTGGGTTTCACATGAGATAATTTTTCAACGGTATATATGGGAGGGATTTTTACATCGAATAGTCACTGGCGACGGAAATTGGGTATTCTATGACTATCTCAAACGCAGAAAAACGTGGGGCTTGTCCAGGTATGCATCGACATCATCTACGAGGTGGAATATTCATTAAACAGAGGTCTTACAGTGTACTTGGTAGGTTCAACTGGGAAATATTTATTATGTGCTGCTCAAATCGAATGAAACCATCAATGATGACGTATACAGACGACATAATAAGATAATATAATGATCGGCACGGAGAAGTGATTTTGCTTCATGGCAATGCACTCTTCGAAAGGTGTAAAAAATTGTACGTGACACGACCGATGCAAAGTAATGTACGAGACATGACCGATCACAATGACAATAAAAATGCATTTTTTAAATTCACTTATTAATTTTTTGGATTTAATGTGATCGGCTCGTACTCGAAATAATTTCGAAGAAAATCATCAAAAAGTAATTTTGGATTTTAAAAAGCTAGAACCTTCAATTACAACTTCTACACATTAAGCGCGTTCAAGAAGTATCTATAATAATTTTCATAAGAGCACTTTTTCCAACTTCCGTAGTCTTCCGTAAATGGAAAACAACACCGTTTACTTGTTCGCTATGTTTGATGCATATTATTGTGTAACGTTCAATAATGGTCGTAAGTGAAGTCCACATTGGAATTTCCAACAAGCCTGATGAGAAAATTTCCAACACTGACGCTGTAATTCCGGAACCGGTAGTCAGATCCATACCAAATTTAAAAAGTTTGTATGGGACAATAGTACCTTACATTTGAGCCTAAGATTGTTAACATCGGTTCGGCCAATTCGGAGAAAAGTGAGGGCCATTTTTCGCACATTTTTTATTATAATTCCGGAACCGGAAGTCAGATCTACACCAAATTTATAAAAATCTTTGTGACAATAGTACCTAAAATACTCGAACCGTACCAGCTTCAGGAAACAGAAATGAATAACATCAATAATTTAGCCCTAAATTTTAATTCTATAGAAATTTTAAGGTTGTTTAGGTCTAACTTCGAAGAATGTCGTCCTTGACCCCAGTGGGTGGGTGTTGCACACGAACCCGAAGCATCTTAATTTTAGACAATTTTTTTTAAAGCCGTTGGTTGATAAAATTACGAATTTTTTCCCTGTCGAAGTACATATGTTGTTGGAATGTACCTATTATAAGTTAACGAATGGATGGAATCGTAATTTCAGCTTTCTGAATATAGAAAAAAAAATAAACCAAATGCTAAGGGTGGCAGACTTACCTCCACTTCCTCTACTCTAATTGTCACTTTCAAATATCAGTCAATTCTATCGAATTTGTTAGAAATACTTATTATAAATATTAAATAGTTTACTGTTAAGTTAAATGCTTTCGAATCTATTGGTCGTAAAATTACAAATTACCTACACTGAGGGAAAAAAATACTTCAAAAATTATAATAATTGCTTGTGAAATTCGACCAAAAGAATTTACTGTGGATATCATACGACTGCGCTATGAGAACATATACTTTGAACAAGAAATGATTTGTGTAACGTGCTCTGACGATTTTCATTAAGTCTCATCTGTATCAACTGATAGATTGTGTTCGAATTCCTCCTTCTTTTTTAGAGCACAATGCCTTTTGCCAATAATTATTGCGTTTGACAGTCTCTGTAAAATAATGGCTCACCCTCACACTCACAAACAACCTAATAAACGACATATATTACATATCCGCATACTGCTCCGCACTGTTTACCGAGTGAATATTTCACCCATCCGCTCTGTTCTCTGGCAGGCGTTTACTGAACAAAAAAATGTGACAGAACCTATTTTTTAAACAAGGTTTTGTGCGGAAGTTCATGTTGTAATGAATTTGTCATGTAGGACGCATAGTACCCTAATATCGACTGAAGCCCAATTGTTTCTGAATGAAATGCAAAATATGACGCAACGCACAAAACCGTCGGAACTAATATGATGGCAGCATAATGGCATGCTATGATTGGCTCGTAGAAACGTTTGTACGTTATTTGTCTGAGGTTTGATTGGCATAACTTTTATTTGGCATAACTTTTCATTTGGTATAAATTCAATCGTAAATTTCGATTTGTTCTATTTGCGGACACGACGACTCTTGTTTCCGCAATCAATAAAAAATGAAACGAATTGTCTTTTATAGGCGGGAGTAGTTTGAAAAGCTGAAAACTAAAAAAGGCCGAACACCACAAGTTGTAGCACAAAAGACCGAAAACACGTGGATTACAGGTCTTCTTGCTAGAGGCCATCGATTCCGATTAGCGATTGGGCGGCTCGGACTGCGTCACCTTGTACTCGTGGTGATATAAAAGCTAGAAAATAAATAAAAAATGCGGCTTCGCCGCCTTGCGACTTTCTCATGCGGGACCAACAGATAGCCCCTATCTTTGGTAGACCGGACAAACGGGTGGATTACATGTTTGTGTGAGGGGCCGTTACTTCCGAACCGAATTTTCAATGGTCTACTATTGAAATACTAAAACGAGTCGATGGGTAGTTAAATTATATAAATCGATGGGTAGTTAAATTATATAAATCCATCAACAAATCACTCAGTTATAGGCGCTCAAAGGCGCAACTAGCTTTGAATATAATAATTGACACCTAGCCCCGCTGAAATGGGAAGTTCTTCCCCACCCGCCATGTTCACTGGACATTGCTCCATCCGATTACCATTTGTTCCCATACATGGCAGCACTTTAAAAACTATGAATTGACCTAAAATTGGATCCGATGCATTCATCGAGTTTAAAGTAAAAAGAAACTTTTTCAACACGGTATCTTTACCAGAACGATGGCAAAAGTAGTGAAAAAAGATGGATAATACATTGATTAACGGTACTGTAATCATGACAAATAACGAAACTTTGTAAAAAAAAAACGCTATGAATCAATGCCAACAGTTAATATGTACATTCGGGTGCCAATATTTGGGAGTCATCTCTAATTTCGCACAGCGGTAGTGCTCAAAAGTTTAAGCACCTCTAAAATGTTCCTATGCAAAATTTGAGAAAAATCGGATATGGGTAAGTTCGATCTTGAAAAATCTTAGGGGAGAGGGAGGGAGTTTGGTGTACACGAAGTTTCTGAAATTGAAATTTTTTGTATGCCAAATGTCTTAGAATTACATAAAACGTCGTGATTTGATGTGAGCTCGAAAATTTTATTTTTTTGAAAAATGTGGACTCTGGGATTTTGCGCATTGTGAAATTAGAGATGACTCCAAAATATTGGTATCCTAAAGTATCTGCAAAACTGATCCCAAAAATGACGATAAATGATCAACCAGAGATGTAGATTATGTTTTTAATGAAATTGTTAATTTCAGGCAACAGCTTCGAGTTGATCTTATCGGTCGCCACCATGGAAGGGAAGCTGAGAACGTTCGTCTCTGGACTAATAAAATGTAACGAAAATTCCAAACAAGTTCCCGGAGAGCTAGGCAAACCGGCTATGACGCGCGCCGCCTTGTTCGATGTGACTTTTCTGATGTTGACCTTCATAGTGCAACACTACGGCTCAGACGTGGTACTGATGGAGAATAGCGAATCTTTCTATGAAATTTGGGTTCGTGAGTGTATGATTGAGAAAAACAAATCGAAATCGGCCATGAGCATGGTAAAGCTCTGCGATCAGAGCAAGGTTGATGAGTTGATAGTAAGTTTGAACTCACCGGATGGACTGAAGGCGACCGCACTGAAATGGCAAGACATTTGCGCAAACATTCCCGGGTTGCTGTACCAGGTTTTGCTTGCTTGGGAAAACGAAACTCTGTCTACCGGGGAGATCAAAAAGTTTCTGGATAGTTTGAAATCTCGTTTCTGCTGCTTTTCGATTTGTGCCGCATCGTGGCTCTGTTCGTACATGCAAATCGTACGTCAGGATGAGCTTCTGAAGCCGATGAATATGGTGCAACAATTTTTGACAGCAGTCAATAGCGAGGACATGCTCCAACAAGAGAACTTCAAGGAAAGGTTAGTGTTGACTGTTCAGATAGTCCGTAAAATGCAACAGGACTTTCAGCGAATGCCGGGAAGCTCAAGCGTAAAAATTCGTACCTTGTTCCAATCGCCAAACTTGATCTCTCAGTCCCCTCTGGAGGAACAGTTCGAAGAGGTCTGGAAGCAAGTGGTTGAACGGGGATGGCTCCCTATAGACTCAACGCTTGTTCTGGATAATCTCCTACAGTCGTGCGGTCCATTTTGGTTGGTAGATAAATTGGTTCAACAGATCTACCATTGCAAGTACGTTAGGGTAAGTAATACTGAAGATGATTATAATTGAGAGACTCAAAACAAAATAATTTCCGCAAAATTCAACAGGACATGAACAAAACTATGGACATTGTTTTTGCAATAATGCATTTAGACATTGAACGGTGCACAATTGCATTACTGTCGCAGTTAGTTCCAATGATGCTTTTAAATAAACTACAGTAAGTATCCATCATCTCCTAGGAATCAAATGAATTTACCAAATTTTTTCTAATTCATGTTCAGAATTTCCGAAATCGTTGATCCTTTCTCTCGTGTACTGGCAAAACTCTGTGTCTACTGCATAACTGCAACCATGGAGGCTCCCGTGTCCCCAACCAAGAAACGTACTCGTACGGCAATGGCAGGTGATGGAGACGAATTGGATGCACTTTGTCCAACACCTAAGATGCGTAAAGTAGGATCAGAATCGTGTGATTCCAGTTCCAGTGATTTTATGCTGGAGAATGCGTTGGCTGCTAGGGATGGCCCTAGCACTTTGAAGGAGCCGTTGCAAGGTTGTCTTCAGGCGCTATTCAAAACGTTTTCACAGTACATTGTGTCGGATGAGTTGTCGCCGAAAATTTTCTTTATGTTCCAGTTTCTTTCGTTGATGGTCGAAATAGGAAAAGATCGGATTAAGCCTGTTTTGAAATTGATTCCAAATGGATTAATCCAAAACATGCAAAAGATTAATGCCACCGACGATATGACTGTTGGATTTATTCTGAGGTGATTTTATTTTTCAGGATGTTTCTTTCGTTTTTTATATTAATGATTTTCATATTTTTTTCAACAGACTGTACGACCTGAACACAGCTTCCGGTAGAACACTAGCAATGTCAGATTTGTGTTTATTCCGAAATATTCAAATGCGGAAAAATAGTATTAAACTGTAAGTAGTATATGTAGCATTTTTTTCAATCATACGAGAGTTAGATGTCAATAAACTGCCGATCAACTGTAAGAAGAGTTTCCACTAAAAAGATATTATTCTACGGATTGTGTAGTTGAATATCACTTCGTTGAGTTTCCTGACTGTTGTCACTGGACATACTGGAACGTGGGCCAGGTTGGGTTTCCGTTCGAAATCCTCGGTCTTGTAATTCTATTCCCTGATTAAAGGCAGCCAACTGTCTTTGCATTCTTCGTCGGAAGTTGTAAATATATAATCCAGTCGCTATCACAAGTATGGCAATTCCTCCCAGGACCATTCCGACGATGGAAGCGACAGCAAGCTCCGAATCTGGTATCGTTTGAACTGTTATCGTAGCGTAGTGTTCCGTAGTATGACCTGCAATTTTTCCTGCGCAATTCCATTCACCCAAATCAGATGTGCCTATGCTTTTGACAATAAGTGAACAAAAACCATTTTTTGGATCGTGATTTGGATTGGAATAGTATTTGTCCAGGATTGCTCTATCGGATGTCACATTTTCGTCTAAACTGAAAGCTTGACCACTGGGTGTCATGAACCTACAATACTGAAGTGGTGTGTTCTTTGGAATCGACGAACACTCCAATGCTAACGCAGTTTCCAAGGTAGTTTCCATCGAGCTTGCTGACGCAATCATTTGGGATAGACCAATTCTTACAGTGATAAACTCCGATACCTCAAGAGCAAAAAGATTGCTGCTACCGACATGACAACTCCACTGCCCAGTCATTTCCATCGTAATAGGTGCTATTTTGATCCCGCAGTCACCCATTTTTAGAGAAATTCCACTATACCAGTAGTACATGTCGTCATCTGAAATCGAACTTTCGGAAACCGAATATGAATTACCCATTGGATCCTTGAACCAACAGTAATCCAATGGTTTGTTGGCGTTGCATTGCAGTGTCATTTCAGTGCCATTCAAAGCATTCACGTTCTCTGCCGCAATAATTTTGAGTTCAGATTCAGTTTCATTGTTATCCAAAATGGCACCGGTAACCTTGATCACTTCATCATCACCATATCCAATTACACACTTCCACAGGCCTCTATCGATGGTGGCCGGATCCTCGATTTCCAGTCCACAATCACCGGCACTGAATCCGTTTCCATTGTAGCGATACCGATCCCATCCGACTCCCTCCAACATATTCAATCCTAAATTGTCTGCCACTCGAATGAATCGGCAAAACTTAATCATATGTTTAGAGTAGCGCAGATGACACATCAGCACCTCGAAATCGGAAGCTCGACTGATAGACGTTATGACTTGTTCCTCTGAAATGACGAAAATTGGAATATTTAGCATAGTTTTGAGTTATATATTCTGTTTGGATAGTAATGTCGTTTTGGTCAATCAATTATGAAGTATTTAAACACCTATCAGAAAAGAATTTTTCAAAAGAACGATGAGGGTATAGTGATTATTAAACGTTGGGAACCATATGTTGGTGGCATATAAACAGAAATTTAATGTTAGAATATACTAAATTAAAAATACCGGCATTTTTCACATTCGTGCCAATCTCTTTCAACCATATTTCTCTTCCCTTATTGTGCTCAGCTGTTCAAAGGGACAGGCGGATCAACTCGAATTATTAGAACTCCAATGTTGTCCGGATAAGGCTGATAAGCATAAAAATCTGTCATATGTTTACGTTTCGTCTTTGACTCATCAGTGCAGAACAGTTCAAATTGAAGTGCTAAGCAGACGTAAAGTTATGTCAGTAAAGACATTGCACTCCGTTGCAAAATAAAAAGGTTTCTACAAATAGCACAAACTTTACCTTTTTACGTCAATTTCAACTGCTCTGCACTGATTAGTCAAAGACGAAACGTTAAAATATTAAAAACGGTTATGTGCCCTAGCACAAATGCTCTAAATGATATAAATCTCAATTTCAAGAGCGTGTTTCAATACATAACATGAATAAAATATTTTCAACTAGCCGTGTAATTCTTCAATTGGACAGGCCTGATTAGTTGATGACCAAATACATTGATTTCGTGTATATCGGTTTCAGTTCTCGCGATTCCGGAAATACCGCAAAAAAGTGATCGTGCACTTTAAATCGGATATCACTCCAATTTCTCAGAAACCGACCGATTTTCACGACCGTAGATTCGAATGGAAGGTGTTATAGTTATAGTGATGTGATCAAGCCAAAAACCGGTCTGTGCGAAATCTGTGCACGTTTCCCCATAATAATAATTTTGGTGAGCAAAAAAACCCGTTCCAACCGTTCTGTACTTGATCGATTCCAAAAATCTGTGATCGATTGGAGAATCTGTGAAAATCTGTGATCATTTGAAGAAATCTGTGAAAATCTGTGCCATTTTTAAAATCTGTGAAGAAAGTTGAAAATCTGTGAACCTGGTATCCCTGCGTTTAAGTAGATTTTTGCCCGGATCCATTTCCGGTTCCGGAATCATTGAATGAAGTGTGTTTGAAATTGCATCCCGTTTTTTAAAGCGACAATGCAAAAAATATAAAAATTTATCTAAACTTAGCTCAAAATCGTTTAATTTTGTAACTTATGGTAGCTGCTGGACGAACGAACGATTGTCTCATAGGTTGCCATCGAATTTCATCCGTACTCCACTTCCGATTCCAAAACTGGAAGGTGAAGTGTGTTTCAAATTTCAGATTTTTAGGTGAAATTGAAAAAAAGTCTAAGTTTTTCACAAAACTCTTTCATTTACTTTGTAGGTTTAGTTGGTTTTTGGCCAAATAAATCTATTTCGGCTATACAGGCTTCCCAGTTTCCGGTTCCGGAAGTACCGGATAAAGTAACGGAAAAACGGAACTCACTTTATTTTCTCACAGATGGTTCAACTAATTCTCACGAATTTAGACTCAAATGAAAGGTCTTATGATTCCATATAATTCTATTAAACTATGTCCAGATCCGATTTCCGGTTTCGGAACAACATGGAGAAGTGTGTCTGAAATGTCAAACCGTTATTTAGAGCGACTTTATAAGAAAGTTGGCTCAAAACTGTTTTCAAATTGTAATGTTTATGCTAATTCATATACGTTTCGCGTTTGGCTCATTAGTGCATTAGAAGATTATGTTGGACTATGCCGCTAAACAAATGTAAAGTTGATATTTACAACGCACTTATTTCACGCCGAAGAGCTATGTCGTTTTTGACGTACCGGAAAACAAACGGTTTTTCTGACCACCAACAGATTATAGTCATTTGAGGGTTTTGTTACCTCATGGGTACCGGTTTGTGTAAAAGTGCTCATGAGGTAACGAAACAGTTCAACTCTTTTACGTTTCGTTCATCAGTGCATTAGCACTATGTTGAACTTTCCTTTCGGTACGTCAGAAAAGATATAACACTTCTTGAAAAATAACCGCGTTGTAAATAGCAATGACTTCGGGTTTGCTTAGCGGATTGTTCTTGTTCTAATTCCAGATTCAAATACAAGAAATATTTATGAACATATGAGTAATATGAGAAAAACATAATTGCCTTATTAGGCGGATTAAACAGGTACTAATAAAATTTATTTGGCGCGTTATAAAGTTTGCATTTAAAAAATGGACGGAATTGTCGATTTTTCCTGGGTTTACCTTCACCCGCACTGACAAAACTACCCATACAGCATCAACTATAGCAACTCATGAATCAGCAGATAAAATTTGACAGCTCTATCAGTCGAACTCGAACCGTCGAAAACGGAAATCGTGCGGCACTTTATGGACGCCGTTCATCATCTACAACATCTTGGCACTATTAGACAACAATCAGAGCATCGAAAGAAAGCCTGGTTTTGGACGGCCGACGACTTTGAGCGACAAGAAGTTCCAAAGGAATCTGAAGAGGAAGACCGAGGGAAAAGTGGCTATATCACTGCGCGCGCTTAGGCGGGAGGTCGGTGCAACCGGCCAAACAGTGAAAAAGTATCTGACAAATATGAACATACATATCACACACTTAAAACCATTTCTTGAGCTCGGCATAATAAAATGCCGAAACTGATCAGCAACACGTAAATTTGCTGATTGCTCAGTAATCAATACGCATGTTTCTGAACTTCGTTAAATGCATTCACTGATATTTCGGTAAAATGCTTCACTTTGCCGAAATTTGGCATAATTGCTTGCTGAATTTATCAGTAAACAACAGATATGCCGACATCAGCAGAGACGTTTGCCGAGATTTCGGAATATGCGCTAGCTGTTTCCGAAATTCAGCACGACAGCTGTCATTTATTGCCGCATTACATTTTCGCTTCGCATTGTGCGATTATTTTCTAATGAAATTCTCGAGTGAAAAAGTGGATAATCTTCGAAGAAGCGTGGAACCGTGTGGAGAGCGTCCTCGAGACAAAACTTTGGGGGATATGCGAAAAAATAACCCAATGCATGGAATAATTCAATAGATCAAAGTAAGTTTATTTTTTGAACAATACCGTATATGCATCATTAAATATTGTATTTTTGTAAGCCAAAAATCAATGCATATTTTTATTTTCATATTTCCAGCTCGACTCAAGGTGGCCGCATCTGGAAACGCCGCTTTTTATTTATGCTACATGTTTTCAGGTAGGCTTTAAGCACTACTGGCAACAAATTTGTAAGCCTCCTTTAAGTGTTAATAAAATGAATTTTTTATCCTGAATGGCGTGTTTATAATGTTGAGAAAATACAAACAAAATTAATTGACTAGATTTTTAATTACTGATGATTCGGTAATTTTTTTTCTTCATTTTTTCGTTTTATTGGATTGCCGAATATTCAGTGAACGTTTCACTGAGCAAACAGTAAATCTTATGCTGACGATTTCGGCAATATCTGACGTTTGTCAAATTTTAGGGTGCCGAGACGCTCAGTAATTTTATTTTTGCCGAGATGATTGCTGATTACTCGGCTGTGCGAATCTCGGCATTTTTTTGCCGAGACTCAGCTAAAAAAATTAAGTGTGCAGGAAGCGGAAGTCGCGTCCACTGGTTTCGGAGCTGCAGGCAATGAAGGTCGCTCGCAAGGGCGCAGATTTTTTTGCTAGTAAGCTTGAATAATTACCTTCTAGGGGAAATTCATCAACTGCAATTATCTGTCTTAGCTTGTTTTTATCACCATCCGAAAAAAGTCAATTTTTTAATGCAAACGTTACAGGAACCGGAAGTCAGATCCAGATATTTTTTTATGAAATATATAACTATTCACTTCTAACAATCGTTGATAATACTTATTTACGGCATGCATTCGAAGTTCTTATAACTGATAACCTTCGAGATAAATGAGAAATATCTACGAAAAATTTCTACGCCCATTATCTAACACTATTCATAACCGTGCCAGAAAATTATAATAAATTGATGAAAATTCATTGCATTGTTGACTATTGCTACTCATTCGAAAAAAACTCCAACGAGTTAAGCTACGTAATGTGAATAGTATAGAAATGCAAAACTCATGCAGAAGTGATAAGGAACAAATGAAAAGTATTTTTATCACTGGGGCGTCAAAATGTGACGCGGCTCTTCACGATTGAAACTCATGCGCCTATATCTAGCGGAATGTAACAAAGAAATAATCAAAATTGAGAATATTCAAATCCGGCCGTTATCGAGAATATATCTCGAGAAACGATTTTGCCAATGCTCACATTGCACTGGGATATTGACAGAGCCGTTTACTCACCTTTGTGCTCTATGTTGATTGCAAAATTCATCTCACGCATATGGCCTTGCACTCCTGCTATAACATTCCAACGCCCACTTCCGGTGGGATCCATTGCATCAGTAACCAATGAACATTGCTCATACATCGGCACGTTCCGGTTGTGAGAGTCCGTACTTCTTAACACATAACAGTAATCAGTCCTGTCGGGAGTTATTTCTTCTAGACTGACAATTGAATCTTGTTCACCAGGATCCGGCACTGACGGAACATCGATCACATAGACCATCGAGATCCCTCGAATAACGGTAGCTCCCCGTACCAACGTTAGCCGCCAGAAACCTGCATCTTCGTGAGAGATTTTCAGAACTTTTATTCCACATTCGTTAGCATCTACTTTTCGTGGGTACGAGTATCTATAATCATTGTTCATTTCCATGTTAAATGTAGAGGATGCGTGAACATCTATATCCACTGTTGAACCTGGCTCCCGGTAAAGACAATGGTCGTCGTCGTTCATTGGGGAAAGAAGCTTCAGGTGAATACTTTCACCAACTGCCACGGTTACACTTCTCGGAAAAATGTAGCTGTTCATAAGTTCCTGGTTTGTAAGTAGATTCTCCGCAGAAACCCAACGCACTGTTGTGGTGAGAGAAAAAAATGAAATGTACTGAAAGTCTTCATGAAGTCATGCTGGCTAACCAGATGCGATGTAGACGAAGACAGCGAGCACTACACGCTTCATGGCTCTAGGTGGGATGTTTCTTTCTGATCAGAATAAATGTTACTAAAACAATAATTCAAATTGCAGAGAATTGCAGCTTGCAGTTGTTCAGACGGTGTTCGATCGTAGAGATTATTGTTATCTCGCAAATAGTAGCAGATTTATGGTGTAGGTGACGATTTCATGATAACTTTAGCAATAAATGCATTTTAGTAAAAAAATGCGCCGTGAAAACACTGAACTGGCACACATTCGAGTGAAGACTTTGTGCATTAACTCGACGCCGGATTGTCTTTCAAGCTTGATTGATTCTTAGGTAACTTCATATGAAAATTAAATGTCCCAAATGGTAGTTTTAAGTAAGATTTTGGACTTCATCCAAATGCCAGATTTATGTTTAATTTTTTAAGAACGTTATATTGCGCAATAAAGACAATACATTCCCAGTTGTTTTATTATGAGTAAATTTTAGTATTCTGTAATGGATTGCAGGTTTTCGTAAATGTTTCGAAGCACGAACTAGAATTTCGGTGAATTGCAACCGATCACATAATGCGCTTATGTCGAGCATGAAACATCCCGCATGTAAAACGATCGAGGCATAACACTCCTCCATACCGCCTACAAGTTTCATTTTAGAGTTCTGTTCAGCAGACTGCGTCTACTGGCTGAATCTTTTGAAGACGAATACGTGGGTTGTTATTTATCTATTTGGCCTTGGTAACACTAATGTCGTTTTCGCTTCAGAAAATTGAAACTGGCCTAGGGTAGTTTCATCAAACAAACACTTTTCACGAAACTGTTTTGGGCTCGCACTTAGCAACGGGGATTTGAGCCAACCCGATGTGGAAACCAGGTTCGAAACTGACTCGATTTTCAGTTCAACAACGTCGAAACTAGGTTCGAAACTAGCTCCAAACAAACGGTTTGACAGCAGTTAGGGTGGAAAATGAGTTAGGTTTGGCATCAAGCGAAAACGAAATAAGTGTTGTCCGGTGGATTTGACGTTTCCATCATAAAGTTTGTCATTTTTAACCATTACCATCTTCAGAATATTCTGTCATTTGAGCGCTACCTCAGCAAAAAAAAAATGAAATTGAATCGTTAACATTTTCGTGCAATAATTTATTACGATTTTCGTCGTGGATTATCAAGACGAGAGTGCTTCCACCAACTTAGTTCGACTTTTGGCAGTGTAGCACAATCCTATGCGGTTCGTCATGGAGAGTGTTTACCGCAAGCCACTGCGGAAAAACACACTTAAAAATCAAAATTTCGAAAATCGCGACTGAAAATTTTCAGTACTGATTTTTTTGACAACGCGATTCTCACTGAAGCTGATTTTTCATGGCAAAAAATAAGTTGTGTAAAGTTCACAGTTCTCGATATTTGAGAAAAAAAAATCGCATATTGAATATATCGGATATGATTTTTAAACAGAAGATTTTTGGGAAATGAATTTTCATAGTCGTTATATCTTAACCCTTTGCAGGATACATGGTGAATAAACTCGCTGATGAACAAAAACTGAACCTTTCTGAAAATGTTCAGTGTGCGTAGGGTGGTTGATAAGTGAATCGATAGTGGTGATGTATTTGAAATTATTTCAGCACTACATCATTAATAAAAGCAGCAAGTACTGTGATTAATAATAGTTGGAATAATAATAAAAACATTAATAAAACAATCACAAAGTATATTATGCAACTGATTAAAAAATATTAGCTATGCCATGCCATTTAGCTTGTATAATGTACGCAGATGTAACAGGAGCGCAGACTACCGCCATGTCAATTCAAACACTGCGCCTACTGTATGTTCGAGATTGGCTGACAATACCGCGCTCCTGTTACTTCTATGAATCAAATTCATACTAAATAGCGTTTCATTGGGTTTAATCCAAATAATGCAGTGTAATCAGCCGGCCTTTCGTCGCTATAATCACTAATTGGAATGTGGCAAAAATATGTTTATTTATAATAACCACCCCACGTGCATCGAAAATATTGCAGTCATTATTTCTCAGTTGCGATTTTATTCAGTGATTTTTTCAGTCACTGAGTGGCTTCCTTCGATAGAACCACCAACAAACTGTATTTCGCTTGCTCAAATAAAATGTGCATAAGACCCTTCAAAGATCGCTAACACTTGATTCTCTCAACTTTGAATATAACCCATTGACTAACAGACAATTTTTAAATGCACGGTCGCAGGTATCACTGTTCTAATTTCAATTTGAACCACTCACGATGCGGTCTGAGCTGTAAGAGAGTAACTACACAGGCTGATTTGAAAATAAATTACGTTTTCTTTTTTCATGGTAATAATTTAATAATTCCTCTGATGATTTTGAAATAAGTACTGGAGTAGAGGAAGTGATTTCGGATAGTTTCGCGTCAAATAATACCACCATAGCACATTAAATATATGTCCTATCAAAACATATCCTGCCTTTATTCAGACGAGCAAAGGGAAGAAACAATGCGGGACTCAATTGATTTTGGGTTTTGAAAAATATTTTCTGAGTGTTTTCGGTTATGATATCCCAGGGTCTATTCCACGTATAAGCAAAAAACATCCATATAAAATACAAATTCCTTCTTAACAGATGTGGGTGGGTTATGCTTCAATCCCATTGTTTGTTTTCTAATGTTCTGGTTTGCTTGTTATTTGTGCGGATTAGATTTCGAGCTTCCCACTTGGTTTTGTTCGTACTTCATTTTACCATCAATACAGGGTACATGTGATTTTGTTATTACTTTGTTTGTTCGCGCAAAAAATATACGTTAATATGTAAACGAATGAGTAGTACAAAATAATTTATCAATTCTGATATTATTGGGTGATTTGTATTTTTGTTATGCGTTCGTTACATTAATTTGACAGTGAATTCGATTTATCTTGTTTGTTTTTGTAATAGACTTGCTTATCGATTAACGTTCCCGACGCTTCTGTCGATTTTCGGTACAATGATGACCGTTAGTACGGAAGTACTGTTCAGTCTAAGGTCGAACGACTAGGGATCATGCACAAATTTGGCAATCAATGCTATCAGCGATGAAATTTGCGAATGTTTCCCAAGAACGTGAAAATCAACATTTGAAGAGCTATTTCTTCAGTCTGATGAAACCGAACCGTTATTGACATGAGTCTATTTCTAACTCTGTTATCAAACTATTAGTAGTAATCGTGGAACGAAAGAGTTTGGTTAGGAAAGTATTCAGTCTTGGAAAGGGATCTAAAGATTTGCAACGATTTCAATTTTGAAAGTAACTCGTCGAAAAAGCTTTGACTGATACTCATCTTGATTTATATAGTTTTTAAAATAATTAAATTAAAATAGTAGCAGTAATAAGTGAAATGCTTCATTGGAATGAATAAAAGACGATTCTAGTTATTTGAAGCGGAATATTATGCTTTCAGTTTGGCAGAGTAAGATCGGAGTTTGATACACTCTAAAATTATAATAATAAATAGCTACACATGTGATTCATAGACCAAAGCAGTCGTACATTCTATTGTCAAGGGGAAAATGATGGTGAAATGTATGGCGAGAGCCTTTGCCTTCTAAATTCGTCTCTTGTATGCTTAGATAACATCTAACATTAAGGTATAAATATTATTTTATTTTTTCACTTTGTTTCGTTTGCTTTTGCATAAATCTCTTGATTTAGCAGCAGTTATACATTTCACTCTCAGTAACAAGGCGGACACAGTTTATTTCGTTAATTGAACAACGTACAATGAATTTATATATTTTCCTATAAAATATAAAAAAATATATTTACTGGTTTCGTTTATCATGGATTTAACTTTTGATCATGATCATTTTAATATAAACATAGTTTCTTGATAATAGGCTTGTTAAAAAGTTTGCTCTTTAAGATATCCCTTTTTTAGTTTTGATACTAAGAGTAATATTTAAAAGTAATTATTAACATAAGCGTGTTTTCTTCATGTCCTAAAATGTGCGCCATTGTTTGGTTACTTTTGTGTAGTATAGTATTAGTAGTTAGGAAGGACCCCTGGCAGGGTCAACAATATTTTTTGACACAATCAATCATAGAAAAAGCCCGGGGAAGAGCATTGACACTTGATTGCAACACTTTGACACTGCGTTTCGTATTAGTACTGAACGCTACATTACGCTTCGTCCTAATAAATACCAGCGGAATATGTTCGTTCGCGCATAGAAAATATAACACGATTTTTACACATTTTGCTCAGCGGATGAGGTTCACCGATTGCTTGACCTTGTGGAGAGAAGAGTAATAGATTCAGATTAGAGTGAAGCAGGCACTGTAGGGATCCTCGATCGTGTCATGTTTGTTGAAAATCTGTTCGCACGTGTGTGTGTATGATGTGTTTAGACACCTATGCTAATTCTTACAATTTTGCTGCCTAGAATAGCCCACAGTCCTTGAGGTTATTTTTTATGATCACGTCGGATACGGCATCGAATACGAACTGAATGTTACTCGTGTCAGTCGCACAAGTCAGGTGGGTGTAGATTTCCTTCTGGTCTTTTCGTTTATTCAGATTCTCGAATTTCATCCGAATATAGCTGGATGCTTCCTCGTAGGTGTTGGATCCTGAAATGAAGAAAGGTTGTTATGTTATTTTCTGTTAGAAAATGTGGAATGAGCAGATTTCATCATGAGCAATTTTCGAGTTACCAGCAGAAAAAGAGCCAAAATCATACATAATTGATTTTTTTAATTGAATAAAACTTTGTACATGTCTCCAGTACGGCAAATCATTAGTTTTGTACGGATAAAGACACCGATTCGACTCAAGACTTATGTTCAGAAAATGCGGATACTTTTTTGCATGCAGTTTCTTCAAATCGTTATAACTCGGAAACCGTTATTTATGTCCAAATTGTGCCCAGGAAGAGGTTGTAGAAAATCAATTGGACGCAAAATTTAAAAAATACTCATCTCATTTTAAATTTGTTATAATACCAAAGATTGGATGTTGAATTGATTAGTGTCTTTTTAAAAATGAATGATGAAAAATTGTCAAATTAGGCAATAAATTTGCTTACAGTGATATTTCCCCTGGTCGTCCAATGATTATATGTTAAATATGTCGAAAAATTAAATCGAACAAAAACGCATCTCTAGTTTTTTTGAAATATTTTCATTGCAAACCTGATGATAGTAGCAGCATTTATTTATTTATTAGGATCAGGAAAAAGGCTATTGAAGCTGAAATTATCAAATCTTTTTCTCCAGCAGGCATCTTCTTTCACCAACAGATGTATACCAAATATGTGAAAATTAACATTACTGAATAGATAGGAAATCATGGAATAATCGTTTTATCGCATTTCGAGAGAGATGAAAATGAACGTCTTGAGAGTAACCGCTTAATAAACGACATATACTGGGAAAAAGGTTCACTATATTCGTAGTTTGCATGGGGAACTCGTAAAAATGGATAGGAACGAAGACAGCAACGATGGATGTCGAAATTGACAAAAACAGTATTGTAAACGTTTCTACAAATAGACAGCGGATCCAGCTTAATAAACCGGCTGCACTCCCTGTAACTGGAAAGGTTTAATAGGTCTCTCAATGATAGATTGTGTCGTTCTCAATGATAGATACCGTCGTACCTAGAAAATTTGCGGTTAAAAGGCTTCAATACTATCAATATCAGATTTTATCAGCGCCTTTCAAAATTTAGTTACAGAAGTTACAGTACTTGGCTCTACGGGCCAATTTTCACTAATTATTTTTTCAAGTGATTGCATAACCTTTCTATATGAAAAAAAAAACAAAAAGTATACTTTTCTAGAATAGAATCATTATTATTATTTTGTGATTAGTGGGTACAAATTAAACGAATGAGAATATCAAGAATGGTAAACACTACAAATGGTCCCATCTGCTAATCACGGTTTTTTTATGTTAACGTTTCTTTATGTTTTTTAAACTTTCTTCTGATGAAAAGATGATGGCTTTGGTCATAATGTAAGATAGTAAAAATAAATAATGGCCAATTACATTACAATAAACGCTACCTTCAAACAAAAAGTAGCTGTTATTTTCAGATACGATTTAATGACATTTTCATTTCGTTGAGCTTTAATATCTTATTATTTTCTTATACAGATTTTTATTTTTTAATTTTTATCCCCCTATAATTTTTCTTTTGAAAAATTTAGATTTTAATGTGGCAACCCTGCACGCTACACGAAACTTAACAATGCACGTTGCGTGCTTCGTTCGCCAAGGCGGTGGTGTTTTCTTCTTCCGTACCAGTACGTACTGATGCGTACCGATTTTGCATTTTGTCATTTTGTATTACGGTTTGAAAGTTTTAACACTCATCGCCATATAATTTCGGAACCGGAAGTCGGATATGGATGAAATTGCACACAATCTTTCACAATGAGAGCTGTAATTTGAAGATTTGAGAAAATCGGCTTAACCGTTACTAAGAAATCGAAATGTGCTCCGTTTTGGAGCTTTTATTCACAATTATCGGTGCTTTCGAGATCGGAAATCAAGGACTAGTAGTCTCAAAGTAGGTTTATATATCCACAAACTAACAAGATCTGCCAACTAGATGAATTTACAAGAAGTTTATTTATTTGCACCTCGTTTCGCTATCACCTATAGCGAATATATTCATGATATAGAAAGGCATAAATCAAATAAACCTAGATTTTCCACTGTACGGAGACACTAACAGCGCTTCTACTGAGAAACGGTCGTACTTTTTTCCATTTACGTTTACGTTTCAAATTATCCACGCGTTTTTAAGCAACGAGAAAGTTCACGCGGAAATTATTTGTAGTTTTCATCTTCAACTTCAACATTTTTCGTATACTTTTAAACAACAAGAAAGTGAGAATTTTCTTATAATCAGAAAAATCTGATTATAAGAAAATTCTCCTGAAATTGAAATCGCTTGGATCGGTAGAATGCGCGAAATCAGAAGATTCCGACGGTAACTATTTCTAAGATCTAAGAAATCCTCCAATCAGTTTCCGGTCGAACTTTTCATCACCGTCCCATAGCACAAAAGTTGAATAGTAAAGCACCGATTTATAAGCAAAATAAGTTTGTAGAGTTCTGGAAACCGATTCTTTGAACTAACGAACCTTAACTCGAGATATTTAAACGCAAGCAAAACGGGCTTCGTGAGTGGTACTAATCGGGTGAAGAAAGTAAGGAACACCGCATTCAAGGAGCAGTGAAGCATGGAAAGGAAAATGTAATGGTCTGGGAATATCTTTTATGTGGTGGACGTTATAATGACGATAGATTCGTACGAATCTTGCCAAGAAGACCAAATTTTTCTTCCGGTTTTATTGTCGGAATGGCCTCCACAAAGCCCGAACCGTAACCCCATCGAGAATTTATTGTTGATTTTCGATGCTAGTGTTGACATACACAGAAGTACCATGAGCGCAGGATTTCACTTGTCTGGTAAACTCAACAAATACAGCGATCACAAACAAGTGTTAGAGCGCTGCGCAAGCAGGATACTTGTGACATGCCAAATTCTGCGGTCCTATTATTTCAGTAATGATTATGTAACCGATAAACACCGACGATTAGTATTGATGAAGATAGCTGATTTTTGATGATTTGAGAGTAATAATGCCAACAATGGTTATGTTACGAATAAAAATAACTTCTGAAGCCCTGGATCGCATCTGGGAATAGTGGAAATCATACCGAAGAGTTTACAGTAGGTTCTGAGGGCCAAAGGAGGAGGACACATTGTTTATCACAATACTTATAACAACATTTATCTTTTATGGAGACAAGCCTTGAGTTGGTGGTTGTTGTATGTTCGAATTCCGATCTGGAAGGATTCTTAGAGTCAGTAAAATCGTAGCACTAGCCATCGAACGATTCTGTAGTCAAGAATCGGCAGAGAAAGTCTGTTTGAAAAAGAAAGGTTAATTTCCATAGAAGGAATTTTATGCCTAGACGTTGCTAACTTTGATTTGGAGATAAGTTGAAATGGACACTTTTTTGTCGCAAACTCTGATTTTAGTATCTAATTCGCGAGAATTTTAACAAGCATAAGATGAGATATCAAAACAATCATCATGGTAATTAATGAAATGTTCTCTCTACGAGGAGGCAGTAAAACCCTAATGCAACACTCACCACTATATTCGGGGAAGCAAATCGTGAGCGGCGATCGAGTGATTTTTTCTTCGAACAAATCTTTTTTGTTCAGAAACAGTATGATGGAAGTATCTACGAACCACTTTGAGTTACATATCGAATCAAACAGCTTCATCGATTCGATCATTCTGTTCATCTCTTCGTCTTCTGCTAGCACTAGATCGTATCCTGAAAAAGAAATGTCGATTTAAAATCAATCCTCGATGACGTGAGCTGCAACATTTAGCAACCTGACAGAGCTACGCAGAAAATTATTGCCGTTACTCCCTCGAAACAGTGTATCCATTTCTTTCGCTCGGATCGCTGACCACCAACGTCAAACATTCTGCAAATTGAAAATGTATATCGTTAGAGGCTTGTTTGAAGTACAGCTGAAGAAAAGAAACTCACTTGAAATGTATACCCTTAAAACTAAAGTGCGTTTCGACGATACCGGTCGTCTTGACTCGCGTCCGTAGCACATCCTGTTGTGTGGGGATATAATTTGGCTGTGAGATCCGGTCCAATGAGTTCAGGTAGTAGGCGGCTGAGTCATTTAGCTGATATTCTCGCGATCGCGAAAAGCACATCTGCACCCCCAAATCAGTCCACAGTTTCTTCATGAGCGAAACGAGCTCAGGTGTCAATTCGCCTTCCTCGGTTGCCGAAGCATATGTGAAAAACTGGCGGGCGATGTCCTGCAAAAAGATGGTAAATATGTATTGAGAATTTCCACTAAACGTCCAGACTATTATTATTTACTGTTTTACTAGCATCGGCAAAGTCAATCCGTAGCTGTCCCATCGCCCGAATGATTGCCATTAGGCTCTGAATTGTGTTGCTGTACACGACGGGTCGGTACTGTTCGCATTCTTCCTGTGAGTAACCTGTTTCGTGGATAATTTTCATCTGTTTGACAATAGTTGATTTGCCGGATTCGCCCGCTCCTACAAAAAGTAAATCGTGGAACAAATTGAATTAGTAATGAGGATGTCTTACGAGCAGTGAGAATTGTTTCTGTTGTCAAGGTTGACCCGAGATGATCCCATAGGTTTTAACTATTGTGTTGCGGAGCTGACAAACACTGTTTATGTTTGCTTAGTGCGGCTCAAGTTGAAGTGCTAATTTGTACTAATACTAGTAAGTTTGAGTAAACATCTGTTTTTAATAACGTGCACATAACGATTTTCTATATGTCAAATTTCGTATTTGCATCATCATTGCTCAACAGTTCAAACTATACAGCTAGAGCAACTTAGTAGTTCTACTTGATCCGCTTAGTAATCAATCCGGAGTTGAAATGGTTTAATGATTCGATAGATAGGATAAGTTAGTCGATGCCTTTCATATAACCTGTCTGGGATCAATTTCCAACCCCGATCATCGGGATTCCTTATTATCGTTTATATGAGGAATTGCGTTCAATTTTAGAATATTTGACAACTGCTTCCGGTATTTCCGGAACTGGAGCCCAAATTGGAATTGTTTTAAGGTTTGTTTTTGCTTCGTCGTTTTGAATGACAGTTTGAATTTTTTTAACACTCATAACCTTAAAATAGCGAATCCGGAAGCCGACTACCCAGAGAAATAAACATATGATACTATCATTAGCAAGAATCAAGCTAATTTGCATATTATTTTCAAGAATGTTACTTCAAAAAAACATTTTGCAATCGTACAAAAGAACAATTGGCAATCTACAAAACTCGATATTGCAGAATAGTGTGTAAATTAAGTGACACTTCGGTCCTTATTCCGGTATCACTTCACGGTGAAATTCGAGTGAAGTGAATTTAGGGGTTTATTACGGAAGTCGCTTCAGAGACAAAAGTAGGTACTTGGATGAACTTGATGTCATTATGAACATCACGCCACCAACATTTTGTTGGAAAAATTAGTTTTTTCCACTACAGTGATCACTTCACTATGCGTGATACTGGTAATAGGTAAAATCAAGTGAAGTGACACGTAAGTGAAGTTTATGTGAAAGTGAAAGTGAGAACGGTAATAAGGGCCTTCATTGTCGTGATACTACTGTAAGACCATCCTGTTACAGTGTCATTTTGTCAAATTATTCAACATCTTTTGTACCTTGTCGATGGTTATCAAATGGTGAATCGCCACTCACAAGTCCCTGTTGCATGCGTCCACATGTGTTTATTGATGACCGGCGTCGATTGGGTGCTACTACCTCTCGCGGTAGTAGTAGAATGAGAGGATGCGAGTGAGCAAATACGCAATAACCCAGCCGTTGACAGAACCAAATACCGGTTAGTCATGTAGGATGGCCGACAACAAAGAGACCCTCACGATTGCCCTCCGATGAGACAGGGTATTAGAATAGGTCGTGAAAAATCTAAACAATAATTTTTAAATACGAAACAAATATGTATCGGAATAATTGGTAACGACCTTGGCGACGAATAAAGTGTTACGATTGGGAACTCGGCACATGGAACTGCTTCGTTCTTCAATTACAGACATGCACACTGCCCACACTAGACTATTCACGGCGAGATTTGAAACTCGTCATCGACGACATGAACGGTCAGGTAACGGGTGGCAACTAAAATTTTGGAATTTTTTCGAGGCATGTATGCTTAACAACAAACGAGCTCAGAGAGAAAGAAGAGTGTGTATGTGTCAGCTTTCTCTCTCTCTCTCTCTCTCTCTCTCTCTCTCTCCTCTTTCTGCTAGTATTTTCTGTTTTGTTTATGCTTGCTCAGTTTTGCTCAACATGCCGTCGAAACAAGAAGTATTTCGCGAGCGCGTTGTACAGTTCTACGAACTGCACAGAAATCTCGGCAAAAAGTATACGGTACAACATTTTAAAAGCGAAAGTGTTGCGGCTTCGACTCTTTACCATATCCTAAGATCCCCAATAACTGCTCGCAAGAAAGTTAGGTCTTCCACCAGCCAAAATTATGGACGCAAAATGACTTCGTTCTCTTTCTCGTGCCTTCAACAACAAGGAATGTTCTCACCAGTACATCTGCAAAACATTGAAAAGAGTCGGAATAAAGTGCCGAAAGAAGACACGAACCCTGGAATATACTGACGCACAGATTTCAACGCTGAAGTCCCAATGCCGCTGGTTGATTAAAAATTATTCCGGAAATAGTTTTGTTTTGGACGACGAAAGTTATTTTCCTCTTTCGAAGACACAGATTCCCGGAAACGATCGATACTATTCAACGGATAGTTCTATTGCACCTCCGAACATTAAATATAAGTTTAAACATAAGTTTGAACAGAAAGCGATGATGTACATTGCCATTTCCGAGAAAGGTATTTCTAAGCCATGGTTCAAGCCCTCTGGTTTGCAATCAATCAAGATGTGTACCAGAACGAATGTTTGAAGAAAATTTTGAACCCGTTTCTTCAAAAACATCATGCTGATGGACAATACGTGTTTTGGCCGGATAAAGCGTCATCGCATTACGCCAGAAAACACAATCGTTCCTGAATACCCATTCGATCCCATTTGTACCCAAAAACCACAACACGACAAATCTGCCTCAGCGTCGCCCAATCGAACATTTTTTTGGGGTTTTGAGCTCCTTGGTGTACAAAAATAATTGGAGAGCCATGACTTGCAAACAGTTGATTGGTAGAATCAAGAGATGCATTCGCAAAGTTGACATAAAGGCCGTACAACGCTCCTGTTCCGACATCAAACGGAAGCTTCGCCGAGCATCCGATTACGAACCGTTTTGAAATGTTCACTAATTTTTTTTTCAACAGTGGACAATCTTCTTTATATATGTTTGTCTTTTTTTGACAGCTTGAGAAAGAAATTCCAAAATTTTAGTTGCTACCCGTTAGGTCAGGAGTAAATGTTCAAGCCTGTGATCGGATTGGAGAGCCTGCACTCAAACGAATGTGAGGTGATCTACAAGTGGAATCACTATAACGACGAACATCTGGATGTCGCAAAACAACATACAGAGAACGACACAAGAATCAATCTGAGTGCCCGCTCAGTCCACAGTCAGTAGGACGCAATCGATCGCAAACAGCTAAGGCAGATTGTGTACAATTCGGGTTTTCTGGATAAACTGACGCGAATATTCAGAGCAACGATGGATAGAGTGATGCGTTATGTCCGAGCATCTGGAATGCCTTCGAGTCTCGATGAGGGCTGATGGTGGACTCTCATGTATTTTATTCAATATAGCTTTGGAAGGTTATTATTATTATATCGCTTATTTGACTATGGTTTTAACCTAATTGTGATAGTTTACCGGTGGGTTTGGAAGGTGTGATTCAACGAGCAAAGATTGGCACTATTTTCTGAAAGTCTCTATAAGTGATGTAGATTTTGTGACTTTGAGATGATAATGGATACATACATCGGACCGAAAGTCGAAGTTAAGCGGATCGGACTGGATAAATGCGTTGAAAACAATACAGAGGGAAAGGCTATAAAGAAGAAACGTTGCGCCACGTATCCAGCTTGGATATGCAACAGCCGTTTGAATATCTTATTGTGCGTACAGTAAAAGTTGGACTACTGCGATGGGCTTGGTATGTCATTAGGATGTGGGATGACAACCTTGTAAAAATGCTTCTTGAATTTAATCCGAGTGACACAAAAAACGGATCACACCGAGCAAGATGGATCGATCAAGTGGCTAACGGAGAGCGGCAATGGAATACCATATTCGATCGAAATATCAATACGTCGTTATTCGAAATAAGGGTGATAATAAGCACTTACTACATGGATTTATATTTTCAATTTTCTGCAGCAGATATGTGCTTCTGTGGCCCAGTCGATTAACGGAAATACTTAGTGATTTAATGATTCACGGTTCAAGTCGCGGTCGCCACCGTTTTTGTCATTCTCACAGTAATCACTGTGAAAACTGACTTTTGAACCAATTTTCACAAACACAGATCTAAATGGAAGGCTTTTTGATCCCATAGCCTGCTATTGAATATCATCTGGACTTCCGGTTCCGGAGTAACGGGGTAAAATGTGCAGAAATAAACGTTTTTCTCAGAGACAGACCAACCAATTCGCATAAGCTTAGGGTCAAATGAAAGGTCTCACAATTCCATTGAACTTAATCGATTTTCATTCGAATACGACTTTTTGTTTTGGAATTGAAAGCTGATAAGTCTTTCATTTAATTTTCAAGAGCCTGTGGTTATACATGGCACCGAAAAATCGAGCCAAATACGTTCAACTAGCTCTTCCATTCGACAGACCTGGTTAGTTGATGATGAAATACATTAATTTTAGGTATACTTGATTTTCGTTTCCGGTTTCGGAAGTACCGGAAGAACGGATAATGTACTCCGAACCGACAGTCACTACAATCTCTCAGGAACGGCTGGATCGATTTTCACAAACTTAGATACAAATGAAAGGTAATATGGTCTCATAATTTGGTGTAGAATTTCTCTAAAGATGGCTCAAAATTGTTTCAATTTATATTACCAATAATAGTGGTCAAAAATTCGAAAACGAAACTCTCTTTGCTTTCTATGAGACGGAAGAATAGATTCTAAGAAACTTGGACTTATTGCGAAAGTTATTGCGGTCTCATAAACTGACTTGTTTGGACTCGATTTCCAGTTCCGGAACAACAGGGTGAATAGTGTTTAAAATTTTAAACTGTCTCTTAGAGTTAAAATGTAAAAAAAGAAAAAACGACAAATTGTTATAAACTTGGTTTTTGTTCTTATTCAAAATTCAAAGGGTATTTGAAGAATCCATTAGTTATATTTATGAAAACTTGAGTTATGTGAGAAATGCGTCATAGCACCGCTAGGTGAATTAAAACAAGGTTTTTGTTTTTTAGTTCATTTATTTTTAGCCAAATCACACAATTTTGCCTGTGCTTGAATGTAAATTTACGTAAACTGCGATTCTTATGGATTATTACATTATTACGATTTTTTCTAACTTTGTCCAAAAACAAATTGTTTTGAAATTAGCGATTCACATCGCATTCCAAATATTTTTTGATACGAAAGATAAATTGTAAAACTTTTAAATTAGGCAGATGACTGACAAGATTCATCAACAAACTTCGGCGGAAAGTGACAGAATAAGACAACAACAGCTTGATACTAAATCGGTCTTTTAATGCGCAGAACCAGATTTTTCCTAAACACTATGTGTAGAGTTTGGATCCCATTAATTAAATCGAGCAAATATATGAACTTGATGCTTCACACAGTAAATTTGCTGGGAGGCCAACAGTACGGCATTGTCATCCCTATTTGCAATTCTGGTCGGGTCAAGCGCGGTGTCAATTTAGACGCGATAAGTGCGTCGCTGCTGATGGGTGGTACAAATTGCCCGGTGAATGAACATGACATACACATGAATCCAATTACCGGTCCAGCGCCGCATGCTGTTTCACTACATTTAATTCACATTTATATAAATAGCATTCACATAGTCGTGTGTGTGTACATTTTTTTCTGAATGAAAACATTGTCTTTGGGGTGGCACTAATTGAAGCTGGTTGCTGAGATAGTGAAATATATGTTTGGTTTCAATGTCGCCAGTACTATATACCGTAATCAAATCTAGAATTCAGTTTAGACACGATTGAAGTTTACATCTATCCAACTGTCAACAGGAAACCAGACCAGTAATTACCCTTATTGACTCGATTAATCTTGTATTGTTCATTCTTGATTTTTAAATCACTTAATTCTAATTTTTTTCAAGATTAAATGTTAAATATATACAATATTGATGTACACATATCACGTTTTTGCACTTATTACCGAAAAAAGAATAAAAACAAGTTAGTAGTACTGTTATCTACAGATAATCGATCATCTCTACTGCCACCCGTACATTGTTGCAACTGATAGGTACCAAGACTATTCTTACTTTTCGCGAATGACCTCCATGGTTTTGGCGGATGATGTGATCGGGACTATTTTAAATAATGTAATTGTGCTTTGTTTTGCTATAAAAAAGATAGAGCGTTATTGAGACATCATTTAGCTCCCATAAAACTGGCTTCAGTTCGCGCACACGACAGGACATGAATAAGAAGTGCTGGTTCGTCAAATGGTGCAAAAGTGGCAAACATATAAAAAAATATTACACGCGTGCACTCTGGTTGATTCATTACTTCAGCTCGTCCCGTCCGTGGAGAAAAGGAAGTAATGGACGAGGCACGATTGATATGTCGGAAGAATAATTGAGTATGAGATATGATTTTTGACAGACTAACTTTTTCATTTATACTTCCTTTATTCATTTCTTATCAAGTATGATTATCAATTATTGATACACATTGCTTAAAATCACTATCCAAATAGTAATCAAATTAATTCTTGTTAACAGTATTTCTAAAATAAATATCTAAGATATGGTGTGCTTAGTGCCCTCTAGTAATCTTCTCTCGATTTGGACAATGGTTTGAATAGTTTAGTTCGTTCTCTTCTACATACTTTTTTATTCCGAGAATTGTTATATTTCGAAACTATTCTGATATATTTTCATATTTGAAACACAATACAAATACAGCTGTACATTTAATTTCACGGCATACAAAGGATCTTTTGACCGTTTCCAAGAAAACTAGAAAGGCAGTTCTAAAAAATCCAAAAAGGCACTGTGGCATTAAAATGCTCCTTGCTTAGTCTTTCGCATGCAACAAATAATACCTAGTTCAAACATCTGTTTCAATCCACCTAATGCCTTACTTATATTACTCACGATTCCATAAATATTACTGTGATATTAAAAAAAACATTTCATTGGATCTAAGGATTCAGAGAGCGTGAACCAGCATAAGCTATGGATAACAGTTTTATCCCATTATGCTCTAACGTACAGGGTCCGGCACTCGAAGTGTAACCAACTTCAGACCTTCGAGCCTGGCGTCAAGGTTAATGCGACATATTATCGGGAAAGTATTCTGGAGGTTGCTTGGCAGACTTGGGCAGACAAACATTTCGGTGGCAGACCATGGACGTTTCAGCAGGACTCGGCACCGTCTCACAAAGCTCGAGTGAACCAAGAATGGCTGAAAAACAACGTTCCGAACTTCATCACGTCCACACAATGGCTCTCGAATTCACCAGATGCGAATCCAACGTATTATTCTCTTTGGGCCATTTTGGAGAGCAAAGTCCGAACTAAAAGATACACCAGTCTCGAGGCGCTGAAAAAAGTTATTGTCCGCGAGTGGGCCAAAATACACCTGCAAGTCACATTCGGGCAGCTTGCGATTCGTTTTTTGACCGTCTCAAGGCCATAGTCAAGGCAAAAGGTGGTCATATCGAGCAAAAGTGAATTGATTCTGAATTTTGTATTATTTTTACACATTTTGTACTTTGAATTAAGTAAAAGTAATTTTCCAAACTGAATTTATGGCCTTTTTAATTGGTTACACTTCGAGTGCCGGACCCTGTATGATATATCATATGCAAAACTTCCTATATTTTAATAGAAGTTTAATACCTAACAGCTTTAATTGATAGTTTACACTTCTAATTTCTTTGTATATTAAAATTGTTCTCAAGCGTCAACGATTTATTTGTATTATAACCTTACAAAGTCCAAGGCCAAGGAAAAGTGAGCAACATATTCGTGTGAATCTTATGTTCGAAACCATAGGTAATACTTCCATCTTTTAACAAACCATAACCAAAGATTCAGATTAGTTTTTTCTGTAGCGAAATTCCAAAAACATATGTCAAACAATAAAAAAATGTTTTTAACATTTGTTCGTATGATATATCATACGGAGAGATAATACAACAGTATTTTTTCCAAAGCAAATAAACAAACCAAATAAGCTCGAGAATCAGAATTTTGTGATTAGTTGAAGTCTTTCGGAAATTTCTTGCCATCAGAAAATTAAATCGAATTTTGTTAATTGAATTTTGAAAGGTGATATATTTAAAAATATGGCTGCAACATAAGATAAGAAAAGTAACTCTTTAGCATTTGACGAACACGTGAATATGGAGTAGAACACAAGCTTAGAAAAGGAAGTATGAATACCTCCAAAACTTGGAAAAACTATCGAATTAGCTTACGATACACCGGACAAATCGAACAAATATCCCAAATATACAAATACAAATAGGTAATCCATTTTTCTAAAAATGGAGAATTGGAAAGAAATGAAATTGTTTATTTCAGCTTGACTGTATACATTAATTATATTAACAATAACAATCCACTAGAACCCGAAACGAAGGTGTATATTTTGGACGAAATGCATCAAATACTTTTGTTTATATTATGCCTTCATCTCTGATAGTACTTCTACCGGTACTATTTAAGACATTAAATCGTATATATATAATTATCTTTCTCAAAATATTGACATATCTCTTATGATTTTGTTGCAACTGTACTGACCCAGCGTATGATATATCATACATAGGGTAATTTCGTTTGGAAAATATTTTCAATAGTGATTTGGCATTTCCCAACATATTTTACACAAAATATGATGCAATTGATGATATCTGCTCATTTGGTTCAAATTTGAGAACCACTGGGTTTTTATGGGTTAAGCAATGTTTAGTAATTTTTGGTATCGCTCCAAATGATAATTTACAATTTCAAATACATTTCACCCTGTATTTCCGGAACCAGAAGTCGGAATCGTATGAAATTAAATAACATTAAAGAAGACCGTATGACATTTTATTTGAATCTAAGGTTGGGAAAATTGGTTGAGCTTTCACTACAAAAGGAGCTCTTTTTTTGGAGTTTTTGACAAGTATTTCCGGTACCTCCAGAACCGGGAACTGGAAACCGGTATAACCGAGGACAGTTTGTTACTTTTTACCATTTTTACATCGTTGCTCTAGATGATGGTTTGAAATTTTCAACATCTTGTAGAACTTTCCAGAACCGGAAGTCGAATTCAGATGATATTCAATAGCAATCTAGGGTACCATACAACCTTTTTCTTGAGCCTTAGTTTGTGGAAATCGGTCAATCACCCTGTAATTCTGGAACCGGAAGTCGAATCCAAATAAATTTCAATAGCTTTGTGTGGGTTTGTAGGATCTTTCATTTGAATGCTAGTTTATTCAAATCGATTTAGTTCTGTCTGATAAAATTGAGTACACATGATTCCGGAGCCGGAAGTCATATCCGGATTAAATTCATTGTCGTTCTATGGTAAAGTATGACCTTCTACTTGAGACTGAATTTCTGGAAATAGGTTCTGCCATCTTTGATGAATTTGAGTGACAAGAGATTTTCTGGATCTCATTGCCATCATTTTTCTTGCGGAAGCAGCTCTCATTACTATCTGGCGAATTAAGGAGACGGAGGAACTTCACGCCTTCATCCGTTGATTCGACGTCGTTGTTGTTGTTGTTAGAAGCATCATTATGGGATTTTTCTTTCCTATTGTTATTGTTTCAGGCGTTAGATTCGTTGTCAGCAAAAGCTGTTGTACATTGGTTATGGATGAAGGCCTGGTTGGAAGGAGTGGATGTTGGATTGACAGTTTCTGTTTCAAATGTACTGGGATTGTATGATTGCTTGAGACCGTTGTAGAAGAAGTACTATTGTCATCGGGTGTAAATGACTACTTGTCTAGTTTCTCGCAAGGCATACTGAAACGAACAAGTGGAGTGTTGATTGTCGTATGTGACTTGCGATTTACGTGGCAGGCATTAAGCCAAGCCATAAAGGCTTATTTAAGCGCATGCGAAACAGGTGCATTTCCTCTTTATTAAAGTTTCAGTTTCTTGTGTTAAAAGTCGAAAGGAGACTGCTTGACCTTTTTCCATGGTGACGCCGGTGCCTTTCGTTCGCTAGGTTTACTTATTTCGAAGTAGCCTTTTGGTTCATAATACTGTTCTTTGTCTTTGGCGTCCCATCCGAGGGGGATTATTATGTTTACCCTCTCTAAAAAAATTCTGAAATATTCACACTTAGATAAATTCGTGTAAATTTTCGTCTTCTAAGTCCGACATAAATTAACGTTAGAATCGACATATATTTGCAACTGATTTCACACATGTATATTTGTTGCGAGTTCAGGTGACTTCATGAAATATAGTTAACTAGTTTGCACCAATTCGTCACATGTATTTCCTAATAAAAGTGAAGTACTTTTATAGTGCTTTGAATTAAACCCGGTTTTGAAATTGGTAATAAGGATTGAAGTCCGAATTTATGAGGAAGGTAATAAATATTGAGGTAGGATGAAAATTTGTATGAGGAGTATTAGTCGACAGTTGAAAAAAAATTTATTGACGAGTCAAGTTCGCGAATTTTCATTTTTAAAGCAACATTTTAAAATCAAAACACAAAATAAAAAAAAACTCAAAATCAATTCAGTAGATCCGGGAGTGGGATCGTTATAAAATTCATCACGGTCTTTGATTTGAATCTAAGCTAGTGAAAATTCAATTCAGACACCGAAGAATAGTGTTGTGACCAATTTTGAAGATTTAGTACCTTTTTTGCTTCGTCTCTTATGCGATAGATTGCGATAAAATTTAACAGGAATTAGTAAAATCTTGATATTTTTTTATTTAAATCTAAGTTCGAAAAAATATGCGTTGCCACTAAAGATGTCTCTATTAGTTCCATCACAAAGTTTTTTTTTACCTACAACCAGGAGCCGGTGTGATCAAAGTGGGTTTATTAGGTCATCAACTAATTAGATCAGAAAACTGAATGAGTTGAACGACTCCTTTTAGGAAATTCGCTCCTCTTTGCATCGTTACTTATACCAATATACTTCTTTGAAATTGAAATGTTTTACTCAGATTCTCCTGTTAATCCGTAACCAAGATTGGATAAAAACAGGAACGATTCAAAAAATCTTCAGTTCAGTTCAGTTCTTGCATTTGAGTTCAACATTGTGAAAATCGATTTAGTCTTCTCCGATAAAATGAAGTAAAATTATTTTCACTTAACCTTCAGCAGCACCTAATTGGAAAACAAGTTGGAAAAGAACTGACGAAACGTGAGCAGAAATGAAAATTTACGAGGAAATTTCCGCAGAGACAGGACTCGAACCCGTAACTTCCCCCATCCGAAGCCTTTTATTTTAATCTGAGTTCATGTAAATCTGTCCAGCCATTTCCGAGGACAGTGAGTAACATTACCTGTCGCATACACACTTAGCCATCTCGACGAACTGAATCGAATGGTATATGACACTTTGCCCTCTCCATAGTTCACTTTGAGTTCCAAATTGATTTATTTATAAGTATTACAGGTCAAAAAGTCCCGGGTTGGCGGTTCAATGCATAGGACGCTGGTCTTACAAGCCAGTTGTCGTATGTTCGAGCCCCGACCAGGAAGGATGCTTAGTGTCAGTAGGATCCATAGTACTAGCCATGCAATGATTCTGTACACTAAGAATCGGCTGTGAAGTCTGTTGAAACAGAAAGGCCAAATTCCTCAAAAGGAATGTAATGCCAGGACTTTGACTTCTTTCATCGATGTATTCATCTTGAAGAATTGTTACTATTGTTACAACGCCGTTCCAAAATTTGTACACCAATTTTATACAACGATTCCTCTATAGCCTAAAAACCGCTTCAGACTCATTCGATGCAAACCTCTTTCCAGTAAGCTTATTCTTTAAATCTAAGATTAGAAAATAGTCGCTGGGGGTTAAATGTGGCGAATATTGTTTATTTGGTAGCAATTCGAATATCGTTTGGTGGAATTTAGTCATCGTAAGACCGACTTGCGACTTCTATTCATATTCAAGTATTCATGCGAATACCAGTAGCGTCTCGTGACAAAATTTACGGGTTGTACACTGATTATGTGGTATGATATCGGATATAACAGTTCGTTGTAAGCAGAGCTGATATCTGTCACTATCAATTAGCAATATTCTACAATGAAGGTTGGATAGTTTATGTCACTGGACAGTTGCCAACCAGGCTCTACAAATCGCTATGTATTGAGTGTCTGAGAGCAGGTATGTGAAACCTAAAATTCTCTCGATATTTCACTTGTCAGGACGCTCATTGATTGCCGATAAAATTGACATTATCTTCATTTCTCCTGTCACTGCTTGATAACGATGTTACTAAACAATAATCGAACAGCATATATATTGAAGTATATTCATTTACTCCAATAAAGTTCAAGTCCGATGACTTTTTGTAAAGAATAATGAACTTTATTGATTTATGTTTATGTAAGTACTCCCTTTGTTTTTTTTTGACTTCAACAGAGAATAGTAGAATGAGCGAGAAAGCAAAAAGAGTCACCTGCCTTTGACTGAGTATACTTCTACTTGGTCACAGATCTATCGAGTATTTCATTAGTCAGTCACTTTCACAGTACAGATTACAGTTGACGATGATTTTAGTCAGTCTGTCAAGGTTATTCGACGTTGCTGACAAATTACAACTCTGGTTGTGAGTAAAAACTAAAGATTGAGAAATGGATATTCGCTGGTGTATTTCAATACAATGAAATAACGATATACTTTTAGATGGAATTTTTTAAAATTTGCTTTTTTCGAATTATCGATACAATAGAAGGTTTCGGCGCTCTGCATGTCGGGAAAGTCTGTCAATAACTTCATCAATAAAAACACTTCGACGTTGAAACTGAAACAGGAATACGTTCTCAACTGCCATAAGCATAAGCCAGTGAAGTCTCTCCTGAAGGTGTGTATACAAATTCTCACAGAGCCAAACGTGACAGAGAGAACAACAAATTTCAGAGCTGAGCAGAGTGATTCCTTTTCTTCTTGAATCTGTGCTATCTGTAACTCATGTGTACGGATAAGATACTTTCACAGCGACAAGCGCAATCAGCATAGGGTGAATTTGTGCCCATTGTACTGTTGATAAAACCGCTCATTATTTTATATTCGGTACCGTTTGACACGCTTTCATCGAATAAATACAGAATGTAAAAAAATAATTGAATGCGGATGGGTATGCAATTAATTCCTTCACTTTGACCGGTTGTGCAGTGCACGAGGTGCACGTGAGAACGAGAACACTTCCTTTTTTAAATCTTCACGATGCTATCTCCTGCTATTTCGTTTTCCGATTTTCCATAACGATGGAATGATCTTTTGAGACGATTTTCGGAACAATACATGAGTACAAAATCTTGCATCCAAGATGCGCTTAACTTGATCTCAAGGAACTGACAGAAATAATTTACGCTCACTTTCGGCTACTGTTGAGTGTACATATGTTTTTTTAATTTATTAATATTAAAATAAAGTCAAGTTGCAAAACATTATTTTTTTTGTTGACTGCTATTCTCGGTTAAGACCAGGTGTTTTTTTTAAAGATAATTAATAGATAATGGAATTAAAATAATGTTCAATTTTTGTGAATGGAAATAATGATTGTACACATAGATTCCTGAGCTTACTCTTCCAAAGGAAAGTTGATATCATATTTTGGTATTATAACTATACTGTTTCACTCTATAGGTAGTTTCATTATTTTTCAATTAGCTCTTACAGTAACAACAAAAAACTGAAATCCAGAACTTGTTTTCCATAGATTCTATAGAGCCGTTAAATTGTGTTGTAAATCTACATATCAGCAAACTCATTTCGTATTTAGTCGTTTTAATCATCTCTCGAAATCAACCAGTTTCTCAAGATTTCTTTCAAATACTCCATTATCTATCAATTTCTGACAGTGTCAATTTAATTTTAACTGAACTTTCAGTGAATTATCCGACCAAAAGGATGTTGAATTATAACAGACAATGTCTTCCGTGACCATTCGTAAGCATCAAATGCTTCTCCCCTCACCAAAACGAAGACATAAATAGAAATAAATTTTACCACATTTTCTCCAGCTCTTGAAATCCATGTTCCTAGGCATGTGTTATGAGTCCATATCTTGCCAAGGACGTTTCATACAACAATTCAACTGAACATCCGTAAATGTAGTACGCGCTCTTTCTGTCGCCGCTCAAATAAGATTCTTGCTTATTAGAAGCTTTTCTCAGACAAGATATGTCAATGATTCATTCAGTAACAGTGCAATTGTTCCTGTATTCATCTTTGCATCAATACGCATTAATCATTAAAATCTTAGGTTTCACGAGTTGGTTTTGTCCACAGATCAATCGAAAATTTCAAACCAATCGTTTTTGTGTTCTTCTAAACGTAGCGATGATATTAATTGGAACATCGTATATCGCAAGAGTATGCACAAAGAGCTTAAAATATGCACAGTTACCATACACGTAATTGACTGAGCTGTTTTCAGATATGATCATTGTGACTTATTGCTTGGTAAATATTAGCAACTGAAGTGATTCACTGTTTCTTGTGCCACGTTTGGATTGCTATCAGCACCCAATTCATATTCTCTGGAAACTGGATCAATTCGTGAATGAACTGTTGTTCCGTAAGAATGGTAAATGTTACTTGATTTTTTTAGGTAGAGTGACGTGTGAGTAAGCAATCGTTTGGAACGAGTTCTCTAATAGATTTAACGGCGTAAAGATTCGTGACAATGTTATCCGCAAGGATCGAATTAACGCATTGAAACGGAATTCTGATTCGATGAGGGATCGTTAATTACAGTGGAAGCTTCTTGTGATGAAATAACTTCGCATCTCCAGTCGGTGTTGAACAGTCGTTCGCACCGCACGCGTATAGCTCTTGGCTCCTGGAATTTTTTTCTGGCTACCTAGAGTTTCATTGATTCAAGGCTTCAGTCTTTTTCAAGGCTACCTGAATCACTAACTAAGTGATACAAAGAGTGATATTAGAGTGACTAAGTGATACAAAGAGTGATATTAGAGTGACTAAGAAATTAATCAGCCTTTTTTAAGGCTAGCTAGGAGTCTAATCGAAGACTAATTTAGCCTAGTTAATTTAATTTAAAATTTCATTAATTTCAAAAATGCCTGCGTCCAACCGGAAAGGCAACAAGCCTAAGGCTAAAAATAATTCAATACGGAATAAATCACAATCCGTTATTCAACATTTTTCTAATAACATTCACGATCTTATAGAATCTGAATGTAAAAATAAAAGACAACGGACGGATTTCCCTTCCGTTGATTCTATGCCATCTAACAATATTTACGAGATTCTTCCTGAATCCGATTGTAGCGACATAGAAGAAAATTCTTCAAAAATTCCCAAAATGGACGCTTGTCGTTCTGGGAAGAAACATCAATCTATGCCACCAGTGACGGTGATGATTTCCGACTTCAAAGCATTCCGTACTGAGCTTTCTACTTTTCTCCCGGAAGTAAAAGTCTCATTTCAAATCGGACGAAGAGGAGAATGTCGAGTCTTGGTGGATGGATTGGAAGATTACGAACGTCTTATTCGATATTTGTCCGAGAAACTTCATAAATTTTATTCATATGATATAAAATCAGACAGACCCTTCAAGGCTGTCTTGAAAGGATTATCAAATGATCAAAGTATTGATGAAATTAAAAATGAACTAAAAGAATTGCTTGGTTTTGCCCCTTCCCAAGTAATACTTATGAAAAAAAGAGCGAATGGTACTTCTAAACCACGCTCTGGAATTTCCCATGAACTTTACCTAATACACTTCAATCGAAGTGATGTAAACAATTTGAAAACTTTAGAAAATGTACGTTTCATTTCCCACATTAAAATTCATTGGGAACATTATAAACGGCATAATCGTATTGCAAACTTAACGCAATGTCGTCGTTGCCAAGGCTTCGGTCATGGAACCAAAAATTGTCATATGGATATACGGTGTTTGAATTGTGGTAAATCGCATTCGAAAGACGATTGTCCAACGAATGAAACCACTGATAAATTTTCATGTTCAAATTGCAATGGAAATCATAAATCCAATTATTTGAAATGTCCTGTCAGGGAAAAAATTTTAAACGCTCGTTCGCTTCGACAACAAGTCAAATCAACGACCTTAAATTTACAGAACATACCTGAAAATCAGAAAACCGTTACAAATGCCACGCCTAATTCGGCACTGATTTCTTCGAAACAAAAAACAGGTACGCCTGCCAATTCGTCTTCTAACGAAAACAATTCATTGACAGGTAGATCGACCTCGTCATCATCTTCTTCTAATGTCAGTTATGCTGGTATATTAGGTAGAAATCTATCACCTATTTCTTCTAATGTAAATAATCAAAACACAGGACCGCCTTGCAGTTCTTCTTCTAACGAAAACAATTTATTAATAGGTAGACCGGCCAAATCATCTTCTTCTAATGGCAGTCTACCTACAAATATTCCTTCAATGCCATTCGCTTCTTTAAATGAAGTCGATTTAGGCGATATAACTGAAAATAAAATGATCTACCTACAAGATCAACTTTTTCAAATGATCATCCAAATGAATTCAACTTCATCACTTTTTGAAGCATTTCAAATCGGATGGAAATTTGCAAATAATATTATAATGAATTTAAAATTTAACAGTGATGTTAAATAATTATTTGAATATTTTAAATTGGAATGCTCGATCTTTGAAATCGAGTGAAGATGAATTTTATAATTTTCTCAAAGTTCACAAAGTTCATATTGCCATTGTGACAGAAACTTTTCTTAAACCAAATGTAAAATTGAAAAGTAATCCACATTATGTGGTTCATCGATTTGACAGGTTTACTGGAATTGGTGGTGGAGTTGCCATTTTTGTCCAACGGCAAATTAAACATCGAATTTTACCTTCTTTCAATACTAAAGTTATTGAAAGCTTGGGAATCGAAGTTGAAACCATTCATGGAATTTATTTCATCGCTGGAGCATATTTGCCATTCCAATGCACCGGCGAACAATTAAATTTCTTTAAAGGCGATTTGCAAAAACTTACAAGATATCGATCGAAATTTTTCGTAATAGGGGACTTAAATGCTAAGCATGTCCAGTGGAATTGTAGGCAAAATAACAGTAATGGTAAAATACTTCATAATCAACTCTCAGCTGGTTACTTCACAGTTCTTCATCCCAGTAATCCTACTTGTTTCTCTTCCGTGAAAAACCCGTCTACAATTGATCTGGTTCTAACAGATCAAAGTCACATTTGTAGTGAACCGATTACTCATGCTGACTTTGACTCAGATCATCTTCCAGTAACATTCAGACTTTCCAACGAAGCTATAATTAATCCAATTAGTTCTATTTTCAACTATCATAGAGCTAATTGGTTGGATTACAGATCTCACATTGAAAATCATGTGGATCATGAAACTATTTTAGAAAATTCTGCGGACATCGACACAGCAATTGACAATTTGAATCATTATATTATCGAAGCTAGAAATCTTTCAGTTCCCAAAGCTCAAACTAAATTAAATTCTCCTATCATCGATGACAATCTTCAACTGCTCATTCGGTTGAAGAATGTTCGTCGACGACAATATCAACGTTCTCGTGATCCTGCTATGAAAAACATAGTTAAGGATTTACAAAAAGAAATTAAACATAGATTTACTCTTTTGCGAAATGAAAATTTCGCTAAAGAAGTTGAACAAATTAAACCATATTCTAAACCTTTCTGGAAACTTTCTAAGGTTCTTAAGAAACCTCAGAAACCAATTCCTGCTCTCAAGGAAGGAAATCAAATACTTCTTACAAATGGTGAAAAAGTTCAAAAACTTGCTCAGCAGTTCGAGAGTGTTCACAATTTTAATTTAAACGTTGTGAGTCCTATTGAAAATGAAGTCTCACTGAAATATGATCATATTTCAACCCAAGTGTTATCACACGATGACATTATTGAGACGAATTTTGATGAAATTAAATTAATTATTAGGAAACTCAAAAACATGAAGGCTCCTGGTAATGATGGAATTTTTAATATTCTTATTAAAAATCTTCCCGATGTTGCCTTGAGACTCCTGGTTAAAATTTTCAACAAGTGTTTTTCATTAGCTTACTTCCCAAAAAGATGGAAAAACGCTAAAGTAATTCCTATCCTAAAACCTGATAAAAACCCAGCAGAAACATCAAGTTATCGCCCAATTAGCTTACTTTCTTCTATCAGTAAACTTTTTGAAAAAATTATCTTGTTGAGAATGATGACTCATATAAATGAGAATTCAATTTTTTTACCAGAGCAGTTTGGATTTCGTCATGAACATTCAACTACTCATCAGCTTGTCAGAGTAACGAACATGCTAAAATCAAATAAATCTTCTGGGTTATCCACTGGAGTTGCTCTTCTAGACATAGAAAAAGCATTCGACAGTGTTTGGCACAAAGGTTTAATAGCAAAAATGTCCGATTTCCAGTTTCCTATTTATTTGATCAAAATGATTCAAAATTATTTAACTGATCGTACTCTTCAGGTTAGCTATCAGAATTGTAAATCTGAATTGCTACCCGTACGAGCCGGTGTTCCGCAGGGTTCGAGCGTAGCTCCAATCTTGTATAATATTTTCACTTCTGATCTTCCAAATCTACCCGTTGGTTGTCAGAAATCGCTATTCTGTGACGACACAAGTCTGTTAGCCACAGGTAGAAATCTAAGAGTGATCTGCAGTCGCCTACAAAGAAGTTTAAATATTTTCAGTGATTATCTGTCAAAATGGAAAATTAAACCAAATGCAGCAAAAACGCAATTAATTATCTTTCCTCACAAGCCAAGAGCTTCTTTTCTTAAACCAAACAATAATCACATTCTTAAATTGAATGGCTTGGAATTGACATGGTCTGATCAAGCTAAATACTTAGGTTTAACGTATGACAAAAAACTCACTTTCAAGGATCACATTGAAGGAATCCAGGCAAAGTGTAATAAATATATTAAATGTTTATATCCTCTTATGAACAGAAATTCTAAGCTCTGTCTAAAAAACAAACTGTTAATTTATAAACAAATTTTCAGACCAGCCATGCTTTATGCGGTACCAATTTGGTCAAGTTGTTGTTCCACCAGGAAGAAAACGCTTCAAAGGATTCAGAATAAAATTCTGAAAATGATTCTGAAGCGTCCTCCCTGGTTTAGTACAAATGAGTTACACAGACTCACAAATATAGAACCATTAGATGTAATGTCACATAATATTATAAGCAAATTCCGACAAAAATCGATGCAATCTTCAATTGAATCGATTCGCTCTCTGTATTAGTTAGTAAGTTAGTATATAAGTTCCTTTTCCCCATTACACAATACAAGTAGGTTTAGAATTTTCCCTACACAATAATCTCAGAATTGCGGAAGCAAATAATGTCTTCATGGTAATAACCAAATCATATATATATATATATATATATATATATATATATATATATATATATATATATATATATATATATATATATATATATATATATATATATATATATATATATATATATATATATATATATATATATATATATATATATATATATATATATATATATATATATATATATATATATATATATATAACAGGGCTGAAAAGTCACCACTTGTGGCTGAACACCCAATTTAAATCTTAATAATTTATTTTTAACTCATATTCCAATGAATAGTTATTCAAAAAAAAAAAAAAAAAAAAAAAAAAAACTTCGCATCTCGCTTCCCCTCTCTTTCATTCCGTGCCAACTGACGCGTTTTCGGTTGTTGATACTGTTGCTTTTTGCACCCGTCTAGTGAGTGAAGTTTAATGCAGTGTCTGTGTGTTTTGTATGAAGTTTTATTGTACCGAGCAAGTGTTGCCGGGCATAGGCGAAAGCCCGACATGACATTTGGTAATGATGTAACTTCATTGGACGTACGTTTTTTTGCGCCTGTAACAGAAATATATAGTTCTTCTTCTTCTATTCCCAGCAAATTGATCATAAAGTTGAAAAACTATAAAAATTCTATGATTTCATCATATATTCGAATACTAAGACCTAGGCCCGTGCGCCGGGGGGGGGGGGGGGGGGGGGGGGGGCTTTGGGGGTTTTAACTCCCCCCATGAAGAATTTTTTTAAAATTAAGTTTCATGAACAATGGAGTACTTATTATATTAAAGTGCAATTAACTTGACAATTCATACTACGTTTTCAGAATTTTTTTACAGTTTCAATATTGTGGATGACCCCCCTTTAATGATTTCTGCGTCAGACTTCATTTTACATTGTGAATATAGTGGATGAGGCGCCTTTTCGCCTGTTTGACACCCACCTCTCCCCTTGGAACCCTTCACACAGTTTTGAAAGCTTCACACTGGTTTGATTTTAAGTTGTAATGTTTTCAACCCTCCCTCAATAATAATTCTTATCTTAATTGGTTTGCATGTGCAGATTAGATATGAATTCATGTAGAAAAATACTGATCTATTCTGAAATAAACTTTCCACAGAACTTAAATAACAATCGAGACACATTTTTACTGATGTTCTTCGCTAAACTGGATCCCAGAATTGGCAATTTGGAATCATTTGCATACGGAGAAGTGCCATATCACCTTGACCTTTAACCGTAATCAATGATAGGTATTCCGTAATGTTTGGTTCTTAGGTGTACGTATAGAAGATATACTCCTTGGACGATACCAGCAACACTGCTGTGCTAACCGTGATTGCCTGTAAAGCTGTGTGCGTTAGTTCGGCTGTCAGTTTGCTACTGAGTGTGTATCGGTGCAACTCCACTTCACCCGCGATCGACAATGATGATTTGGTTTCGAAAAGTCGGTAGAAATACTGCCGGGATCATCTCGTTTCGCATGAATGAATCCTGGAACAAACTTTACCTAACAGGAGTAGTTTCACCTCACTGGCCGCCCGTTCTCCATCAGCACGTAGGGCACGGTCAATATTTTTCGAACGTTCGATGGCTTCCTTATCTCGACTCACAGCACAACCCATTTTTTATTCACTCTTCTTTCACTTGATCGCTTCTCTCGTCTCTTCTTTTTCTTCGTCTTCTCCAAAACTTACTTTGAATCAGCGCCACACCACTGTACTGGGGTTTGGGGCAGACACCTACAAAATTTCACTCTTTTTCGTCGATTTTCAGCAGTGGCCAAAGCCCATGAGAAGAAAATTGACTGCTGAATTGCACTCGTATAGGACGCGTTGACACTTGTTGAACACTTTTGTGATAGTTGCGGCACAGTAGGAGCACCGACCAAACGAACAAAATACAGGAAAAACGGAACCGATTCCCTCGAGGAACTAACAGCGAGACGAGGGCATAACACGACGACGGCGACGACGCATCGAACGGGCAGGCAACGGAACAAACTATACGCTCTCACTCGCGGGACTCGTTTTTCGCTACTGACCGTGCTTTGGAATACTGGCAGCGATGTGTGAGTCACGCCCCTTCCCCGTTTTAACTATATTTCGTCTCCACACACCACAAACATGCCTGCGTGACTCCGTTTTTGACAGTTGGATTTTAGCTGGAAACACTGCTGGAGAAAAGCCACATGGCCAGTATGAAATCTGTAGTTGTTGTAATCGAGCTTTCCACCAGATGTCACTTTACATGAGAATCAGAAAAATTTCCTACTTTCGTCTTATGAAACAGTTACAGTGATTTAAATATGTTCAGCATGCTCGAGTTACTACAAAAAATTTAAAATTGAATTACATTCTCTCATTTCCATAGAAATTCTACCTTATTTTATCAGTTTGTTTTGGTTTCCAAATCGGGAAAATTTGATTGACATATAAAGGATGCTTAATATCCATGCCACAAGTCACAAATTTCTATTTCTTTAAAACAGTGATTGTTTACTTAGGATTGTAAGTATTGTAATTATTTTACATGAGCTTAGTTCATTTTTTTCGGTTTTGTTGTTTTTATTTTTTCCGTGTGTAAATAGTAAAGGCAAAGTTATAGTTGTAGAAGCAAAATTTATTTCAGTTTTAGAGCAAATTTAGCAGCTTTGTATATGCTCGATCTATAATAGAACTGAAGCTGCCACAAACATAGCCCCAGCAAGCCATTTCAGTTTTATTTTTTCGAACAGTCAAAGTCAAAGTTCTACTGTCAAATTTTAATCTGGTATAAGCTGCCGTTCGTTTTTGTTAAAGTAAATTCAGCAGCTGGCAGTTTCATATGAGAGATCTATAATAGAATTGAAATTGAAACAATTGTTTCCTTAGCCAGCCGTTTTAGATTTATTTATTCGAACAGTTTTACTGTCAAATTCGAAACTAGTATACGAGGCCGTTTTAGTTTTTTGAAACATGAGTAAAACACTGCTGGGGCTGCCAGTTTTTCTTGTTATAATTACCAGATTCAAATTTTAAAACTTACCAAAATTATGCATCTAGAAATAGAACACTCCTGAATATATGAATATAATATCCTGAATTATATATTTGAAAAGCGAGTAAAACGCTGCCGGGGTTGCTAGCTTTTCTTTAAAAAAATTTAAGCCGAAAATGTAAGGTGATATTTTACTGAAAGTTCGGTGAAGGTAGCTTTTTCCAAAATACTCGACTTATTATTTCAGATTGCTCGGCAATTCAAAATGTTATACTGATTTTCGGTTTTGTAAATTACCGTGTTTACCAAAGGTCGTTTTAACAAAATCAAGATAAAATAATGATATCAACTTACCAGAATCTCGGTGAACAGCTTCAAGATATCCGAAATTTGGTGATTTATTAAAGTAGCCATTTTTCTTCGGTGCAAGACTAAGCGATGTTAAAATCTCGGAAATCTTGTTAAATGCAAATTACCTGTCAGATGTAAACAAATTGAGAATTACAGTTGCTTTAAAGTTTGCCGAGCATTCGGCTGTTAAGATCTCGGAAATGAGTGCTAAATAAATTCGTTGATTTCTAGCTTTTTTATAAATAAAAAAATAGGTATAGAATTTGCTTAACTTTATAAAAAAAATTGAGGATCGGAGGGCCGAGTGTCATTGACTGTAAATGGCTGTAATTAAGTCAGCTCGACAAACTGAGAAAATGTCCGTGTGTGCCTTCTTCTTCCGGAACTTGTAAGCGAAATTTTGCTATGAAATGCTCAAGGCTAATCGCTGGGTCGTCTAGGTCTCTTTGAACGATTTTACCGCAGTGGGCATGGTCGAATTGTTGATTCGCGTTTCAGCACGTGCCAATAACTTCTTGTCGAAGCAGTACATACTTTGTAACCATTTTGATAACCATTGCACAGATTATGACGAAATTCTGCTCATGCGAACACTACACTATAAACTAGTTTTCATAAATGTCATCCATGCAATCAAAAGTTACTCACAAAAGAAAAAGTTGCATTTAGAGAACAATATTTAAATAGTGAATCGATCGAGGAAAACGCATCTCTATGATTAATGTACGAATTATAGTTAATACGATATAAAACAATCATATTTTGTTTTTCTTAAACCTCATACTTATTGAAAATAATGGCTGAACTATTAATCTCAAAATATAATTCGTCATACAACGGTATCTAATCGATGCCATTATCGATCTAGGGACATATTTGCAGTATACAATCATCTAAATTTTTTAGGTGAATGTTTCAAACATAACTATGACAACAATCGTTACCGTACCGGAAGTTGTTAATTTTGACTAATATTTTGACTGGTTCTACAGAATGATGGTACTGTTTTTATTTTCGTTTCAAATTGCTACAAAAATACAGTTCCCCACAAACTTGAAGGAACACGTGGTCTACAGGATTTGTGTGGTCTTGCAGTGGTGATGTTCTTGCTGTTGGCTCACAAAGCAATGTTTAGATAAAGTGGTATCATGACAATATATAAACACAATAACGAAGAAAAGGTTTAAAGTAAATAAGCAGTCCATTTACACACGGAATAAGAATTTTTTTTGGTGAAATTTGAGTGCATTTTATATCGAGAATGAGTGAATTTCAACTTTCATCCAAGTTAATTCACATTTCATCTTTCACAACAAAGTGTCGCTAAAAGCGCCATCACTTGAAACAAACCGACAAGAAGTCGGTAAATGAATATAACGATATAAAATTACGCTGTGCAATTCAAACTCCATGAGTGTGAGTTTGTTTTGTTTATTGCACTTATCTGGTTTGTTTTTTCGGACCATTCTTTTTGAAAATCGATCGTAACTCCATACACCAGCTATACTAATGATGATTGTAGCTGAAACCTAAAGGCAACATCACTGTGCCGAAACGACGGGATGTAATAGGAGATTTTTATGATTCGGAAGGCTACGAGGATTGTGCAACTCAGGCCATTGTATGGTTTCTAAAAAGTGTAGACCGGCAACTATCAGATTCAAATATGACTGAAAAATTGATGCTTTCGACGTTACAGAACTCGTCATTTGAAAACTTTCCTGTGCAGCTTGTCAAATAAGAGCGTAGCAACGATCATTCGCAGCCAGTAAGTTATACGCATTTAATTTTTTTCTCGTTAAAAAGAAGCTCTTACCGTTTTTGCAGTGTGAAAAAGAACACGTTTTATCAAATCCGTCTGATTTTGCCAGGTCAAAAAGAATTAGAACTATTTACACTAAACGCTACGAGGTTGTAGTTTTGTGTTTCCACTCCCGAGGTTAAAAAATGTTTCATTCAATTGACATACATGAAAATTTCGGTAAATGGGGGTGAATCGGTATTCGGAAGTCAGGAATGTGGATGTGTCCGATAAAGTGAACAAAAAGATCTCTGTGATGTTTTTCAAAAATTCACTCTGTGTGAAAGGATGGAAAATATAAACACGAAAGGATTGAAGCTGTCTCACGAAACCATTCGTAAGTATTTCCGCAATAATGATATTAAGGATTGATTAAATCATCTTTTAGTGGAAAACACGTAACGAAACGCCTTAAAATAATAAAATAGGTCAGTCATGTGCGCTAAGTACAAATTGGTTACTTGTATCCAAACTCTTAGATAAATTCTATTGGTTGAAATTGAACAGATTTCTTGTTGCAATATTTTCTTAATAAATTTGTCTAATTTCAAGGTCTTTAAATTTAGCAGAGCCGAAATTTTAACAAAATATTTTGTAGCGGATCTCTTTGTAACCCGTTTTCATTGGGGAGAGGTATTTTCATAGCTATCTAGCTCGAATCGAGGGGCAGATTCCGCTTGTATCTTCGTTGATTTCGTCATCGTTGTTGTTGTTGATATTTCTGTTGTCACTGGTGCTGTTGTTAGCAATGCTGAAATTGATTGTAGTGTTTCTGGAACCGATCTTAACATATTTGTTGTTGGTTTGCCTTTACTTTACTATGGTTGGTTTCGGTAGATAAGGACTGTGTTTCGATAGTCGCATTGCTATTTTCGTTTGTTGACTCGGGAGTATTGGGTTCACGAGTTACCGTTGCGTTCCTTGTTGTTGGTTCGCATTTTAAAGTGTAATTTTTGATCAATTATTCAGATACTTTCAGAATTTCAAAAAAACCAAAACACTTAAGTTTTCGCAATTAAATTTATCGCAACTAAGTAGTCTTAGAATTTTGAAATTTTGCTTTGCCGAGACGTAATTGGTCTTTGAGATGTATAAACGGTTACGGTTCCGAGGGAGTGTTTCTAGAACTGAGAAACACGGGAGTGTTTCTAGTACTGAGAAATAATGCTTGAAGTAAAATTTCTCTATTATTCTCAAAATTATAAAACATTAGCCGAAATAACAGAAATTTAAAAAAGTTGCAAGGGAATTTCATGAACTTTTCATCATTTTCTATGAGCAAAAATTATATATAAAAAATTTATTAATCTACTGGGTTTTGTGCGAAAATGGTTACGAACTGAATACAATAAAATAAGTAATATAAGATAACGTTGCAATGAATACAAGCCAAGTATAATTATTCATATAGAACATTGAAACATATAATCTGGTGCCGGAATCACAATTCAAAAATTTGGTACATTTTCGTTGTCTAGTGAATGTCCAGTAATATCTTATTTCAACAGGTTTTTAATCGATAATTCAATCCCGCTTTCTCATGCGGCGAACTATGATTTGGGACAGGTAAAGATACCGAAAATACTTGAATGCTATCTTGTTTTCAATCGTTCTTCAGAAGGAGAATCTGTACTACTATACTTAGGCATATACATTTACATATCCATTATATATTCACGAATCAATTACGAATCAATAGTCTCTTTTTTACAAACCAATAAAACATGTGGCAAGCCCACTGCTCTCAATCACTGAAAATATTTCTGGTTTCTATGTGTCGATTTGCCTATTATGCTCTGGCGACGATTCGTTCAACTCAAGTGGTTAAAATTTTGTTCGCATTTTTTGGGTCTACATTTTACCTTAAGTGCATGGTTTATCGTAGTGGATAGGTTGTTAACACAACTGACATGTTATCAGCTGATTCTCGTAGGTTACTTGCTTCACTTTCAAGTCTGGCAATTTTTAAAAAAATTTCGGATGAGAACACAAACTTTTGCAATATTTTGCTGAAAACTAAGCGTAACGGATCTTATACTATCTTCAAATATGACATGAGATCCCATGACAGGCGATTTTTAACTGGGAATTTTCCTAAATTTCACATTAGTTCACGTTTTAAATGTATGTCTACGAAAATATTGCTTCCAACGATCAATTTGAATTCAATTAATCGGAATAGTTTTGTGTATCATCGGTGAACAAAACTGAGAAGTTTCAGAGTCGTACTTCGAGTATATTCAGAGATACAGTTTATTAAATTCCTTTGCAATTCCTTAGAGAAACAAAAGGCGCTTGAAACACGTTGTGAATAGGGGACGGGTATAGCGTGATAGGTTAGTCGATGCCTTTCACGCAGCCCACCTGTGTTCGATACCCAACCCCGCACATAGGGTCAGAAAGCTTTTCTGGCCCGAAGAGGCGAATGACCTTAAGATTAAAACCTCTATAATTGAAACAAAAACAAAAACGTCGTGAATGTATTCTAAAAAGTTTCCATTTCGTTTGAATCCACTTAAAAATCAGTTTCGAACTGCACGAAAAAACATATATAAAACAAACCGCATAAATGCATACTTTAGATAAAAGGCATTTTTATTCACTTATTCTTAAGACTAAACAGAGTCGGTTTTTTATGTATTTTAAATATGAATGAAATCACTGGAATATTGTTTGTGCTGGGTCTCTTTGATACCATCCTTTACCATCCAGAGAGGTTTGCGAGGCTATTGGACACCTATCGCGTCTTCGTTTATTGATTCGTTGTCGCAACTGCTGTTTTTGTTGTTATTTAGAGAATTGTTATAAGGATGTTTTTGCCGTTCTCTATAGAAATGATATAGAATTTCTAGAGAACCCGACTATTGATCGGAGCTCTGGAGACCCCTAGTCTATTCGACTCAGTTCGACGATATCGGAAAATATTCGTGTGTGTATACGATACCATTCTCTTGTCATTTACCTTCACGTTTCATCTATCCGTTCAATTTTCTTGGGAATGGTTGAACCGATTTCATCCAACTTAGGCTTGTTTGGAAGCTACTTTTGGGTTGTGGATCAAGTTCGATGATCAGATATATGATATGGAGATATAATCGTAGAAGTGACGTAACAGATGACAGAGTTAATTTCAACGAAATTAAGCTCGTTTGAATCGGGTTGTAGCTCAAAATCAAATTCCACAAAGATGGTACTTCCGGTTCCGGAGATATGATCAAAGAAGTGACGTAACCGATAAACCGCACTTTTTTTATACGCTCTATTTTTTCAGAGATGACAACTGATTTCAACAAGCTTAGGTTCGTTTGAGAGCAACTATTGGGTTTTACTTTTCTCGTTACGCTCTATATTCTCGAAAATTGAAGAGCAGATTTCGACAGTCTTACTACCTTGATCACAAATTTCCCGGAATTTATTCAGAAAATTAAAAATACAAGCTTGTTCATAAAAATCGATATTATCCCCTTCAAAGTACTCCCCATCGACTGCAACACACTTATGCCAGCGCTTGATCCGATCCTTGAAACATTTCTTATATTCAGTTTTCGGTATGGCCAACAGAGCCATCTGCGATTTTTTCATAATCTCATATCGGGTGCTGAAACGCGTTCCACGGAGCGGTTTCCACATAGGAAAACAGTCGAATTCGGTGGTTGCTGAATAATATTCGTTTCGTTTTTAGCTAAATGTTTACGGATAACGATAACATTGTGTGACGGTGCGTTATCGTAATGCAAGATCCAATAGTTATTTGCCCCCAAATCAGGTCTTTTACGGCGAATTGCATCACGCAAACGTTTTATAACGTCCGATTAATACTCCTTGTTGACGGTCTGGCCTTGTGGAAGGAATTCATGTTACACAACGCCCTTGTAATCAATGAAAACTGTGAGCATCGCCTTCTTTCCGACTGAAATGTTCGTGCCACTGATAAACGACTGTTTTCTTCGTGGTCAAAATACTCTCCTAATTTAAGTAAAAAATAATCTCAATGAAAACATATGTTTTAATGAGACTATTTGCATGGTAAGAGTAAGACATTATCATACCACTAGGTCGATTAAGAAGAGGTTTTTGTGTTGTTTACGTCTTGATTGTTTTTTAATAGTCGGTCTTGTTGTTAACCGTAGGATACGAACCTAACCAATTAGAAAGCACTGATAAAATCATAACTGAAAGCACTCTTGATAACAAATGCTAGTACAAGTCTGACCTCGTTATAAATGAAAAAATCCTAACATTGGAACAAAACTCAACAAGTTATGGACTTTTATCTTTGCTTATCTCACACTGCGAAAAAGTAAGAGCTCGGCTATCAGGCCAAAGATTTCTACTTCGATTGACTTAAAAACTTGACAAAACATTCTTGAAATGTTTCATTATAACATATTATAATAGAAAAAATGTGATTTTTTTGAAAATGTTGGACCCTGTGAGCTCCCTTGAGTAATAAATTGTTTCCATTGATTTTATAGACAAAAAACTTTAAACGCGTTTTTCTCGAAAGCAGGTTTTGAATGTGCATCATTTATTTTTTAAATTTTGCACACACTTTCTACATATAAAAAAACAGACCCCAACGTTTTCCTTTTTGTTGTTTGTTACTTTGGGAAGGTTTTACAGCTACAAAACGGCGTATTTTTTCGTGGAAAATCGCAATTTTCACTTTGTACAACCACCAAAAATGCAACAAATTAAGAAAAAATCAAACAGAAACGTTGGAGTCTAGAAAAACTACTACTATATCTATGGTGCTTTGATTTGTTCACTTTCGATTAGTCTGCGCTGAGATACAGTGGACACCGCAAATCATGATTTTTAAGAAATGTCCTCAAAAATATCTCTTCACCGACGTATTTCTCAATATTTTTCTACGAAAAAATTTCAAAATGTTGTTTGAATGATGCATTTTACCATACAAAACATTTAAATTTATTGTGTTAAACGATAGTGCTGGCAAAAATTTGCAAAAACGATGATTTTTTCATCATTTAGACCCTACCCCTACCTTAATTAGATATATGTGTATAGTAAATTCTTCAGGAAAATCAAATCAAAGGGTAAATTGTACTATCTAAAAAATTAAATCATTACCATCATCGAAGAAGGCACGATAATTTTCACCGTTGGCATTAGGTTTCATTCTAAATTCGCATTCCAATTTTTTCTCGATTATCGGTAGCTCCGGAAAAGGTATTCTAACAAACATAAAAAAATCAAAGATATGCGACTACATTGAGACACATTTGCTCAAAGCGTTGCTGTGGTATTTTCTATGTTGAAGATTTATTTATGTTTGATCCGTTTATGATATTATATGCCGATGCTTAATAAACTCAATCAGTTACTAATTATAGAATAGACATCTTTCAAAATTAAGAAAACAGTTTGAGTAGTACTTGTAATTCTATGCCTTTTTATTTATATACCCGGAAGTATAGTTCTAGTCTGTTATCGCTTAAAAGGTTCCAATTGATATAAAAAAAACAAACAAAAAATTACGTTCCGCAGTTAATGCACATTCCGACTGTGATCAATTTCAATGCGAGAAGAATTAAATCATAATCAAGAATAAAAATCATGATTTTACGAGAAAAGAAAACGATCCATTTTTAAGGTGCCGATCATTTTTCTTCAAATTTAGCCATCAAGAGTTAGTTTGTAGCGACCTATAAGATATCTTTTTGTATTTTTAGACATTGGACAGATATTCCAATTTTTCCAATAAGTGCCAAGCCTATGCAAGGAGTTCTGATAACTTTCAGAAAGAGTTGGCACCACAATTCGGTACAAAGACATGTTTTGAGTTATTTCCTAAAGCTCAAGTATTCTGTTTAATAATTAACCTTTCGATTCGTATTTACGAGTAGAATTAGTATGACATTTCCGGTTAGACCAAACCAGTAAACCGTGGTTTATTTCCGCTTGATCACCGATCACAGTAAACGAATAAAGATTGGTTGCGGTCGTTCAATTCACCCACCGGCGATCATTTCCATTCAGCAAACCTTCATCGCCCTCGTAGAAGCTATATACAGCTTCCACCGTTCGGTGCTATCTATTTTCACGGTTTTTCCAAAGAAACCCGCGTGCGTATGCATTGTTTACACGATCCTCGAACCGTGAGCGCGTTCGTAGCGTAAATAAAGCTTATAATTAGCTGTAATATAAACAGGCTCCAGAATTATGACATTTTAATGTTTTTTACACTAATTAATTTATAATTCGAGCTGCATTCGGGTTGCATTCCGGCATCGCCTAAGATGGGTATCGATTCTCTAGTGAGAAATGTGACTTTGTATTCTCTAATGGCTAGTGCTGTTCCCCCTTCTGCCGTATCTTCCGCACCCATGATCAATTATGTTTGATCAAAAACTATCTTCCATCAAACGCCGGATCGATGCGGATGGAGCGACAGCATCTCCGTTCTAAAATATATTAAAGTTGATGTGAGAAGGAAATTCATTTTTCATTGGAATTCTTTGGCACAAAGGGTGGCCAAGTGTTGGGAAAATTAAACGGTTTGCCACGTTTTCCGCTGGCAGTTCTGCTGCGTTTCACTTTTCACTTAGTTTTGGGGCGAAGATTAAAGCAAAATCGAACTTTATTGATCGAACTTTCCTGTGTTGAATAGAGTGACGAGTAATGTTTGTAAAGATGTTAAATATTCGGTTTACGACGTGTTGTAAAAGACTACGCATACTTAGAACAGTTTTGTAGAATTTGGTAAATTTTAACCGAATTTTCAGCAGCACACCGTTTGCTAATTAAACTGGTAACAACGTTTGTGGTTTTAACAATTTTTGTTGACCTGGCGAACTAATCTAACGGGTGGTCCGGTAAAGTCAATTTTTAAATTGATGTTTATATTTGTGTACAATTTGAAGGCCAACAAGGGTTTACTTTTCCTCTGCGTTGCTAAAAACTTGCTTTATCCACTTAGCAGTGAGATGATACCGTTTCTTATCAATCCACATGTTTTCTGCAGCAATATTCGTTTGTATCTAAAAAATTGTGATTAGAAAGAATGGTAATCGATTGCTTTATTAAAATAAATAGAACAATATAAAAATAAATTAAAATAGGACAAATTCCATAATACATATTTTCTGGAATTCTTTGAAGCCCGTACCCAGGATTTCATTTCGAGAGGGGTCCAAAAATTAAAAAAATAATGCTACTGACGATTGCTTATGTACCTAATTCTCGGTGTGCCTTTTACGGGCATACACTTTAAACTTTTCCACTGGAACTGGTATTGCATTACATTACATTACGTTTACTGCCTTGTTATTTCTGTAACACATGTTGAGGCCTTCTAAATAATTATATGTTTTTGATTTCGGGAGGGGCCAGCTCGGCCCCCACTGGGTACGTGACTGTTAATTTCAATAAATATTTTGTACTAATAATTTTAATAAAGCAATCGATTACCATTTTCTCTAGTCACAATTATTAAGAGGCAAAGGAATATTGATGCAGAAAACATGTAGATCGGTATGAAAAGGTATTATGTCACTGTTAGGTGAATAAAGCTCGTTTTTTATTCATATAAAATACAGTACAATTATGTATATTTTCAAACCTATTCTTTCTTAATTTTTCTTCATGCAACTCAAAACAAGACTACACACACCAATTAATTTTTACGGATGTCGGTAAAAAACTGACTTTCAAACTGCTCAACAAAGCTTCTGTAATCAGTTTAGTAAATGTTTCATTTGCTGAATGTTCGGTAGAGTTACACTGAACATCTTCCTGCCATAATTATACTGACGCTTGACGTAAATTCAAGCATGCCGAAATTTCTTTGGTGATTGGTGATTACACAATATTACATCTTCTAACATGTAAAATTAAATTTTGCATCTGTATCGATGTAAGCTTAAGCTAAATTAACTGTGAGGTTAATGATACGACTTATCTTTATATGCTTTCAATTGTGAATGTAAGTAAATCACGACGATCCTTTTATGTGCATTATAGAGATGTAAATTTTTCTAAGTATGTAGAACTGGTATATCTTGTTCAAAATATAAATAATGGAAAATTTGCTTACCATCAACAAATTACAGGAATATCGTTTCACGTAAAATTTTCTCAATGCAAGACCAAGTTTTTAGTTTTTCACTTCCGAAAATGAATCAATTTGACACATATGATTCTCACCGAAGAAATCAGTAATGTTTACAGAAGTTCTTCATTATAGTTTACTGAAAACTGACAAATCTTTAACTGACTTGTGAGAAACAAATCATGTCAGTAAAATAAAATCGAATATTTCGTAATATTTTTATAGTATTTACCGAAATCCGGTAGTTTATTGACAGGTGACTGTGAATTGGATCGATTTTACAGTTCATCTAGTGAAAATAAAGTTTTACAATTCATAACCGGAAAAATTATTACTAAACATCGAAAGAGAAATTTGATGTGTAAGACAACCGCAAAGTACAGTTAATCTGACATCGATTGCATGGAATGCGATTCCGTTGATATAATTTCTAAATATTGTATGGTATGTGTAAACACAAAGTTAATAACGTTTTTTCATGAAACTGGTCGCATACCTATTGTTAAAAAAAACTCATGAACTAGTTCTACTCATATCGGTGGAAATAAGAATGCCCATCCTTAATCAACCATTAGGTAAAAATGAAATGCCTTTATCTTGTCAATTAGGTTAAAACAATCATACGATTATACTACATGGATTGTCTCGGGTTTAACAAAAAAAATCGATTTTTAACCGTGAAAACTTTTTTGTTCTTCAGTATAATCTCCATCTGCATCTAGAGCTATACATTTGGTCCTCCAACATTTTAATGCCCTTTGAAAAAAAAAGGTTTGTCAAGGCCTTCAAAATAAACTTCCGTTTCTGCAATGACCTCAACATATGATGAAAATTTCTTTCCCTGGAGAAACCTTTTCAGGTTTGGAAATAGATAACAGTCACTGAGGGCAGGTCTGGAAAATACGGGGGATGGTGGACCAATCCGTACCGAAAATCATTCAATTTCACCGTTACTTTTATGCTGATTGTCATGAAATTTGGCATTGGGCCATCTAGACACTTGTTCTCAACAAAAATATATACGGTTCGAAGCTATTCACGTCTTTCCTGTGAGAGGCACGGGACTTTTCACTTCCATGTAGTATCCTTGAAAAATAAAGTGTTCGGCATAAGTATCTCGGGTTTATAACATGACGAATTTTTAGACGAATTGAAAAACTGCGATTTGTTGCTTTCGTCACCTAAAAATAACCATCAATAAGCGTAAGTTTGTGGAAGCTCGTTGTGTCTCCTCCGAGAAGATTGAACCGATAAAAAAATGCGGTTAGTCGGTTGTGCCATCTATACCATCATATCCAGGGATGCCAGGTCATTTTTCCAAAAATCTGTGATCAAGCCAAAAACCTGTCTGTGAAAATCTGTACACGGTTCCCGTACCATAATAGCTGATCAGAATCATTCTGGTGCGAAAAAAAACTATTTTTTGGTGCTAAACAGTAATCGATTTAAAAAATCTGTGTTTGATTTCAGAATCTGGGAAAATCTGTGATCTTTTTCAGAAATCTGTGAAAATCTGTGTCATTTTTTAAATCTGTGCAGAATCTATGAACCTGGCATTCCTGATCATATCCCCGGATCGGATCAGCCATTTGATCTTTGAACCCAACAGTAGCTTTCGAACGATCCTAAGCTTGTTGAAAATCGAAACAGTCATTTCTGGAAAAAGCGGAGAGAAAAAAAGAGCGTACTGTCGTGTACGTCACTTATACCATTATATCTGTAACCAGTAGTGAGCATCATTTGATTTTCTAACTTGATCCTTGACTCAATAGTTGGGTTCAAAGCTTGTTGAGATCGGGAGAAAAACGAGAAAATTAAGAGAGGAGAAAAATGTGAGTTTTGTCGGATACGTCACTTATACCGGTATATCTCCGAAACCTGAAGTGGCAGCAATTTGAATTTGACTCAACAATAGCACATACGCTCTCGTCGAGCTGAGTCCAATGATATATGGCACCTCCAGAAGTCGGTTTGTCCAGCAATTCTACTGTCTTTCTATAGAGAAAGGCAAAAAGTTATAGGCACTTGAAGTGATTGTAGGTTTTAAGCAGCAAAGACAAATTACGCGATCATTCTAAGTTCTGTCAATAATCGAAGGCTTGATTTTCTCTGAGATGGCTGGACCGATTTTTACGAACTTACTTTCAAATGTTCGTTTTTTTGGTTCCATCCATACTTCCTACTTCGGCATACTAGATCTCAGTTTCCGGTTCCGGTTAGTATCGGAAACAGTGGTTGTATACTCCAGAACAAAAATCATTCCAATTTCTAAAAAACGAGTGGACCGATGTTCTGTTTCAATTTGTAGGTTATTTCAGTTACGAGCCAAATGAACTTCGACTTTCCTGTACCGAAAGTACCGAAATTAGTGGTGTAAAACTTAAAAGCTCACCGCATGAGTTCTGAAATCCTTATAGGGAAAACAAAATACGTAACTTAGAAAAAAGAATTTATCAAAATCGTCCAAGAAATCGCATTGTAGAGAATGGTCTGAATTTGAGAAGATAGGAATTTGAAATCGTTTCATAATTTGAATTTTCGAATTCCTGCGACCTTTCTACATTGTAATTTTGAACTTTGTCGTAAAAAATTTCCACAGTTATGTCATTTCAATTTTACTTCAGCCGCATTATTTCTCTATACCTATCGGATTTAAGAAGCAACTTGTAGCGTAATTTCCACTGGCCAATCGTATAATCCATTCTGGTAGCTATAAGAATAAATTATTACCAAAAACACACAAAACTAGGATGCGGGGCGCACAGCCGAAAACAGAAAACCCGGAGAAGAACAATTCTAATGTCGAAAAAGAGTAATTACCCTCCTCATGAAACTCAGTATCCACTTGCACCGTCTTCTCGTGGGTAGACAAAACGCAGTGCATGTAGGAAATTTATGTAACATGTGTTTTTCTTTATGTGGCCTTTGACTGGTACGACCAAGCCCATCAACAACTACTGTTTATCTGTTTTACAGCAGAAAAAAAGGTAATAAAACTTGTCTTTCTTTCCGCGTGCGTTCGGGTGTTCGCCCATATCGAGGAAGGATTCGTTCTGTACTGACCCTTGAGATCAAGCGACAATCCTTTAGCAACTTGAACTGAAATTGGTAATAGAAGCTACAGCAAAATGTACCATTTGACAAATTTCCAACACTACTTGAGACTTGCTACTTGAGTCATCATTTGATAATCAACCCGGTGAGGAAACGCTCTTCAGGAGGTCCTTTCTTTTCGACGATAGAGACGATTCAACACATTCTCGTCTGGGCGAACAAGAGGATCAGTTATCGCGGTGTCAGGTCGTGTGGTCTGGATGAAAAACTTTATCGAACCATCAGCCAGTTTCTCGGATTATGAATTATTAAACTTGGGCGATAATGTAAATATTTACGCTACCGGCATGAACTTTACAGCCTGCCCGTGTCTGGTTTGATCTTGTCTGGTGTGTTTCATTCGGTACCAACAGCGTGAAGTCAATGAAATCAACGATCGCCGATGGATGCATCCGTAGAACGCAGTGTGAACATTAATAGGGTTGAAGAGATGAAACACATCTTGATGAACCACGTGACGTGGAATCAGACAGCCACAGTAGCATTCTTTGGGAAGAATGTACCTGCACAAAGGAATAGTTCATAGAGAAATTACAGTTTCTATTGATTTCGTTAAAACGTTAATGACAGCAATAATATTCGTGGACTAAGAGAAAAATATGAGAAAGAGTTTTTGTGTTTTATGAAATGACTGAACATTACCAGAATGATTCAAATCGGGCTATTGTTCCAATAGTCATCTCATTATCAGAATCGTCATATTATTTTGCCGATTACTCGACTTTCAATCAACGGATTGTGATAGAATCGAATACAATATCTCTGCTTCGGCTCTAAGAAGCGATACCGCAGAAAAAAGAATTCGAAAACTGTTCCATACTGCTGTTATAGCGACGCGAAAACTCGAAGCGAACGCACCTTTTTTCATCTCACCATAACAGAAAAACTACCGAACAGAGCAAAAAACATCTCACTCTAAGTAGGGCAACGGCTCCCTATTTCATCTGAGCTCCTATTTTCATCTCATCCCTTCACCTCATTACTTTGAACATGAATAATATTTTACGACCTACCTGAACCAAACTGTGAAATGTTTTAAAATGATTATAAAAGCTATTGTCACACTTTTCTATTGAAAGAAATGGTTTTAAGTTTTTCGTTTATCGTTTTTTTCATTTAAACTAAACTCACTTTTCAATTTAGGATACATTTTCGTCTCAAGATTTACAGCTCGTCATGTTTCTGATTATCTACTAATCGATTCGTCTCAAAACATGATCACTTTTTCGCACAATTACACTATCATTGAATGCTGGCTGACTTCATAATTAGTCATGTTCACTTGCCACTTGTTTAATTAACGATTTAAAACTTCAAAAACCACCCGACAAACAATAAAAGTCTTTAAAAATATGAGATGAAAGTTTTTCACTTAGTTCACTTGATTGCGCTTTGTTTTCATCTCATTTGGTTTCGCAAAGTTGCCAAGTTTTCTCATAATGTTACAAAAAATAAATTGTTTTTCTTCTACAAATTATTATCAAAAAGTATGTTTTTGGTATCCGTGACATTAGTTCAATTATATTATTGATATTAATACCTCAATAAACCTGTTTTTGCTTCGAATATTACCAGAAAGAGCGTGTTAAATACTAATGAAATAACCATTATGGCAAATCTAGTAGCACTGGTTTCATTCCGCTATACGTCAACACAACGCTGTGAAGTATGTGTGTTTCATCGGCTGTGCACAGAGATGCCAGATATTTTCATAGAAAATATGTATTCCGTTGCATAGAAAGTCGATATCTGCTCTATCTGTTTTCACTAATGAAATGATGTTAACAGATAGTTCTTTATATCTCCGTAAGTCATTGCCCCGCTCACGAAAATATTCAACGAGTTAATATATACAATAACAATATATATATATATATATATATATATATATATATATATATATATATATATATATATATATATATATATATATATATATATATATATATATATATATATATATATATATATATATATATATATATTTATATATATATATATATATATATATATATATATATATATATATATATATATATATATATATATATATATATATATATATATATCAGTTCAAATAGGTTCAAAATTTTAATATAATTGTTTGTCAGTGTTCATAATCAATTATCTACATAAAAGATTTCCACTTTAACATGTGACTTGTCCGTTGATTAATAAGCTTTTAAAGAATCACTGCAATCAAATACTAATAGATACTCAGAGAGAAAAGTCTAATTTTTTACTTCTCCTTTCTATAAACCTGTACAAATCTGTATTAAATTTAGGAAATCTGTATAGAATCTGCACTTTGATTTAAATCAGTATGCCAACGCAAAAATCTATACAATACAAATAAATCTGTATAAATGGCATCTCTGGCTCTACACTTTGTTTTAAGAAGGGCTAATGAATAAATAGTAACAATTACATTTTGGTTTTTATTTAAAGTTCACCAAATTAATTTTACAGTAAAATTTTAAATTCAAAGCGAAAGGTAACGGAAACGACCGAAAAATTTTTAAACGTTGAAATGATTTCAAACTGGTTCTAAAAATATCGTGTGTTGTCGTCCCATAGTTTGCATTAGGCCGTTTTTAAGAAGAATTCTGACATTTTGAACCTGAGAGTGTAATAGTGGAATATTTTGTTTTGATTGCTGTCGCCATTGCTAATTTATAGGATGAATAAAGGATCAACGATAGGATGGATAAAAATGGAATTAGGAGCAGATGGAATTAGGAGCAGAGTAGTGAACACATCATAAGTGTTTTTAGCTGTTTCATGAATATTAGTTAAATTTTCAAGAAATGTGAATGAATTCTCAACGTGGAGCAAGGCGAATGAAGTAGTAATATGAAATAGTTATAGTGATTTTAGTGGCTAAATCGGGGTTTGAAGGCGACGTCCTTACAAATGAGATGAAATAGGGAGCCCTTACCCTACTTCAATTGAATTTGAAATGGAAGCAGACAGAAAATTCTGAGTGACATGTAAAATTGTAAGGTTTCATGTCATCCTTCCCGAAAGTACGGCATACTTTGATTTACGTCTTGTATAATTTTCAAGTTCATTAATGTCGTTTTCGCTTGAGAAAACTCAAACAGACACTTTTAACCGAAACTGTGTTGGTTTCGTACTAAACCTGGTATAAAAACCAGGTTCGAAACTGATTTGATTTTCAGTTCAACAATGTTGAAACTAGATTCGAAACTAGCTTCAAACAAACGGTTTGACAGCACTTAGGGTAGAAACTGGGTTAGGTTTGGCATGAAGCGAAAACGACATAAGAGTGTATTGTTTGAAATCTGCAATCTGTCATTTCGCGGTATTATACAATTATCTTAATATTTTGTGTACTTAAAGTGAAGAAAATGAAAGATGATAGTGTTCATGCAGAGGTTGTTGATCGAAAATTGTACATCAGAAATATTTCATATTAAAAATGGAATAAATTAATGTCCCTGTTTGTGATTCAGAAAGGCAAATCTTTAGATTGATTTGAGATCTAAGAATTAAATTTACAGAAAAGATTTAAGAATGAAATTTCCAGAAAAGCTAGTTGACTTTATTAACTAGTAAGCATCAAAGCGTTTGCTTTGATTTATTTTCTAGGCAGATTTTTAAGGTACTTTCCCTTTGATGACGCGATCAACTAAATAGGAGCAGTTTTTTTTGCCCAACTGTTCGCGTCGCTTCAAAATGTCAATGAAAACAACATCGATGGTTAAAGCGTTTGGGAAAATAGTGTTCACTCGATTTGAAGAAATTTATGATTCCATAACAAGTGTTTATCGAACAGCGGTGTTGTGATAAAGTTAACCTTGTTTATGATGAAAAAGATTTGGTGACAAATAAGAAAACGTTTACTGATTTGGTGTTACTAAAAGCAAACAATTTACACACATTTGTACTCCTGTACAGAGATATTGAAATTAAAAAGATTTCTAATATTGAAATGTCCTCAATCAAATGTATATGCGTTCGTCTATATTTAATCGTTTTTGTTAAATCCATGTTAATGAATGATCATCTCGTAATCTGTCATGTATGCGCAAAAATTTTATGTTTCAAGCGATTAGTTCAACGTTAAAAGAAAAATGTCCATCTTCTTTCATGATTTATAAAAAAACTGTTGCTTTGGTCCAAAAAATGAAAACAAAGATTCCAATGAGTAGAAGCTCTACGCGCAGAATTAGACATAAGCGCACATTAACATATAGTTGATAACAGTTAAGAATACATTTATTAATTACCTGGGTTGAAAAAGCAAGATTAAAAAATCGTCCAATCGCGATCACTGCCAGAGAAGATCACTTGTGATTTTTCCTAATAAATATCACTACTGATCTGATCTTTTTAAGATCAGTTCATCAGTGATCTTCAAATCACATCGATAAAAATCGGTACTGATCTTTCGTCACACAAAATCGGTAGTAATTTTGAGCTAAAATGATTCAATGTTAAAGATCACTTATTGGATGATTCGATCAGCTTTGATCTTTGTGGAAGAGAATCTCATATGATCAAGTTCAGACATGAGTGCCGATTGATCTACGTCTGAAATTGTTGATCTCCGCTGAGGTGTTTGAAAATTAGTGATAACAGTAATCCTACAGGAATTAATAACTAAGACTAAGGGTAACGCGCGTCAATGAGACTTTCAAAATCATGGAAAATTGTCAATTTAGTATCTTTGGGGAATGCTCCTCTAACACTCTTTATCACCAGAGTTCTAAGAAATAAAAAATTCCAACTCCCAGCGGTTGATGCACCCAAGCTCATATAAATTGACTAAAATTATCAGTGCATAACTTTAGTTCAACCGTTTGAAGGTATCATCTTTCAATATTCATACTAGGCAAATTTATTAATGTCGCTAATTTACTCGCCCCTCCGTGTATGTTTGCTGTCTCAAAACATTTTTCTACATCAATCATTCCCGATCGAATCAGCAGTGTTTTTTTTTAGAATTTAGATTTTTACTGATCTCGACTTGACATGATCATGATCATACAAAAATCAAAATCACTTAGAGATCAGATCAGTTCTGATTTTGTAACGATGATTTATTCCTTGGTTGTGATGAAATCAGTAGTGATTTTTAATGTACGAGATCAGTGATCTTAAGATTAGCAGTGATCGGTGGTTTTCCCAGCCCGGTTAAAAACTAATGATATTATATGTCAATAGAAAAAACTGTTTGTATTGGAACAATGATATTTATTTCGTGTATCTCAATATACCGAAGGTTTTTCAAATAGATCATGACGTATATCAGTATGTATATATTGATCATTATCGCAAATCAATAACATTGTTCGAGTTGATTCAACTAATTGTAATGTCTAAAACAAATAAAACCGATTTATTTTTAAACTAACAGAATTTTGTTGAAATAACAACACCAGTTATTTCAACTAAAATATTTGTTGAAATTGAAAAATAATGTGTCCTCACTAATTGACAGCATTTTTTTCAACCAATTAAATTAGTTGTTTCAACCATCGTTTCTGCTAATCGAAAGACAAAAATGACAGTTTAGTTAAAATAACAATTGATTAGTTGTACCAAATTTTAACCAATCGAATTCAGAAAATCATCTAATATTCTGGTTGAAATGGGATCGCGGGTGGTTCCGGCGAAACAAAACACTGTTAAAATTTTTTTAACTTGCCTCAAAACTACACCAAATTGGTTTATACTAGCTAAACAATCTGTTTGATTTCTTTCAAGAATCGAAAAGAAACATTTTGAATACAATACCACAGTATTATAAATGAAAATATGATTGATATGAGAAAGGCATAATTAGACCACTAGGTAGATTAAAACTGTTTTTTTCGTTTATTTTTCCTTGCCCTAATTCATATTTGACGCTTAACTTTTCGCCTAACTTCCAAACCAAAACCACAAACTTTTTATTGATATTGGAAACTTCGATGAAATCCTGTAGGATATGGGACAATTATGGGCTGAACGGCAGTGTAATAATCGAAAGTTAAAGTAAACCAAAAGAGGCTCTCATTTGCAGTTAGACGCTTTTGTCGTGGGATGATTGATTTACAGGGTGCTCCATCTTTTATGTCGTTATGTAAGCGCTGAATAGCTTTCACAATTACAAACCGAACGATTGCATCACATATGTTTTGGGAACGTCAATTCAGTACAATTTTTGTCATGGATCGCTTCACACCAAAACAACGCGCTGAAATAGTGACACTTTTCATCGAAAACAGTAGTTCCGTTGTGTTAACTCAACGTGCATATCGGAAAAATATCTCGGGAAAAAGGCATCATCTAACAATACTATTCATTTAACCCCCCGGACTTCTTTTTGTTGGGTTATCTGAAAAGCAAGGCTTACGCCAATTGGCCTCAAACTATTGACGAGTTCAAGGTAAACATTCGTGCTGAAATCGACGCTGTAACACCTGAGATTCTCGAAAACGAAATGGCAAACGCAGAAAAAAATAGTCATTTTGAAATGCTAATAAAGGTTGATATTGTTTCAAAAAACCTGTTTTAATCCACCTAATGGTGTAATGATGCCTTTCTCATATCAATCATACTATCATATAAAATACTGTGATATTCTTCAAAATAATTTTCTTTGATTCTTGAAAGAATAACTGAAATCGGTTTGTTTGACCATCTACTGATAAAAACTATCAATTGAAGAAGATTTGAGGTCGATTTAGAAAACTTTTTACGGTTTTTCGCCCTTTTTAGTGTTGGTATAAAATTAAGTTTGTGAAAATCGGTCGCGCCATATATGAGAGAAGTTAGAACACATATTTTCATTTTTTGCACACTTTACCCCATAACTCCCGAATCGAAAGTCGGATCCAAATAATATTCAAGAATTTTGTGTGGGATTACAAGACCTTTCATTTGAATCTAAGTTTGCGAAAATCGGTTCAGCCATCTTCGAGAAAAGTTAGTGCAAAAAAACGTTACATACACACACACAGACATTTTGCGTACTCGACGAACTGAGTCGAATGGTATATGACACTCAGCCCTCCGGGCCTTGGTTCAAAAGTCAAAGGTTTATATGTGAAAGGCAAAAATTGATCTACAGAACTTCAATCATTAATTCATCATGTAAATAGCTAAAACTGCTGTGTAGTATATCGAAATCAGTGTTGTTAAGCTGATTGATTTTTTTTAATAACTGCAAATTCAGCAAATGTTCCTATCATGATTCATTGAACCCAAATCAGAGGAATTCAGCCAGATGACAACACGACCACCCACTTTAAGCACTTAGTCCTAGGCACGAACAATATTCCGTTGAAATATGTGACACCGATCCGATTGTCGTCAACAAGTGGTTTTCGTGGTTTCAATTTTCAGCCATAAACGGTCACCACCCATCACGGCTAGAAAAATGAACACAGCGTCGATTCGATCTTTGCTTATCCATGCGTTCCATTTGTTTTGCCTACGATGGCAGAACATAACTATTTGGAACCGAAGAACTAAAATCAAAACAGATGACACGTACTTTTTTTTGTAGTGCTGATAAAGATAGAGAAATAGAATACGAGATTTGATAAAAATTATAATTCAGTCGCATAGGAAAAAGACAACATTCGGAAGCTCATTGTTGCTGTTTAAGGTACATGACCCGAAAGACGATTTCGAAACATCAAAATCAAAGTAGCGTTTGAAAATATTGTTCTGCAGCAATAGTCATCCATGCATGTTGGGTCAATTTCCCAACAAATCGCACTCAAGCATGGCGCCACCGAACGAAAGTTGAACACATGGTCCAGAAAAAACAATTGCTCTACTAATCCGTCGCAACTGACTACAGTTCGGCTTCCTTACACTTGTCTCGGAGAAGAAATTCGATCTTCAATTGATTTTATTCTTTAGCTTAGCTCGCTTTCCATCTAGCTGCTCTGCATGTGGAGATCTTGTTCGAAATTCCGTGCTCTTTGGCGGCATCCATCATGAGCCAAGATGGATGTTATTTTCTTGTCGGCGGTATTTGAATCTTCATCGGAATCAGCCGCGGCGTCTGTGGTGGGAAAACAGAAGAATAGCATTATCTATAGTAACGCTTCGAACATCTGAGACAGCCAGCCAGCCATCCAGCCAGCAGCTAGTCAGCCAACATGGCAACTGGCGGCGGATATAGGTAGCTCTAGGCGTGAAGCTGCTGTCAGTGTTCACGCGCTCGAGACGATGCGGCCAATGAATGCTTGTTAGGGGCAATTAATTTTCCACCCGCCTTGACTCAAGGCAGACAAATCGATGCTAATTGAATTGAATGGCTTGGAAATAAATCTTGTCCAACGGGTAGTCGTGCCTGGAAAGTTTAACATTGGCCATTTATAAAGTAGCTTCGAGCACAAATCGATTGCCATGCTTATATAGAAATTATAGAAAAAATACAGCCATTTTTCTAGCAAACAAAAATGTCTGAAAGAAGAAGAAGCAGGTAGGTTAATTTTCTAAACGTATCGCTGTTCAAATAAAAGTTAGAAAAAAAACTCTTCTATTATCATGTTTAGAGGTCATACTGAGAAATCGGATAGAAATTTGATTGTTGCAATAACTTTTGATCAAATTACCCTTCCTTTTGATCAAATTATCAGGCGCTCACTCATATACATTTATTAAGAAAGTATAATGTTTTTCAATAATTGAACAACCTTTCGTAGAACACATTTAATTATTCTAGATGCATATGATTTCAATGTACACATTTCACTCGTCATACATTTCTTCAGTCCGGAACGACACAGTTCGATCGGTTTCAGTTTTTAGAATGTTTTTCAATCGATCAAGGTTAGGTTGCTTGATTTTTTTCACACCATCTGTGGAAAAATGGGATGTGATGTTTGGTTGGTACGGGGAAAAAAAGGCAAGAACACCGCCTGTGAGCATTTTTCCTTCAGTTGAAAGACGAGATGAAGATCAAAGTATCGTGGAATAGTTTATTTTCACGTTCATCAGAAAACTTAATTTTCAGGTTCATATTACATCGAATGGTGTTTATGCTTGGGATTGTTATCATTTATCGCATATATTTTTGTTAATAATAAAACTAATTTAGGGATTGAAAACTCGCCATGTGTGAGACAAGCATCCTATCTTTAACTATTATCCAAAGTTGAAAGGCAAATGTATGTAGGTGGAAAGTTTTAGGTTTCAAGAATACGTTAGACACAATCATTTCGAATATGGAACCTGAAGTAAAGCTTCATATTTTCGTCGACTTCAACCAACGTAATGCGGACTTCATTTCTGACATTAAAAATCCATCCTATTTCCAGTCGTAGGAGAAAACGACACATTGCATTACTTTTTCAATAAAATTTCTTATTTTGGCTTGCATCAAGTAAACTCCGTAAAAATGGACAAAACGCATATTTAGATCTTCTTTTCACAAATTTTACAGAAAACTTTTGCTTGAATGCATCAAATCTGCCACTATGGAATAATTAAGCATTTCACATTGCAATTGAATATTTATTATTTACATACAATGCATCCCTTCCCTATAATTTAGAGTATGAAAAAGTGCCGGAATACAATAAAATTGACTTTGAAGAAGTCAAGCGTAGGCTAGATATAATTAATTGGTGAAACGTATTGAGTGTTGAAGGAAATGTCGATGGCGAAGTAGACAAATTATATCCAATTGTAAACAATATATTAGCAGAAACTTTACCGATGAAAAGAAGAAGAAAAAAATCATAATAGCAAATTACCTGTATGGTTCAATTCACAACTGAAACATCTGAAAAATAGAAAACAAAAAGCACACAAAATTTAGTATATAGATCGTATTCAGAAACTAACCGTGACTGAGAATACTTTTCTTTCATATCTGCATTTTCCAACTCCATCTCTGGAAACTATCTATCTGAACATGACATTTCGACAGTACTGAAAAACTTAGACGCCTCAAAAGGGTCTGGACCTGACAGTATACCATCAATATTCTTAAAAAATCTTGCTGAAGAACTTACACTACCACTACAACTACTTTTCAACTTATCACTTAATAAATGTACTTTTCCTAAAGCATGGAAATCTTCTTTTCTTGTATTGATATTTAAATCTGGCTCAAAATCTAACATTCGGAACTACCGTGGAATGGTCATTATCTCGTGCATTCCAAAATTATTTGAAAAAATTGTAAACAAAAAACTTTTCACTAACTGAAGAATGTAATAACTAACAAACAGCATGGTTTTTTTCAAAGGCCGCTCAACTACTACTACAGTTGTCGTATGTTCGAGCCCCGACCTGGAAGGATTCGTAGTGTCAGTAGAATCGTAGCACTAGCCATTCAATGGTTCTCTACACTCTGAATCGGCTGCGAAGTCTGTTGAAACAGAAGGTCAAATTCCACTACAGGAATGTAATACCAAGGCTTTGCTTTTCAACTACTACAAATCTCCTAGAATTTGTGGCATTCACTCTGAACGCAATGGACGCCGGCAACCACGTAGAAACTCTTTACACCGTTAAACCAAACAATAATCACATTATCCAATTGAATGGCTTGGAATTGACATGGTCTGATCAAGCTAAATACTTAGGTTTAACGTATGACAAAAAACTCACTTTCAAGGATCACATTGAAGGAATCCAGGTAAAGTGTAATTAATATATTAAATGTTTATATCCTCTTATAAACAGAAATTCTAAGCTCTGTCTAAAAAACGAATTATTAATTTATAAACAAATTTTCAGACCAGCCATGCTTTATGCAGTACCAATTTGGTCAAGCTGTTGCTCCACCAGGAAGAAAACGCTTCAAAGGATTCAGAATAAAATTCTGAAAATGATTTTGAAGCGTCCTCCCTGGTTTAGTACAAATGAGTTACACAGACTCACAAATATAGAACCATTAGATGTAATGTCACATAATATTATAAGCAAATTCCGACAAAAATCGATGCAATCTTCAATTGAATCGATTCGCTCTCTGTATTAGTTAGTAATTTAGTATATAAGTTCCTTTTCCCCATTACACAATACAAGTAGGTTTACAATTTTCCCTACACAAAAATCACAGAATTGCGGAAGCAAATGATGTCCTCATGGTAATAGCCAAATCATATATAAAATAGGGCTGAAAAGTCACCACTTGTGGCTGAACACCCAATTTAAATCTGAATAATTTAATTTTAACCCATATTCCAATAAAAAAAACTTTACACCGACTTTAGTGAAGCTTTCGACCGTACTGACACACCATTACTTCTATACAAACTACAAAAATATGGCATAGACATAGCCTTCTGGAGTGGCTTGAATCATACTTAACCAATCGTGTACAATTAGTTCGCTTCCAAAACATAAACTCTGAACCAATTAATGTAACATCCGGCGTACCTCAGGGCCCTCACCTAGGGTCTCTTCTTTTCACTTTACATATAAACGATATTTCCTTCATACTCAAAAATCTAAAAGTGCTTATACAGGGTCCGCCATCAAACATTTTTTTTGAACTAGCGGTTATTTCGACATTGGTAACCTTAATGTCACTTCAGACAGAAACTTAGTTTTATCCTTCCGCTTAACGAAAATGGTTGTGTATAGACCATCCGATGCGTTATCGCTTCGCAAACTGGACTGATCAGCTTGAAGAAGACGCCGATTTTTGCCAAAAAATCATCTTCTCGGATGAGGCACATTTTCATCTTGGCGGGTATGTTAATATGCAATATTGTCGCATCTGGGGGATGGAAAACCCGCACGATATCATGGAGAAGCCGATGCATCCTCAGAGAGTGACGGTTTGGCGGCATCATTGGGCCATTTTTTTTTTCGAAAATGAGGCAGGAGCCGCCGCCACGGTCAATGGCGAGCGCTACTGCGCCATGATTAGCGATTAGTTCTTCCCGTTACTTGAAGAGGAAGACTTGGACTCCATTTGGTTCCAACAAGACGGCGCTCCGTGCCACACAGCCAACGCTACGATCGATCTTCTGCGCACAGTCTTCGAAGATCGAATTATCAGTCGAAATTCGGATGTCGTTTGGCCGCCTCGGAGCTGTGATATGACAACGTTAGACTATAATCTTTGGGTTGCTGTCAAAGATTGTTATGTGGACAAGCCATAGACAATTCAAGCCTTGAAGGACAACATTCGTGCAGCCATAGCTGAAATAAAGCTGCATACAATCGAAAATGTACTAAAAACTGGACCGACCGTATGGCGTATTGCAAGGCCAGCCGAAGCAGCAATTTGAATGAAATTATATTCCACAATTAACCGTAAGGATACGACATGGAACTCTTCGTGGAAATTAAAAATATCAACGACGCTGTAATATTCCAGAACGAAATCAATCTATTCCACATTTGGTGCTGTATAAGTCTACTCTAACTCAATGTAAAAAAATGTAACTCAATAACTATCAGTAGGATAAATGAAACCCATTCTGTAGACATATTTTTAGGAAATTGAATTGTAGAAAATACAATAATCAATAAAGCAAACAGTATGCTGGGTTTTATAAAACTCTTGAGTCATATTTTTCAAGACCCTTATACTAAAAAATTACTATAATATTGCAACCTAGTATGGAATCCATATGATATTATTCACGAAGAACGCATTGAATTGATACAAAAACAATTTCTTTTATATGAACTTCGTAAATTAAATTGGACAGCATTTCCTCTACCATCGTATGAAGCACGCTGCATGCTCATCAATATGCGATCAGTTAAAGAATTCCGCGACTTTGCAATGCTGTCAGCGACGTTATTTCTCAACGAATTCAATCAGCTCCATTATTATCGCAATTAAATTTTTATATTTATATAATTTTTAGAAAGACACACTAGAACAAATTATGCAAAATACAGGCCAGTCAATCGAATAATGCGTCATTACAATGAATACTGCGAATATCTTGACCTTAGGCAAAGCCTTGGTATTACATTCCTGTAGTGAATTTGACCTTCTGTTTCAACAGACTTCGCAGCCAATTCAAAGTGTACAGAATCATTGCATGGCTGGTGCTACGATTCTACTGACACTACGAATCCTTCCAGGTCGGGGCTCGAACATACGATAACTGGTTTGTAAGACCAGTGCTCTATGCAATGAACCGTCAACCCGGGAAATGAACCGTCTTGACCTTACTATGTCAAAAATGAAATAAAATTTCAGTTTTGTCGTAGAAATAATGCGTATTATGTAAGTGAACATTGTAAACCATTTATATGTAGTCTACATTTGCTTGAAGAAATGAATAAATAAATAAATAAATAAATAAATGCCCGCCTTAAACACGAATAATAGGTATAGCATTGGGATTTACACTTATCCCGTAACACCAATATCATTTGAACGGAATGTTTTACACGTTTTCTTATAAAATGAACAAATTTCTAAGTTATATGATATATTATCCTGAAAATACACGTATAATTCTGTATCAGCATCGTATTTTTTGGAGCCTTGGAAATGAACGAGTGCCGAAGTGATTTGTTGTAAAAAAAACAAGAACTCTAAAGTCACCAATAAAATATTTAGTAAAACTGAATTTTAGTGGCCAATTCTCGTATATCTAAACTCACGGTTATCAAAAGATTTACGCTCTTCAATTTGCACTCGCACAAAGCAAAAATCAGTATCGAGCTGACTTGCACTCAGTTCGGTTTAATAATTTACGCAATTTACGTTGACCTATCCAAGGTAATTGATAAAGTCCCTTGTCGTCTTGCTTTGGCAAAATTAAGAAAACTAGGAGTAGCTGACTCAATGGATTAAGACATACTTGACTGGGCGCAGTCCTTCCGAGTGCATTGGAAACATATGTTATTCTTCGTTTTTCTTTTTCATTCATCTTCATCTGGTATCCCCCAAGGAAACCAATTGCGTTCGTAACTTTTTGTTATGTTTATCAACGACTTTTGCATACAATCTGAGTATTATTTATATATGTGTGTGTACATGACAAATAATTTCACTCATTTTTCTCAGAGATGGCTTGACCGATTCTTACAAACTTAGACTCAAATGAAAGGTCTTGTAGCTCCATTGATTGCTATTGAATTTCATCCAGATCCGACTTCTGGGTCCGGAGCTATGTGGTAGTGTGTTTAAAATTGCACTCCATGATTTAGAGCGTCGATGCTAAAAAGGGAAAAGTTCTTCTAAATTTAGCTCAAAACTATTTTAATTGGTAGGCAATATTAGTAGCTTACTAAACGAATCGACTTCGGTTAAACCGGTCAAAAACTCCGAAACGGAAACGGAACTCGTTTTTCTCAGAGATGGTTGGACCGCTTTTCACGAACTTAGGCTAAAATGAATTAAGACATGTAGTCGCATTGGTTCCTTTTGAATTTCATCCTGATTCGACTTATGTTCCAAAACTATAGAGTGAAGTGTGTTTAAGGTTTCTAACTGTCATTGATTCAAAAACGGAAAAGTTATTCGTAATTTAACAAAAACTATTTACAAATTAAAAAGGTTATGCTTGTTTATACCCAAAGAATCGTGAAAATAAGGCAAAACATAAATTTAAAAACATGACTCATGCAAAATATCCGTCCAAAAAGTTAATTTATTTATTACTTACTATTCGATAATGATTAATAATCGTTGATGGTACGTTAAGTTTATATACTGAATATCTTGCTTACCATCCGAAAATAAATCAATTTGATATATACCTTATGATCAAAAAAGAACCGGAATTTTCATTTTAAAATTCCCGCGCTTGTCCAATCGGTAAACCTTAATTCTCTCAACGTTGGCAACACTTTTATACACATTCTGTCAAATTTTGACGCATATGTTGTGCGGTTTCTACGCCATATTCATAGATCCACACCTCATCACCAGTTATGATGCATTCGATGAATGTGGGGTCACTATCTGCGTTGGAAATCATCTCTTTGGCCACATCAACAAGACGCTGTTTTTGAATGAAATTCAGCTTTTTTGGCACCAGTCGAGAAGCGACGCGTTTCAAACCCAAAACATCAGTTAAAACGTGTTCGGCTGATCCATAAGAGATGCCCAACAACACAGTAATCTCTCTAATCGGTACAGAACGATTTTGCAACACGATTTGCTTCGCCGATTCAATGTTTTCAGTTACCGATGTTGTTGGGCGGCCAGGGATCTCATCATGATCCAAGCTTGTATGACCACCTTTGAAGCGTTTATACCACTCGTATGCCTGTGTTTTCCTAGACACTAACATTTTCAACGTTTCGGAACACTTAAATCCATTTGCAACACAAAATTTGATGCACGCACGTTGTTCTAAATTTTCATCCTTTATAAAAACCGCCACACGAAAATTTTTCAACTTCTTTGTACAGACACCAAATAAAAACTAATCGTACGATATGCGTCAAAATTTGACAGAATGTGTATAAAAGTGTTGCCAACGTTGAGAGAATTGAAGTTTACCGATTGGACAAGCGCGGGAATTTTAAAATGAAAATTCCGGTTCTTTTTTGATCATAAGGTATGATTCTCACCGAAGTAGTCAGTAATGTTTACGGAAGTTCTTCGTTTTTATTTCTTGATTCCCCGAAATTTGGTAAATCTTTTACTGAATTAGGGACAAGGAATGACATTTCAAAGTGAACATATCCGGTAGTTCATTGACCGATGAATACATTAATGACTTGGATCAATTGCATGCCTATTGTTAAGATTTTACTGACACTAAGAATTCAGGGTTGTTACTTATGTATTTAACCTGAAAATGGAAAAAGTATTATATTTATACGGAAATGTTTTTTTTTTTGTTTTTCAAAATATTCCTCTAGATGATCAGAACACTGTTGTATACGCTTGAACCAATTTTCATAATTTTTTTTCACTCTTCTTGAGGTAACCCAAAAACACGGTTTTTGAACGCTTCCACAGCTTTTTCAGTAGTATTGAATCGCTTTCCATGCAGTCTATTCGTCAGGGAAGGGAACAAATAGAAGTCGTTAGGTGCCAAATCAGGACTATACGGTGTCTTGAGTATTCGGTTGTTTGAGCCGATATGTGAGAGTTTTCATTATCGTGATGAAGAATGATTTTGCGCCTTGCGTTTGTTTTTTTCATTTCACTTCTGGCAAACAAATTTTGGTATACCAATCAGAATTAGCGGTCTTACGATCCTCTAAAGCAACGGTAGATATGCCCGTTTATACCGAAAAAACAAGCCACCATTTTCTTTGAAGTACTTCGAGCGCAACCAACTTTTGTTGGATTTGGTTCTTGGAACACCCATACAGTCGACTGCTGTGTAGTTTCGGGCTCATATGAGTAAATCCATGTTTCGTCACCTGTGTAGATGTTATGCACCAAATTTGAAGCACCACGATTGAATTTTTTCAACATTTCTTTTCACCAATCGACACGAGTCTTTTTTTGAGCGATTGTCAAATTATGTGGGAACAAATTTTTTTCGCGACTAAACGTTCATGCAAAATAACATATAGGATTTTCACACTGATGCCCAAGGCTTCCTCCATTTCACGGTACGTTACATTATCAGATTTTTCACAGCATCGATGTTTTCTGGGAACTGTTATTTTACGATCTTCTTTGAATTCCTCGGCAAGCGAACTACGACCACGATTGACCATTCCTTTTACCAGTTTTTTTTTGCAATCGCAAAGTATGGTGCTACACTCCCAAAATTCGAACTAAGTTGATTACAGCACTTTTGTCT